>NC_083114.1:5862916-6547654 GCF_949774975.1 Lagenorhynchus albirostris
GTCAAGAAGTTAGGAAAACAAGAATAAACTTACCCCAAACCCAGAGTAAGTAGGAAGAAAGAGATTATAAAGAAAAGAGCAAATTTTAATAATGTAAAAAACATATCAAATAGAGACAACCAATAAAGTCAAACACATAATATTGGTATACTTTTCTTTTCTTTTTCCATTTCTTCTGAAAAGACTAGCACAATTGATAACTCCCTGGTAGGGCTGATAGAAGATACAAAGAGAAAAACAGAAAAGACACACATAGCCAGAATAAAAAAGAGAACATATGTCAGATAAAACAGATACTTAAAAGATAACAACAGGATACTATAAACAATTTTGTGCCAATAAATTAGAAATTGATGACACTGACATCTTACAACTGATACATAAAGAAACAGAAAATGTGAATTGTCTAATATGTATTAAAGAAATTGAATTTATAGGGCTTCCCTGGTGGCGCAGTGGTTGAGGGTCCGCCTGCCAATGCGGGGGACGCGGGTTCGTGCCCCGGTCCAGGAGGATCCCGCATGCCGCAGAGTGGCTGGGCCCATGAGCCATGGCCGCTGGGCCTGTGCGTCCGGAGCCTGTGGTCCGCGGCGGAAGAGGCCACAGCAGTGAGAGGCCCAAGTACCACAAAAAAAAAAAAAAAAAATTGAATTTATAATTTAGTCTTTCACAAAGAAAACTTCAGATGGTTTCATCATTAAATTCTTCTGACATTTAAGAAAGGCATAATACAGTGTTTTAAAAAATCTTCCAGATAGTAGAAAAAGAGGAAACGTTTCCCAATGCATTTTTTATGAGGACTTCATAACCTTAGAATACTAGGAGAAGGAGAAATTATAGGAAAATCTTATTAATATAGGTGCAAATGTTATATAGAAAAAAAACAGTGAATGAAATCCAGAAAATAAAATGAGTTCACCATGTAACAACTAAGTTGGGTTGATTACAGGAATGCAAGGTTGATTTAACATTCAAAAATAATCTATGTCATTTATCCCATTTATCCCATTTCCAGAAAAAATGGAGAAAAAAATGGATATAATTATTTCAACAGATATAGAAAAATCATTTAAGTTGCAACAAATACTCATGATAAAAAAAAAAACTCTTGGTAAACTATAAACAGAAAGAAATTTTCTTAAACTGGTAAAGAGCATCCACAAAAATCTATAGTAAGCATCACACTTAATGGCCAACTATTAAAAGCTTTCCCCTAAAATTAGGAACGCTGCAAAATGCCACTCTCACCACTTCTCTTCCTTGTAGTGGCAGCTGTAGCCAGCACAGTAAGAAAAAGAAATTAGAAGATTTTAGGGTTGGAAAGAAAGAAATTGTTACTATGATTCATTTTTACCAATGACATGATTATATATATAAGTACAAACGTAATATTGAACAAAGACACAAAAGGATATTTACTATATGATTCCATTTATATGAAGTCCCCAAATAGGCCAAAATAACTTATGGTGTTAGAAGTCCAGACAGTAATTAGCTCTGGAAGGAGGAGAAAAGAGTGAATGGAAGAAAGAAAAAGGAGGAGTTCCATGGATGCTGGGAATGTTGTACTTCTTGATCTGAGTTGTGGTTACATAGCTGTGATGACTTTGTGACAACCAAGCTCTATGCTTATGGCCTGTGTGCTTTTCTACTTGGATGCTATACTTCAATAAAAGTTTATTTTAGAAAAAGAGAGAAATCTCATTAGGTCCCTTTGGGCCCATCCACACATACATCTCGGCCCGTCTCCTTCCCGGGTCTCCTAGGTACCAGCCCTGTGCGAGGTGCAGATGGCGGTTAGAAGCCCCGCCGGGAATGCTGACTCCGGGACTGGGTTTTACAGCGAGGGGTACCATCAGCTGATGTGTATAAGCCCTGTTACAGCCGAACACTCAGGCTGACTGACAATTAAGGGCTGAGTCGATGAGAGCACGTCAAGAGCAAACTTTGCACCGTCTTAGTTTTGTGTAGCACTGAGATGGGAACGGTTAATGATATCTGCTACTCAGGGCACTATCAAATTCTGTCCTGATGCCCGATTTCTGGACAGAGTGCGTGAAGTGCAGAGGAGGTCTGAATGATTGAGCCTTAGATCAAGCTGGATGGAGGAAAACAGTGTGTTCTCCAGGCAGCGCCTGTCTCCCCGGGGACAACACCCCCCCCCCCTTATGCTCTTCTGTCAGGCCTTCTTCAGACAAGCAGGCCGGAGGGGGCGGGAGGGGGATGTTGTAGCCACGCTGTGGCCTTGAAACTCGGCTCTGGAGGAGGAGGGTGAGGAGGGGCGGCGCTGGAGGGAGTCAGGGGCTCCGGTAGGGATGCACTTTCCCCCATCTGGGGCAGGGGGCTGACAGCTGGCAGGCTGCAGGGAGGCCAGGCTGGGACACAGAGCCCGGGGGGTGCCACTCAGGCTGCCTGAGTCTGGAAAAGAAACAGACTTAGCCTCCCATGCCAATATCTCCCCTCCCTGGTTCCTCCTTGACTTTGCACGGTTGCCACCAAAACAGGCTGGACTAGAACCCTCCTTCCTGAGGAAGTGTTTGCTACCCCGAGTTCCCGGCACAGTAGTTGACCCCGTCTAGTTTTTTGATATGAGGCTTCTGATTACCAGTTATGCTGAATATACTCAAGCTACCTGATTTGTCTGTAGCATGGTTTTGTCATTTCTAAATTGGAAATGATCGGTATGTTACCTGATATGGTTGTTGTGAGGATTAAATTATTAGCTAATAGATGCAGAGGGTGTAGGACTGGCTCAGTAAACGCCAGCTTTATTACAGACTGAAGGCGGACTTTTTACAAGGATCCCCCCTGTTCTCAAATTCCCTCCCCCATCTCACTGCTCGCAACCTCTCCTTGTCACTGTCCACTTCCACCTACTTGCTATTCCACTAACATGGTGTGTACTTTTCTACCTCCACGGCCATTCATGCCGTCATCTACCAGCTGGCAACTTCTCCGAGCCTCTGTTAAATTGGGATAATAACGTGTATCCCAAAGGGTTGTCGTGAGTATGAATCTCAGGTCACACAGGTGACAAGGCGCTGTCCAGGCAGGAGCTGGGCTGGCGCTTCATGTGAGGGAGACCGAAGGCCTCTCTCTCCTTTAGTTCTGCCACTATGGGCAGCGTGAATTTGATCAAATGGCTCAACTCCTTTTTGCTCATCTGGAAGATGCGCATGGGGATGCCCCCAGCTCATCCTGTCACAGTGAGATTTCAGAGACCGATTGTGTGATAAAAAAAAAAAAAAAAGAAGTCTTTCTCAATTAATACTCAGTAAATGGGAGATAAGGGTGGGAATGCACAAATTTTGCCACCATCCAGGTCTGAGGGCCACGGAGCTGTGGGTTTTACAGGCTTGGAGCTGAGTCTTTCTTGCTGCCTTAACTGTCTTATGCTGTTCTCCTCATAGAAAGAACGGGTGAGAAGGACAGAATGGCGTGGTGGAAAGGGGTTCTGGCCTGGGACCTGAAAGACCTAGGTTCTGTCCTGGCTCCTTCCCTGGCTGGCTGTGTAAGCTCTGCGGGTGTGTTTCCTCATTTGTAGCTGAGTTAACGCTTGGGAGGCACGTGACCCAGGAGAGCTGTCCTGAGCCAGCTTACAGGAGCTCTCAGAGACTCAACCTGGCTGTGGGGCTGTGGTCCACCCTCCAGGTAAGCTTTTTGGGAGCATCACTCTTGGATCTTTGAACTAATAGTAGGTTTCTGCTTCTTTTGACCATGGAACCTGCAGGCTCTATGGCCTCAGAGTCTGGACCTTTGCTAGTCTGAGGTTCCCCAGAGTCCTACCTGCACAGGTAATGTAATTAACCCCAAACACATGTGATCCCCATGGAGGGTCATGCCTCACTCCCTGATCATGCTGATAGTTCCCTACAGATGTGGCCTCTGCTTGGGATAAAAGGCACTTTCCCTCAATAATGGCTCAGAACTATCCTGGAGCGGGGTCTCTCTGAAAAGTGGTTTCTGCAGATTCTCATCCAGGATGGGAGGGCTGTGGACCTATCACAAGAGGATGTGGTACCTGGCCAAGGGGAAGAGGGGGCTGGGTTTGCTGCATTGCCCTCTGGAGGTTTTGGTAGTGAAGGGGCAAGCAACTGGAAGCACCAGGCAGACACAGGCCACCACTATTCAGATGAGCAGCTGGAAGGATCTGAAATGGCTTTGATCTGGAAAATAACCTGGAAGTTTTAGGACTGACGCATCCCAGTGGCTGGCGGATGGTGTCTTCGGAATAGTATGACATGGCTTTAGGAAAACTATCCTGCATGGTTTAGGGGATGTTATTTTTCATCCCAAGAATGATGGGTGTACCACCAGGGCCTGCAAAATAGTTTTCTCACTTCTGTGTCACTTTCTTTTCTAGGCATGTTAGAACCATTAGATGACATTATCTCCAAAATGCTGAACCTTCTCCAGCCCGAAGGAACCAACTCAGAAATAAATACACTCTGCTTACCAAGAAGTAATTTAATGGGCAAAGAGAATTCTATTATGTTGAATAGACCCTCACGGACCCCACAGCACTCTGTTTACTTGTACATTCGTCACTCCATATGAACTGTGCCTTTGCCTGAGAGTTTGGCAAAGAATGGAGGGGACAGGATCATGGCTAAGCCTCCTAGTGTGTCTTGGAGCCGATGGACTCACCTGGAAAATGTTGGCCAAGTCCCTGAGGTTGAAGATGTAATGGAATCTGATTGCTGTGGGGAGGAACGTGGTGGCGATCTTCTGGTGGAAGGTAAGGGCCAGACGGATCAGCTGGGGGATGCATTTCTGCAGTGGTGCCGGGAAGTCCCCAGGCTTCAGGTGCTGAGTCAGGATGGTGCAGTAGATGGAGGACAGGGCGTCTGCTCCCGGGAAGGAGAGGGCGAACATGCTGAAGTGACGCTAGATAGGGGAGCAGAGGCACATGGAGGAGGCCACGAGTTAGACATCCGTGGTCACAGGACAGAAATCACCTCTTCAGGATTTGGATAAGATGGTGAAGAATTCTTAGAAGGGCTTTGAATTCTACATTCTGGCCACATTTCTCACATTAAACCCAAACTTAGGTTGAACCTCAAATGATTAATGGGTTTTGGACTTCTGGTCAAAGATGTCAGCATGGCGTAGCAGGAAGGGAATGGAACTTGGACTCTGGGAATCTGAGTCCAAATCTAAATGTGATCCTGAGAATGCACATGACCTTGGGAGGGTCATTCACCTATCTGAAGTTCTCTCAACCTGAAGACCAAGTTGAATTAGATGAACCCTGATTCCTTCTGGCTCAAAAAGCTTCAGAACTCTGGGTCTAGGGGTTTTTCTGTCTCCCTGGAAATGCAAATCAGCATCCTGTATGATTTACCACTTGAAGAGGCTGGACAGGGGAGGGGCCAATTATCACACATAGTCCAGTGACATCAGCCTGGAAGGTGGTGTTTAGGACCCCAGGGTCACAGTTCCTCCTGTACCTGAAGCCGTGGGTTGATGGTGAAGCTGCCCGCAGTGGGGTTCATACAGGAAATGTACTGGACATTCATGACCTCCTTTAGGGACAGTTTGTTTCGATCATACCTGGAACAGTCAGAAACCATGGACGAGAGTTGAGTGAGGGCAGAGGCAAGTAAGTGTGCTGTCAAGGTGAGCTGGGATGTGCCTGATCATTCATGTGTTTGGGGGTAAAAAACAGTCTAGATACATTGGTAGAAACTGAGAAGAGACAAGAGCTTAGGACAAATTCCTGAGGGATACAACATCTACAGAAGTAGCGCTGGAAGAAGAGACCACAAAGATGGTCAAAGAGGTAGGAGGAAATCAAGGGTGTGTAGTATCCAGAAAGCAAAGGAAGCCAGTATTTCCAACAGGACAGAGCAGTCAACCACATCAAGTGCTGCAGAGAAGATAAGAAACATGGTGACCCAACGGGGTCTGCTGGATTTCACTATAAAGATACAGTTAGTTGAGCAGGAACAGTTCAGTAAAGTGGAGGAAATAGAGGCCTAATCATAGTGGACAGAGGAGTGAGCGGGAGACGAGGAGGTGGAGACAGAGGGGAGAATCTGGTTATGCAGAGACACAGCAGTAATTAGAAAATGATTTTTTAACACTATAGGATAAATTTGTGCAGGTTTAGACACTGATATGAAGGAGCCCATCGGGAGATAGGGGAACTAGTAGGTGAAGTGAGATTTCGAGAGATGGAGAGAGTAGACTCAAGATGCTGGGGGGTGGTTGAGCCTCAGGGAAAATGTAATAAGGGGAGGGAGAAAAAGATGCACAGGGATGGAAGTAAGTTGTATGGGTGTGGAAGCTAGAAATGGAGATGGCGGGAGTGACCATCAGCTGAGGTCGGGTGGGAAGTTTGAGGGGAGAGGAGAAGGCATGAAATAGGCATTTTGGAGGGTGGAAATGTAAACATATGAACGCAATACAGTAGAATTTCCAGGAAGTTTCTACTTCCCATTGAAGGTTTGTGACCATGAATCTAAAGTAAAACTATTCAATAAGCAGCCTGATCTTTTCCAGGAGACTTCAGCTGTGTGGAGATTGTGGATGGTGGTCCATGGCACGCGTCCAACAAAGGCCTTAGGAATGAATGAAAGGCAAGTCGGGTGACTGTTGTCATGACTGTAATTCCTCTCTCTGAACTCCCTCTTGGCCCTCCCTGCTCCTTCTCAGCAGCAGTAGATTCAGTGTGAGGTAGGAAGATGAGCCAGAGTTATCTCAAATCACTGACTTGCTTTTTTCTTTCTGGCAAGTTTAGACCTTTTGCCATTAAAAACTATTCTGTTGCAGGAGATAACATCAGAGCCTGTGAGATGCTCTGAAAAGACAAAGGCTATTAAGACCCGCAAACACACGTGCACTATAAGAATGTTAGCTGTTCTCAGCGAAGGCCCTGCTCACTGCGATAGGACCACAGGGGGAGGGGGGACAGGGGGAGGGGGACTGGTTAATTCTGCTTTGGGAGCTTGAAGAAGGCAGCTTTAGAGATGAATATTGAGGAAAAAAGTAGACATTTTTCTTTAAATGAGAGCTCAGTACCTTCTCTGACCAACCTCTTCCAGTGGGTCTCAATTTCCTGTTGGAAGGAAGAACACTCAGGAAACAGAATCCCATGAGGGACTCAGTTTGCTGTGGCGATTCTCATCTGGCACTAGAGCTGAGCTGAGGTCTACAGCTCCAACAACAGGACAGCGATTGGCCTTGGACCTGTTCCCCACCCGGCCGAGTCCCTTTATGTGTGCTCTTACCAGTGGCCGTAATCCAGGTGCTGCCTGATGATGGTGTGGGGCTGTGCAGTCCCGTAGGCGTCCACCTCAGGCATGTTCATGTCATCTATGAAATAGATAAGCTTCTTGTTGCCTGTGGGGCCATAATTTCTGCCCGCTTTCTTCTCCAGAGGCTTCTCCAGGACAGCTGAGAAGAGAGCCAATGAGTGAGGGAAGGAGGTTCAAAGCTCAGATGCCAGTACTAAGACAGTCCAATGTCAAGGACAAGCCATGGTGTAGCGTGCAAACAAGAGCTGCTCCCAGCAGCAGGCAGTTCTACAGGACCAGAGGGAAGGAGGCCGATGACCAGGCAGGAGTGGTGACAGCAGCGCCCAGGCTTCGAACATCTGACTGCGCACTGTGTTAGGGTGTTTTTTGTTTGGCCTCACTGTGCAGCCTGCGGGATCTTAGTTCCCCGACCAAGGAAGGAACCCGTGCCCGCTATGTGGGAAGCATGGAGTCTTAACCACTGGACTGCCAGGGAAGTCCCTCTGCTAGGTTTTTACAGACATTTATGGTCTCACTGAATCCTTACAACACTGCTACAAGATTAGTACCATCACCCCTTTTATAGGTGACAGAACTGAGACTCAGAAGAAGGAATTAACTCTTCTAAGGTAGAGCCAGGATACAGATCCAAACCAGTTAAACTTCAAAGCCCATGTCCCTTCTACCACACTTGCGGTCCACTTTCTTTGTTTGTAGACTAGAAACAGAAGTCCCAAGGCCTAGTACTCTACCCCCAAGGAAATCTGCAGATCCTGGGTATCTCCAGATCCTGGGTAGACCTGCCCTCTCTACCTAAGACAGCAGGGGAGCAGCCCATCCCAGGGCTGGGAGGAGGCTCCTTCCACCCCTGCTATAAGAGAGGAAACACCGGATACTCTGTCAACAGTATTCTCAGAGAGTTCACCTGCTGGGGTTCCCTGAGGGAAAGCAGAAACAAGAGCCCCAGAGAATTTCCCAGAAGCTTCCAGTATCATGAACAGCGCCCCTCTGCCTTCAGGTATCAGATCATCTTCAGTGCCTTTCTGGAAACCAAGTACAGACTCTCTCCTGGAGCTGCTTCTTCAATTACCCAGCCAGAGGGAAGCAATCAAAGAGTACGGTTTTCCAGCCTGACAGGACTTGTTTAGAGCAAATTTAAGTAATAGGCTGGAGATACATGTATTTTTTTCAATAAAGCAATTAAATATTTATGTATTGCAAGAACCAATACTATTACCGCTGGAGGCTCTAAGAACCACCTGATTCCTTTTCTTGAAAAACAAGTTTGTAAACAAGGAGGAGGTGTCAACAGACATATGAAGGTGACAGATGGAAAGACAAGTTCCTTCAAGAAGCTTGAATATTCCAATTTTCTGGTCCTGAGTTAAATTAAGTGTTCCAAATATGAATTAAATTTAAATTAAATTAGCATGCAATTAACATACACTATCAACCAATTAATCACCCAACACCTTCTTCCCCCGCTTAAGATATAACAACTATATATGAGATCTGTCAAAATGAAATATAATTAATGGGCTGTCAAGGACATGCCTTTGAGAACAGTCCTTCTAATAGGAAATTCTCTCCTTAGGAAGACTTGTTTCTCCTCCTCCCAAAGCAATGATATTCAAATCAACTCCTGGAATTAAGCAGACCCTGTAATTTGGGTTGATTACACTTTTTACGCTTCTCAAGGATTGTTGAGGAGAAAAGCACATCAGCTAACAAGAAGTGGGCTTGGAATGCACGGGATTATCTCAAACGGATGATGTCAAGTACTCCAGAGAAAGAGAGGCCTCCCTAGGAAAGGCACACACATGCTGGATCCCTTCCTGGCCGAGCTCTGTCCCAAGTCTCATCTAGAATGGAATAGTAGTGAGTTCTTTTGCTTCCAGGTAGAACTGGAGGAGCAAAAGTGGGTTTACATTTCAGCAAAAATGTTGATGTTGAAGGCACTAAACAAATGAGACATATCAAGAAATGTGACCCTCCCACCAACTTTCCAGGTTCTGTACTGTTGCACACAAGGCCGTACCCAGCCCTGGAGCTCACCTGTGCGTCTTACCGCACTTCTCCATCGGGAACGGCTGGGCGGTCAGCCTGTGGCCACGTGGAGGAGCAGCAGCTGCCCGTGTTTTGATTCACACCATCCCTCCTGCACCGTTTCACCACCATTGTGCACTGAAGAGCTGCTTCATTTTCAAAGTGGGTTCCTGTTTGTTACCTCATTTCACTGTCTCCACTGCTACCATCCTTGTCCGAGGCTCTCACCTAGTGACTGTGACATCCCCCCAAATGGTCTTGCTGCTTCTGCCCTAGATCCTTACGCTATATTCTCAAGACAGCAGACAGGGGTATTCTTATAAGATGTAAATCTGACTCTGCCAGTCCCCTGGTTAAAACCCTCGGGTGGTGTCCCATCTCACTTGGAGCAAAAGCCAGTCTGGTTACTTGGGGAACCACGCATCTCGTTTTTCTCTGCCACTGCTCCTCTCTTCACTCCCTCTGCTCCAGCCATCCTGCTTCTGACTCACTCGTCACTCACGGCCTCGGGGCCTTTGCTCTGGCTGCTTCCTGTCTGCAGTCCTCTTCTCCCAAATGCCAGAAGTTTGCTCCCTCACTCCCATTGTGCGTTTATTTACTCAAGTGCCATCTTCTCAGCAAGCCCTTTCCTGGCACTCAGGCCCAAATTAAAACCCCACCTCCTATTCCCTGCCCTTGCTTCATTTTTCTCCATAACACTTATTACCACTTAATATCCTCTATGTCTTTCTTATCCATCTTGTTTATTTATCTCCCTTCCTCCACATTATAAACTCCACAAGGCCAGGAATCTTTCTCTGTTCGGCTCACTGTCATAACCCCAGCACCTAGAATACTATTTAGCACAAAGGAGGGTATTCAAAAATTTATTAAAGAATGAATGAATGAATGACTTTTATTATGATAACAAACTCCATGAATAGACAAAGAAAGACTTATCATCCCCTCTTTGTAACTAAGGAAACAGAGGCTAAGGCAGGCTAAATGCTGTGCTGGAATTAGAACCCAGGGCTGTTGATACTCATTTCAGTGCTTCTTTCATATCACTGGGGAAGAGAGGGCTTGTGAACCACTATGTCCCAACCCTTCTCCAGGGCTTCCTTGACCACTGCAGTCCCACGATTCCTCCAGTCTCTGAGCACCAGAGCCGTGCATTCATTCACTCACAGAGCATCACTAGGGACCTGGCTTTGTGTGGAGGACTGGATGTGCACCGTATCACTGACCCCTCAGAGCATCCCTAGCATGCATTGTCATCACCTTTAAAAACTTCTTTCAACAAATGAGAAAACTGAGCTTTAGGGAAGTAGAAGGACTTTATCCAAGGTCATACAGCTACTGAGGGCAAAGGCAGGATTCTAACCCAGGTCTGACTATGGCATCTTATGTAACCACCACAGCAAAGTACTTCTTAAACTTTACTACGACCTGGCTTCCACCCTTCAGAAATCCCAGGTTTAGTTAACTCATTGCCTGACCATGTCTTTGACAGAGATCATTAATAATTAACTGTGTCTTACTTTGAACTGACATGATTTGTGTATCTGTGTTTGAACAATTTTCCTTTCATATTATCCAATTTTTCACATTAAGATGTTTCGGTTATATTGTAAGGGCTTTTCATTTATTCTTTCAAAAAATAACATACTTTGTATGATTATAAAATAATACATATTCATTATATAAAAATTAAAAAGCACAGAAAATCATAAAGATGAAAATGAAAATTGCCCATAATTCTATCACCTATAGCAGTAAGCATTACTTTCAATATTTTGGTGTATTTCATTCTAGTCTATTTGCTCTGTTAGATTTTTTCCTTTACAAAATTGGAATTATACTGTATATTCCGCCTGTATATGTTTTTTTCATTTCTCATATTTTAAACCTCTTTATATGATAATACCTAACCTCCCAAAACACGATTTTTAATTGCTGCATTGTGTTCTATAATTTGGAGGTGCCAAAATTTATGGAATGGTTTCCCTACAGTATGAAACATGTTGTTTTCAATTTCCTTATACTTTGAAACCCCCTCCCCCCATTCCAAGTAGAGTGTCTTGCCCACTAGGTGGTCTTTGATGATTTAATTTTGTGTCATCTCCTTTTTGGAAGATATTCAGGCAAGTGGCGAGCGTTGTCTATCTGTGATAACGTAATGCTCCTTTGAAGTCGCGAGTTTGATCAGATCTTTTTTAAGGTCCTGTCCAACCTTAAACTTTTAATGAACAGGTGATGGAGATTTGTTTTACACAAGGACTCAGACCCCTGAGCTCCTATCTAATTAGCGTAATTACGCACTCAAATATCTGTTGAACTAATACTTCAAATCGCAGTTGGATGGCAGAATTCAGGACAGTGATGAGCATCGTTTTGGCTCACTCGCTTCACACTGCAAATATATGCCCAGTGATGCTGTGACCCAGTTCTTTACCTCTCCTTTTCCCTTTCTAAACTGTCCTGTCTATGGGTCATTGCAAATTATTTTAGTTTTAAAAATTCCTTATATTTTCAAAATGAATGAGAAAAGGCTTAAGTTATTTCAACAGACATAAAATAGACCAATTAAAATAAAGGCTAAAAAGGGATTCCAAAACAATATAGAAGAAACTTATTTGTACCAGTAATCAGGGATGACATAGTTACTGTAACCAAATAAAAATGGTCACATTGTTCTTTAAGAACTGCCTCCTTGAAAGCTCAGAACTAAATCTGTGTTAATTACAGTAACCATGTCACCCCAGATCACTGGTATAAACCCATCTCTACTTTTGTATGAAAAAACTTTTCAGGCACTCAATTCTAAAAGGCATATATCGTGGAAACTTACAAAAGGGGTATCATGCTGCAAAATGGGCATGGAGATATTAAAAAAAACCCTGAAAATTATCTTTTATTGTCCTAACTTTCAATCAACACCAAAGGGTGGATCATTGAATGGTAACTCAGCAAAGGGAAAGAAAGCAGTGCAACTGCGTCTGTGGCATTTAGAGCAGCCTCTGCCTCTCTCAGCCAAGGTGTCAGTGTTATTAATCTGTGATTTGTGCAGCTGCTGGTGAATTATCAAGTGAAGTCTGAGAGTTTCAATGACCACGTGAAGGCCCTATTTTATTTATTGTCAAAGGCGGAGACGTCCATGTGCTCCAGATATCAGATGAATGGAAGCAAAGTTGGCATTCTATTATGGAAATTTAGATGCATGACTTACTGTCTTATCAAAGTGGATGGACACTGTAGCTCAGTGAAATAAGACAGCCTGGCTATTAACTCACTGTGTGACTTTGAGGGAAGTCCCTTAACACCTCTAAAGCCTCATTTTCTCATCTTGTAAAAATAAAGATCATCAGATCCGTGATGGACACCATTTCCTACTTCCTTCTCCTTAGTCACCTTCCAGCTGGGGCGGCCACGTGACACAGTTCTGAACAGTAACACACACACATAAGTCAGTGGGGTTCCTGGAGAACTATCATTTCCTGACATGGGCACTAACTCTTCCCTTTATCTTTTTTTTTTTTCCATTTGGAATGCAGATGTGATGGCCGGAGCAGCAGCCATTCTGCTACCCTGAGGTACCATCTAAGAGACTAATAGTTACTATAGCCTCAATATCATTGAACCATTGATTCAGCATTAGCAACTGCCTACCTCAAGACTTCTTGTTGCATCAAAAAAGAATCTCTGTTTATGTCACTATCATCAGATTTTCTGCGGCTTGCAGTCAAAAGCATTACTGATAATACAGTGGTTTGGCAGAGTATAAACTTCAAATAAAGCAAGTGCTATCTGCACTGGTGAGCAATGTGAATGCCTTGAAACACAACCCGCATTTGCACTTAAAGGAATTTTGAATCTGAGTTTAGAAAAGTACTCAATGGAGACCCCAGAGCTGGATGCAATAAGAGTGGAGAGATGCAGGGAGTATCAAGCAGCTGCCTTCTCTATAAAAGAACATCTGATTTTGAGAAAAATGGCATTCAATGGACTAGCAGGATGAGTGAACTGCAAAGCATCCCCCTGGAGACCTCAGTGAATTGACATGCTGGGGTGAAGTTACTGCCCATTTGAAAGCTGGAACATTTTTTCCAAAAACATTATTTTTGTTTTAGCATAGTTTATGTTAAATGCCTTTTTCAAGCAAAAGGGGTTTGCTTGTGTTCCTTTTTGTGTTCCTGGCAGTTGGGGCTTAGAGATTATTGCATAATATTTATAGATTTTTAAAGTGGAGAAGGATTTTAATATTGTTAGAATAACAGCTTCCATTTACTGAGCACTTATTGTATGCTAGGAATCATTTTGAGTGTTTTACATATTTTATCTTGCTATTCAGGAATGAAAAGAATGAACTATTGCACCCTCAACAACATGGATAAATCTCAAAATCATGCTGAGTGAAAGGACCCAGACAAAAAAGAGGGCCTATTGTATGATTCCATTGTATAATTATATAAAATTGTATACATTGTATAAAATTCTAGAAAATGCAAACTAACCTATTGTGACAGAAACAGACCAGTGGTTGCCTTAGGCACAGGACAGGGTGGGGGGGGGGGGTTGGGAGGGAGGGAGGGATTACTAAGGGAGGTGAGGGACTCACGGAGGTGATGGATGTATTCATTATTTCGATTGTAGTGATGGTTTCATGATGGGTAAATATTTCAAAATGTATCAGATTGTATACTTTAATGTGTGCCATGGATTGTATGTCAAATATAACTCAAAAAATGTTTTTTAAAAAGGAAAATGTTGGGGCTTCCCTGGTGGCGCAGTGGTTGAGAGTCCACCTGCTAATGCAGGGGACGTGGGTTCGTGCCCCGGTCCGGGAAGATCCCACATGCCGCGGAGCAGCTGGGCCCGTGAGCCATGGTCGCTGGGCCTGCGCGTCCGGAGCCTGTGCTCCGCAACGGGAAAGGCCACAACAGTGAGAGGCCCGCATACCGCAAAACAAAAAAAAAAAAGGAAAAGGTTAAAAAATTATCCTGCCTTTTAGTAGGAAAATGGATAAAAGAGCTGTGATTTATTCACACAAGGGAATTCTATGCAGCAGTGAAAAACCAATGAAAACGTTCTGCATGCATTAAAACAGACAGTGATGAAAAAAGCAAGTTACCAAAGAAGTTACAGTATGATACATATTTAAAATTTAAATACACACAACAACATGGTGTATTTTATGGGTACATATATGTATCAAAAGCGTAAATTTGGAGTAATGCACATCAACTCTAGTGGTCCTAGTCCGGCTAATGAGGGGCAAGACAGAGGAAAGGATGGGGGTGGTATGTTGGCTGTACTTAAAATGCTAAGATCCACAGCAAAATGACAAAATGTTAACATCTGTGAAATCTGGGTTGTGGGTACATGGGCATCTGTTACACTATTTTCTGTACTTTTCTGCATGCTTGAAATATTTCATAATTTTTAAAAAGTTTAAGTCATTCTCCATCCCACTCTTAGCATCCAGTTCCCCTTGCCAGGGGCAACTGCTGTTTCTTGTGTGTCCTCCTGGAGATATTCTTAGTACATACAAGCATAGATGTATGACTGTGTGTGTGTGTGTGTGTGTGTGTGTGTGTGTGTGTGTGTGTGTGTGTGTGTGTGTGTGTGTGTGTGTGTATATGCAAACTTTTATCTCTTTTTAAACAAGATATACTTTGGAGCATACTATATACACTGTTCTGTATCTTGCTTTTCTCACTCAATAAAGAGCATGGAAATGGTTCCAACTCAATTCATACAGACTTTCCTCATTCTTTTTTAACAATGCTTAGCATTCCATCATATGGATAATTAGGCTATTTCCCATCTTTTACATTACAGACACATTATAAACACACTTTCTGCACATCTGTCTGGGTATACTATCTGGCCTTTAAAGCAGACTACACCACATCACATTGAATCTTCTCTTAATTCCAAGGGTCTTAAGTACAAACAGCAATGAAAATGTTGGGCTTCAAAAGAGTGATGGGCTCCTGACGTGGGTGGGACAGTTTGCCACCTTTCTGATGCCAGAGCAGCTACCCTTTGGGTTCCTGCACCTCCTTTTTATGTTTTCTATTTCCTGTTGGATATCAGGCTCTTTGCTCCCACTTTTCTAATTGTTGGTAGCACCCCTTTCCCTGCCATTTTGTTGCTTCTAAAATGTTTTCAGCTAAGAAGCCAGATAAGAAAACTTGTTTGGCCTGTGACTAAAGTAATGGATGGGAGGTTCCAAGCAAGGGAATCCAGTATTTTTCAGAGTCAGGAGTAGGACACTCCTCTCCTTTTCCTTGGTTATGAATTTTCACTCTCTGGTGAAAGCATTTTTTTACATTATAAAATCATTATAACAGGACTCTAGAAAACAATTTCTCTAGACGACTCAAATAGTACCACTAATAATAAGAGGACTATTATCAAATATTTATTTCAGTTTCCAAAGTGTTTCTTATCAGGGAGGTAGTATAGCCTAATGGTTAAGAGCACAGGATCTGAAGTCGGACTGTCTGGGTTCAAACCCTGGTCCACCACACTTGCTGTGTAGCCTCAAGTAGCTTATTTAACTTCTCTGTGCCTTGGTTTTCTCATCTATAACATGGGGGTTATACAAATACTTTCCAAGGTTGTATAAGATTAAATCATTTAAAAACGTGTAGAAGTCTAATCTCAGGTTAGCGCCTGACACATCCTGGTGAATGTTTGATAATATCAGTTACTATTATTACTATTATCAGTGTAGTTATAGTAGTAGTAAGAGTGGGCAGACCTGATAATCTGATCAGTCACTGGACTCAAGGCTTGCAAGTAAGTGTAGAGGTAGATATGTTCAGTAGCATAACAGTGTTAGGATGTGAACCAGCCAGGCATGTGAAGTCTGCTTATGACCGCTGCCGGGTGTGAACGTGACGGTGCCAGGCCATGACAGTGCCAGGTTATGACATTGTGTGGCTTGATGGTGGCTGAGGTGTCATGGAGTCAAGATGAAGTTAGTGGTTTGCTGGAGTTGCCTCTTGAGAGCTGACTGTTAAAACAGGGAACTTAAGGGGCTTCCCTGGTGGCACAGTGGTTGAGAATCTGCCTACTAATGCAGGGGACACGGGTTCGAGCCCTGGTCTGGGAGGATCCCACATGCTGCGGAGCAACTGGGCCCGTGAGCCACAACTACTGAGCCTGCGCGTCCGGAGCCTGTGCTCCGCAACAAGAGAGGCTGTGATGGTGAGAGGCCCGCGCACCACGATAAAGAGGGGCCCCCGCTTGCCACAACTAGAGAAAGCCCTCACACAGAAACGAAGACCCAACACCGAAAAAAAATAAATTAATTAATAAAACTCCTACCCCCAACATCTAAAAAAAAAAAAACAAAAAAACAGGGAACTTAGTAAGCTGGTGGTTCAACACAGCCATTATTTAAAAACATAAATTAGATAAACTTACAAGTAAGTAAATTATATTAAAAACTAAGGTAATGAATATTCAAAACTCATGTGAAAATTATGTGACTACATTTTACCATTATCTGTGCTCTTGAGGTTATGTCCACCTACTGAATCTGCAGAGCAGAAATAGGATGCATGGTGCTCTGCTGTGCTTCTCTTCCCAACTCCATGTTCACGGACATGGTGGGGGTCGCCTGAAATTGGTCATGGTGGGAGTAATTACACGTCAGAAACTGGTAAACACACAGACCAGGGCTTGATTTGTTTCGCTGATTGTGTAGACTTAAGAAAACAATTAAATTTAAAAGTGTATCGTGTCTATAACTGCTCACATTGTGAAGAGCAGAAGAAAATCGGAGTGTTCTTTCTCAAACAGAAGATGCTCACATCACTGACAAACTACTTGTTCTAATACAAGTCTCCATCACTTCAGTTTGTCTTGTTATCTAGGCGGGAATGACAGTCAATTGCTAGATTGGGACCGAAGGTGTGAGACTTTTACCAGCCCAGCAGGGGATGAAGCCCAGAGGCTGATTTGACAAAGAGGTGAAATCTCCCTGTCGCTGAGGGGGAGATGAGGGATGACCTTAACTTCCATCCACAAGCTTCAGGCGCTAACCTGCTGTGAGAGGTAGAGACAGTGCAGCCCCCACTAGCATGAGGAGCTGGCTGGATCCCAACCCTGGAAGAGCTGGCAAAGTGGTGCAGAAAGAAGGTGGGGAGTGAGCTGTTGTCTCACATGGGAACTGGGGAAAGCACAGTGCTGGCAGCACCACGCGTTCACTCTCTGTGGTTCACACTGAGCAGGGGCCACAGAAGGACCAGACCAGGTTCATTTTCAGGTATAAGCTTGGCTTATAACTTTCCAATCTGCAAACAGCCCATAGGCCGAGCTCCTCGTTTTTAGTGGACTGTGCATTCTAGGGGTGGGGATGCACGTGGTCTCACGTGGGAAAGCCCGGGCGGAGGGACAGAGAGTGGGGCAAGGCTGTTACACTGTGAGGGGTGAGAGCAGGGCTCCTCCCCAGCCCTGTCACTCCCTTCCTTTTGTTGGGAGGTTGGCTTGGGCACTTCTTCAAAAGGAGGCTGTTTTTAGGGTTAATGTGATGAGTGTTTCTATATAAAAGGAGAACTGACAGTAGGTGAAGGTCAAGGAGAAAGTGGGTTGCGAGGGGGAAACATCTTATGCAGTGAGCCCTGGACCCTGAAGCCACACCCTGAGGACCCATGTCCCCTCGGGAGCCCAACGTGTAAACTCCCAGTGAAATGCACGCTCCATGTGGCCAGCAAACTGGGTGTGCCACACCAGCCTTGCCACTTGATGGTGACCTTGGGCAACTACATACTTTTTCCTGAGCCTCGGTTTCCCCATCTATGAGGTATGAGGGGTGAATAAAATGATCTCTAGAGGAACATCCACTGCCAGAAGTCTACAAGCCCATGGAAATCTTCCAATGGGTTTTCTGTTTTCTTTGTCATCAAGGTGCTGACCTGTACTGTGTTGAAATCCCGCCCCGGGGGAATTTAGCAGGCCAGGGAGGCACTTAGGGAGAAAGGATGGGAAAGGGGACCTTGCTAAGGTGCTGGAAAGTGGGACACAGAAGGGAGGGGAGAGGAGAGAAGGGGAGTGGGAGGGGAAGGAACAGTGCTGCTGCTGGGAGTCAAGCCTGGGAGGTGCCTGACTTCTGCTCCAGCTCCAGCTCCCGTAGAAGGAGTGGACACTCAGACACCCCACCCCCTCCTCCACTCCCCCTGGGCCCCTTATGTAAGCAGCTCCTTGCAGGAAACCGCTCTCAGCAAGAAGCCCCTTTTCCTGTCACTTGAGCAAATCGATTGCAACTAACTTTTAAACCAGGCGCCCACATGCTCTGCTCACCTGTGACCCAAGAACAGCTTTCAAATCTTTTAATCATACAATGCCTTGCCTAACCCCTCAGTTCTTCCCTTAGATCAAAGAAGTAGAAGTGGAGAATAAGTAATTAACAGATGACCAGATCTCTTCCCTGGCTTCCCCTTCAGTCATCTCACAAGTAAACTGTGTGACCAAACTGTGTGAACAGATAACACCTAGAGGAAGATCACAAGGCACCGACAAGCCTGCACGCGGTGGGGCATGGCGAGGACTCTGACCCCCATCTCAGTGATTAACTGAGATGACTTCTCTCTGTCTCTCTAAAAAGTTTCACGGCTGAGCAGACTCTTGGGAGATGGTTTTTGGAGGACGCTGAGGCCACCATCTCCTCAGATTGCCACATTCTGATTAAAGGCACCTTTTTCTTCTGTTGACATCATTTGCAAGTATGTAATTGATTTTGTGAGCAGTGAGCAGCGGGACCGATTCACACGATTTATTGATGTATTCCGTAACTGACCCTGCAGCATCGCCGACGTGGTGTAGTAGTTGAACGGCACGTTTTTCACCAGGTATTCCTCGGCGTCCAGGCTGGCCAGCCTCGCTCCCACCAGCACCGACTTGCCGGTGCCCGCGGTCCCTACCAGCATGACTGGCCGCCGCCGAGCCAGGAGCCGCTCCAGGAAGTAGCACACTCGGATGGTCTCGCTCGTGTGCACCAAGCAGGCCTGGAGTGGGAACAGGATGAGTGTGCCGGGGGCTCATGGGAGAAACAGATGCTGGCAGAGTGTTCCGGAGCATTTCAGGGGAGGGAATTCCTCTGGGGTCGGGGAGCTCACTACCCCGGGGAGGAGGGCCCCCCTAATACCCAGTGAGACCCTCCTACTAACTCATGCTCTGGGTAGAGAGCAGGCCCTTCCTCCTCTGCCAGCGCTGTCTGCCTCCCTGTGGCCTCTCTTTTAGAATCTTCTGCCCTGGCCGTCCTCTCCTCCAAGGATGTGGGGGTCTGGTAATTAAGTTACCTAGGCTTTGGGAGATCTTGTGACTTCATTGCGCCTATAATTTCCTCTGAAAAGACAAGTAGCTGGGGATGACTAATTCCTAGTGAGGTTAAACCTTTCAGACATCCATAAGGGGCTGCCGCTAGAGCCACTGCAGATCCTGGGGACACTGCATGTCCTTGGTCACTCAGCCACACTCACCTGCAAAGGCATCTCAGGGTCAAATTCAAACTGGGGGATGAGCTTGGACCAAGGCTCGAATTTCTTGGTCTCTGGGTCTATGTAATAGTCAAAGATGGTTCCTTGGGAGGGAAACTTGACTGTTTTGAACTCGGTCAGCCACCATTTGCTGAACTCTGCCCGGTCGTCCACGAGCTGCCAAAACAAAGCAGGTCAGGAGTCAAGGCTCTGCAGAGCACAAGAAGCCTGGAGAGGCTGCCCTGCATCGGGCAGAAGCTCAGGACCGGGAGCAAAGAGGGCTCCTGCTTATCCCCTTATGTCGAGGATCGACCCCGACAAGGCCCAGCTAAGCAGGGGCTTCCCTTGAGCATGTACATGTGCCCCTGCTTGACCAGGTGGCTGGGTCGCCCTGGCATTATGCATCTCAGAGCACTGGCAGGTGGAGGGTGAGGGAGGGAGGTGTAAGAACACAGAGGAGAGTAGGAGCCTATGGCCCCAAGATGGGCAAGTGCAGCCAAGATCTCCTGAAGAGACAGATCCACCCCGGTCCCCCTAGACTCCCAAGGCTCTGAGCAACGACCAGGACAGCAGTCAGGGATGGAAGGAATAAAATGGTGGCTGTTGACACGTGGGCGCACAGGATGGTGCGGTGAGAAGAGCCTCAGCTGGGGAGTCGTGCACATAACCACTGACAAATCACATCTTTCCATGCCTCCGTTTTCTCATCTGATTCTAGGAAAGGGTATTTCTAAATTTCTTTCAAGAGCTAAAATTCTAAAAATCTAGGAGAAGCAGAGGCAAAGGTATACAGGTCTTTCTGACGGAAGGAATAGGTAGCACTATATATGCATACATGTTAGATCATGAGCCCCTAAGGATGGGGCTGTGCACCCGTGTACTCAAGCTAGTGAGTCCAAACTGAAACACAACACACAAAAAAACATCCCAAACATACCCGCTGCTACTGGCAACTCTCTAGGGGAGCAAACCCATTCTTTGAGCACACAGACCTAGGAAAAATCCTAAAAAGGGAAGAGGTCCAGATTGGGCATTTTAGGAAATGTTCCTGGGGAGGAGGACAGACCACGGAGCTGGGCGCATGGCAATGAATCTGGACTTGGAAGAAATGGCACTCATTTCGCTGTCTATTAGGTAAATAGAATTGAATTCTTTTGCCTTAAAAAGAGAATGGAAATAGGCCTTAATGACAGATTTGTTTGCTGTTCTTATTCTGATCTGAATTCAGATTGAGAGGACACTATCTTCTCAATATTTGTTCTCTGCAATCAGAAGCCTTAGGAAAAAAATCTCCATTTTTGACTCATGGATAAAATTCTTTTTTTTTCCTCTGTGTAATTCTTTATTAAAAATACTGCTGTGCACATAGAAACTGAAAGCAGGATTAAAGGTGAATAACCCAGACTGGGATCATGACATTAGAATTTAACATTCTGGTGCTTTTGGGGGAAGTTGTTGACATCCAAATCACAGAACCAAGGTCAAAGCAAAATACAAAGGTACCCTAAAAAATATTTACAATGAAGTAAATATACTAACAGAATTTAAAATAGGTACAAAAAATTAAAATGACCAACATTACATGACTTCAAGGGTTGTCCTTTCTGTGCTTTTATCTGTCATAACAGGAAGGTGTGGGAAGTTTATACCTTTAATTTGAGTACTCTCAGATATTAAAATCTTCCTATGAATTAAAAAGACTAACTTTTGGATAATCTCTTAAATGGAATTACACTATGGAAAAGAGCACTTCCCTCCCCAAAACACCACGGCAGAACTAAGAGTGCCATTGAAAACCATTCCCAATGAAAACTAAATGAAAAAACAAATCTTAACATATATGTATTACCTGACACCAATTGTTTTCTGGCTGACAATATTTACTCATGAAAACATATTAGCTGTCTACCTTTGGATAAAATTCTTGAAGACCTTTTAACTTCCTAATGAAAACCATCTTTTAAGTTTATATGGAGAATCCAAGACAAAGACCATCTCTAGAAAGAAGGAGGTTGGGTGCACCTTCTTTCCTCACTCCCAGTTCCACCTTGAGCTACCCTGTCAGTTTCTCAGCCAAGCCATTAGCTGGGCTACACCAACACTGTCTGGCTTCCTGCAATCTGGTGCTTGACCTCACCGTCTACTGTAATTGGACACTGGAAAGACAAGGTCACCTCTGTTGAGTCATCCCATTTCTCAGTTTGACTCTTTGAGTGGCTCGTCAGCAATGACCTCAGTGAAGAGGCCCCTTCTGAACCCCATCTCCTTAAGGTTGTGACAATCCTCTGGTCCCTTTCCTGCACTAAGTCGGTACCGGCACACAGTGTGGCACAACGTAGCAGGGTTTGGAACGCAGTATCACCTCAGTTGGTCTTCACAATGCTCTAAGTCATCCTGGCTACTGAAAATTACTCCTATTTTATGTATGAAAACACAAAAGCTCAAAGGTTACACCTCTGGCAGCAAATGGCAGAACTGGGAGTTGAACCCAGGTTCTCAGTTGCCCAATCTGGTGCTCTCTTGAGAGATCATTTACTTCTGAGAGATAATTCTCTGGGATTGCTGCAAAGTATTTAGCCAGGATCCACCCCTCCCTTTTTTATTAGAACTTCTACCCAAGTATGGGCTGTATTTTGTATTATATTCTGCTTCGCTTTAATAACAGCTTTTTAAACATAAGCACCATTGGTGTTCCTGATGCAAATATTTTGGCCAGCTTCATACTTTTTGATTTACAGCACTGTTTTGTGTTGGGCTTGAATGCAGGCTGTGTGGGGGGCTTGGACAGCCCCTGCTGCTAAAAGCTTTCTCCCGTGTTCTCTCCTCACGTGCCAACACAGCCGCCAACAGCTCTATGTGCTCCAGAGCCCGCGGCGCCTGGACGGATGCTTTCTCCCGGGCTTTTAAAAAGAATTGAGTGGATTTAAATTTTTCTACACGGAGATAGAAAAATTGACCAAGAGTCTTTATCCTGATACCCCACTGCCTGCTCAGCACCAGCGTGAGACAGAAGCCCAGCGGTGGTTGCTGTCTGATATTTCAGCAGGCAAAAGGTCAGGGACTGCATTTGAGGGAAAGCCACAACCTCTGCGCTCCGGATCTCTGCGCATTCATCGAGGCTCTCGTCCATCCTGGTGGATGCATTGGCTCCTTGCCTCAAAGGGGGAATGTGGAGCTGGGAAAGAAGCAGTCCATGGAGAAGCTCCAAGGGCCGCAGAACAGACTGCATGAAATTCTCAGCTGTCAAACTCCCAGTGCAGGCATCCTCCTGCCCTCGGAGCATCCCCCTTCCCCGCCAGCGTCTAGCTCCGGAGAGGAAGATGGAGAAAGGCACACCTCCAGGGGCTTCTGAGAGCTGCTTTCTGAATTGTGAGCACCAAGAACATGTAGGGGGTAATGGGAGGTAGGATGAATGTTATAATCAGAGCCCGTGAAAACACAGAATAAACTGATTGTTAATTCTAAATTAATTGTTAATTCTTCCAGCTCACCTTCGTTTTGGATTCTTAGAACATGGTTTGCCCTGGGAGGCTGAAATTTTTACCTTTTTATTTGGAAAAGCCCATAATCAACCCAGACCAGAAAGAGTAAATGATAACTCTCCAATACTTGAAGCTTGGTTTAATCCCCTGTTGTGAGAAAGGCACCAGATATTTGCTATGAAACTGAATATCTGTGGTAGGAGAACCTTAATAATAAACACTATTCTAAGAGCTTTACACGTGGGCAATTAGAACAGCATCCCTTCATTTAATGCTTACAAACATCCTAGGAACTGGGTACCACTATCATCACTCTCATCTCCTTTGCACACACGGGGAGAGCAAGGCGGAGAGAGGTTAAATTACTTGTCCAGGGTCCCCAGGTAATAAGTGGCAGAGTTAGAATTCAAGTCCAGAGTCCATGTTCTCAGCCTCTATATGATACTGCCTGATAGCTAGTCAGTTCTAAAAGACTGGTCTGCCTAACCTCCAATATGTTGTTTCTAGGTAAAGTACCTTTTATTTGGAGGAAACTAAGTAAAGAAAAGGTTGGGAATACACAAGGCTTAGAGAATAGGATGCCAAGACACCCCCAAACAGCATGAAGCTACAGCAGCCAACACCATGAGATGAATACTACTTCGGTTTCCTATCCCTAGATGTCAATTAGCCTTTGGTCTAACCTTCTATGGACAGCTCTGCGTTTCAGGGGTATGAAGATGTGATGGTTGGTACAGAGTGGTACCTGCCTGTTCTGGAAAGTTTTTAAGAAGCCTAAAGGGATTCCCCCTACTCAAGCTTCTACAACACAGCATCACTCCACCTACAAAACACACATCACCTTGCAAAATAAGGGTACTTATACCTCCAGTTTTTCAAACTCAATCAGCAACTGTCCAAGAAATTAGGGATACATTCACTAACTCAAAAAACAACAGCACAAAACATAGCCCAATCTCACCTGTCTCACTACCTGAAGCCCTCCTAAGGGGACTGATGCCTTTAGCAGAACAAGGGAGAGATAACTAAGTAGTTTGATGCTTCTGTGTTAATTCTGACTTTAGCTGTTCTGTCTTCCAAATCTTTGCTGGTTAGCGTGGGTGTTAGCCTCAGCACACCCTCTTACCTGATCTTGGACCATTGCTCCGCCAAAAGCCCAGATGGCAGCAAACACAAAATAAAGCTCGTAGGTTTCCTTGGGGCAGTCTGCAGGGATGTCCTCATCGGTCAGCAGACACTCGAGAAGGTGGCACAGCATCTGAACCATGCTCTGCTCTGGGATTGGAATTATCTTCTTAAATCTGCAGAGAGAGACACAGATATGCTCTAAAACACTGGATTTTTCCATCCTAGAGGCATTGTTGGACAGCTATGGAATCCTGTTGGTGTCTGTGGACTCACAATTTGACAAGTTCATGCAGTTTTGCAGCAGCAAAAACTTTGGTATTATAGAGGCCCATGGTGCTACTTAAGCTTTTGTTTTCATCAGCTGTTTGGGGGTCTGCTCCCTTTGCAAAGAAGGAAGGGACAGGAGCCCTCCTGAGATGATCCCTTTTCTCATCTTCCTTTCCTCTGATGCCCTCCCCCCCTTCCCTTCTCTGAACATTGAGGACGCCCCCCTGCCGCGACCCCCGCTCCAGTCCTTGAGGAATGTAGGAAGCTGCAACAGAACGAGTAAATATCTCACAGTGCCACTGTTTCAATTGGCAAAAATCACCTACAGAGCCAAGGTGGGTGCAATTCTGAGACTGTTCCTCCACTTCTCCAGCTCAGAGGAGTGCCCTCAATTCAAACACATTGAAAATGTTTTCTCTGGGGCTAGAGTCTTGCCTGGGGGAGGCAGGGTGGGCCAGGACAGAGGTGATTTACATGACTAAGTTCTCTCTTTCATAAATATAGCTCTGTGACTATGTCTTGACCTGAACTTGTACTTTCCATCTTGGTTTAGAGGTCTTGGCTGAAAGGCAGGTAACCAGAGATACACAAAGGTGCACCTACACCCAAGGGAGCAGGAACACACAGACAGACACACAGACACACGCACACGGCACTCTCATCCCACCAGGCGTACACATGGAGTGCACCACGGACCCACATACTCAACCCCTCCTGCCCTCGTCATCACCTCCCGGGGAGGATGAGCTCACAGGCCACACAGAGGCAGGCTCCACTGTTATAAGATGAACGACACCATCAACAGCCATCTCAGAAGTCAAGTGCCAGCGCTGGGCCTCGGAGTTGCATGGCGTCCCATCCTCTTCAGTGTTCTGTGCTGTGTTGGTTCTGAGTCTGGCTGCAGTCCTTACCACAATGCTGTGAAGTGGTCTAAGAGTCTAGGCATTACGTCCATGAGTAACGAAGACACTCAGTGCTTGGGAGGCTTTCCTTCATTTCTTCAATGCATATTTGTAACAGAATGTCAGCATGGAACTGCCCCAGGCTCAGTTTTGGATGAGGTGCTGACACAATACAGGCCAACTACTCTTCCAATTCCAAACTGAGATTCCAGACAACCTGGCCTCTGGTGCTCTCAAGGATTTATAGCCGTGGTCCCAAACCTTTTTGGCACCAGGGACTGGTTTTATGGAAGACAATTTTTCCCCAGATGGGGGCAGGGGATGGCTCAGGCGGTAATGCGGGTGATGGGGAGAGACGGGGAGCGCAGATGAAGCTTCGCTGGCTTATCTGCCACTCACCTCCTGCTGTGCGGCCCGGTTCCTAATAGGCTGCGGACCGGTAGAGGTCTGTGGCCTGGGGGTTGGGGACTCCTGGTTTATAGGATCAAAGTGGTAGATGCTGAAGGGGCTAGAAATGAGCACACAGGACTTTGGGGAGGGCTCTGGGTGTGCAACGAGTGTCCCTCCTACAGGGAAGGCAGGTGCTCATCCTGAACAGAGACCCTCAGAAAGGGGCTCCCCTAGAACCCAGGCTTGGAAATCCCTGGGGAGACCTGCTAACCTTGCAGTGCAGGGCCAGAGGGTGCTCGCTGGAGCACTAACCCTGGGGTGCAGGTGTGGCCGTGAGCGTGTGGGCTTGTTTAGATGCTGGTGAAGGGGTCCAACCTGGAGGGTTGTGTGAGTAGCTGTACTCGACTAGCTGATGGAGAGGCATCTACTTGCTTCAAGGGAAGGCGTATTGGGGATCTCCAGGGACGGGAGGGGTCCAAGCGACCCACAAAGGCTTCCAAAGAGTCAGTTCCAAACCTGCCACAGCTGGGGTAAAGGAGGTCACACCAGGTCCATCATTAAGGCCTTTCCTGCCCATCACTCTCTTCCCTGTGTCCCCCCCCTTCAACCTTGAGGGGTGAGAAGCTACAGCTGGTAAGGGGGCGACTGGTAGAATAAGGACAGAAGTCAAGAACACTGTCCTTTCTCACTGTAGGTGGAGGGCTATGTGGGCAGTGGGAGAGTTTGTATGTTTTTTCAATTTTCACTGCCTTTTTTTAAATTTTTCGCACGTGCATGTGCACGTGTGTGTGTGTGAGATTGTGTGACTAGAAGTGATGAGATGCATTTTTATTACTGAAGAAGGACCAGTAAAATCAGCAATGTTGACCTAGATTTCATCCAGGGGCAGAAGGAGAACATAAAATGTTTTTGAAGGAACAGTGGGAGGCAAAATAAAGTTGTTTATAATCACCCCTTACGAGCCCTGCTTGTTCAATACAAAAATTACTGTGTGTTGGCATTGCTTTGTCGTGACGGGGCCACAGAAAGCTGGCATTACAATACGGTGATGAATAAAATAGCAGTAGGACTTTGCAGTGAGTGTCTTGTCACTACCAGCTGAGGCACTGAGTGAGCACCATGGGACCTTGGCTCCCACATCTGCAGGATGGTCGGCCCTCATAAGGATATTGTGAGAATTACATGAAGGAAACCCAGAGCGGGCACCCTCAACCACAGCTATGGGTTTTTCCTTGTTAACCACGGGGCTCAGAGACTGGTGGCGGGGGGATGTTTCTCTGGATGGACTTAATACAGTCTTTAAAGTTTGTTTCAGAGGCTGTGCTTGCACACGAGCACACACGTGTACAGACAGACAGACAGATACACACACACACACACACACACACACACACACACACACACACACACACACACACACACACACACACACACACACACACACACGAGTTTGGTATCTCTTGTTCTAAATGCCCAGAGTGGGGAATGGCCTAATTTTTAGTTAAGGATAAATTGTACAAGTGTCTCAGCAAACCTTAAAGAATAGGGGATGCTATTTTCCTAAAACCTCCCCCTTTGTTGCCACTTTAACTCTTTGCAGCCCTTGTCAATCTGAGACACTAACCACGACCGCCTACTTCCAGACTCTTGCTGCCACGGCTGCTTTATCTCATTAGATCCCAGGGCCACAGAGCTCACAAGCCACAAGGGGTTAAAGGCTTTTTAAAGGCTTTATGAAAACGCTGAAGTTTGGAAAAATAATTATTAACCCTGCAGTATAAAACTTACAAAATCAAAACTAATAAATGTTTAATATCTGAAAACATATCACTATGTCAACTATTCAACTGTGACTCAGTTTTTACTTACATAAAATTCGTTCTTAACACGGTGGATTTTGATGGGGGAGGGCGGGGCACATAGAGAAAGAGTGCCTCGGGTCATTTTGCCCTGGGAGCTCTCCCTTCATCTCTGCTCCACACTTGCAAGCATTTGCCATCCTGTGTTTCTCAGGCCAATGAATAAGGAGTTGGGAATCATTTTAAGTGATAGACTTTATTTCCAGGAAACATCAACCTGACTCTGTTTGTTGAACATTCAGGAACTGAGGATCTCTGAGTCACGCTGCCTTCACAGCACCAGCTTCTGATGGTGCAACTGGGCTGAGGCTGAGTACCTGATTCATTGAACGATGCGTCAAATGGCAAAGAAAGAGAATGTAAAACAAAAGCAGGTTCCAAACACCGGAACCCTTCTCTGCAGACACGTATAATATTCTTGCTATAATAAGTATCCTTTTGGTTAAGAGCAATTACTATTTTGTTTATGTGGTAAGCGGTCAGGGCTTGTTGCTTTTACTTTTGCAAACCCATTGGAGGAAGAGTGAAATCTTAGGGTCTAGAGGGCCAGGACTGGTCAAATGATGCATTATACCCAATCCTGTATCATCTAGGCCATGGACGCCCACAGCCAGGAACAGGAAGTGGGCCCCTTGTGTTGCTGACAGGTGTCATCTTCACCTCTAGGCCTGTTGATCTGGCCTGTGTCACGTGTAGGAGGGCCAGCTGCGTGCCCTGCGAAGCAGAGGGTCTCAGGATTGCTGTCCCTGCTACCACCACCCGCAGCCTCCTCCAGACACACCCTGCAGCCCTCCAAAAGGTCCTTTACATCTCTCTCCTCTTCACTCACCTCGCTTCCTGCCTGAACTGACAACAGGCATCCCATCGCCGTCCTAACGTGTGTTCCCCTCTGCCATCTGCCACACCCGGGGTGGAATGCCTAGGGACATCTGACTTTGGGGACAGGACAGAACATCAGCGGGACATCAGGTAAGAGCCAACAGGCTCTTTATTGCTTGTTACCTTCCTCACCCCTTGGCCTACCTGGTTCTGAGTGTGTCTAAGCAGGCTGGAAGATACTTGTCAAACAGAAAGGTTAGGTTGGCTCTCTCCGTCTGGGTCTCCCTCTTGTCGATCCAGCTGCTCACAGGAGGGTTCCACCCCAGGTCTGCAGGGTTGATGTACAGGATCCCTGGGAGCATAGAGGATACACCTTAGTGACATTTCCATAGACCTCAGGATATTCTTCATTCCAGAGAGTTATTTTCTCTGTTTAGAAAATGTACTGAAGGCTGGGCTTGAAAAGAACAGAGATCTGGTCGAGGTCTGAGAGGGCAAATGGGTTTGCTATTGGGATCAACTCCGACTGACTGATAATAGCTGATGGAAAGCAGTGTTGAGAAGGATCCTGAGGCCAAGTCTAGGCTCAGGAGGCAAGCAGGCTGTGATTGATTAGCAATACTCGTCATGGTGAGGAAGGGTGCAGATCACATGGTGGCCCCTAAAAGGATGGAACCGTGTCCCACCCAGGAAAGTTAACGTATAAAGTTATTATTTTCCACCAGGATGTGGTGAGAAATTGCAATGCTCAATCATCTTCATTAGCCTTCCTGGAGGCTAGAACTGGCCTGAAAGTAGCCTAATTTGAGGCACTTATGTGCAGAGGACTGTTGTTCAGCTCAGGGGCCAATCCCTTCCCATTACCATAACATTTCTGAATTGAGACGCTCACATGGTCCTGGCTGTAGAGCACTGGCTCACCTTCGTGGGTGTGGATCAGGGCTGAGATTCAGGCCGGGGTTTTGGATGATCAATGTCTGGCTCCTGTTTGGAGCTTCCTTCAGAGCCAGCAATGTCATATGTATCCCTAGAGGCACCCGTTTTCAACTGAGCAGTTGTGGTTTTTCCTTTCGTGGGCCATACCTGCTCTGGAGACAGTGGCTGGTGTGGCCATGCGCAGGTGGCTGATCTCAAAGAGGAGCCTCATTGTGGGATTCAGAGGGATCCTCTCGTTGCTCGCCAGGGTCAGCACCTGGACACAGGAGGAGGGACACGGCAGGTGGGGAGGAGTTAGGTCACATGGCCAGCTAGGGGGAGTTAGGCTATTATTCCTGATAGGAATTAGGATGATTATTTTCTTCTTTGTGATTATAAGTATTTTCTAAATTTTCTGCAACAATCCTGTCACTCTCCTTCTGTGGCCCCTTTACCTCCATCCCTGTTGTGTGCATTGAATCAGGAAAAAAGCTATCTAAAAAGTTTAAGTGCATGTCAATGATTTGAATGAACTAGACCATAATGAAAAAGTAGGATAATTAAAGGAAAAGGCTCAGGTTTCATACAACTCCTGTTTCTTTTGGAAGAGCACACACTTATTGTAATGATTCTGTAAACGTTGAAACCATTGTAAAACGTCTAGCCTAGATGTGCTTTATGAACAAGTTTAGAAACAGTTCCCAGCTTAACAGCCACTTTATTGGCATTCAGTTTTCATTGTTCATAAAAAATAAAACGTATTCTCCATGGATAAAGATTGGTCACCACTGAGGATGCATGACGGGCTCAGAATGTTTCTGATCTCAGTTTTAAAGATTTGAATAAATGATTTCAGATTCTTTTCAGCTCTAAATATTGAATTAACCTGTATGCAGAAGATTCTGAAGGAAATTACAACAATACTAAAAACATGTGAGTGATGGCAGTGCCACTGAACAAAGTGAAAGTTGCTCTATGGGATGAATCAGTTCTAAGACGTCTACCGAAGATACCGGTGAGTGAAATCAGGATCTTGAAGAGTTATCTGCTATCTGCACTCCATGTTCACTGGAGCATTATTTACAATAGCCAAGATGTAGAAACAACCTAAGTGTCTGTTGATGGTGGAATGGATAAAGAAAATGTGATACACACACACACACACACACACACACACACACACACACAGTGGAGTATTATTCAGCCATAAAAAGAAGGAAATCCTTCTCCAGGTTCATCCATGACAACATGGATGGACTTGGAGAGTGTTATGGTATGTGAAATGTCAGACAGAGAAAGACAAATGCTATATGATCTCCTTATATGTGGAATCTTAAAAAAATAAACTCATAGAAACAGAGGGTAGGTTGGTGGTTTCCAGGGATGGGGGTGTGGGGTGGGCAGAGGAAATGCGTGAAGGTGGTCAAAGGGTACAAACTTCCAGTTACACGATGAATAACGTCATGTACAGCATGGTGACTAGAGTTAATAACACTGTATTGTGTACTTGAAAGTTGCTAAGAGTAGATCTTAGAAGTTCTCACCACACACACACACACACACACACACACATAATTATGTGAGGTAATGGAGGTATTAACTAACCTTGTGGTAATCATTTTGCAATATATATTTCAAATCATCACGTTGTACACCTTACACTTACACAGTGTTATATATCAATTATATATTGACAATGTTATATGTCAGTTATATCTCAATAAAGCAGGAAAAAATAAAGACAGCAGTAATGATGCCTTGCTTGGGGCCAGTCCTGTGTGGAATCAAGATTTCTAGATGTGCCTAGGGACTGGTTTCATTGATGATTAGGGATGACGTGGGGTCCCCTTCCCCCTTGGTACCTTGTTATCATCCATGACAGTGTTCAGAGACTCGATCCACATTGGATCTATGTCACCATCAAGTAGAATCCACTTGGGCCCATCATGGCTGATGTTGGAAAGCTCCCGCATGACGGAAGAGAACAATCCTAGGAGGAACCATGGATATCTTAATTTCCAGGTCACCATCAAGCTTCTTCCTCTTAAAACAGCCTTTTCCTATCAGCTACAACACTCAGAAGGAGGTGTACATAGGCAGGTCAGAAGTGGCTTTGTAACTTACACTATTAAGAATCTGACCACTCCCAAGGTTCCACTCTCTCTGTGCTCTGGCCCAGCTTTTTGTAAGAACAGCAGCAACAGCAAAACAAGAAGGAAACCTGATGGTACTACTTTTTAACTGACAAGGGACCCAGTGAACCATTTCAACAGGCAACTGTGATGTGATGGAATTACATAAAACCTTCTTAGGTAAGGTTTTCATCCTTTGAAACTGCAGCCTGGGAAAATCCTGCCAAACGCAGGCTTTGAGAGAAGGCCCTATGTGATTCTAGTTGGCGTTACATGAAATTTATCTCTTAATTTGGATAGAATTGATTTTTTATAATACTAAGCTCTCCCAATCAATAATATGGTATGTCTTTTCTTTTATTCAAATATTGTTTTATGTTCCTTAATAAATGTTTACAGCATTTTCAATGTATCTCTTTGGCTAAATGTATCCCTAAACATTTCAGTTCTTATTGTTATTGTTAATGGAATTTTTTTTCCTGACTTTCAGTTTTAGTTGACGACTGCTAGTATAGAAAAAAGCTTTCAAATTTTGTGTATTTTATTTTATAGTTACCTTTAATACATATGCTTATTAATTCTAGTGATTTTTCAATACTGTCTCTAGAGTTTTATAGGTATAAAGTGGTATAATCACCAAAATAATAATTATCTCCTTTCCTCCAATTTATAAGATGTATTCCATTTTCCTGTCTTACTGCATTTTCCAGAGTCCCACCAAGCAAATCTGAATAATAATGTTGGTAATAGGTCTCCTTGGCTTATTTCTGGTTTTAATGGAACTGGCTTTATTTTCTCATCATTCAGAATGCTCTTTTTTTCCTTTTGGCTTTAGGTAAAGAGTGTTAATGGTACTTAAGGGATTTCCTTCTATTCCTATTTTACTTAGAATTTTTAAAATTAGGAATGGCTACTGAGTTTTTAGCACCTATTTATTGATCAAATTATTTTATCCTTTAATTTGTCAATGCTTTATGTTGATACTTTAAAAGTAATTGACTTGTCCTGACATTCCTGGAACAGATGCTACTTGGTCAGAATGTATTATTCTTTTGAGATCCTGATAGATTTTAGTTACTGATATTTTATTGAGAATTTCTAAATCTGTATTAATAAGTGACATTGGGCTATTGTTTTTGGTTCTGCACAAAGGTTGATATCAAGATTATTTGGGCTTCATAAAATGAATTAAGAGGTGTCCTTTGATGGTTTTGGAATTCTCTTTCTTTTATTGAGCTACTATTTTAAAATTTTCCTTTTCATTGCTTTTTCTACTTCTTATTGAGTGAATTTTTTAATTCTTTTTTTCAATAAGCTTTTATCGGAGTATAGTTGCTTTACAATGCTGTGTTAGTTCTTATTGAGTAAATTTTGTTAAAATTATATTTTGCTAGTGGATCATCTATTTCTTCTAGTTTTTCGAATATGTATCATCTAATTGTGTCTCTTCCATTTTAATCTTGTCTATATCTACTGTTATATCTTCTTTCTAATTCCTAATCTTACATGCTTTTACTCTCTCTTTCCCCCATTAATCATGCTCACAATGGACTTATTGGTCTTTACAAAGAACCAGTATTTATATTTATTTATCCTTCCTATTTTTTTTGTTCCTTCCCACTAATTTCAGCTTTTATCTCTATTGGTTTCTTCCCAGTTTTCTTCAGGTTTAGTTTATTACTCTTTGAATAATTTCTTAGGATGGATACTGATTTCCTTTATTTCTATCCTACCTTCTGTAATTATTTAGAGTTGAGTTTTTTCTTATTGGCTTTAGATGTGTCCCAGAGGTTTCTGTATGAAGTAGTCTTCTTTATATTGCTTCCAAGAGGAGTTGCAATTTAATTTTCCCTTTAATCCAGGGCTTACTGTTTCTTGATTGCAAATAGTAAAATTATTTTTGGTCATTTTCTTGCCATTTGTTTCTAATTCTGTTGTATTAGTATCAAACAATGTGGTGTGAAAATTGATACTTTTGAATTCATTACAATTTCTTCTGTGCCCAACTAAACTTTAATTTTTTGGAAATGTTCCATGAGCCTACCAAGAAAGGAATATTTTCTATTTACAAGATGCAAAGTTCTATATCAGCGTGTTACACTGAGTTTGATGGATGCATTTCCTAATTCTTCTATGTCTATACTTATTTTTCTGTCTACTGAATCTTTCTAATTTTGAAAAATGTGTATTAATATAATCCACTATATGTCTACTTTTATCAAGTTCTCTTAAAATATTTAAAAAGTTATATTCGGGCTTCCCTGGTGGCGCAGTGGTTGAGAGTCCGCCTGCCGATGCAGGGGACATGGGTTCGTGCCCCGGTCCGGGAAGATCCCACATGCCACAGAGCAGCTGGGCCCGTGAGCCATGGCCACTGAGCCTGCACATCCGGAGCCTGTGCTCCGCAACGGGAGAGGCCACAACAGTGAGAGGCCCGCGTACCACAAAAAAAAAAAAAAAAAAGTTATATTCCACTTACTTGAAAGTTCTCATTTAGTGAATACAGTTTTATGATTATTATAAATCTTTTTCAATTTCTCCATATTTAATGTGTATATTTAATAAAACTCTAATTAAAATTCCAACACTGTTTAAAATTTGAATTATATTATGTGAGCTTAAATTTAATATGGAATAAGAAGTGCCTAAGACTAGCCGAGAAATTACAGAAAAATATTGAGGAGGGATTTACTTCATCAGACATGAAAATGATATAAAATGATTATAACCTAGATAGAATGACATTAGTATAGGATTAGATAAACAGGTGAGTGGAACAAAACAGAAAACCCAGAATCAGATGTCAATACAATTGGCCCTCTGTATCTGCGAGTTTCGCATCCATGGATTCAACCAGCCATGGATCGAAAATATTCAGAAAAAAACAATTCTAGAAAGTTCCAAAAAACAAAACTTGAATTTGCCACACACTAGCAACTGTTTATATAGCATTTACACTGTACTCACAACTATTTATACAACATTTACATTGTGCTAGGTGTTATTAGTAATCTAGAGATGATTTAAAGTGTATGGGAGGATGTGCACAGGATAATGCAAATACAATGCCATTTTATATGAGGTCTTGAGCATCCATGGATTTTGGTATCCATAGGAGTTCCTGGAACCAATCCCTCATGGACACCAAGGGACAACTGCATATATGACACGTTGGAATTTAAATTAAGAGGGAAACGACAGTTTACTTAATAAATGGTGCTGTCACAATCAATTATCCATCTGGAAGGAAATAAAGTTCATTCTCTACCTTACCTCATACTAAGCCCCAAAATAAATTCTCGATGAATAAAAAATGTTAATGTGAAAAGAACCTTTTAGACCAAATTTATGATACTATATAGCTTAAAGTTAGAAAGAGTTATAAACCAAATAGGAATTCCAGGTGCTAAAAAGACTAGATAGACATATTTCCTTCTTAAAAAGTGCATGGTAAACATGCCATGAAGTGTCTGTAGACAAATGGCAGACAGCGAAAAACCATTAGTGGTGAATATAACAGATACAGGGTTAATGTCTTTGGTATATAAAAAAGTTCTTACAAACATCAGTTTAAGAAAATAATAAGGAGGAATAAAATTACAAAAGAGCCAATTACTAAGACCAATAAGAAGGAAAGTATATTAAGCCTCATTAATAGTGAAATAAAAATTAGAGAGGCTGCTCATTAAATCCCACTGTTCTAGGCCTCTGATGGAAGGTCCTAAATTAGAGGAGTCCAGGCAGTTTGACCCTGATTAGGACGACTACTAACACTGGGGTGTTAGGATGGAGCTGAGATTTCCTCATTACAGAAGCCACATTTGTTTTAGAAAGAGGTCCTATCAGCTCATAGAGAGTTTTCTCCATTTTCTCTTCTGCTCTCTCCCAGTGACAGGAGACACTTTCCAACATCTACCAGTGATTTTTAATTCTTTGAAGGTGAGGCTGAGGTCAGCACCGAGTGAGCATGAGTTTGCTGTGGACGGGACCATGGTTCTAGGATCCTCCTGAGATGAGTTTTCTGTAGCAGCTTCCCCATCACTCCTGGGGCGGTGCTGATAGGGAGGTACCCTCTGAGGGATGCTAGACAGAATTGCTCCTTTCAGAATGAGCAGTGGGCTTCCCTATCCTACCCTCGTCTTAGACCCTCTGCCAGGCAACGTAGAGACTCCATGACTTGCGTTCCAGAATCACGAAACTGTATCTGAGAATGCCTGCCTTGCTTTATCCTCTAAGGTGCCCTCTCTCAAGAGGCAGCTGAAGAGTCCCCAAGGAAAGAGACTATCCCAAGGGCTGAGGCTCCCCTCCAAGCCAAAATCGGTTTCCTTTCTTTGATTCTTTCCACCTTCTTTTCTAACCTGATACAGATCAGCCCAATGTCCCCTCCTCTGCATTCACCCTACTGCATTCTCTTCTGCCCAAGGGGCTGATTTAGTTGTATCCCGCTCTCACCATCCTTCCATTCTCGTGTGGCCGATTGATGATGCCAAAGAGTTCATCACTGGTGACTGCTTTGGGGTTGAGGTCAGTCCAGACGGGGCGGCGTTTCATGATCTGGTAGGTCTTGTGCAAGGACCTCAGCACCTGCGACTTTCCAGTTCCCGCGCTGCCCACCACAAACACGGAGTGCCGCACAGCCAGAAGCTCCTCCAGCTGGACCACCTGGGAGACATGGAATTCAGCCAGAGTGACCAGCCTGTCACTCACTCACGTCCCAACTGCTCTTCTGTGAGCCAGACTGGTGTCTGAAGTGAGACCTGAGGTCAACACAGGAAGGGTTACTCCCCCCAAGATGTGATGGGGTCGTAAATGTAGGGGCAACATGATTCATTTACTCACTTATTCATCATTCCATCCTATAATTATTAGTCACAACAAAGTGCTAGGCAGTGTGCCTGGTGAGGGAGATTCAGAGATGACTCTCTGCCCTCCATCATCTCACAGTCTGATGGAGAAGCAAGTCATGTTGACAAATTATTATCATGTAAGGTGATAATTGCTATAGCTGATGTATTTATTAAGAGCTATGGGAGAAGACTGGAAGAAACGATTGATTTTGTACAGATAAATGGAACACGAAAGGCTTCACAGAGAAGGGGGCATTTGAACTGGGGCTTCAGGGATGAGTAGGAGTTTGCCAAGAAGATGAACAGGAAGGATATTCCAGGCAGAGGAAACAGCACAAACAAAGGCTTGTGGTGTGACAGAGCATGACATGGTTGGCCAGATGGTTTGATGAGGCTGCAGTCAAGGAGCTCCTTGAGGACAATGATACAATTGACGGTATCATCACTCTTGTTCTAGTTTGCCTCCAGGCTCACCTTTCTACACTGTTGTACACTTACTGGAATGAAAATTTGATCAAGTCACTGCCATCACGTTGTCCCTTCAGTGGTTCTCCATAGTTTTAGTGATGAAATCCCAAATCCCTACACTGGTTTACAAGGCCCTTTTGCAGCTTGGCCCAAAACAGCTTCCAGTGTTTTATCTCTCATCCCTCAGCACACACATACCAGGTAGACAATTTCTTGGAGCTCTTTAATGATTCTCTTCCGTGTGCCTGGGCCTTTAACACACCGTGCCTTCTGTTCAGAAGTGATCCCGTCTCCTACCTTCTTCTGGCCAGCCCCTACACACCCTGCAGCCTGGGGTAGGTGTCCCATACCTACATCCTGCATCCTAGCACTTACCAATATTGCAATGGTTACTTTTCTGTCTGCCTATTAGATTATCAGCTACTCGAAGGCAGGCAGGACAGGACTTTTATTGATATTTCTCTATTTTCAGTGTCTAGCAGAGAATCTGACAGAGACCAAGTGCTGAAGAAATATTTGCTGGAAATGTGAAGGATGGGGACTTCCCTGGTGACCCACTGGTTAAGAATCTGCCTGCCAGTGCAGGGGACACAGGTTCGAGCCCTGGTCCAGGAAGATCCCACATGCCGTGGAACAACTAAGCCCATGAGCCACAACTACTGAGCCTGCACTCTAGAGCCCGAGAGCCACAACTACTGAGCCCGCGCTCCACAAGAGAAGCCACTGCAACGAGAAGCCTGTGCACCACAACGAAGAGTAGCCACTGCTCGCTGCAACTAGAGAAAGCCCGCGCACAGCAATGAAGACCCAATGCAGCCAAAACCAAGCAAACAGACAAACGAACAAATAAATAAATAATTAATTTTTTAAAAAAATGTGAAGGATGGCTGGAAAGGTTGGATGACCCCTATCAGGAAAGGTCTTGCATGTCATGAGCTAAAACATTTGAACTTTATTGTAGATCAGGTTTCCTCATACTTTATACTATAAATCCTTAATAGCTGAGGAAAGTGAACTGAAGAGGAAATGTGCTAAAATGTTGACAGAACATTTCTGTGGGACAACAGAAAGTTTTTCCCCAAACATTTTATTTATTCTACATTAAAAATATTACACTACTATATATAAAACAGATAACCAACAAGGATCTACTGTATAGCACAGGGAACTAAACTCAGTATTTTATAACCGCTTATAAGGGAAAAGAATCTGAGAAAGTATATGTATATATTCAGATATATGTATCTGAATCACTGTGCTGTACACCTGAAACTAACACGACATTGTAAATCAACTATACTTCAATAAAATAAAAAAAGTAAAGCAAATTAATTAATTTAAAATGACTCCTATATTTTAAAAAAATTAATTGATAGGAGTGTTAAAAAGAATTCTAGAATTGTACAACAAGGGAATTAGGAGAGTGGTACCACTTATATGAAGAGAGTAATATAAAGGTAGCTGATAAATGGCTCTTCGGGGAAAAAGACAGTTAGCTTCCATTGTGGAAGGATAATTTATTGGGATACTGAGTTTTGCTTTCCATAGCATCAATATCTTTTTCTCCTCCATCCCAAGCTATTGCTGTTCCTCTGATTCAAACCCCAAAACCACCCAAAAGAGATTCTCAATCCTGGCTCTTGTTTTCAGCTTTCAGGGACTCAGTGCAGGATCTTCCCAGATAAAACTGAGGGAAGTGATCAGGAAGGGTCTCTGAGGAGCTGACATCTAAGCTAACATATGAATGAAAAAGAGTCAGCCACGCGAAGACCAGTGGTAGAGCATTCCAGGTAGAGTGACAGTGAGTGCAAAAGCCTTAAGTTCAGCAGCAAGCTTGGAGGGCTCAGAGAACAGAAAAATAAAAAATTAAAAAAATTAAAAAAGGAAGAGGGAGCAGTATAAGATGAGGTAAGCAGGGGGCAGATATGCAGAAATTGATACTTGGAATTTTATTCTGAGTACAACAGAAAGCATTTGGAAGATTTTAAGCATGAAACTGACCTGAGAGTATTGCATTAAAATGGAGGAGGGCGGGGTGGGGGGGTGCGGAGAACAGGAGAGGTGGTGGCAGTGGATGGTGTTCTGGCTACTGAATGGAGACTGTATTATAAACCTAGGTTTTTTTTTTTTTTTTTCGTGAACTACTACTGACTGATTCCCTGATATCAGAAAGACTTAAAATTGCTTTCTAGTTCCATCAACTTCTTTTTGTTCAACAGCTGTATTGAGACATAATTCACATACCATAAAATTCACCTTTTTCCAGTGGCTTTTAGCATAGTCACAGGATTATACAACCATCACCACTATCCAATTTTAGAACATTTTCATCAACCCAAAAGGAAAACCCAGACCCATCAGTAGTCACTCCCCATCCCTACCCCTAATTCATCCCTCTGCAGCCCCTGATACACATTCTGCCTCTATAAATTTGACTGTTCTGGGCATTTCAGAAAATGAATTGACCTCTTTCACTTACAATGTTTTCAAGGCTCATCTATGCTATAGCATGTACCAGTACTTCATTCCTCCTTACAGCTGAATGAAATTCCATTACATAGGCATACCACATTTTGTTTGTCCATTTATCAACTGATGAGTGGGTTATTTCTACTTTGACTGTGATTAATCCATCAACTTTTGACAGTATCTTTTGTAAGGTAAATATATATGTATCTCTACCCTTCCTTTTACCTTTTCTTCTCGTTTCCATCTCCTATCTTCTGCCAGACACATTATACTCTTACATTGCCATGTTTGATAATATTTACATTCTGTTTCATACTTAGATTTAGACCTTCTCTGTCTTCCATGATTCTAAGAGTTGAAGACAAATAGCGGCTTAGATTTTTACCACTGTAGATATTTTTCACTACAGAAGGAAGCAGTTGCCTGGAATACATCATGTTCTCTGTGGGCCTCATGTCATGACTTGACAGAGGATGTTCTGAACATCAATTCAAGGTCAAATAGATACTCTTTTCTTACACTCTATATATTGATCAATATCAGGTTCACACTTACTTTAAAAAAAATCCTTTTTCTCTTAGTGTTTTTAATTTTTTTTCTTTGTTAAGACAGACAGATGCCTTAGTTCTCATAACTGAGAATTTCAATAAAACACATGAGACATTTCATCTTGTTCATCTATTCTTCCTTTGACTATATCTACTTTTCGGGTCCTTTTCCTTAGAGACCGTGGACTTCCTGACTCGATTTGGATTGATTGCTTTCTAGGCCTGCTAACAGCTATAATTCAAGGACTTCCTTTATTTGATTCTGAAATTTTTGAATCCCATGATATTTTTCTTGTTTTTCATCCTCGTTTTGCTTTAGTATGTCCTCAAGTAACTTAATCAAATAGGATGCATACATAGTAAAATTTGTAACTCTTTGAAAATATCCTGAATGATAATTTGGTACGTAATTAGTTTTGAGATCATTTCCCCTCAGAACTTTGAGGGAATGGTTTTCTTGTACTCTATTATCTGATATTGCTGATGAGAGGTTCTGATGTCATCCTGAATTTCATTCCTTCCTGGGTCACCTGTACCACCTTCTCAATCTGTCACCCAGCCAGGAAACTTTTATCTTTTTCTGGTGACCCTTGACTTCTGAAATTCCATTATGACGCATCTTGGTATAAGTCTATTGAAATCCACTCTGTTCAGTACTGACTGAGCCCATGTAATCTGTACACGTTTGTCCAGTTCTTCAAGTGCTCTCTTTCTAGAATTCCCACTGACAACACGTTACGTCACCTAGATAATCCTCTATGTGTCACCTTGACTCTCACACTGTCTCTCTTTGTGTGTGTATTATATATATTATACTTTGTTATACACATACACACACATATATATATAGTTTCATCCTGGGAGATTTCCTTGGCTTTACCTTCCAATCCTCGCATTGAATTGTGTGTGTTATCAGTGATTCAATTTTACATTTCAAAGAGTTCTTTGCAATTCTCCAATAGTTCTTCTAATTTTCTGATAGCATCTCATTCTTGTTTTATGGATCTCGTTTTCTTTATTTTCATTAAGGATACTAATTAGGACTTTAAAACGTTCTCTTCCTAACTTCCCCTGGAGTCAGTTGCTGCGTGTGTATGTGCGTTTGTGTGTGGGTGTCTGTCGGTCTGTCTGTCTCTTGTGTTGTGGATTGCCTCCAGTATCTGGTGAGCCTCAGGTTTAAACGGAGAGCTGCACTGTGTTTTCTAGGAGGCTGGGGTGGGTGCTGTCTGCGGCTTGATATGCGGGTCTCCTTCCAGGCAGGGAAGACTGAGAGGGAGGTCTGTGCTCCTAGTCAGACCTTGGCCTTTGTCTTTATTCTTCTACTTGTGGGTGAGTGAGCAGGTGCTGGCCTTCAGGCTGAGGAGCCCAAACAGAATGTATGGGCTTCAAACTCTTAGAGCAGTCATAGTTTCCCTCCTAAAGAGTTTATTAAATTCCCTTAGACCTTTCTTTTCGGCTGCAGTTACATGCTTGGCTGTGCGTGGTCCGCATTCTTGGGAACCTGGGCCTAGAAGGGGGAGCTGGGGGAGAGTGTGGGGAGCTAAGTGGTACAATGATTGGGTAAACAGACTTAATGCCCTCCCCCACCGGCTTAAGGTGCCCCCCCCCGCCCCCGCCCCGTGTTCTCAGTCCTCTTCCCCACCCCTGCCCTCCTTCACTGCCTAGTCCAAGCCCTGAGCTTCTCCAGGGTTCTGCTTGGCAGACTGGCCGCCTCCTGGCTCCTCTTCCCCTGAAGCCCTTTCTAAGCATATTTGAGCCTGCAGCCCCCCTGCTCTGTTTGATCTGTCAACCTGCTTTCATCCTCTTCCCATCTTTCCAGAAATCTATTCTTATATCCCCTTCCCAGTTTTCACACTTCTATGGGCTTATTCCATTTTTTTTAAGTTATATTATCACTTTTAAAAGATTGCAGGATGCCTTCTCAAACTAGAGCTTCCCTAGAGGTTTTTGATGAAGTAACTTTAAAAAGTTCAAGTGTACTGTGCTATACAGCAGAAATTAGACAACATTGTAAATCAACTATATTTCAAAGAAAACAGTTCAAGTGGACAGTGTAAATGAAAAGTCGGTAGAAAACATCATCTACTGCAAGAACCTTTAGTAGATGGCATCTGTCTTATCAGAGGAGCAGAAAGTGGTTATGAAAAGAAGGGAAGAAAAAGAAGGAAACAATGTGGGGCAACTGACAAATAAATAGAAAGAGTGAGATTCTGAGCAGAAAAAAGTGCAGAAAATGGGGAAGGAGGGTCGTTTGCCTTAGCAGACTCTCAGAGAGGCTGGGAAGATGTGGACTGTCCTGATTCTAAGATGTCAGCCTCAGTGCCTGCATCCTAGGAGCCTCATCGGATTAACTCATCTCTGGGGTGAGGGTGCCCCTCAGGGTCAGAGCCTTTCAGAGGAAACCCCTCATCTGGCATCCAAAGCCCTCTATAACACGGCCACCTATTATCTCTCAGGTCCTATTGCTCCCTCCCCCTCCCCCACCCCAATACCTTTTTCTCTAGCCACACTAGACTTCTTGCTGTGGCTTGTACAATCTCTACGTCTCCCCGTCTACCCTCGGCTGACCCTCTTCCCTCTATCTGGGAGGCCTTCCTGCCCATCTCTACCTTTAAAAAGTCTATCTACCAAACTTAAGAGGAGAGAGGTTGGGAGTGGGGATTGCTCCACGGGCAAAACCAATCACAGCTGCAAAGGACCAGGTGATGCTTTGCTCTCTTCCGTAAAATGTAATCTCAGAAATGAAAGCAGACACCAGTTCTGTTTATCTGTAGCCAGAGCTTAATCTCAACCAATGCAAGTACTGTGTGCTACAAACCCCACCTGGAGTGGAGAAGGAACCAGCCCCCAGTCTGTAAGTTCCTCAAGGGGGAGCACCTTCTCTCCTGCGAAGCAGCTTGGTGGCATATCCTGGAGAGGTAACAGTACAGGAGAAGAAAATTCTGCCCTTATCCCTGTATTCCAGGACCCTCTCTTGTGGCACCTGTCACATCCTCCCTCCAGGTTTAGTTATCTGTGTGCAGGCACTTCTACTGTAACAACATCGATACGTCCTAAAAATGTTACCTTCTGCAAACAGACTCACGGGAAAACAAGATTGCGCAGACCACTCAAAATGTACAGAATGTTGTATCCAAAGCCCTCGAAGCTCAACAATGCATCCTAATCCCAGTAAAAACACTAGCACAGCGAAGTCACTAGAGAGCATCTGCAACCTACCTCATGTCCGTTTATCCTCTGAAACCTTAAATCTGGGGGCCTGTGCTTCTTTTTTCAAGAGGTAGATCATGGGTGTATGAATTTCTAATAAAGAACTAAAGATCGGATGTAGATGGAGCCTTCTTCACTAATCCACTGTTTTAATACATGAGGAAGTGACTTCACCCACCCTAAGCCTCCCCAGAAAACAGCACGAACCTCCGTGGTTCCTACAGCCATGAGACTAGCTATACGTGCACTAAAGTTTCAGGTTTTCTTTCTTTAAGTCTATGTCTATTGCTAAATGTATTCATTTTCTATGGATGTAACAAATTACTGCAGACTTAATGTCTTAAAATGACAGAAATTTATTAGCTTACAGTTTGGGTGGTCAGAAGTCTTAACTGTGCTCAAATCAAGGTGTTGAGGGCTGATTCCTTCTGAAAGCTGTGTGTGTGTGTGTGGGGGGGGGGTCGGTTCTCTTGCCTTTTCTAGCGTCCAGGGGCTGCCCACACTCCCTGGCTCATGGCCCCGTCCTCCACCCTCAAAAGCAGCAGTGGCTGGTTGAGTCTTCCTCTGTGGGGTCACTGACACTCTCTGTCTCCCTCTTTCACTTAGAAAGGCCGTCGTGATTATACTGGGCCACCTGGATAAACCCGGATCATCTCCCCACAGCCTGGTCAGCTGATTAGCAACCTTAACGCCCTCTGTGACCTTAATCCCCCCTTGCCACGTAATGTAACATGTTCACAAATTCTGGGGATTAGGTTGTGGACATCTTTGGCGGGTTAGGGGGAGGAATTATTCTATCTACCACCCTCAGGTTTTTCTTTAATTGTGTAAAGCCTGTCCCTGATCACTTCAAAGCATTTTCAAGATCAGAAAAATGCATAAGAACCAACACAGCTTCCACTTTACCTGACTGTCATTCCTGTATAGTGGTGCATGAAGTAATTCACATGAAAGGAACACGTGCTATAGCAAAGCCTGTGTCTCATTCCTCCCATGAGAATGTGAACCCCCTGACGGTAGGGGCTTTGTCCTTCTTTTGCATTCCTCACCGCACATTCCACACTGTGGATGTGCCAATAAAGAGCTACTGAGATGAACTGAGTTATTGCAAAGTCGATAAGTATCTGTACCTCTAAAGCTACACTTTGGATTAAGGATGAAGTATAATCCACTGTCCAAGAAAAGAATTAAGAGACAAAAAAATGTTGGGAGGGAAAACCCTGTACCTTGAGCACAAAGTTGTCCTCAGCCTGCAGCTTCAGCTCCACCACAGCCTTCCTAACCAAAGCTTCGAAGTTGAGGTCTCTCCTCCGAGGGACATTCAGGGCAGGAAACAGGTCCCCAATCAGGCCCATGAACACGGGTATGTCGTCTGTCACAATCTTGGGGATGTTGAAGTCTCGCAGGGAGCGCATCAGGACCTGGTCCTCAGGCCGGTCAGGATCTCCTCGCTTCAGGGATCCCGCCACCACCAGCACAGACTTGATGGCCCTCAGGCCCCAGTCATAGTGATCCTGCGGGAAGGCAGCAGGGTTAGACGAGAGCTGCTGGGATGCACAACCCCACGGGCTCGGGCTAGTGTCCGCAGGATTAGATAGCACACCAGTACTAGGTCACTTTTGAGGCCAAGGCATAGGCAAAGGAAAAGATTAACGACATAGTAGATAATGATCCGGGATCCTAGTTCCTGGTCTGACATTAGTCACTTTTCTGGCTGTTACGACGACAGAGCAGACACAGAGCATATGGGGGGCTGGGGGTCAGTGAGGTTAAACAGACTGCTTCCAAACCTATCTGGTTACTCCTTGAACATTCAGAGGGTGGAAGGGTTGTCAAGGAGGGAGATGTGTTAGTTCTCAGAGGTGGCCGAAGGTGAGCGTACTTGCCTCAAAGAGGCCTTCAAACTCTGAGAAAAGGAGAAAAAAAAAGTTCCTTAAAATTTTTGTCAAAGGAGGCACCCAGAGGTCACAGGTTCTGAGTGTAGGCTTGTGGGATGGTGGAGCACACTGCTGACACCAGGGCTGGGAGTGGAGTGGTGAGGAAGGGGTGGAGCGTGCGGTCCAGAGCACAGACTCTGAGCTCAGACAGACCTCGATTCAAGTCCCAGCTCTGCTACTTGCTTCACAGCAGGTCGTTATTTAATTAGAGCTGTGATGCTTGCTACAGAGGACAATTCAGTGTGCAAGGAACGCAGAAACATAAAACTGACTCAGGACCCCACTCCTGAGGCTGGGGACAACCCGTTCCCTCCAGCCTTGACTGCACTTCCTCCTCATCTGGGCTTCACTGGATCCCAGGTCTTCCTTTTCTTTCAACTTTTTACTTATTTATTTTTGGCTGTGTTGGGTCTTCGTTGCTGCACTCGGGCTTTCTCTAGTTGCAGCGAGCGGGGGTTACTCTTCGTTGCAGTGCGCAGGCTTCTCATTGTGGTGGCTTCTCTTGTTGCAGGGCACGGGCTCTAGGCACGCAGGCTTCAGTAGTTGTGGCACACGGGCTCAGTAGTTGTGGCTCTGGGGCTCTAGAGCAAAGGCTCAGTAGTTGAGGCTCACGGGCTCTAGAGTGCAGGCTCAGCAGTTGTGGTGCACAGGCTTAGCTGCTTCATGGCATGTGGGATCTTCTCGGACCAGGCCTTGAACCCGTGTCCCCTGCATTGGCAGGCAGATTCTTAACCACTGTGCCACCAGGGAAGTCCCCTCAGGCCTTCCTTGATATTGTTTCTTCAGGGAAGTCTGATCCTTAGCTCAGGCGCAGCCACTGTGTCCTTCGCCTTCATCATACACTGAACTGAAAGAGCAGCGCAGGTGCAGGAGCACACCCCGGGGAGGGCTGTGACCTGATGCCTCGGAAGAGGCAGGAGACAGGGCCGCACGTGGTCTTTTGCAGACAGTGATAAGGACGCTGGTCTTTATCCTAAGTACAATGAGTACCATTTTTAAATGATCCCTCCAGCTGGTGGCTAAAGAATAGACATGAAGGACTAGAGTAGAGGTAGAGAAACTAGTAGAGATGAACTTCCAAGCAAGAGACATGGGTGCTTGCAACAAAAGTGGTAGAAAGAAAGAAGTATTTGAGAAATATCCACAGGGTAGAAAGAATAGCCGTTCATTCATGATTAAATGTGGAGCTGAGGAAGAGGAAGGTGTCAAGGATAACTCCAGGCTTCCAGAATCAGCAAGTGAGTAAGCGATTGTTCTCCTGAAGCCCTGAATGCAGCAGTGGGCCTGCGGTGGAGCTGGCAGGACCACTGGCTTTAGATACTGAGCTGGAGGTGCATTTTAGACAATCAGGGACCTGTGGCATAGACCACTGAATATACAGGCTTTGAGTTCAACAGAGAAGTCTGGGATCGAGATGGGAAAGTGAGTCACTGGGCTGAAGCCACTGGTGGCTGAGAACCGACAGAGAGGATGCAGTGAGCCAGGGCCTGGGAAGTGTTGAGAAAACAGGGGAGGTGCCTTCTTTTTTTTTTTTCCCCTAAATCCATTTTGGACAGATTTCACAGGACTGAGAGGGCTCACTTTGTGGCAGCAAAGGTGATCCAAGTAAACACCCGAAAGGAAAGAGAAACTCATTGGGAACGCCTAGGAAGCCTGATTGGCTGTCCGTGACACCAAGAAATTCTCCATCTAAGGCATAAACCTTGGAGGCTCTGGGTCATGTTGTAAGGTCTCTTCTGGAAGGGGGCCGGCCCTGGGCAGAAGCCACACTTAAGGAGCAGCAGCAATGAGCAGCGCGGTGCTGCTTAATGCCTGACTCTCTCTCCCCCACCTTCCTCCCATCTCTCGTTCCTTCAGGTAGAGACCACTCCCTCCAAGGGCTTTCATTCGCCACTGCAATGCTTCTCATGGGACACTGGTGATCTATGAGGTGCTGCTAAGTATTCTACTAAAAAGGGAGTTCTGTGGCCAAATCATTGTGTTTTTTTTAATGCTGGGCTAAGAAAATGAACATGAATCTTTATTATAGATGTTTCTAGAGCATGTAATATGCTTATGGGCACAGTGACTCTCTATGAGAAGGTTTTAATGTTTCCCTAACACACTGGCTCCAGAACCCGTCCAGAGCTGGGACAATCACACGCAACTGGTCACCTGGTCTAACCAGGGATTGTACCTGTTTAGAGAGAAGCTCTTTGCACAACTTGTAAAGGGTGATGAACTTCCTGGCTAGTAACCGTGCTTCAATGAATCCTTCTGCCACAAGCATGATTTCACAGATCAACTCAAAGTCTGGAACGACCATCGCGCAAGGCCTGTGTAAGGGAGACAGAGGGCTGAGACAGTCCCAACCACAGTGGAGGGGAGCTTGTAAGACAAGAGACACTGGCTGAGATCACGGACGGAGGCATGTGTGAGTGTGAAAACTGAGACCTTAGCAATTATTTCACTGAAGACTTTCAATGTTAAGATGAGTTAGTAAGGATAAAGGGAGTAAACTCTCTTGCTCAAGGTGATGGATGATGTGAGCAGATGGGGACAGAGGTGGGGCTACAATGCAAGTCTTGTAACTTGGATCCAGTGTGCCTTATACAAGGCACAGATTAGTAAAGTCTCAGTAATTAGCAGATTACCAATTAGTGATCTTCTATCATAGATTAGGGGCTAAGGTTGAGGAATAGAGTCTCTCTTGTTATCTGCAAGAAAATGAGAATCTATTTCTCCTCCTCAAAACTTGTCTCCTCCAAGTCTAGATGATCAAACTTATTCTATGCTTATTTGCATACAAATGTCAGTACGTAATTCTGAGGTCTGAAGTAGGCACCTATGAACCCCACTTTGCCACAAAATGGCAAATATGAGAATATAGAAGGGGATTTTTGTCTCTATATAAGGATTTATTGTGATTTTTTTCCCCTCTAGGTCTAGAAACATTTTATTTTAAAATTAGTTAATTTTAAAATTAATTCATTAGGTATGTGATAGGAGACTAAAGTTGTTATGTTTCTTTAATTGCATTTTCCCTACACTGATATAAAATTTTCAAAAATATATCATTCAAGTACATTTTTCCCTTATATTATATTAGATTCAAATTCAAAGGAGCAAGCAAATACTTAGATTCTCAAAATTAATTTGTAACCTAAAATAAGGTTAAATATGCATCCGTACAACAAAGTGCAATGCAGCTGTGAAAAATAATGCTGTAGAAGAAAAACTATTTAATGACACAGGAAAACATTAATTAATGAAGGCATTAATTAATAAACTCTATAGAGTCTGATCCCAAGTTTGAAAAAGAAATACTCTGCCCCCACAATACTGGAAGGCAGGTGGCAAGGGGTCACACTGACTTTCTCTGGATGATAGGACTGGGGTAGGCAGAGCAGAGTCTGGAATCAGACTGCCTAGGTTCAAACTCTAGTTCTGCTGCTTACTAATTGGGTTACTAGCTAACCTTAGTAACTACGGTTACCACCCTGGGAAATCTGCTGAATCTGTTTTCTCACAGTTTAAAGGGGGATCCTAATAGTATCTACCTCATAGGGTTTTTGTGAGAGTTAAATGTGAAAGTAGATGTTTGTACTTGTTATTTTTACAAGTACTTTTCTGTTTTTCCCCCAAATTTTCTTCTATGGGTATATGTTCCCTTTAAATTCAGCGGAAAAAGTGTGAGGAATAATTCTTATCAGGGTGATAACCCCTGTCCAGTATTGTTCATAGCACACAGTTTACTTAATAAATACTTTGCATAAGCAAATAGTGATCAGTATAGTACTCTGTGGCACCAGTTCCCACAGCCTGCTGACATTCTTAGTTAAGGTGGGGACCTGCCTTAAGGAGGAGGTACCGCCCCACCCCTGGAGCAGTGAAAGTGAGGGAATGAAGGACACAGGGAGCTTTCCAGTGGCCTCCTGGGCCTCTGTGTCCGCAACAGAGAGTGCTGGGTCTCAGTCTAAAGACGAGACAGACAGCTTTGTTTTCGCTCTCACAGCCTCCCTCTCAGGTACCAGTTCAGTAGACAGACAATCAGAAGCCATGAAGGATCTTTCAGCTTTCTCTTTGTTGGGCTGACTTCTCTTTTCTGAAAAAAGAACGAAGACTCCAGCCCCTGCTAGGAAATGCTTTTGTGTTTTCCTATCTCAATAAAGAAGATTTAAAAGCGTGGCAATATCCACTGGTGGCAAAGGTAAAATAAAAGAGGTGCTATCATGTGTCACCTGTGAGACGATCATTCAGCACAGCTCTTTGTAGAAAGCAATTCGGTAATGTGTATCAAGAGCCTTAAAAAAGTTCCTCCCTGTTAATTCAGTGATTCCATTCCTGGGAAGCTAGCCAAAGAAAATAATCATGCATACAAAAAAAATACTTATGTATATTATACCATGATGAATAAATTTATTTTAACTGTTATATTTAACTACTGTGGACTAGTTAATTACACTGTGGACCATGCATTTGACAGAATAAAATGCAGTCATGAAATGAGATTTCTTAAGAATACCTAACAGAAGAAGAAACCATTTATGATAGGATTATGATAGACTATGAAATGAAAATACAAAACTGTGTGTAGACCACACACGTAGACTACAAATGCATGACTTTATATGCCTGTAAAGAAAAGAACACAATTAAGCAAAAAATAATTTTACTGGTGATGGCATTAAACGTGGTTTTGTAAAATCTACCTTTTTATATGTTCCACATTTCTTTTAATGTATATGTCATACATTTTCAGTGGAAAAAATAAAAGAAGCTTCTCTCCGGGGCCCTTGCACGGGGCAGAGCAGACGCTCACCTGAACAGAGTCTTGAGGTTTTCTGGCAGCTCCGTGCGGCCGGCGTAGCCTGGGTTCATGGTGATGAAGATGCCCACAGAAGGGTTCAGGCTAATCTCCTCTCCAAGGAAGTTGAACCGCTGCTTCTTATCTCGAATTGCATCTTGAATGCTTTTTACCTGGTGAACAAGTCATCGGAAAATGCTCCCTCTGCGTACCAGAGGCGGAGCGGTAGCTAAGGCTGGGACCCTGTGGTCACACAACACAAACACTTGCTCTGGGCCCCCCTTCATGGAAGGACAGGACTGGCGACTGCGCCCTGGGCTCTTTACCGATGGGCACTGGGTGCATGTCCAAAAGAAATCTGGCCACCCGTATCCCCATATCCACGCTTATCACATGGTGCCTAAGAGGTTGGGGGTGAACAGCAAACAACCCTGACCGCCAGTCCTGTCCACACTGACCGCTGTCTTGAGCATTGTTCTGTATTATGTCATGTGATCCTCACCAGGATGCTCTGAGCGCGGGCTCTTTAGTACCATCATCCCAAGAGGTAGAGTAGTTTGCTGAGCCCTACACAGCTGCTAAGTGCTGGCGTCTGCATCTGAATCCAGGCATGTGGATTCTGGAGCCTGGGCTCTTAGCTACTACATGGTGGAGAGAACGCTAGGACCTACCCCCTAGGCTTGTTCTAGGAGTAAATGAAATAAAGTCCGCAAGGAGTTTAGCACACAGAAAACGCTCAAAAATAGCAGCTAACATGGGCACTCTTGATGTGACCGCCGCCATCACTGCAGTGTGTCCTCATCTGGATCTAACCCTCTCGGCTACCCCTCCGTCTACATCTCTGGAACGAACCTGGAAAACACAGGAGACTCCGGTAGGGATGGAGGGTATGGTGAGAAGGGGGGGACAAAGCAAAGGGAGGCTGGGTCAGATCCCCAGGGGCTATGCGTGCCTTTCTAAAGAGATTAGACTTTTCCTTAAACGTGGTCTGGAGCCGGAGGGGATTTAATAAGCTGAAGGTGGACCTAGTTAGATCTAGATTCTAGATCATACTTATAGCAGTGGAAGGAGAGACAGAAATGAACATCTGGTGCTTTGGAAGAGCGTGTGTGATAATGATCAGCAAAAGAAGAAGGGAAGACAAAAGGGGCTCACTTGTCCAGCCAGGCCTGGAATGTCTCTGAGTATTTCTAGCCTCTCAGGGCTCTTGAGAGCAAAGCCGGGAAGCTGGGGCCAGGGCAAAGGTTTGAATGAGGCTCCATGCATATCAGCTGTGATCAGGGTGTTTAGAATAGTCAGGGGTTCCGTGGAGTTGGGCTGCAGGGATATGTGTGTGTGCGTGTGTGTGTGTGTGAGTGAGAGGGACAGAGACAGAGACAGAAAGACAGACAGAGAGAGAGAGAGAGAGAGAGAGAGAAAGAGAGAAGCACAGAGAAAAACAGCTGGAGTGTATATAAGAGAGAAGGAGAGAGGAACAGTTGGATCTTAAACAAGAGAGAGACAGAGAGCCAGCTGGACCACGTACCAGAGAGAGATAGAGATAGAGATACAGAGAAGGAGAGGGAGGGAGAGAGAGAGAGCTGGACCATAAACAAAAGAAAGAGAGAGACAGACAGAGACAGAGAGAATTAAAGCTGGAACACTTATAAAAGAGAGAGACAGAAACAGAGAGACAGCTGGACCAGAGAGACAGCCACACAGAGACAGAGAGAGAGAAGGAGAGAGAGAGGAAGAGAGCCTGAAGGCCGCTGGGCCATCCACCGCGGGCGAGGCTCTCTCCAGTGCCTGGAAGGGCGGCATCTGCCAGAGCGCCTGGCGGGTCCACAGTTGCGATTCCGCTGCTTTCCCAAGTGAAGTTCTGATGACAGAACATGTCTGAGCTCACAGCAGTTAGCTGGAGGCTGAAACGTCTTTTCCGCGCACAGCATGTCAGTGTGTCCTGGCAGAGGCAGCCTCCAGCACCCAGCACGTTGGCCAGCTTGGGCTCTGCTGGTTCCCGTGGCACTCGTAGCACTGCTGGGCCATGGGGCCTCTCGCCACCCTCATCACCCCGCGAGGCCTGCGAGTGGGGAAGGCTGGGGTCTCTCCTTCCGCCCCGGTCCTGCCACCTGTAAAATACACAGAGCTCTCTCCTTGTGGCGGAGTAGGGAAGGGACTTTCATTACTACTTGCAAATGGCTCTGACACCTTTGGGCTAAGGCCAGAGCCCGGGACCCTTTCCGCCACTCGCTCTGGCTCAGCACTCTCCTGCACCCCGAGGCCCAGACACCTCACGCTCAGTGAGAATCTGTGAGGCACTGTAGGACTTGCAGCATCTGTGCTTTTGTGTACAATTCCGTGGGGGCTCTTGAGGGAGAGTGTTGGACAGACTCGAGGAGGCAGTTAAGGCTGGAGCTCACTGCTGAGAGCAGCCTCTGATGGCCCGGCTCACGCAGGACAGGAGGCCGTCTGCCTGGCATTTCCTTGCTGCCTTAAAAGCAGCTGAGGTCCACAGAACAAGCCACTGGACTGTAACAGTGCCCAGGGTCCAGGGGGCCTGGTAAAGTCCGGAGGTCCTTCAGGAGGCGGTGGGGTGGGGGGGTGGGTAGAAGCAGGTGAACCGGGATCATACGGATTAAACTGCAGCCCAGCCAGGTGGTGGTGCACACACAGGTAGGTACGGATTGTATCTAAGGTGCCAGGTACACTCCTCACTCGTGGGGGTCCGTTTCCCCACTAGAGACTCATCACTTTTGCCATAGGGAACAACAGCGGAATAATAACTGTCATTTACTGAGCCCTTGATATGTACCAGGCGCTCTTCTGAGAATTTTATATGAATTAACCCATTCAGTCCTTTCAACAGCTGTATGAGATGGGTGGATCCTCATTTCATAGATGGGGAAACTGAGGCTGAAGGCAGTGAAGACTGTGCTACAGTCCTGGAAGATGCAGGCGTTAGGGGAGGCATGAGGGAACTCTATACTATTTTGCAACTTTTCTGTAATTGGTTTTCTATGATTTCCTACAATTCTAAAATAAATTCAAAATAAAAAGTTAAAAGAAAAATGAAACTTGCCAGATGTCCAACAGTTGGTAAGCGGGGCAACCTGCGTTAAAATTGGGCAGTCTGGGGCCAAAGCATATACTTTTAGCCACTTCCCCACACGGCCTTCTACCAGTAGGAACACTGCCAGCCACACACAGCTCCTCATCTAATACATACCATTTCAGAGAAATTTGTTTTGCTCTGAAAATAATCATGCTTGTTACAATTTAGAGACATAGGTTTCCATGAAATAAAAAAGGTGCTTTCTCCACCCATTAAGAAAACGAGCAAAAATGGAGAGCTATGTAGAAACCAGTGTCCTCTACTGGGGGTGATTTTGCACCTGCCCTCCCCAGGGCACATTTGGCCACATATGGAGACATGTTTGTTGTCACAACTAGGGGGGAGGTTGCTGCTTGCGTCTAGTGGGTAGAGGCCAGGGATGTAGCTAAACATCCTGAAACGCACAAGACAGATCCTTGCAACAAAGAATTTTCAGGCCTAAGACAGCCTTAGTGCCTAAGCTGAGAAAACCATGATCTGGACCAAACATTTTACCAATGAGGAAACTGAGGTCAAGAAGATATAAGTGACTTGTCCACCATTCCACACCTGTGTCCCTGGGTCCTACCAAATTCGCATGCACATTCTTGGCCCCAGCCCAGACTGACCAAATCAGAAATTCTGGTGGTGTGGTCCAACAAAGCATCTTTTAATAAGCCCTCCGGGTGATTCTGATGCATGCTGAAGTCCAAGAACCACTGCAGTCCAGTCAGTTCTTCTATTTCTACTTGTACTTGCTTCTGCCCAGGTGTCTCCATTCACACCTGCAGACTGACCCCCCTCCACCTCTCAAGGAGCCTGAGTCCTCCGATCCTTCTGCCCCACCTGCCATGGAGAGGACATGTCCCTGCAGCCCACTCACCTGGACCAGCCAGGCTTGATCCTGTGGGTCTTGGTGTGAACCCAAGCTCCACGGTCCTCAAGCATTTTCTCTTTACTTCACAGTCTCCCTCTCAACTCTGGTTCTCAATGTTTGCTGAACATGAGAACCATGCAGCAAGGTTTTTTTTGAACTTTGATGCCTAGGTCCTGCCCCAGACCAATGAAATCAAAATCTTTGGGGTGGAGACTGTGCATTTGTGCACTGCTATTTTTCAGAATTGCCAGGCAATTCTAACGTGCAACCAGGGTGGAGAATACCACACCCAGGGCAGCTTGTCTCCAACTTCATGGTGCCTATGACCCACTGGGCGTCTTGTGAAAACGCAGATTCTGTTACAGCAGGTATATGGTGGGTTTGAGAGTCTGCGTTTCTAATAGGTGCCCAGAGGATGCTGATGCTGCTGGTCCGCCGCTGGAGCAGCACGGGGCTAGCTGCCACCACCCGACCCGGCAACCTCCACTGTCCATTCTCAGGAGTGGCCTTGCCCCGGGACCACAATGCCCCGTTCCAATTCATGACCCTCCACTGCCTCTTGACTAGATGGGCTCACTTTCTTTCAGTTTCTACAGGCTTTAACTGCACCTCTTGAATGGAACTTCCTTCCTGCCTTATATTTTAGATGCATGTGTAGGTCTTACTTCTCTATATTGCAGCCCAGCTCTGACATCAAATGATCAGTCCTGCTATCTACACAAGCCACGTGTGCTTGTCTGACCACAGTGGCTTGACTGGATATCTTAAGAATGACATCTTTCCCTCCAAAGACTGGAAGTTGGTGATCACAGACGGTTCTGCCCCTATACCCTCCCACCCAGGTAGGGCCTTGCATCAGACACACTGGTGAAGAATCAAAGTCATCCCATCTTACCCGCAGGTGATAAATTTTAAGGAGGTCATCGGCTAGCCCTAGGTTATGCTCCTCCTCTCAGCTTTTTCTCCACACCCCTCTATGTTGCCCCCCTACATTCTAGGGAAGTGGCCCATTCATTCTGTGGTCCCCTGGGGTCATTCTCTTCTCCAGCCTTTGCCCCCAAATGCCATGCATTATTAAAATCCTGCCTGGCTCACTCCATGCTTCTCTCTGCAGTGGCAGATTAGAGTCTGCTGCCTTCAGGAAATACAAACCACTCATCACTTTTAACATTTAAAAAAATATTTCTATGTTTTTACCTTAGACCTTAAACTCCTATATAAAGGGTGTTACATGAGAGTTCCCTTGGCTCTGAGAGGCTAGCATTTGTTCAGCTCCTTGAGTACTTGGAACACTGCTATGATGGGCTCCCGAGTCCCTGCTAGCTGCTCTGCTGCTTCTAGCCACTTGCTGCCCCAGCCCAGCCCACTGCCAGGGCTCGTACCTGTGGAAGGGACAAAGTGGCAGCAATGCCTGACCAGGCAGTGTGGAGGGGGACCAGGGGCTGGAGGTACAGAGTAGTGACACATGTCCCCTGGCCCAGATAACCCAAGGCCTAGGGAGTTGATTGCAATAGTAGTGGCAAAATTCCCCCAAAAAGTATGTAGTAACTTATACGTTTTAAAAATAACAGAGTAATTGTTCTTGGAATTGCCACAGTTTTCCCAATTGGATATGCAATTCTGCTTGACCAATCTGACAGAGACATGAAAATTTCCACCTCCAAGAATATCGAGGCATGCTCACTTTTGTAGAAGTTACTGGGAAGAGGGGCACAGACATGTGAGGAGAGGAAAGGAGGAGAGGCAGGAGAGGAGAGGTAAGGCGGGTAGAACTGTCACAGCTGGTGCAGCTTCTGCACCAATATGCCAGCCTGGATTGCAGCGTGAACAGTTAGTGCAATTTTCTCCTTGGATGGGTCTATGATTTTAAATGGTACTAGCTCAGATTTTGCCCAGGTTGTTGTCAGACCACTTTCTTGAGAATGTTTCCTATGATGTATTCCTAGACGAGAGTGTGGAAGCATCAGGGAATTCCAGATTGAATTTATTTCATTTAATTCCAGAAGCAAAAGGGAATTAATCTTGAACTCATCACTGACCTTGTGTTTGGCAATTTCAAAATACTGTAAGGCAAATGCACAGCATCTGTCTACTATGCACTGGGGACAGCGGCTGTTGGGCACTGCCTCATCGGTTAGGACACTGTTAAGTTTGTTAAGATAGCCAGAGCCTGGCCGGCTGAGAAGGAGTGAACAGTGCAGGGGAGACTGCTGAGACCAGGGAGTAGACCCTTCTTCCCTGTGCTGTGTTCCAACCTTCTACTTTTCTTCAACCCATTTCCTGCAGGGTTCAGGTAATAATGATAGTAATGATGAACATCACCCCCACCCCCACCATCATCATCATCGTGGTCATCACCATCATCATCACCACCACCATTACCACCATCACCATGGTCATCACCATCACCATCAGCATCACCACCACCACCATCAACATCACCACCACCATTACCACGACCATCACCATCACCATCATAACAGAGACTAACATTTATTGTGTGCCTACTATGTGTAGGGCTTTGTTTTAAGTGCTTTACATATGTTAACTCAATAATTACTACAACTGCATCTAGTAGGTATTAGTATTATTAACTCCCTTTACAAATGTGGTACTTGAGACATGGATTTGCCCAAGGTCACACAGCTAGTAAAGTGGCAGAACCAGAACTGAACACTGGCAGTGTGGTTTCAGAGCTTACACACATAACCACTTCTCCCCTGCCTTGTCTGGCTAACTCCACTCTACAAGAACCTGCTTCTTTTAAAAGCCGAATTCCATGTGGAACTTGTTCATACCTCTGGAGCCCAAGAAGAGGTCTCTGCTGACCTTGTTGTGGCTCCCACCTTTTGCTCTTCCCCTGGGCTCCTTGTGGGGACACATGGAGACAGCCTGTCAGCAACCACAGACACTGGGTGCTGCATCGGGACACCACAGGTGTGACTATTCATGATGAATGGTCCTGGGTTTAAGTGAGGCAGTAACAGCAGCACAGCCTAGCTGATGAGAACAAGAAGTGCTCTCCAGAAGCTGTGGGAAGAAGCCAGGAAAGGGGGCAGAAAATCATAAAAGCAAAGATGAAAGAGGTGGACATAAAGATGGGTAGAAATAATTATGGGTTATCGATCCCAATAGACACTGTGGCAAGAAGCTTATGCTTCCCTCTTGATTTTCAGAACCGTTCTAGGCCTAGAATTAGTACTTCAAGAAAGGTTCATTTTCTTTTACTCTACATCTTATATCACAAAACTCAAACAGTCTTTACAGAAGCATCATGCCTGGTTCCAAGTTGTGAGGTGACTACTTGCAGGTGAATGCAGTCAGTGGACGTGTTTTGTTTGTTCAGCTCAGGTTTTGTTTTTGATTAAATAAATTGCCAACTTTTAGAAATCTAGAGATTTTTAATAAAAATCTGGACTCTCAGCTTCTCCTTAAAATGTAAAAGATCTGGCAACACCGGCCTCATATTCTCACGAGGCAGAGGTGTGCTGGTAAACGTGTAACAACCAGCTCTCCGGGGAAAAACAAATGCCCCTGTAGGATTTGCCCATTTCGTGGCAGCCAACGTCAGGCTGCCAGTGTGACGGCACAATCAGCTCTTGTGAACCAAGCCAGTCAAAGGTTTTCAGCTGAGAGGGTGTTCAGGCAGCTCTGTGACTTACTTCTTCTACCTACTCCTACTGAATCAAACAACCCTAAGGAAAGGGAAGACCCCGTATCACTCCTGGGAACAAGAGAAGAACCTACATTTCTGCAACTTTCAGGAGCTTCACCAAGAAACAATGCAGACAAGCATCAGCAAGTTGGTACAAAGCAGACTTTCAGCAAAGGTTTGTTCACTTTTTTCTACCCCCGCTCTTTCTGCTGCTCCCACTGTCTATGGGATCCTTACCCAAATCCAAATCCTCTCCATCTTTTCAAGGCCTGGCTTCAAGATAACAGAAATCAAATCACATCTAGAACATTGAAGAGTGTCTCAAGAACTCAAGATTTTTGAAGTTAGGAATAGTGTCCTATTCAACTGGGGACCCTTCACACTGGCCTTGAGCACAGCACTGACTACGCTGTAGGTGTTTAGTAAGCGCTTCCTGGATGACCTGAAAGACAAGTGCCATGCTTAGGGGAAATCTAACCAAAAACTGATTTTCTTCATCCAACAACACTCATGCTGCCCCCTCACTTTGTCCATAATTAGGTGAGCGAGGCTGAGGGAGGTGGGGCGCCTGGCTAGGATGCTCAGCAAGGAAACGGATGAGCTGAATTTCAAGTCCTGGTCTGACAACTTCCCAAGTCTGTGCCTCTTCTAAGGAGCTGGGCTCTGCCATCTTTTTGGATCCTTTCCTACCCCTATGAAGCAGGTGCATGGATGTTCTTTCTTCCTGTTTCACAGAGGAGGAAATGGAAAATCATGGCCAGTAAATGGATCCATCTTGGTAGGGACCAGCACAATACCCTTATCCTGCACCCAGGCCTGATTTTAGCAGGTGGAAGAAAGGTCAGGAAGTGCAACAGGGGAAAGGGTAGAGGCAAGTGGATGAGAAGAGGGTAAAAGCAAGAGGATGTACAAGTCCTCAGTGCTTGGCACGAAGACCACAGCGCTCCCATCAAGTTCTGGCCCCCATACCTGCACAGCCACCACTGACAAGACCTCCACGGAGATTCGATTAAACTCATCAAAACAGCCCCAGGCACCGGTCTGAGCAAGGCCCTTGTAGATGTTGCCGCAAGACTGCAACAAAATGTACAAAGATTAAATTACTATCTGCTGGGCTTACTGTTACGCATCTAAGTAATCTTCCATCCCCTTTATTGTAGAACTTCCAGTTCCCTAAAGACCAATGGTTAGAAACTCGTATTAAAATTTCAAGGACAATTAAAATTTTGATGGCTTTGGGTGCCAACATAAGTCATGGGATCAAACAGAACCTTTTCAAGACACTTCGACCAAAATCCCTTTAAAATGTCATCAGGCTTGTATTGATTCTGTAGCTTTCAAAATCCCAGGAAACGAATAAAATATTATATTTCTTGCACCATACAGACAAAAATCCTTCCACTCAGCCTTCGGCATGTGCTGATGAAAAAGTTTATGTCTGTCTCTTTGAATTCATGCAAAATACCCAGGTTTCCCAGAGTGATGGGAAGCTGGAGATGTGGGTGGGAAGGGATAACCTCTTTTGGAAATAAACTACAGGTAAATCTTTTTAAATGAGAGTAAGGGGATAATTTCAGATGGGAGATGGTATATCTGTCCTAAAAGTGAAAACCACTCTGGCCATTCAGTGTGAACTAGTAAACCATGGAGCCATATAAAGGGAGAGACGGCTGGGAGACACTCAAGGCCATTGGCAAGGAAACATCACTGATGTGCTCAGAACATGCAAATAGTCGAAAAGTCCATTCATTTACTCAGTGGGCAGTTTTTGACTATCTGCTCCATGCATAGCTCACGTGCTAGACCCAGAGAGGCTCAGTCCCTCTAAGAGCTTCTAGTTAGGTTGTGGAGATAAGGCATACAAATAAAACAGGTAAATTGCTACATGAGCAGTGGTTCCAATGGATAAATATAGATCACAAATGTTATGCAGTTCAGAGAGGGGTGGGTCAAAGTGCTCTAGATGGACCCGTTTTGCCAAAGAAGTGAATTTCACATAGTACTACAACAGCACTTTCCAAAGTTTATTTCATGGAATGCCAAAGCTGGGAGATGCTCCTTGAAGACAAGACTCTCTGGTAAATCAAGTTTGGAAAACACTGCTTTCTATAACCCACTTTGGTCAATTTACAATGTATAAGGGCATTTTAAGGGCCCTGAGAAGTCAGGCAAAATTAAATTAGTTCAACTTTGTTATATGGCTAGGATTTTTTTTTTCTCATGTGACCCCTGATTTTCTCAGAACGCATTCTGGCAAACATTAGCGTAGTGGAAGGAACACAAGAACAGAACCAGAAGATCTGGAGTATTGATATCTCACAGAAGTACATGGTATCTTCAGAACATACATTGGAATCATGGCTTAATAAGATAACAGTGTCTGTGCAGGCATAGCAGAAGGATAAGGGCTTTCCAGGAGGAGGAAGGATTATGGACAAAGGATGAGCAAAGTCATGGTATGTACAGAGAAAAATAAAGGTGTCATTTTGGCATGAAAGTTGATTTAATAAAGAGGGTCATGGTTCTGAAAAGGCTTGAATTATTATAAGAGATCTTTGGAGGTTTGGAGCAGAGAAAAACATGATTAAATCAGTATTTTAGGAGACCCAGTCTAACATCACATAAGCTAGGTTAGATGCGGGGCAGACTTTGAAAACAGAGGGAAGAAGCAACCCCACCTTTTACTAAGCTCCTTGAATTAAGTGATTTCTCTATTCACGCAACAAATCTACTCTGAGTCTGTGCTATGTGTTAGGGGTTGTCCTAGGTCATGAGGATTCAGCCCTGAACAAGGGAGAATTGACCCGATCCTCAGGGTTTTGGATCCTAACGGGGAAAACAGACAACGAACACTAAACTATCAGTAGTGATAAGTCCCAATGGAGTCTTAACATGAGGGTAATGTGGCTATTTATTTATTCATTCTGTTTTATTGAAATGTAATGGACATGTAGCTATTTCAGATTGAGAAGTCACAGTCTCCCTGAGGAGGTGACATAAGTTCTAGGCATTGTGTTTGTGTGCTCAAAAAAATTCTGCAGGTGGATATTGCTAGTATTATATTCATGAGTGTGTGTGTGTGTGTGTGTGTGTGTGTGTATACATATGTATATATACACGTATATATAATAAAACGTAATATATATTTTATATTTCATTTATATGACATGCTTATATTCCCGAACTTCTGCTTAGTATTTGTGACATTTGACAGGTTGCCATATATACATGACATTTGACAGGCTGCCACACACACACATATATATATGTAAAATAATAAAACAACCTGTCTGGGTCTTCCCTGGTGGCGCAGTGGTTGAGAGTCCGCCTGCCGACGCAGGGGACACGGGTTCATGCCCCGGTCCGGGAGGATCCCACATGCCGCGCGGAGCGGCTGGGCCCGTGAGCCATGGCCGCTGAGCCTGTGTGTCCGGAGCCTGTGCTCCACAACAGGAGAGGCCACAACAGTGAGAGGCCCGCGTACCGCAAAAGGAAAAACAAACAAACAAACAAACAAGAAACAACCTGTCAACTATCACATATACACACATTACATATATGTATATCACATACACACATTATATATATATCGCCACCTGTCAAAGGTTATAAACACTAAGTCAGAGTTTTGAGAATCAAAATCCATGCTTCTCCAGCTAACAGTGGTTTTAAAACATTTTAAAGCTGTGGATGCCTTTCATCAAATGGAAATCCAATACATAAAACAGAAGAAAGTAGAGTTTCCATAGGGGGATAATCGTCACCCCACATTTACCCCCAAGGGCCTGAGCAGAACCCAGGACTCCATGTGGCCCCGTTTTTTGACAGGAAACAATTAAGATGTCACCACAACAGCACAATGGTACCATTAGCTGGGCTGGGCTGGGCTGTTGCCTTGCCATAAGACGGTGAGTTTCTGGGACAGCATAAGGGCTCTCAGAATAAGGTTGAAGGCCTGGAAGCGAGAGCATTGCTGAAGGAAGAATAAACATTGCTGACTGATTGGAAGGATGGAAGGAAGGACAGGAAACAATTAAGATGTCTTAAGATGTCCACCCTGGCCTACGGGGAAAAATAAGATGATTAGTATTGATGCGATGAGGAACCTGGCCGGAAGGAAACAGGGAGTCAGCAGGAACTGTCTGAGAAGAGTATTGACCGAATATGAGAGAAGGGCATCCAAACAGAGGCCTCTACTGCCTAGTTAAAGACACTACCAGAACTTGGGTTAAGCTGGAAAACAGATTCAGGAGTCATCCATATAAAAGTAAAACTTGAAGTGATGAAAGGGGGTCAAAAATGAGATCAAGAAGGCAAGATCAGTTAGAATTGTGGAAGGATAACGTTTCAGAAGCGTAGAGAGCAGGGTTTCTCAAGGAGTGGGAGTTCTATAGTATTGATGCCATGGAGAAGTCACAGAATTCCAGATACTTTCAGATTCAAAGTCATTTGATGTTTCAGCAATAGCCTCTCCAGATTGAGGTCCAGGGGGAAAGTATTGCTGCTATAATATGAAGAATGTCTTAGCACTAAAACGGCAACCATTTCCAGAGAAAGTGGCTAGTTTTATGGGTTTTCCAACCAGCACTAGTAGAGTAAAGCAAACCCTAACCCTAACCCTTTCCCCAAGCCTCCACACAGTTCTTGAGTCCACCCCATTACCCAACGCCTCCCTACAGAATTCCTGAGGCAGAGGGGATTGTGAGGGTCCTTGACAAAGCCCAAACTCTCCTCTTTCCTCCTCCTCTGTTTCACCACCGACCCACGCCCTCCCCATGTTCACTAAGTATCATTTAATTTTTTCAAGCCTCTCAATCTTTCTTTTCCGTTTCTGCTACCCCATTATCCGGCTTCTCTGCTTCTCTGGTTTGAACGACTGCAATGTTCTTCCTAAAAATGTTCCTCCCCCCACTTCCAGTCTCTTCCTGTCTCCCTTCATCTGGCTGCCCAGGGAGTCTTCCTTAAAGACCGTTTGTCTTCATCACGCTCCTGCTTCAGTCCTGCAGCCTGCAGCGTTTCTGGGGCCTGACACCTCAAGGTCAGAGCTTCCCAGTGGTCTTGTGTTCCTCCTCTCCCTGCTCAACCCCATCTCCCAGCCTCCCCTGTTCCCTGAGCCACTCGAATGGACTCCACCATGGTTCCATGTTTGTTTCTAGCTTGTTCTCTGGAGATACTGAAACAGAATAGGCTGCTGTGAGTGACGCTGGTGAAGCCTCTTTCTGACCTTCACTCCTTTCCTCTCCTCACCCCAGACAAACCCTGTGAAGAGAGCTCAGGGTGAAGTCAGCACAGGGAGCAGGGGAAGGACAGCAACTGCACAAAGAACTCGGTCCTGTTTTTGAAGCTGATGTTTTAGTGGGTGGGGTTGAGTTAAAATGTCGCATGCCCTGTTTGGTGCTCATCCAAACCTTAACAACCTTAAACAACCTCAGCTCTCACCTCCTCCACGATGTCTTTTCTGACCAGCGCACTTGGTGGCTCTCTCACAGCTCTGGAGCATTCCAGGGATTAGAGTTCGTAGAACACGCATTAGCACTCAGGGTAATGCTGTCTGCTATCTCCCCTAATTATTTCATATATCGTTCCTGTCTCTCCTAATGGACTGGGTTATGCTCACCCTATCTATCTATCTATCTATCTATCTGCCATTCATCTATTATCTCTCTCTCTCTCATCTCTGTCATCTACCTATGTGTCTTTATTTTCTTTCTTTCTTCCTTCCTCCTTTCCTTCCTACCCATCTATCTCTTATATGTCTATCTATCATCTATCATTTATCTATCTATTTATATCTATCTATCATTCATCTATTATCTCTCTCATCTGTCATCTGTTGACCTGCCTATGTTTTCTTTCTTTCCTTTTTTCCTTCCTTCTTTCTTCCTTTCTTTTTCTTTCTTTCTCTCTCTCTTTTTTTTTATTTTTTTTTTTTGCGTTACGCGGGCCTCTCACTGTTGTGGCCTCTCCCGTTGTGGAGCACAGGCTCCAGACGCGCAGGCTCAGCGGCCATGGCTCACGGGCCCAGCCACTCCGCGGCATGTGGGATCTTCCCGGACTGGGGCACAAACCCGTGTCCCCTGCATCGGCAGGCGGACTCTCAACCACTGCGCCACCAGGGAAGCCCTCTCTCTTTCTTTATCATCTACCTATCTACCTACCTATCTATCTCTGATATCCTCCCATGACTCCCAACAGATGCTGAGCAATGGTGATGCTCAATAAATTAAGTTGATTGCTGGTGTGTACTCTGAGATAAAAATAATTCTGAATAGCTGGACAACAAAGGGAAGAGGAGGTTTGCAAACTGCTTACTTATTGAGGCTGTTTGGTTACAAAGGATGTTTGGTGTCTAGGAAGGGATCACCTTACCTTTGCTGTATCTCACTACAGCTATACCTACTGTTCTTGCTCTGATCTGTGTCTGTACTAGATGCACATGACTGAAGCTTTGCACAGTTCAAACAAATTAAGGGCAGACTCCTCCTTTCACCCTGTACTCTTAGAGGAATTGGTGGGGTCAGGGTTCAGTAATAAGTGTTTTTTTTTTTTGTTTTTTTTTTTTTTGCGTTACGCTGGCTGGCCTTTCACTGTTGTGGCCTCTCCCGTTGCGGAGCACAGGCTCCAGACGTGCAGGCTCAGCGGCCATGGCTCACGGGCCCAGCCGCTCCATGGAATGCGGGATCTTCCCGGACCGGGGCACGAACCCGTGTCCCCTGCATCAGCAGGCGGACTCTCAACCACTGTGCCACCAGGGAAGTCCCTAAATTTATTTTTAAATTAAATTTATTTTACAGGCAATATATCACATCATATATACATATAAATATTTGATCTATTTAGTGCAAATGTTTTCTTTTTCCACTCTAAATTTATTTACCTGCTATCCTATTTTCAAAAGGGAACTTAAGGTAGTTTACAAAAATACATACAATAAAACAAAATAGAAATGAGACAGTGAGACAATCTGTTATTATGCTTTTTTCAAAAAAAAGAATCTGAATAAGGTCTAGTTGTGAGCAGAACGTTGCTAGCAGAGAAGTGACCTAATGGGCCTCTTGTCTCTTTTTCATTTCTCTATGACACAGAGCCTGGAATACATTAAAAAATGTAAAAATGATGAGTGCCTGGATGAAGAACATTACCCTTGCACTTGTCTTTGTGTACCTCTTGCTAAGAATAGAGGTTACTCTAGTATGTCTTCAGAAGCCAAACCTAGAATATTTTGCCCTTGTAGAAATTCTGGGGAAATGCCCACTTTTACACAAGAGCACATCTATGACTTTTATGTGAAGATTTTTATATCAGCCACTTATGAGCCTTTCTGTGGTTCTGGGTCAAATAATGAATTTAGGCCTTTGGATATATGTTCAGCTTCTCCATTTTATAGATGACGAAAGGAAGACCCCAGAGGTGAAGTCATCTCTCTGTGGTTGCCAAGCTCATCAGTGGAAGCGGATTCCACGGTGCTAAAGTTTACAGGGAGGTCCACAAGCTCCTGAGGGCAAGGGTCCTCAGGCCTCCTGTGAAGGAGCAGGGACGTCCCTGTCTGGGCCTCTGAGCTGGACCAGGGTGGCGAGGATGAAGCCGTGGTCCAGCTCCTAGTCCCCCCGAGGCTGGGCCTGTACCTTGTAGTCCATCTGCTCGGAGCAGTTAAACACGTAGACCATGATGCCCAGCGCTCGGCCCAGGTCCTTGGTGGTCTCTGTCTTGCCTGTACCTGCAGGTCCTGCTGGAGCCCCGCTCATGGTCAGGTGCAGAAACTGGGTGAGGGTGATGTAGCACCTGCCAAACACAGGAGGGTGGAGGTCACTCTCAGTGCCACAGGTGGCCCCACAAATAGCTCTGGCCCGGCTGGAGATAGAGCTGAGGTTCAAGGCCGTGAGAGACTTGGCACAGCTTCTGTGAAGGAAAGCCCAGAGCCCCCCGCTCTGGTCCCCTCTGCGCTGTGGGTGGAACTTTCTAAAGGATCATCTGATCATGATGCTCCCCCCCTGAAGGGCACCAGGGGCTCTCAGCCTGGCCCTTCCTGACCTTGCCCCCGCTTACTTCTCTAGCTCATTTCTCATTGGTTCCTTCCCCCCAGCCCCAGTATGTTTAAGTCCATTCATGAAGAGCTATTTTCACTTGCCCAGCGCTATGGTCTGAACACTTGTGTCCCCACTAAATTCAGATGTTGAAATCCTAACCCCCAAAGACTGTGGTGTTAGGAGGTGGGGCCTTTGGGAGGTGACGAGGTCATGAAGGTGGAACCCTCGTGACTGGGCTTAGTGCCTTCTTAGGGTAGAGCGGTCCTTGCCCCTTCTACCATGTGAAAACACCATGAGAAGGCACCAGCTGTGAGCCAGAAAAAGGGCCCTCACAAGAGTACGACTATGCTGGCACCTTGATCTTGGACTTCCCAGCGTCCAAACTGTTGAAGTCAAGTCCCCCGCAAACTGAGTTCCTCTGCCGAGTTAATGATTAACCTCTTTACCCAAAACATTATTCCTTTTCTCGTCCAACACCTGTTCCCCTCAAGATTGAGGGGGGATTGCAACTGCATACAAGCCCCTGTGCCCCTGTCCTTTAAGATAACAGCCTTTTGCTTTAGTCTCCCAGGCCTCCCCTGAGTCTCCAAAGGCTGGCTCAAGAGTTAATGATTAGGAAATGCGAAGATGGAGAAACAAAGAATACCTGTTGGACCGGGAAACTGGTACAGTTTAGACTCTAGACGAGCCCCACAGCAGGTCCCGAACACCCAGGCCCCTGAAAGCTACAGATACAGGCCCGACACACCCCCCCAAGTTGTTCTCACCGGAAGCAGACCCCACCAGGTGAAAATTGCCAACCGCCAGCACTTAGAGCCCAGACCGGTTGAAACCAGATGATTGGTGATACTCGAAACTTCACATTGATGCCAACCAATTCGCGAATAGGACAAGCCAACCAGGCTCCCTGCAGCCCCCTCCCTCACTCTCACGCTGCCTTTAAAACCTTTGTCTCCTAACCGGCAACTTGGAGATGGTCTTAGGACACTAGTCCACCATCTTCCCACGTTGCTGGGCTCCTGAATAAAGCAACTTTTCCTTTTCCACCAACACTTGTCTCTCGAATTGGCCTGTCGAGCGGCGAGCAGCTGAACTTGGGTTCCGTACCGGCCTTGTCCAGTTATACCGTGAGAAATAAAGTTCTGTTGTTTATAAGCCACCTAGTGTTTGGTATTTTGTTATAGCTGACTGAACAGCCTAAGGTGCCAGACACAGTAGGACTGTGCTTGTCCCTCTCTCCTCCCCCATCCAGCTCCTGACCGTTCCTAGAGTCTACCTGGATCAGGTTCCGCTTAGCTGATGGTTCCTAGCCCCCTGGGGCTCATTTTTGCCATGACTTCACCCGCAAGTATTCCCTGAGCCCTCAGCAATGGGGTGAGTGAGCAGAGTAGCTCAGCTGAGCTCCCACTCCACTGCGCTCCACTATGACTCCAACTATGGCTCCCACAGAGCCTCCCACTATGACTCCCAACTATATATGTCATACACCTCTTCCACATATATCCTCATAAGAAGATGACAAAATGTGCCTTTGGATAATAAGCCCATAAAAAGATGCTCAAAATCATTGATCATTAGGGAAATGCAAATTAAACCCACAGTGAGATACCATGACACACCCACTAGGAGGGCTACAATCAAAAAGACAGACAATAACAAGTGCTGATGAGGATGTGAGAAAACTGGAAACCTCATGCATTGCTGGTGGGAATGTTAAATGGTACAGCTACTTAGGAAGACAGCTTGACAGTTTCTTAAAAAGTAAAGTTTACCATATGATTCATCAATTCCCCTTCTAGGAATTACCCAAGGATAATATGAACATATGTTCACACAAAGACTTATGCAGGAATGTTCAAAGCAGCAATATCCATAACACTTAAGAAACTGGAAACAACCCAAATGTCCATCAACTGTGAATGGAATAACAAAATGTGATATATCCATGCAATGGAATACTATTTAGCAATATAATGGAATGAAGTACTGATACACGTTACAACATGGACGAACCTGAAAAACATTATGCTAAGTGAAGGAAGTCACATACAAAAGATCTCATATTATTTCATTTATGAAATGTCTGGAAAACACAGAGATAGACAGAATATCAGTGGCTGCCTAGGAAGGGAGGTGAGGCTGAGTTCGGACTGAAAACAGGGTGACGGCAATGTTCTAAAACTAGATTGTGGTAATGGCTGCACAAGTCTAAGAATTTACTAAAAATCATCGATTTGTACATTTGTAATGGGTGAACTTTAAGACATGTAAATTATATCTCAATAAAGCTTTTAAAACCATGCCATTGATCTTTTTAACATCTGAGGGGTCCTCTGAAATGCACTCTCTTTGGTTCTGAATCTGATGCTAGAGTTGACCAGAAACTCTGAGTTAGCACCTTTCTTGCCAGATGGTGACTGCATCCTCACTGCAACCAAAATTGTTTTGAAAAGACTTGGAGTTCCTGAACTCTCCTTTAATTAAGTGTGAAATTCCCATAGCTACCTCAGCCTTTGAAGATGAAACCCAGGAAGGTAGTTTCTCCAGGTGGAGAGGAGAGTATGCAGAATTATGATTCTACTTGGAGTTTTCCTGTGTAATGGGGGGCTGGCTGCATTTAACTCCTGGTGAGCTGGGCTCACGCAGCTGCCTCACTTTTCCCTGTGGATTAAGCTCACGTCAGAGTCGTTGATGTTAGGTGGGCCACGAAGTGAGGTGAGTCAGGGTTAAGGTGAAAAGCTAGGTCCCATCTCACCTTGCTCGGTCACTGTTACCATTTGGCAATGCTTCTCTCCAACACTGGTAGCTAGATCTTCAGAGTTCCATGTGCAGCCTTAACTGTACCTGCTCTCCTAGGCTGAGTTCTGGCTCCAGACTGGCCCCAAGGCCTTCTACCTCTGCCAGCCTCAGGTTCCTTCCAGAACCTGGAGGGCCTGCTACAGCCCTGTAACCCCCCAGGAGGAAAGGCAGCTGCCTGGATGGGTGGAATCCTGGCCCCCAGCCAACTCTCCTCCCCACTCTCTCTCCCACCCCCTTTCTGTCCCATGGCTGCCTTCTCTGCCAGCCAGAGGGCAATTCAGGCCTCTTCTCTCTGCAGCAGCAGGACTCTCAAGGAATCTGAGAGTCTAGAAGCACAAGGTTCCACAAAAATAGAATTCTTATAGAAAACTCAAGAATCTCCCAAAAGAAACCCTTAGAACTGGGTGTCAATCTCTTTTGGAGCATCTACTGAGCTTCTGATTATCGCCAGAAGAAGCACGTGGGGGGAAATGTCAAAATACATATACATTTGCCCATAATAATAGAACTCTAGAGCTGGAAGGCATTTCTGAGATCAACTAATCTAATCCCCTTAAATTACAGATGGACTGACTGATGTTCAGGGAGGGGAAGTGGGCTGGCTGTCTAAGGAGTTCTAATAACCAAGGCAGGGACAGTGGGGCTTTAGCATGGGCCATGAGGAAAACACAAAGAAAAGAAAGAGTATTCCCTTCTTCTGCGTGGGGGGCCACTGAGCCAGCAGGATGTCCTAGTTCTTTGGGACACACGCTCCTCCTCTAAGATTCTGTCTGTGGTCTTTAGTTAGATGGTTAGATCCATCTCTTTAAACATCTAAGCCGGCTCCTTCAATCTGCTCCTGTTTCCTAGTGAGGGGGGCAGATCATGCTATTGTGGTTTAAGGCAAGGACTCAGGAGTCAGACACACTGAGTTCAAATCTTGCCTCTACTGCAAAGTGTTTATGAAACTCGGCCAGGTTATTAAACTTTGGTGACTTAAAAACATGTGTCACTGGGGTCCATCACACAGTATTTTCTTTGTACAAAGGAATTTAGATAAATCTGCTGCCTCAGAAAGAACTGCATTGTGAAAATGTGAAGGAATCCTTTAAGAAGAGCTGTTGCCTTAACCAACTGACCACAACATGAATATGGATCAATGTAGTCTGACTGCGTATTGGGAAGACAGGCCTTTAGTGCTGGAAGAGGCCTCAGAGGCTTGGCTCTTTAACCATGCCAGGCTTCTCCCATTAAATCCTTCAAATACAATCACAGAGCCTTTTCTTCCAGTGAGCCATGTTTATTATTTTAGAAGCCAGCTCCTTCCACCGTGGGTCAGTTCTAATTGTTTGAAAGGCCTTCCTAATATCGAGCTGAAGCGGGTTTTGTTTTCTTCGGGCAAATGATGTCTACAGGCTTTGTTCTTATCTGACCCACCAGGCTCTTGTGAGGACAAGATGAGACAAGAGATATGAAAGTGCCTTGGAAAACAGAAAGCTGATCCACTTTCAAGGTATTATTTCTTAAGGTAATAAATATATGAAATGTAGCTTTCCTTTTTTTAGACAAACAACTGGCAGATTAATGAAAATATCGAAGGTGTTGTATCTTGACTTCAGGTATGTATAGACTGGCTATCCCAGACGTGTGGTCTGGCTAATCTTAGAGTTGGTGAAATCACTTGATTTGTATTCATTTCCTATTGCTACCACACAATAAGGGCTTAAAACAACACCCATTTATTATCTCACTTCTGTATGTCAGAAGTCCAGGTGGCTCCTCTACTGAGGGTCTCACAGGGCCAAAATCAAGGTCCAGTCTGGCTGGACCCTTATCTGGACACTCTGGGGAAGAACCTGCTTCCAAGCTCATTTGAATTCTTGGCCGAATTAAATTCTACCAGTTGTAGTACTGAGGTCCTAGGTGCATGCTGAGGCTGGGGGATCTCTCAGCTCCTAGAGGCCACTGTACCATCCTTGCACAGGGCTCCCTCCATCCTCAAAATCAGCAATGGCATGAAAAATTCTTCTCATGCTTCAAGCCTCTCTGACCTTCCCTCTGCCCTCAGCCAGGAGAAGGCTCTACTTTTAAGGTCTCATATAATTATACTGGTTCACCTGAATAATTTCCTTTTTGCGGTAAAGCAAAATATAATCATGAGAATAATATCATCCTATTTATAGTTTTCACCCACGCTCAAAGAAGAGGAGATGATACACGGGAAAACGTCGCTGGGGATCATTCCTAGAATTCCACCTACCACATGGTTCAATAATCATAACTGAGGAATGAACGTGGATGCAACAATATCTACCTGGAGGGAGGCCTCTAGTGGCATTACCAGGACACAGACTCCTGATGTTCAATATATTCATAGATAACTTGGATTAAGAAATAATTGATTAGATAGAAGGTAGACCAAAATTCTAAATAATTTTAGCAATTGAAAATGATGTGGTAGACCCAACAAAGTGAAATTTAAGAAGAACAAATGCAAATTAATCTTCCAAGCACTCGCATGTACATGGAATGGGGGCAATGTGGTTAGATGGCAAGTCACAGGAAAAAGACCCAGGGATTATGATAGGTTCCCAGCTCAACATAAGAAACAGCACTAATAGAAGAATGTCCTTAGCAACAACCGAAAACAAATCTGTCCATCTTATAATATTTTAATATTTAAAATTTGAAAATTGTCCTCAGCATAAATACCTCCAATTCTAAGATCCATTCCTTACGCCACGTGGTTATGAGGTCCTTCATCACCTAGTGCTCATCTTCGTTTGCCTACACTAGTTGGTAAATGTCTTTCTCAAAACGTGACAGGAAGAACTGAGAGCAATGAGTGACATATGATCTACCAAAAATAACACACACTTAGTAACTAAACTTGAATAGTTTAATTATGCTTCATATTATGTGTATGGTTCAAATATAACTAGAAATTCTAGAAGTGACTTAGAAAAAGGAGAATCAAGAGCATAATTCTTAGAATTTTTAATATGGGGCAGTAGATGGGAAAAATAGGAGATAAATTTACAAAAAAACAATTTTCTCCTATATGTAAATGAAAAGAAAGTTAAAGATATAATGAAATTAAGCAAAGATTTCTCAGTTACAACACCAAAAGCACAGTCCATAAAAGAAAAATCTGACAACCTGGACCTCATCAACATTAAAAACTTTTGCACTTCAAAAGATGCCGTGAAGAAAATGAAAACATAAACAACAGGCTGGGATAAAATATTTGCAAACATATATGCAATATGTCCGGAATATACAAAGAAGTCTTAGAACTCAAAAAAGAGTACAAACAGATCAACCAAAAAATAGATAAACGATATGAACAGAAATGATGCCAAAGAAGATATATAAATGGCCAACAAGCACATGAAAATATGCTCAATAACATTATTACAGAAATGCAAATTAAAACTTAAATGAGATGCTACTTCACATCCACTAGAATGGCTACAATAAATAAGACAGATAATAATAAATGTCAAGGATGTGGAGAAATGAGAAGCCTCATACATTGCTGGTGGAGATATAAGACGATCCAGCCACTTTGGAAAATAATTTGGCAGTTTATCAAAAAGTTAAACATAAAACTGCTGTACTACCCAGCAATTTCTCCCCTAGGTATACACCCAAGAGAAATGAAAACATACATCCACGCAAAGACTTGCAAGCAAATGTTCACAGCAGCATTGTTTATAATAGCCCCAAACTGAAAATTACCTAAGATGACTATATAGACAAAATGTGTCATATCTGTAAAATGGAATATTATTCAGAAATAATAAATAACAAACTACTGACACATGTTCTATCATGGATGAACCCCAAAACATTATGCAAAATGAAACAAGTCAGACACAAGAGACCACATGTTGTATTGTTCCATTTATAAGAAATGTCCGGAATAGGCAAGTTTATACAGACAGAAAGTAGATTAGTGGTTGACCAGGGCTGGGGGTGGGAGTGAGGATCAACTACAAATGGGCATGAGGGATCTTACTGAAGGGCATAAACATGTTGCAAAATTGATTTATGGTGATGGTTACACTACTTGATAAAGTTACTAACACTTGGAATGGGCGAAATTTTTGACATAAAATAAAGCTCAATAAAGTTGTTTTAAAATATATATGCATAGGGACTTCCCTGGCAGTCCAGTGGTTAAGACTCCGTGCTTCCACTGCAGGGGGCACAGGTTCAGTCACTGGTCAGGGAACTAAGATCCTGCACGCTGTGTGGCACGGTCAAAAAAAAACCCACAAAAAACAAAACAAAACAAAAAAATATATATATATAAAGTGAAGAAACAATCTTATATAGGACCAAAAAAATTAAAAACTACATAGAGATAACAATAAGAAACACTCAAAACCTATATGAAGATACTTATAAACTTTTCTGAGAAACATAATTGAAGGTATGAACAAAGAAAAACAAATCACATATTATAAAGATGGCCTGGCCATTCTTTCAAAATTAATTTGAAGGTTTTAAGGCTCACCATTCAAAACCCTAATAATTTATATTTTAGAACTTGACAAAATGATGATAGCTCATTTGAAAGAACAGAATAACTTTTAAAAAAAAGGAAAGGAAAATGAAAATGAATGATACAGACCTTTACTATAAAAATATTACCACTCACAATAAAGTTACAATCCTTAAAGAGTATTGCATATAGATGGATTAATATACTGATGAAACAGAATAAGAATAGATACTTTGAAGCAGTTTGATAGACTCAAAACTGAATATGGTTGAGCAAACATCACAAACCAGTGAGGGAAAGGACCCATAACTCATGTGCTGGGCCTACTGACTACTTAGAAACAACAACAACAAAACATTTAATTATATGCTCCCTAACATATTTTCTATGGGTTTTCCTTTCCCAGGACTCCACACTTTGGAAAGCCATCTCTCCTCTACATGGAGTATTCCCATGGGGCTGTTAATCAAAGTATTTCCCACCTTGCCAGAAGCCGCCTGCCAATGCAGGGGACATGGGTTTGAGCCCTGGTCTGGGAAGATCCAACATGCCATGGAGCAACTAAGCCCCTGTACCACAACTACTGAGCCTGCGCTCTAGAGCCCATGAGCCGCAACTACTGAGCCCGTGAGACACAACTACTGAAGCCCGCGTACCTAGAGCCCGTGCTCCGCAACAAGAGAAGCCACTGCAATGAGAAGCCCGCGCAGCACAAGGAAGAGTAGCCCCCGCTCGCCACAACTAGAGAAAGCCCTCACAAGCAACAAAGACCCAACGCAGCCAAAAATAAATAAGTAAAATTAATTTATTAAAAAAAAGCTGTCCCACAAGGGGTGCGCCCAAGGCTCGGCCTGAGCAAAATACTCCATCTCATTGTTTGCAGTAACTGGCTCAGAGACGGGCACATGATCCAAACAGGACCAATCAGGGTCCCTTTAAGGAATTTGACATATGGTGCTGGGAAAGAGAGCGTCTCTCTTCCTCCTGGATCCGGCGTGGGCCATCTTTCCAGCCAAAGAAAAACAATGCAAGAAAGGAATCAGCTCTCAGAAGAGAGCAAAGCCATGATAAGAGAGAGACAGTAAAGCCCTGATAGCTCCCTGTTCAGGCCCGAAAGCTGGTTACACTGCAGCAAGCTGGACTCCTTCCCCAGAAGTCTGACTTAACAAGTCCTCTTTCTGTTTAAGTTAGTTTGAGTTAGTTCAAGTTAAGTTAGGCTTCTATCACTTGTAACCAAAAATGTGGGGGTTTTTTTTGTTTTTTTTTACAAAAATGTTTTGATGAAAACATTCACTTTACTCAGTAGTCAAAAAATTTACCAAAGAATTAAAAAAGGTTAAAGGAAAAAGTAAAATAACATAAACTATAATACAATACAGGTGAATATTAAACTGATCTTAAAATGGGCAGGAACTTGCTAAGTGTAAAAGTAATAAAATGAGCAATGATAATAACAACAAATTCACAGGAGAAGGAAATCTAACAGCCAATAAATACATAAAATGCTCAAGCCTGCGAGTAATTAAGAACATCAAGATCCAAATGAGATACCATTTTGACTTATAAAGTTAATAATATTTTAAACAATAATACTTAATGCTGGTAAGGATATTGTGAGATGACCACCTCATAAACTGCTAGTGACAGTGGGAATAATACCTTTTTTAAGAATAACTTGAAAGTATGTATCATCTAATTATCCTGCTTCTTGGAATCCCTCCTGGGGAAATAATGAGAAATATAGTAAAAATTTATATATAAGTGAGTTCACAGCAGCTTTATTTTTAGCAGTAAGAGCTTAGATACAACTTAAATGGCCCATAATGTGGTTATGTTACATAAACTATGGGATACTTGTAAATAGAAGATAATCCAGCTATAAGAGGTTTAGAAGAATATTTAGAGAGTATATACATGATATATTGTTACATGAGAAAGTCTATGATATTTTATGTACAGCATATGGTTGCAATTTCATTTTTTCAAAATCTACATGAGAAGGAAACAGACTGAATATTAACAACGGTTATTCCTGGTAACTTTTATTTTCTTTGTTTACAGATTACTGAGTTTTTCAAAAATAATATCAGATAAAAACTTAAAAAGAATTGCTGGATCATATGGTACTCCTATTTTTAATTCTCTGAGGAACCTCCATACTGTTTTCCATAGTGGCTGCACCAATTTACATTCCCACTAACAGTGAACTAGGGTTCCCTTTTCTCCACATCCTCACCAACATTTATTATTTGTTGTCTTTTTATGATAGTTATTCCAACAGGTGTGAAGTGATAGCTCATTGTGGTTTTTGCATTTCCCTAATGATTAGTGATGTTGAGCATCTTTTCATGTGCCTGCTGGCCATGTGTATGTCTTCTTTGGAAAAATGTCTGTTCAGGTCTCCTGCACATTTTAAAACCAGATTGTTTTTTTGATGGAGTTGTATGAGCTCTTTTATATATTTTGGATATTAAGCCCTTCTCAGACATATCATTTGTAAATATCTTCTCCCATTCAGCAGGTTGTCTTTTTGTTTTGTTGATGGTTTCCTTCACTGTGCAAAAACTTTTAAAAGAATGAGATTTTGCCATTTGCAACAATATGGATGGTCTTGGAGGGTATTATGCTTAGTGAAGTTAAGTCAAACTGAGAAAGACAAATACTGTGTTTTCACTTATATGTGTAATCCAGAAAATAAAATGAATGAATATAACAAAACAGACTCACAGATACAGAGAACAAACTAGTGGTTACCATTGGGGAGAGGACTGGAGAGAGGGATAAGATAGGGGAAGGGGATTAAGAAGTATGAACTATTATGCATAAAATAAATAAGATACAAGGATGTAATGTACAGCACAGGAAATACAACCAATATTTTATAATAACTTTAAATGGAGTATAATGTATAAAAACACTGAATCACTATCCTGTATACCCGAAACTAATATAGCACCGTAGGTCAACTATATTTCAATTAAAAAAACTTAAAAAGAAAGTGTAAGACTTTGCTAGTTGCATCCTACCCAGCAAATCACCCTCAAAGACTCTTGCATCAATTATCTCTCACCCACTTGCAGTAGTGCCTGAGAAATTAAGAGGTACTCAAAATTGATAAGCTGTTGATTAAAACAGTACTTCCAGTACGGGGCTGAAAGGGGTGTTTGTGTGCGAACGTGAGGGAAGGGGGGTAAAGGGGGAGGAAATCATCCACAGGTTAAGAAACAGGAGAATGGCTTTTGTTCAGCCTGAAAAAGTATCTATCTCCATTTAGTCCTTCAACTTAGCAGTGTGCCAAAGTCCTGTGACAATGGCTGAGCCATTGTACCTACTTATACATTCAGGTCCCATCCAGGCAGTGGGAAATTCCAAAGAAACAGGCATAATCAGTCGGACGTACTGTAATGCGGTTGTGCTTTTAATGAATGTGCAGAGGTTGTACGGATAAATTGTCCATTTGATTAATTCCTCTGGCAGGAGAGAATTAAACGTACTTAAGCTACACACTAGCAAAAGCCGAATGCTCTTTAAAATGTGATTTTCTGTGTTGAGGCCAATTTCTTTCTGGGCAAAACATTTCTTGAGATAATAATGGAAGTCAATGAGAAAATGGAATTCACCATATAAATATTCACTATGTACTACTTTGTCAGAAAAGTATCTCATGTGCAAAACAAGGTCAAGGTCTGCATAGTATTTGCCATTCTTTGCAGCAAATCTTTCTTGCAAGTTCCTATTTGCATCCTTTCATATGAGAGGTGATAAACGCCTATTTTAGAAATAATTCACTGTCAAAACTTTACCCTTTCCCTCTAGGAGGTATCTGGCATTAGAGTACTAGAGACCTCTAAACCCAAAAGAGGTAATTATCTTCTTCAACTCCTGGGCAGGTATGAAGACCCGGGGAAAAGACAGTGCTGTATTTTTTTTTTTTTTTACGGTACGCGGGCCTCTACTGTTGTGGCCTCTCCCGTTGCGGAGCACAGGCTCCGGACGCGCAGGCTCAGCGGCCACGGCTCGCGGGCCCAGCCGCTCCGCGGCATGTGGGATCTTCCCGGACCAGGGCACGAACCCACGTCCCCTGCATCGGCAGGCGGACTCTCAACAACTGCGCCACCAGGGAAGCCCCAGTGCTGTATTTTTTATCACTTGGAATGATAATGTCTGGTGTGCCTGTGGGTAGGAAGGAAATATTTGGAATGGTATGGGAAGCTGGGCACACTACTCCGAATCTCAGAAGTCATTTCCCTGCCTTTACACAAGGAGTATTTCGTGAATGCCTATTATTTGCTGGACACGGTGCTGGGTCCTGGGGCAGAGCAGTGAGCAAATCAAAGCCAATGTTTTCGTGGAACATCCAGTCACAGTGAGAGACAGACATTAACCAAGTTGCTCAAATATATAATGGCTTCATTATTCTGTTCCGAGCGATATAAATTCCAAAACTATTAGCTCCAAGTCCAAGGCAGGCAGAAAAGCTCACAGCCAAAGAGAACACTCTTCCCAAAGCCCTTCCTGTTTAGGACTGGTGTGCTGCCGAGAATCATCATAAAGACAAAGAGCACATGAGAGGGTCCCCTGTGAATGAAGCTTGAGGTGGGAAAACTTTTCCCTGAACCCACAGTGAATGAGCCCCTCCAACTGATCATGACCCAGGAAAGCCCGGGTAAAAGCCCGAGATGCCCAAAGCCCCAGAGGTGCTGCAGCCTTTACTGTTCCAGCTGCAGAGGGACCTGCATCCCTCTGAACCTACGCTGTCTGCCTTTCGTCCTCAGCTGGGACAGCGAGCAGGGTGGTGCCCAGCGAGAGCAGGAGACAGCGTAGCGGCTACTGCTGCTTCTTTGGGAGCCAAGGCACAGGTGGAGTCCTGTGTGGATCCCTCCTCTGAACCGACCTCCCCATCCTGATTCTGTCATTCTTACAATAATCAACTACCCTTCATTCATCAATGGATAATAATTCAACGTCTACTAGGTACTGGTGATAACAGCAACAAACAAGACAGACAAAGGTCCCTGAGAGCAAAAAAGTTTACATTCCAAAGGGGACTGCCGCCAATAAGCAAGAAGGCAAGTTCATTTCAGAATGTGGGAAATGTAAGGAAGAGGATAAACGGAGGGATGCATAGGGTTATTGCTGTGTGCGTGGTGTATGTTTGTAAATTTTTTTCTACATATGTCATATTTCCCTCAATAGAAGTGGAGTTTAACTTTTAGTCATCTTTGTATTCCCAGTGACTAGTTCAGGGTCTGGCATGAATTCATTTATAATGAATATGAGTGACAGAGAGTATGGTAAAAGAAATTGTGAGCTCCTGAACGGTAGGGACCTTGCTCTCATCTTTGTATTCCCAAAGTGAGAGGTGCTAAATAAATGTGCCAGTTGGTTGATAAGAAAACAGTCATAGGAATTATTTACTGAGCACTTCTTATGCCCTGAACTCCTTAACAAGCATTCCTGTTTTTTATCCTTACAAAATTCACTTCAAGTGGGAGTTACTACCTCCATTTCATGGATGAATAAACCAAGAATCATGTCAAGGTTTTCATGGTCAAACAACAGCTGGTATGTGTCACAGCTGGAATGAGAATCCAGGTGTGTAGGACTGCCTAGTCATTCCTCAAAAAGTCTGGCTCATTGATTTGCTCCGGGGTTTGTTCTGATACGGGCTCTGCCCTACACCCTTTCAGTTTTATTTTACCTCTGTTGGGTTGCGTCTGGCCCTCCCCCTGCAGCTCTGTGGGCAAGTGACACTGGGTGGTCATTGGATGGTGTGAGCCAAACAGCAGGAGGGTTCTCTGTCAGTGGCTGACTCCAGTGCTCACCTGCCTGTCAAAGGCGTGATCACCAGGCGAGGTGTATTTCCCAGGTACTCATAGGAGTATAGAAACTGAGCATCACAGATGGTGGCAAAGCAGTGTTTGGCCTCGTCATCCCAGCGATGCCGCAGCTGGGACAGCCAGAGGAAAGCCTGGGCATTGTCCACCTAGAGAGGGCATGGCAGAGGAGGTGGGTGAATCACAGGGTGCAATAGGTAGAAGGCGGTCTCGTGGCCACAGGATTCACAGGGGTCTGGATGACCTGGGTGTTGGGTGTTGTGTACCGGTCAGGAGAGCAGTATGCTGCCCGCCACAGCACAGGAAGCATGAGCCGCTCAGATGACGCTGTTTTGCTGGGGTTTTAAAGGCACGAGCAGCCACCGTGATCCTCTCCCAGTTCCCTGGCTGGTGCAGAGTTTGCAGCCCCTATGTTTTAGCCATATGTGAGCTTCTCCCTAACCTCAATATTCACGGTGTAGGTGCCCAGAAAGAGCGACACTCCTGTGAGTCTGGAACTCACCTTCTGAGCAATCATCTTGGCCACCACATCCCGGGCATGGACATCGATGGTGCATATGGTCATGACCTTCTGCCGGTCTCCCGTGGAGAGCTGGCCGATCAGCATGGTGATGAGGGTTTTGAGCTGGGCCACTTGTTTCTTGTAATAGTCCTTCATGGCATTCTCGTAGCCTTCCTCCAGCCTGGCAAATGCCATGCCCACCTCTGTGGTCCACCAGATCTGAGTGCAGGTCAGGGCCACCTATGGCACCAAGAGTCACTTAGTAAAGCCATTACCAGGACAGTCTCCCAAACCAGCCCAGTCCGCACACAGCATGGGCTGAGAATGCCATTGTGTGGGGGACGGACACCCCTTCCCTCCCTCCTCCACCAGCACTGTCTCATTGAGCATATGCCTCTAAGGCCTTGGAGGTGTGAAGTGGGCACAACACAAGTGGGGAAAGTGCTTTCTGCTCTTGAAAAACATGCCATTTGGTTGAGAACAACCGAAGGCTCATGCTGGTCAATGTCAGTGGCTTTTAGAAATTGGTACACTCATCTTTCTGCTTTTGCTCCTCAGACCTCAGCGTCCTTCCCGTGCCTGGGAGGATAACAAAGTGTTGATTGAACATCTCAACGATACTCAGTCTTTGCTCTGTTCTTCCGGAACCTCTCATGGTTGGAGTATTCTAGTTTAGTGAGCCATTGATGATCATGTGTGGCATAGTTTTTCTTGCCCGTAATACTTTCACTACATTTTTTTGTATCTCTTTAAAACTATAACTTTGAAAGGCCTACTCTTGAAGGTCAGGGCGAATTCCACTGAAATTCAACATGGTCAATATGATTTGTAGTCTTCAGAGATTCAAAATAAATAAATGAAAAAAACCGATTTAAATGCACATTTCTTTGCTGAGAAACTTAATAAGGAAAACGCATGATTTTGATTATCCATGGTGGAGATGTGGTCCCACTTGGTTCGGGAGACACTGCTCTAGATGATGTCTGTCACAATAGCAGGAGGCAACACATTCTCCTGCCACAAAACGCTGATTCAAGTAAACAAGGAATCCTGGTGGGAATTATTCCCTTTGTGAAGTAGAGAATCCCGTTGTAGTAACAAGTACCATTCCCTAATTTATTGGTTTTTGCCTTTGGATTTAGACATATTGGTTTTTGTTAAAGAAGTTCCTCCTGCTGTGTGATCTTGTTGGGATGGTTTGAACATGATGTGCCAATTATACTGTTAAAACAATACCTTTTCCTTCTGCAGCACTGGCTTATTTCTCTTCTCTGTGTACACTCGCTGTCAACATTTTCCCACCTTTTTCTCACTTCTCAACCTCCTGCAGTGTGGTCTCTTCTCTACCACTCCACTGAAATGGCCTCACCAAGTCCATGGACGTACGTTAGCCTCTTCATTTTGCTTGACCTCTTAGACGTGTGTGGTGTAACTGACCTCTTATCTGCTATCAACACTCCCGCTTTTGGTTTCCATGACTACCATTCCTTGGTGTTCCTTCCATCAGAAAAGGCTGTTTCTCATTCTGCTCTACTGGCTTCTCCTTGCCTACACAGCCTTTGAATGATGCTCAAGAGTTTGTTCCGCACCCTCATCTCAGTCTGCATATTTTCCAGGGCAATCTTATCTACTCCTCGGGCTTCAGTTACCACCAAATATCTGTAACCCCAAATAAACCAAACCAACACTAATACTAGCCATTAACAGGGGAGGGAGGAGTGGTGTATTGCAGCCAGAGTCATTAAAAATAGCCTCATTAACTCTCCTCTTTCTGTTGTTACCCTCCTGAGAGCCCGGTGAAGGATTCAGATATCCTGGAATGAGACGAGACTCCCAAGCGTGGTCCGTGAGTGCTGTCTTCCAGTTTCCTCTCCAGACCCACCTGCCACCTCTTGTTCCCTCTTCCCCTAACTCCTGCTTCCACCACACTCAGGCTTCAAACACATTGCACTCTCCCTTGCTTCTGAGCCTTTGCCTGTACTCTTACCCATGCTTCGTTGATCTTTCCCTCCATCTTTCACGTGTTTCAAACCTCAGCTTAGGCAACACATCCTCAGGAGGGTGATCCCCAGACCCCGCTAACCAGCTACAGGCTCCCAGAGGACCCTGAGCCTCCTTTATTGTCACACCAGGTCCCACTTGTAGGTGACTGACTTCCACGCCAGTCTGTAAGCCCCAGCAGGGCAGGGTTACATTGTCATGCCTCTGGCTGGTGTCTCCTGCACTCAGCAAACAGCTTGGCACACACAAAGTGGGCTGGCTCAGTGAGCTGAACTGTTTACATTTTCTCCCTACTGTAGCCAATGGAGTAAAAACGGACGACACTTAATTCTCCAAGGTAGGGGTTGGATTGCGTCACGGCTGACAGTTCCCCTGGTCCCTCCTGCTGACCCCTTCCAGACCAGCCTCTCCTGATCCTGAAGCATGAGTGAGTCTGGCAGCCCCAGGAGGCTGATGGAGGTCATCGAGGAAGTGAGCAAGCAGAGGATGGGCGCCCACAGAGGTCCTGCTTCGGAGAATACCTGAGCTGGGTAGTCAAAGAGCCACTGCTCCCTCGGCTTCTCTTCATAGGCAGTTATGCCTTCTGTCATCTCGTGCCTCACAGTGGCCTTCATGTGAGCAAGCACATGGTTCAGCCATATTTCTACCTGGAAGAAGAACTCGGGGTTAGACGCTGGGTTCCTAAGATGTGCTCAGTGATACACTTCACTCAGCCTGAGGGAGTGAAGAAAACGAGCCCAGGCACGATGGACAACCCCAAACAGCCGCCAGAAGGCACAGGGAGACAGTTCGTTTGTGTAACGCAGGACGGGGCTCAAGTAACAACAGGGGGGATATGCCCACTGGAGCCCACTGGGCGGAGGAGTAGGTTCAGGGGATGTGGGGCTGCCGCCCAGAGTTCTCATGAGGAAATCTTAATCTGGGTTGAGCTGGGTGTAAATAAGTCAGTGGATTCTCGTGACCTTGTCCACGCTGAGTATGAAGCCAAAGGCCAGGATTATATTTTCCAACTAAATGCTTTCTGGGTCTACAAAAAGAACAGCCAAGGTTTGAATCAAACCCCAAGGTCCCTTTCATAAAACTGAGAATGTGTGACTATTTTCAAGTACGAGAATTGCTTTCCAAGATACATGTGGATGAAGGTGGAACTCTGAAAAGATATTTTCTCCAGGTGTTACTCTGGACTGGATTAGAACCCCAGGGACAATGCTTTGTTGGATCATTTAGGATAGTGAACAAAGTAGCGCTTATCCTTAGCGGTGATGGTGAAAGATGGAAGGAAGTTTAAGGAGAGGATGGTCTCATGTTTTGTGTTTCTGGAATTGTACCCGGGAGATTTGGAGGTGGTAGTTTATGGAGAAGGGCAGTGGTGGGCTCTCCACAGGATAGAGCTGTGAGAGGTGTATTGTACAGAGAAGTGACCGCTCAGGAATATGGTTGATTTCAAAGGGCATGTTCTCCCGGGGAAGGTGTCAGTGTCCTACATTACCCTGTGGGGTGCTCCAGGGCTTGCCATGTTAAAGTTTCCTGGTGCTGCTAATCATTTTAAAATCCTTCTCTCTTTGACTCAGGTAATTGTTTACGTGCATTTTATTCCTCTTTGCACAGGTCTTTGGTTAAGGAAGATATATGGATATTGACATGCGTCCTTCCCAGAGAGAAGAAAGTGGGCACTGGAAGCTGCTCCAACATTGGTTCAAGTCAAGGGAACTGGCAGTCCCAGGGCACTGACAGCAATTCTGGCCCAAGGTCACAAAGGCTAATGCCTGAATGCAGACACCTGAGAGAGAAAGGCATACGTTACCTGCCCACTGCAGTCACAGGGCTCGCTGAAGGCCACATACTCTTCTTCCTTGCTGTACATGCCAAGACTGATCTTGGTAGGTTTCTCACTGGCGTCCACCTGGAACTGCATCTTGGCCATATTGTCAAAGAGTTTGGAAAGGTGTCGTTGAACCTATGAAGGAAACCATGCCAACAGAGTGGAGAGCATGTCTGGGAAGTTACTTATTAGTATTGCTTAGAGGGCTACCATGTGACAACCATGTGACAACGACTAGAGTGTTGGGTCTCATCATTCTGAGACTCAGACTCTCTGTTCTCTAGCAGTGGTTCTCAAAGTGTGGTCCTCAGACCAGCAGCAACACTTGGGAAGAAATCCTTGGAAACGCAAATTCTCCAGCCCCAGCCAGACCTACGAGTCAGAGACTCTGGGGATGGGGTCTAGGAATCAGTATTTTAATAAGCCTTCTGGGTGATCCTGATGCACTTTCAAGTTGGAGAACCACTGTCTACAGCTCAAAATGCCAACAGTGTATCCATTAGGATACACACACACACACACACACACACACACACACATATGTATGTATGTATGTATATAATTTACTTCTTTTTTCTTGTTTATTGACATATAGTTAACTTACAATATTGTATCAGTTTCAGATGTACAACATAGTGATTCCATATGTTTATGGATAATGCACCATACAAAGTTATTATAATATTACTGACTATATTCCCTGTGCTGTACATTATACCCCTGTGACTTATTTATTCTGTAACTGGTATTTTGTACCTCTTCATCCCCTTCATCTATTTCACCCATTCCCCTACCCCCTCCCTCCTCTGGCAACCACTAGTTTGTTCCTTGTATCTGTGAGTCTGTTTTTAGTTTGTTATATATTTGTTCATTTGTTTTGTTTTTTAGATTCCACATATAAATAAAAACAGATGAATGGATAAAGAAGATGTGGTATACATCTACAATGTAATATTACTCAGCCATAAAGAAGAATGAAATCTTGCTATTTGCAAGAACATGGACGGACCTGGAGGGTATACTGCCATGTGAGATAAGTCAGACAGACAAAGACAGGTACTTTAATATTTTAAAAAGTTGTCACACAGTAGGCTTCTATTTTACATGAGTCAGGTTTGTCACAAAGAAGTGATATACCCAAGAGTAGATGGCTAGTTAGTGCCTAGAATCAAGGGCTAGAACCCCAAATTTTGGGTTCCTTATATACACTCACATAAACGACCCCAATGTCCCATTAATACAACTCCCAATCTTATCTCTCCATGGAAATCTTAGCTATTACTTTTGACCACTATTTACTGCATCTCTCTTCAGAAGCACATCAAAGGCATTCTCTTTAAAGGCTTAGCCCCTTCCATTTTGCCATCCTCAAAGCTTCCCCAACTCTAGAGAGTAAAAGCCACTGATGGGACTCTGTGGTAAACTGCACAAAGGTTTTGGCAAGGTGAGATTTCTGATGTGTGAAATGCTGATTTTCGACAGTGAACTCTATGCTGGAAATGAAGTGATACATTACTCTCTTTTCACTGTTTCCAAGGAGGATTAAGAAAAGGATATATAAGATCAAGATCCATTCCATATGGAAACAGAGTCAAGGATGGACACTCGAATTAAATAAACAAATCAAGCCTAAAGTTTGGGAACTCTGGTCTGAAGGAGCAGCAGAGAGGCCTTTTCACACGGTTCCCTACGAGCAAGTGAAACCAGACTAAGTGCAAAGGAATAAGAGGACATCAAAGAGTCCAGGAGTCTACATGACCTGGTGGGACCCCTCACCCAGGATCTCCCTTGCCTTGCTTATGCCTGACCGTGTGGCTGACAGGGTCTTGGTGCTCCAGCCAGGTGGCAGAACTGAGACTCTGAGGTGGGAGAGCCAAGTTCAGAACAGTGGACCACCAGAGACCTCCCAGCACCACGTAATGTCAATCGGTGAGAGCTCTCCCAGAGATCTCCGTCTCAACACTAAGACCCAGCTCCACTCAACGACCAGCAAGCTCCAGTGCTGGACACCCCATGCCAAACAATTAGCAAGACAGTAACACAATCCCACCCATTAGCAGAGAGGCTGCCTAAAATCATACTAAGTTCACAGGCACTCCAAAACACACGACTGGACACAGTCCTGCCCACCAGAAAGACAAGATACAGCCTCATCCACCAGAACACAGGCACCAGTCCCCTCTACCAGAAATCCTACACAACCCACAGAACCAACCTTAGGCACTGGGGGCAGACACCAAAGACAACAGGAACTATGAACCTGCAACCTGCAAAAAGGAGACCCCAAACACAGTAAGTTAAGCAAAATGAGAAGACAGAGAAATATGCAGCAGATGAAGGAGCAAAGTGAAAACCCACCAGACCAAACAAATGAAGAGGAAATAGGCAGTCTAGCTGAAAAAGAATTCAGAGTAGTGATAGTAAAGATGATCCAAAATCTTGGAAATAGAATGGAGAAAATACAAGAAATGTTTAACAAGGACCTAGAAGAACTAAAGAGCAAACAAACAATGATGAACAACACAATAAATGAAATTAAAAATTCTCTAGAAGGAATCAATAGCAGAATAACTGAGGCAGAAGAGCGGCTAAGTGACCTGGAAGATAAAATAGTGGAAATAACTACCACAGAGCAGAATAAAGAAAAAAGAATGAAAAGAATTGAGTACAGTCTCAGGGACCTCTGGGACAACATTAAACTCACCAACATTCGAATTATTGGGGTCCCAGAAGAAGAAGAGAAAAAGAAACGGTCTGAGAAAATATTTGAAGAGACTATAGTTGAAAACTTCCTTAATATCGGAAAGGAAATAGTCAATCAAGTCCAGGAAGCACAGAGCGTCCCATACCAGAAAAATCCAAGGAGAAACATGCCAAGACACATATTAATCAAACTATCAAAAATTAAATGCAAAGAAAAAATATTAAAAACAGCAAGGGAAAAGCAACAAATAACATATAAGGGAATCCCCATAAGGTTAACAGCTGATCTTTCAGCAGAAACTCTGCAAGCCAGAAGGGAGTGGCAGGACATATTTAAAGTGATGAAAGGGAAAAACCTACAACCAAGATTACTCTACCCAGCAAGGATCTCATTCAGGTTCGACGGAGAAATGAAAAACTTTACAGACAAGCAGAAGCTAAGAGAATTCAGCACCACAAAACCAGCTTTACAACAAATGCTAAAGGAACTTCTCTAGGCAGGCAACACAAGAGAAGGAAAAGATCTACAATAACAAACCCAAAACAATTAAGAAAATGGTAATAGGAACATACATATCAATAATTATCTTAAATGTGAATGAATTAAATGCTCCAACCAAAAGACATAGACTTGCTGAATGGATACAAAAACAAGACCCATATATATGCTGTCTACAAGAGACCCACTTCAGATCTGGGGACACATACAGACTGAAAGTGAGGGGATGGAAAAAGATATTCCATTAAAATGGAAATCAATAGAAAGCTGGAGTAGCAATTCTCACATCAGACACAATGACTTTAAAATAAAGACTATTACAAGAGACAAAGAAGGACACTACATAATGATCAAGGGATCAATCTAAGAAGAACATATAAAAATAGTAAATATTTATGCATCCAACATAGGAGCACTTCAATACATAAGGCAAATGCTAACAGCCATAAAAGGGGAAATCGACAGTAACAAAATAATAGTAGGGGACTTTAACACCCCACTTTCACAAATGGACTGATCATCCAAAATGAAAATAAATAAGGAAACATAAGCTTTAAATGATTCATTAAACAAGATGGACTTAATTGATATTTACAGGACATCCCATTCCAAAAACAACAGAATACACTTTCTTCTCAAGTGCTCATGGAATATTCTCCAGGATAGATCATATCTTGGGTCACAAATCGAGCCTTGGTAAATTTAAGAAAATTGAAATGGTATCAAGTATCTTTTCCAACCACAACACTATGAGACTGATAGCAATTACAGGAAAAAAACTGTAAAAAATACAAACACATGGAGGCTAAACAATACACTACTAAATAACCAAGAGATCACTGAAGAAATCAAAGAGGAAATCAAAAAATACCTAGAAAGAAATGACAATGAAAACACGATGGCCCAACACCTATGGGATGCAGCAAAAGCAGTTCTAAGAGGGAAGTTTATAGCAATACAATCCTACCTGAAGAAACAAGAGAAATCTCAAATAAACAACCTAACAATTAGAGAAAGAAGAACAAAAAGACCCCAAAGTTAGCAGAAGGAAAGAAATCATAAAGATCAGATCAGAAATAAATGAAAAAGAAATGAAAGCAAAGATCAATAAACCTAAAAGCTGGTTCTTTGAGAAGATAAAAAGAATTGATGAACCATTAGCCAGACTCATCAAGAAGAAAAGGGAGAAGACTCAAATCAACAGAATTAGAAATGAAAAAGGAGAAGTAGCAACTGACTCTGCAGAAATACAAAGGATCATGAGAGATTACTACAAGCAACTATATACCAATAAAATGGACAACCTGGAAGAAATGGACAAATTCTTAGAAAAGCACAACCTTCGGAGACTGAACCAGGAAGACATAGAAAATATAAACAGACCAATCACAAGCACTGAAATTGAAACTGGGATTAAAAATCTTCCAACAAACAAAAGCGCAAGACCAGATGGCTTCACAGGAGAATTCTATCAAACATTTAGAGAACAGCTAACATCTATCCTTCTCAAACTCTTCCAAAATATAGCAGAGGGAGGAACACTCCCAAACCCATTCTACAAGGCCATCATCACCCTGATACCAAAATCAGACACAGATGTTGCAAAAAAAAGAAAACTACAGGCCAATATCACTGATGAACATAGATGCAAAAATCCTCAACAAAATACTAGCAAACCGAATCCAGCAGCACATTAAAGGATCATACACCATGATCAAGTGGGGTTTATTCCAGGAATGCAAGGATTCTTCAATAAACGCAAATCAATCAATGTAATACCCATATTAACAAATTGAAGGATAAAATCCAAATCATCATCTCAATAGATGCAGAAGAGCTTTTGACAAAATTCAACACCCATTTATGATAAAAATACTCCAGAAAGTAGGCATAGAGGGAACCTACCTCAACAAAATAAAGGCCATATATGACAAAACCCACAGCCAACATCATTCTCAATGGTGAAAAACTGAAACCATTTCCTCTAAGATCAGGAACAAGACAAGGCTGTCCACTCTCACCACTATTATTCAACATAGTTTTGGAAGTTTTAGCCACAGCAATCAGAGAAGAAAAAGAAAGAAAAGGAATCCAAATCAGAAAAGAAGAAGTAAAATTGTCACTGTTTGCAGATGACATTATACATAGAGAATCCTAAAGATGCTACCAGAAAACTACTAGAGCTAATCAATGAATTTGGTAAAGTAGCAGGATACAAAATTAATGCACAGAAATCTCTTGCACTCCTATAGGCTAATGATTAAATATCTGGAACAGAAATTAAGAAAACACTCTCATTTACCATTGCAACAAAAAGAATAAAATACCTAGGAATATACCTACCTAAGGAGACAAAAAACCTGTATGCAGAAAACTATAAGAGACTGATGAAAGAAATTAAAATGAGACAAACAGTTGGAGAAATAGACCATGTTTTTGGATTGGAAGAATCAACATTGTGAAAATGACTATACTATCCAAAGCAATCCACAGATTCAATGTAATCTCTATCAAATTACCAATGGCATTTTTCACAGAACTAGAACAAAAAATTTCTCAATCTGTATGGAAACACAAAAGACCCTGAATACCCAAAGCAATCTTGAGAAAGAAAAATGGAGCTGGAGGAATCAGGCTCTCTGACTTCAGACTATACTACAAAGCTACAGTAATCAAGACAGTATGGTAGTGGCACAAAAACAGAAATATAGGTCAATGGAACAGTATAGCAAGCCCAGAGATAAACCTACGCACATATGGTCACCTTATCTTTGATAAAGGAGGCAAGGATATACAATGGAGAAAAGACAGCCTCTTCAATAAGTGATGCTGGGAAAACCAGACAGCTACATGTAAAAGAATGAAATTAGAACACTCCCTAACACCATACAGAAAAATAAACTCAAAATGGATTAAAGACCTAAATGTAAGGCCAGACACTGTAAAACTCTTAGAGGAAAACATAGGCAGAACACTCTGTGACATAAATCACAGCAAGATCCTTTTTGACCCACCTCCTAGAGAAAGGGAAATAAAAACAAAATAAACAAATGGGACCTAATGAAACTTAAAAGCTTTTGCACAGCTATGGAAACCATAAACAAGACGAAAAGACAACCTTTGGAATGGGAGAAACTATTTGCCAATGAAGCAACTGACAAAGGATTAATCTCCAAAATATATAAGCAGCTCATGCAGCTCAATACCAAAACAACAACCCAAACCAAAAATGGGCAGAAGACCTAAGTAGACATTTCTCCAAAAAAGATATACAGATTGCCAACAAACACATGAAAGGATGCTCAACATCACTAATCATTAGAGAATTGCAAATCAAAATTACAATGAGGTATCACCTCACACTGGTCAGAATGGTCATCATCAAAAAATCTATGAACAATAAATGCTGGAGAGGGTGTAGAGAAAAGGGAACCCTCTTGCACTGTTGGTGGGAATGTAAATTGATACAGCCACTATGGAGAACAGTATGGAGGTTCCTTAAAAAACTAAAAATAGAACTACTATATGACCCAGCAATCCCACTACTGGGCGTATACGCTGAGAAAACCATAATTCAAAAAGAGTCATGTACCACAATGTTCATTGCAGCTCTATTTACAATAGGCAGGACATGGAAGCAACCTAAGTGTCCATCAGCAGATGAATGGTAAAGAAGATGTGGCACATATATACAATGGAATACTACTCAGTCATAAAAATTAACGAAACTGAGTTATTTGTAGTGAGGTGGATGAACCCAGAGTCTGTCATACAGAGTGAAGTAAGTCAGAAAGAGAAAAACAAATATCGTATATTAACGCATATATGTGGAATCTAAAAAAAAAAAAAAAAGGTTCTGAAGAACCTAGGGGCAAAACAGGAATAAAGATGCAGACGTAGAGAATGGACTTGAGTACACAGGGAGGGGGAATGGTAAGCTGGGATGAAGTGAGAGAGTGGCATAGGCATATATACACTACCAAATGTAAAATAGACAGCTAGTGGGAAGCAGCCGCATAGCACAGGGAGATCAGCTCGGAGATTTGTGACCACTGAGAGGGGTGGGATAGGGAGGGTGGGAGGGAGACGCAAGAGGGAGAGGATATGGGGATATTTGTATATGTATAGCTGATTCACTCGGTTATACAGCAGCAACTAACACAACAATGTAAAGCAATTATACTCCAAGAAAGCTATTAAAAAAAACAAAAAGCCACTGACGGGCTGGGGGGATGGGCATCCTGAGAAGCAGTAATGGTGGAAATGAAGAAAGCTCTGAGGTTAGGTATGATTAGGCTGGCAACACAGGTCTGAAATACATACACCGCCTAAGGGGGCGTAACGGGGAACCTGAAACTCTCCTGGTGGAGCATCCTGGTCCTTCTGAATGTTTCTACAGGCACTTCCCCAGCTTACCTGTTGTGGGGCTGTGCTGTTGGAAAGGATGTCTAACAGGTCCGAAGAGGAGAGAAAGTAAAACCTAGGGAAGGCAAGCCTTTTGGTGTCCAGGTACTCCGCCAGGGCCTTCTCACACAGGTACAGTCTGTGGGCACAAAGAATTTCCTAATTAGGTTTGCCTAGATCCATAGGCACATAGATGTTACCTAAATGAAAACAAGCGCGACCTATGGATTACACGCAGAAATCATGTATGCATGGAACATGTATGGGTATTTGCAAACATCACAATAAACACCTCTAATAATACCCCATATTACCTGACCACACAGGCAAATCAAGGTACACAACCAGACATACTCTCTCACTCGGGCAGTTAAATAAGGTAAGGATCTCAGAGACAGAGTGGGGAAAGGAAACACATTACAAAAGGGGCTGCAAACCGACCATCACCTGCTCTGAATATCTTCCAACTTTTCATAAAGACCTGATTTGTTGGTGGCTTCCACTACGTTTGGAGTTTTGTGAACATCATAAGCTAACTCTTTAAAGTCAATATCGATGCCTTCAAATCTTTTAGAATCCTGCAAATAAAAATGTGGAAAAAAATTAACTACCACCCCCTCAACTTTAAGAAGCTACCTTCATGTACTAAGTCTGCTTTTGAAAACTGCTCCTAGTTGTCTAATACAGAGATTATAGTCTCAAAGGAGGAAATGCCTTTAGTTTGAAACAGTGGTCTGCAAACATTTTGGTCTTGAAGTCCCTTTATGTTTGTAAAAATTACTGAGGAGTGGAAAGAGCTTTTGTTTATGTAGGTAATATTATATCTATCAATGTATATTCTATATTAGAAGCTAAAGTTGAGAAATTCTAAAAAATATTTATCAATTCATTTAAAAAATAACAATAATAAGCCCATTATGTTAACATAGTAACATATTTTTATCCAAAATAATTATATTCTCCAAAACAATATAACTTAGAGAAAAAGTGGCATCATTTCATGTTTTTTTTTTTTTGGCAAATATCTTTAATGTCTAACTTAGAAGATGGCCAGATTCTCTTCTCTGCTTCTGCATTCAGTCTGTTGTGATATCACATCATGTAGCCTCTGGAAAACTCCACTGTACGCTCATGGAAGAACGAGTTAAAAAGGCAAATACCATCAGTATTAATATAAAGATAATTTTGACCTTGAGGATCCCCTGGAAAGGTCTCAGGGACCACCCCCAGGGGTCACCAGACCACACTTTGAGAACTGTTGGCATAAAATACATAATTCCTGTCAGGGAGATGGTGGATCCAATGTTCTTTCTGGGTCCAAGCAAAAGTTTATATAACCGAAGTAAGTGTTTCCACAGCAAATGTGCTACTATGATGTCAAAGTTAGTTAGATATTATCATTCCCCCAAACACACACACCCTCACAGTGTTGTTGAAATGACTGAGACAATAATAAGTGCAAAGCCCTTTAGGCCAACACCTGGCACCTGATGAGAGCTTGTGTGGCTATTATTACATAACAACAATCATAATGGTATGTGCTGTGTGCGCTACTTTAACTTCTTGAAGTAGGGACTAGTATTAGACCCAATTTACAGATGAGAAAACCAAGACACTGAGAGCTTAAGTAACTTCCCTAAGGTCCTGCAACTCAAACCCGGGCCACTGGCTCCAGTCTGCTGGGACCTCTGTGATCTGGGCCTCTCTCCCAAGAAGATTTAAAAACAAGAGGGTGAGGTGAAGTAAATTACGATTCCTCAGTGAGATATCTTATGCCAATTAAAAATGAAAAAGTATCAAGGTTATAGAAGTATCGGAAATATCTGACATAAATGTTCAAATGAAAAGAGCCGAATAGAAAATTGTAATTACACTGAGAGCAGTTGTGTAAAAACATGTATATATGTGAAAAAAAGTTGGGAAATATTCATAATGAGTGAAAATATTTACTAGGTAGGGTGTAAGATGATGACTGATTTATTACATTTCAGAGCTGTCTTTGTTACCATATTGTTAATACAAAGAAAATAAATGTATTTATATGTTTTACACACAAACCTGAGAAGTTAATGATATGAATTCTTTCTTATGTTGGATTGAAAGTTCTCAAATGTCTCCTTTAAAATGTGTACAGAAGTCTCCACCTACACCCCCTTCTCATTAAACCTGCCCTTCTTCAATCATTAGCGTTGGAGATTAATAAAATCTGGCTTATTCAATTTTGCTTTATGACAATAGCTATAGCAGGATTATTTTCTGTTATTTTTCATTGCAAATGTACAATCTTTAATCTGCATTATTACACTAATATGCATTTGTGGGATGAGCTGGAAAAATATCATGTTTTGATGGAATGCTTTAACTCTGAAACAAGGTCTGGACAACATATGACATTTTGGAATCAAACTAATTTGTAAGCAGAGAACTCGCTGTGCTGCTGTGCTGAGGGACACAGAAGAAGTCTGGAAAATCTCTTTTTAAATGAATTAGAGTCCACTGGCGGGGGAAGTACATTAATGCACATTAATTAGGACAAATTACAAGGGGCAAGCAACTACAGGAAAGGTAGTAATGAGAAGAATGCATATTTAGAGAAATTCCTCATTTAGTATTTAGCTGAAGGCTGGCACAGGCCCGCGTTTTACAGAACAGCTCGCTGCAGAGAAGGAACTTGAGTGTGCCTGGAAACGACGCTCGCTTCCAATCAATACCCGCATTGTAATTATGTGTGGAGCACCCCAAGAGCAGCTCATATTTTTGACCTCCTTTCTCCTGTACACTTTTTTTGGTTTTGTTTTTAAAACCAGGTTCTCCTTTCTTTTTCCTACACATTAGGAACAAACTCGCGGGCATACATTTCACTTTCTCTCTTTCCCTCTGTCTGACTTTTGGTGGCTTGGAAGGTCAATGTTTATTGGAGGTACCCAATAAACCAAGGCAGGGAGAAAGGCAGGGAGGCAGAGAAGGAAAGGTCTAGAGGATACAGGAACTGGGGGATCGTCCCTTGACCCAGGGATGGCAACAGAGGGAGCAGGATTTCCACAGCAGGTACCTGGGGCAGCTGAGCCCGGATATCTTCAGATCCGATGAATATACTTTCTAGATGAGACCATGTGCGCTGCACATCAAACCAGAGGGAGATGACGGTGTCAGCAGTGGACAGCTTCTTCTGCCAGCCCGATACTTCCTCCAGGAAGAAGGTTATGTACCTGGACATCATCAGGTTCTTAAGCTGGACTTGGTTATCCTCCAGAACCTCGATGAGGTCCTCGTCGGACCGCAGCAGAGGCACGTAGGTCTGAGGGTGGGGCTCGAACTGGAATTCCATGCAGACCCAGGTGGTCTGCAGCTCCTTCAAGACCTTCTCCATGCCCATCTCTTTCACAGCTCTGTCTACAATGCCCTGGACCTCGTCCTCAAAGTGGTGGAGCTGAAGCTGTAGGAGGTGTGCCAGGGTGGTGCCCTCATCCATGGTGAAGGTCACGCCCGTGGCCTGCATCAGCTGCCTCCAGTGCCGCGCCCGCATGGCCGGGTTCTGCAGTTTGGCCACAGCCCTCAGGGAGGTCAGGGTGTTCAAAACGGTGCTTTCCAGGCCTGTGAAGGCATCCCAGGCCCTGACCTCCTTGTCGAGGTTCCGGATGTGCCTGGCAAACCATCTGCACTCCAAGTCCATGGCCTCCACGTTGATATCCATCCACGTGGTGGTCTCCCAGGCATGGACACTGGAGGCCACCATCTCAATTGTGTCCCAGAGCTCCTTCAGTTGGCACGCCTCCTTCCTGCACTGCCTCAGTTGCTTATAGTCAGGGATGGTGACCTCTAACAAGCTAGCAGACTCAGAAATGGAGGCCATGGTGGATTCCATCTGCTGGATCTCCATGTGCCTTGCATCCAGCATCTGATGAGGGTCAGTGCTATCAAACCTACAAAACACAATGTTTTCCCTTTATAAGTAGAGCACACAAGCGCCATCTCCTAGAATCACCAGAGTAATGACAGCTCGAATCCTTAAATCCTTAGTATTTTAGCAAAGGGCAGGTACTTTCACCAAAGCCTGGGAAGAAAAGACATCGGGGTAGGTTGGAGTGGGACGAACATAACCAGTTAGCGATTCAAGAGGAACACCATGTCTGGATCTGTTCTTCACATCTGAGAGGGTAATAAAAATACTGCCCACCTCCCCCACCCAGGTGCAGTGCGAAATACTCCTTTGTTCAAGCCCCCTTTAGACTCTGCTTCCAGTTGCTGGCGTCCAGCTCACTTGACACAAAAGAGCATTGTCCTGTTACTGCAGAGGCTGTACAGGCAAAGCTCCCGCCAGGAGCTACTTGTGGTGGGTGGTCTGTAAGTGACAGAGACCAATCCTGACCTACTCTGGCATTGCTCCCTCTAGGGCAGTGGCTCTCAGTCTTGGCTGCATGTTAGAGCCTCCTGGAAGCTTTAAATGATCTCCATGATCAGGCTACTCCCTGGCCTCATTCAATCAGAATCTTTGGGGGCGGGACCCAGGCAACAGCATTTTTCAAACTCCCCAGGTGATTCCGATGTGCCAGGTCGGCGTCCTTCTCTGTGGTGAGGCTCATGCTAACAGCCTGCATCACCTTCAGGAAACAGTGTCTCCAGATGTGAGAACCACTGATAGGGACTTTGCAGTGTGCGCACAAAGCCCTCACCGCAGGCCTGCGCTGCTTGGCTTTCCCGCGCTGCAGGGCTCCTGTCAGGCTCCACATCTCTGAAGTACCTCCTTCAAGCCGCCCCTGATCTCCTCCCGCATCCCGCGGCAGCCTCTGGTTCTGCGCCGCACGCGTATAAGCACTCCACCGCGCTTTACAGCTCGAGCCCACGTTTCCTCCCCCTCTTCTCCCCAGTGGGTGCTCACTGCCCCCACCGTTCCTCCTGGTCCTCATGGCCGTGAGCCTCCTTTACCCTGCGGCCCCTCCAACCTGCGTTCCTGGCAGAGCCTCTCCTCCAACATAAGAGCTGCACGTGCAGAGGGACCCACATGGGTCAGGAGCACCCAGAACAATGTTCATTTTCCTCCCCCAGCCTCCCTTTATCCTTTCTTCCCATCACCAGTCTCAGATCTTCTTGTTTCTGTGTGCATGGAAGGCTAGATAGCAGGGATACCGTGACTTAAGTGTGAATACCATCTTTCTCTAAAATCAGAATAGGGTATCACGGGGTCCAACATAAAGGGAAAGTTGAGAGGAAAGGAGTGATTAGAGAATTGGCCATTTCCTCTGATCCCGTGTGTGTGTGTGTGTGTGTGTGTGTGTGTGTGTGTGTGTGTGTGTGCGTGTGCGTGTGTTGGTTGGTGGGGTACAGAGGGGAGGGAAAAAGGAAGAAGATGACATACAAACTCCTTTTCTTGAACTGTCTCTCCTCTCAGCTGTCTCTGGAAATATTTGACTTGACGGATGGAAAGTAATCCAAATTAGAGTCATCTACCTGAACTGCTTGCCACTTAAGCCTAATTACCATGCAACACAGTAACAGTTACGCATACCATTAAATTAGTGTCAGATTAACTTTGACGCTTGCTATGTTTGATTCCCGCTTGTTCCATCTAAATAGTTTCGGCTCATGTGCCCTGGTTGTGTATTTTCATCTTAAGAGAATGAGACTGAATGTGTGTCTTCACTGTTGTCCAGTCCCCAAGTGTTTCAGAATGGGTTGGAGTTCTCAGAGTTGAAGAGGGCCCTCTGTCTACATAGGCAAGTAGCTTCCTCTTCTATGAGAGCAGTAGAGAAAGAACTAGAAGGAAAGAAATGTAACATCTTCGTGGCAAGTGGGTCAGCAGGAAAGATTACCAAGCATGAAGGTTCCTTCTGCACATTCTCTCCAAAGACTAATTGTTGGAATGTGTAGTGCGTTGGTTCTACTTTTTAACTTCATTAGAGTGAACTTGGAAAGTGAATTTAGCTACTTGGTGTCAGTATAAATCAGACAAATTCTAAAAGCCCACATTCTGTTTAATTTATTAATGGAATAAAATTCAGGCATATTCAATAGGATAGGTGCTATCAGAGTGTTGGGGGTCTGTGGACACAGAAGACAATGAATGATCTTCCTAACTCTTCTTTCCTCAGCGCACATGAACATCCTTGAATCAATATTGGTTCCTCAAATATTTGTAGGAGGTGATCATTTGTCAAACCTATTCCAAACTTCATCTGCCCCGTGGCATAATTTTTGTTTATGGTTTAAATCTGTGGGTTTTCACTTCCTGTAGCTGAGCACACATAAAAGTTAATTTGACCTAAGTAGTGAAAGGAACCTCTAGACAGGGGAGCAGGTAACCCTCTTCCCATTTCAAAGCTCTAGTGCAAACTGTCAGGATATTCACAGACCTGATTAATGCGCCTAATAAACTTGAAGCAGTTCTCCAAAGCCTGGCGGAACAATACAGTGTGAGAACAAGAAAGTAATAGGCGGGAAAAGGGTGTAGTTAGTCTTTGAAATTCGAATAATAATGCAAAAGTATTTTAATCTAAAAGAGAAATGCCTGGAAAATCTGGATGAATAAAACTATAATTAAGAGAAATGGAAATACAGTGCTCATCTGTATGATCTTGGAAAAAGTACAGATTCAGGCCTGCCCTAGACATAGGCACAAAGAGAAAGACAGGACTAAGTGACTTAAATGAATTCTTGGGAAGTGAGCGGCTGGTAAATGTCAACCTCAGTTCTGTACCTGCACATACAAGGAACAGTGACACACCTGTGCTTGATACCCCACAGGTACCATAAAACTCAGCACGCTCCCTCTGACCTGGTGACCTTTCGGCTCTTCCCATCCTGTGGCCCCATCTCAGGAGCAGTGGAACACACCCCTTCCAGCCTACTGGTCCAGATGGAAGATGGAGAATTACACCAGGCTCTCTCCCTGCTCATCTCCCGTATTCACTCAATCCTGCTGATTCTCCCTCCTAAGTCTCCCTCACGTCCATCCTCCTCCTCCATGCTCACGGCCACGGCTTCAGTTCAGTCCTCCTGCTTCGCACCCAGCTGTTGCAATCACTCACCACCCCATGGAGGCCCCACCTTGAGTCCATCTCGCTCCACTCTGCTCTCTGCAGCCACAAGACTGGTGTTTCCATGATGTGTGTTGTTCTCATGCTTGTACTCCTCAGTGCTCATTCATGGTCAAGGCCTGGTCACCTGGACCTCTCCATCCTCATCTCCCACATCCTGCATCCCAGCCACACATACATGCAGTCCTCCAGCTGGTTGTTATGTTTTCATCCCCCTGTGTGTCTCTATGTTCTGCTTCCTTTGCCTGGAATACCTTCGCTGTCCACCCCTCTTTTTTCCAAATGGCTAAGTCTCATTTGCCCATTGGCTGAAGCACAGCTTCTGCAAGGGCTGTGAACTGCCTCCCCAGTGGGTGTTAAAGTTGGCCCCCATGGACATGTCTGGTTACTCATTTTTGAAATTGACCCTGAGGCTGTTAAGTCCTTGAGGTCAGGGAATCTGTATTATCTGAAGATCCTAGCACTTAAATCATTTTTTGCTGACTCCACTGTTGAGAACACAACCGCTTTTGCTCTACGGAAGCCTGAGTCATGTGAGTGAGTCAGATTAACTGCAAGAACAGGGTCAAGTTGAACTAATGACATGCCTGAGGATACTGATATGTCCCTGAGAGATTTCATGACTAATACTACTCTTTTCTCCAACTTTTGAAGGGACAAGAGACCCTGCACAAGCAAGATGAAGGCCCTTCTTTCCTCACGTTTGCTGCACTGGGCTATTTGGAAAGCCTTGCTTTGCTGGTTGTCATGCAGGACAGCACTCAATGGGAGGAGGTCTTTAGGAAGGTTCTCCCCACCGTTCACAGAATCTGGTGGCTGGCCAGCTGGAAACACTGATGGTCTCCATTGAACTGGAGCTTTAGGGATCAAATGCTTTGACCCAGAAACCCCTGGATTATCCTGATCTTGATGTGGGTAAGGAGACTGGATAACATGGCATTCATTCCTTGAAGCCAGGAAGCCTGTGCTCAAGCGCAGGAACTGAACAAGAGAGCCGCTAGAAGCTTGGTGCATCCCTGTCACTCAAAGGGGAGAATGAGTCTCCAATTTCGAGAGGTGTGAGAAGGGCTTGAATCTGGCTATGATGGTTTAGCCGATTACTGAGAAGTGAGAGAGCTCAGCTAGGAATGTGCTGATACAGCTTTAAGTTAAGAACAGAAGGAAGAAGAAAAACTCAACTTGAACATGAAGAAAGAACCTCCCCCAATGACCTGATTCATCCTGCACCTGTCAGACTGCAAGGGCCAGATGAGACACACTTTCCTTTTCCTCCCAAAGACAAGATCAGCGTGAGCTTCACCTATCATCTAATCGGGAACAGAAACTTGCCTTCACAGAGATGCATTTTAGAAATTGATCTGAAAGTGGAGGAACCAGAATTCAACTGATTTGCTGCATACGGTGTCTAAACATTTTAAACACACACATTCATGCACACGAAACTAAGAAACAAACTCATGCGTTGACACCCATGAAGATTCCCTTCAGCCCTAAATCCACGATTCTGCTCTAGTCTTGATAGTTTTCTTGACAAGAAGAGAAAAACATCAAAATTGCAGTAATGTTTGGCTTTCCACACTGCTGTGAGCAGTTCTTTTCAAAGTCTCTTGCAAAGATTCATCTGCATGTTAAATTAACAGATGTGAATTTGCAAGTTAAGGGTAGCAATATCCTTACAGCCAGCAGATAGATATCAATAAAAGTGCTAAGAAAGAAAAGCCAATGCAGCTATCAAATTAAAAAACAACAAGAGCTGATCAATATACACACGTGATGTAACTAGGAAGGAGGGATGCCAGATTTCCAGTAGACACAGAAACACACCAGCAAACAAGGGCTGTTCCATTCAGGCAGTCTCGGGAGTCTGTTTGGGAAGATATTTCACCAGACATCTTTGAATTCCTTTTTAGAACTTTTTTTAAAAAGAGACAGATGATGTAAAATATCAGTGTCATTACCTTTGTGGCTGTTGCCTCAGGTGTGGATATTGTTAGCACTGAGCAGAAATACCCAGCTTAATTGCCCACCTGCCTCACCAGCTTTGGCCCTGTGTGATCAGTGTCGAATTTCAGAAATTCAGCTGTATGCCCAAAGGAGAATCAAAAGAACGTGCTTCAGACTCTGAAGGAATAGTCCCAAAAGAAGTTCCACAAATGTTTTGAGCAATAGATGCTTCTCTGGAACAAGGGCATAGCTCCTAAGGCACTTATTCTAAAGGGACACAGACTCATTTGGAGTTATATGCCCTGGAATGATTGCTTAAAAGGGAACCAGTTACTTCCCTTAGGGAGGCAGTCTCTACCTTGGCTGCACATTGGAGTCACCTGGGGAGCATTACAAACTACTCATCCCCAGAGAGTCTGATTTAGTTGGTCTGTGGGACAGACTGGACCCCAGGTGATTTTAATGCTTTAGAGCTCCATGTTGTACATTTATCGTAAGCACAGTTTACACATCTGTCCTCCCCTGCCTCTTGACATACTCATCTCGTTCTCTCTAGCCCCAAGTATAATGCTTGGGAGACAGTAGCTGCTTAATAAATGTTTGATGAATGAATAATAGAATAGGTAGGTCCTTACTGTGTGCCAGGTGAGGTGACTAAGTCTCAGCTTGCCTGAAATAGAGGGGCTTCCCTGGATGTATGACTTTCAGTGTTAAAACCACAACCATCCCAATTAGCACAGCACTGTAAATCAACTATGCTTTAATAAAAAAAAGAAAAAAGAAAAGAAAAAAAACCCCAAAACTGTCCCAGGTAAACCAGGATGGTTGTTTATCCTAGTGCCAGGTCCTATGCCTAAAACTTGCAAAGATTTGTTATTTAATCCTATCAACAACCTTATGAGGTGGATACTATTATTAACCCCGCTTTACAGATGAGGCAACTGAAGCAAAGAGATATTAAGTGACTGCCCCGACTTAGGCAGTGAGTAGTGAACCTGAGATTAGACACCGGTCTTGTTAAATCCAGAGTCCATGTACTTAATCATTATGTTGTCTTTCCTCCCGATAAAGCTGTGATTTTCTTTTTCCATTTTGTTTGTTGCTTTAGTGTGTATCTCTCAATGTCAGATTTCTGTGTGTAAGTAACCCTTGAAAATAAAAAGCTTCCTTGCTCCTTACATAGGGCATTTTTCAGTCTAGAGACCTCCAAAACTACAGAAGAGACCCAGCAGGAAGCCCACTAGGGAAACAGAAGCAAACCCCGGAGCTGGCCTGAGGGGAGAGTGTCCACTTCAGCTGGCATGTCAGCAGACACAGAGCCGGCTGGTACCCCTGGCTGGAGCCCCCGACGCTGAGGAGCAGACCCTGTAGATTTCTCCACCAAGGCAGTGAGCCCCTGAGAAAAGGACTTGTGTGTGTGTGCACGGGGGCACGTGTGGATGGGTGTTGCCCATCCCACAGTTGTTTTGTTCGTGTAAAGACCCCTGACCACAAGTAGGGAGGAGTCTGAGAACTAACTACTAAGCAGAGGAAGTACACCTTGAAGTAAATCCATCGCTTCAAATCCTGCCATTAGGCTACTGAAATGCCTTCCAAAATTATTTTAAAATTCCATCAGCCACTATTTTAAACCAAAAGAACAGGAGTCTGGGAGAATTTAGAATACTAACAGTTTAGTAAAAACCTAGTAATCTTACCACACACAATCCCTTTATAGACCTGGAGACAAAGAAGCTTCTAGAATTTTTTAAAGTATTTGTACAGTCTTTGTTCATCCCACACGGGCCGCAGTGGTACTCTGTGAACATGAGCACCAGGTTCTAACCAGTGGACCTAAATGGGAGGGAAGACTAGTAACTAGTCTTCACTTGTTAAAATAATACGCGAACTCCACGGAGAGATCACCGTGACTTAAGATGCTGACGTGCTTAAAGGCCGGGAAGCAGTGGTGGCAACTTGGGTGCATACCTGAAGGGGGCTTCTCTGCGGAATCGCTCCCAGAACTGCTGCTGCTCTGCCTCGAAGGCCGCGCACCTCTGGCGGAGGAGGGTTGCTTCATTTGCCTGCAGGGGGGCCACCTGCTGCCTCACGGTAACAGCCATCTTTTTAATGTTGTTCCATTTCTCAGGCAGCTCCTGCAAAGGAGACCTCAGTGTGGTCAGACCCTCCCCCACAGTCCTGAGGCTGGACGCACCTGGATGTCTTCATCTCTGCCCCGATGCCAGGCTCTGATGCCATGGCATTGTTCGACCCTTCCTTGACATGGCTCCCTGGATGCCCACTCTCCCGACGATCACCTACTTCTGATTCAACACTATCCTTCTTGCCCTAAACTTCTAACCCAGTAACCCTGGCCCTTTTCTACATTTTCTAAGAGTGCCTAGTTATTTCCTTTTATGCCCCACATCTCTTAGACCATCATAACATTCCTCAGACCTGCTTTTTTTTCTCCGAATGAAAAATTCAGCTCATCCATAATCCTGGAAAAGGAACCCAAACACATCATCCACATCAGTTCTCCCATATATGTCCAGCGTTACAGTGTTTCGTATTTATTGAGTTTCAAGAAAGTGGTACACATTATACATGTGCGACACATTTAGCTCCAAAGCATGGACCTTGAGTAATCACCAAGCCCTGTTTTTCATTTACTTCAATCCACCTCATCCCACTCTGAAATCCCCAAACGTTCCCTCTATTTCTTTTATTAAGAAAACATAAACTTTGCACTGACCTCCAGCTGCCTGAACAGTGTTTCCGACAATTCTTGTCCATAGGTCTTCAGCAATTCAATAGTCTGCTTTAAAGGCTCAAACATCTCATCAGTGCTGCTCTGTCGTTCTTTAAGAGCCATAAGGTGTCCCATAATTTCAACCAATCCTTGGAAATCTCCTTTTCCGACTTTCTTGAGCAAGCCATTCTCGCTGTTTTTTATAAATGCTTCAAGGTTGGCCAAGCTGAGCAAAACAAACAGAATGTGAGGAGCCATTCTCCTTTCACTCCTTGAAAGGAAGATTTATTTAGTTCCCCAACATTAATAGCTATTATTATGGAAAACTCTCCATCCTCCTGGTATTATTATGGAAAACTCTGCATATCCTGATGGTATTATCATGGAAAACTCTCCATATCCTGATGGTAAGATACGACCCTCTTCAGAAGTGTCAAGGTCGCAAAGGACAAAGACTTAGCCCTCCATGATGGAGGGTGCATTACTGGGACAACTGGAGAAATGTGAATAAGTCTGTACTAAGTAAGTTACTACTTCCACATCAATACTAACTTCCTTGTGTTGATAACTGTACCACGGTTGGTTATCTAAGATGTTATCATTTGGGAAAGGTGAGTAAAGGTAAAAGAGAATTCTTTGTACTATTTTTACAACTTTTTGTGTAAGTCTGAAATTATTTCAAAGTGAAATTATTTCAAAGTAAATATATTACAAATTATGTTGTGAATCTCAAATTATTTTTTAAAAAACTGAAAATAAATACTATGGCCTCAAAGGTCATATACACTTGGGTTTAATTTTGACACTTACTAGATGTGTAACCATGACCAAGTCACTTAACATCTCTGAGCCTCAGTTTCCTCATCTACAAGACTGGAAAAATCATTTCTTTCTCACTGGTTATTGTGAGAGTTAAATGAGATTCATTCTTGAATTCAAAAATGTTTATTGGGCAATTATTATGAGCCCTAGCCTGCTTCCAGGTTCTGAGAATAGTATAATAAATAAGATAAAGTCTCTGTCCTTATGAAATTTACATTCTAGTGGGAAAAATAAATGTGACACAGATCAATGAGATAAATGGTACAGTTTCACATGGTGATGAGTGCCATGAAATAAGGGCATAGAGACTAAGGTCAGAACTATTTTATATGGAGTGGTCAGTAAAGGCCTTTCTATGGAGGTGATGTTTGAGCAGAAATGTAAACAATATGAAGGAGTGAGCCAAGAAAGAAACAGGAAAAGAGCTTTCCAGGGAGAGGGGGCAGCATGAGTAAAGGCACTGAAGCTGGATTCAGTTTGATTCTCTTGAGGAAAAGGGGAAAGTCAGGGTAGCAGAAGCATAAGGAGAACAGAAGGGAGCAGCGAGGGAGAAGAGGTCAGAGAAAGGGCCAGACACTGGGAGGCCTTATTGGCCATGATAAGCAGCTCAGATTTTATTCTATTCTAAGTGTGAGAATTCTGAGTAGGAGAAGGGCATAATTTGACTGGTTTTCAAAAAGAACTATAGATGGAGGAGAACAGATTTCAGCTGGAGGTGGTGATGATGATGGTGATGGTGACATGGGTGGGGAGACAGAACAGAAGCCAGGGGGGCATTTAGGGACTATTGTGGTTGTCTGGGTGACAGAAGATACTGGTTTTGACCCGGATGGTGGACATGAGGAGTGGTCAGATTCAAGGCAGTTTTGCATGCAGAGCTAATAAAACCCACTAATGGGTTGGGGGAGGGGTGTGAGGGAATAAAGAAATCAATAAGGACTCCTGGCAATGGGGTGAATGATGATGCCATTTAAAGAGATGGGGAAGAATTGGGGAAGACTGGGGGTTTTTTGGAGGGAGAAGAGGGAAGGAGATAAGTTTTACACGTGTTAGGTTTAGGGAATTCCCTAAACCTAAGGTCTACTGCCATTAGGCTACTGAAATGCCTAATGTCTAATGCCATTAGGCTACTGGACCACCTGGTGGTCCAGTGGTTAGGACTTGGCATGTTCACTGCCAGGGCCCGGGTTCGACCCCTGGTCAGGGAACTAAGATCCTGAAAGCCACCTGGCCCGGTCAAAATAAAGAAATAAATGTGTTAGGTTTGACATGCCTCCCAAACATCTAACGGAGATACTTATTAGGCAGTTGAACTTAAGTCTAGAGTTCTTAAGAGACGGGGCTAAAAATATAAATTTGGTAGTTATCAGCACACAGATTATTCAAAGTATTAGATTAAATATCACCTGGAATATGGCTGTGGCTAGAAATGAAATTCCAGGATCGAGGTTTCAGGAGTTCTAATATTTTGAGTCCTGGAGGAGATGAGCCCAGTCAAGGAGACCTCGAAGGAGGAAATCAAGAAAGTGAGGTCTCCTGAAGAAACCGTTTGGGAAGGAGGGAGTGATCAGCTGTACCAAATACTGCAGAGAGGTACAAGTAAGACGATGACTGATCATCACCATTGGATGCGGCCACATGAAAATCATCGGTGCTCTTGGCAAGACTGGTTTCAGTTAAGCAGTCTAATAAAGGCCTGACTGGAGGATAAGTTGGAGAGTGTGGATTTCTGTTTCTAGCTGTATGGGGTACACGATAATATGAATGACCCTTCTGCTAAGACAACAGAAATGTTTAAGCACATATTTCAAAATCATTTAAAAATGCATCACTAAGGTGGCATGAAATTAAGGCATCTCCAGAAGCTGAAAATGTAGTGAAAGCAAGAACCCTGGGAGGTAAGCAAGGTTCAAAGCTGGCTTTCACAGGATAGTTTCTATTGAACCCCGGAGATCTTGAGCTTCTACTTTGATTCTTTATGAGAACTGGGGAACAAGTGATTAAGCCTAGGGCCCACTCAAGGTGAGGAAGCTGATAGGAAGTTGCGTGTGAAGTTGCAACGCCGTTAAGGGTGAACAAGAAATAAACAGGCTGCATGGTATGGGACAGCATGGAAACTCGCCTGAATTAACCATGACACTAGATGGACTACTGTAAGTTGAGGTACAAGTGGTCTGGGGTTGGAAGAGTCCCTTGATGACCGGCAGAAACAAATGAAAATCCTTTCTGGAGGAATGCAACAAGAATCCAATCCTCAAAGGATTACTCTCCAAGGAACATGATTTTATAATCAAAAGTCACAAAACACATAAGGAAAGAAGTCACCATGAGTGGGAGCCAGCAGAAACAGCTGAATTAAACCTGTGAATGTTTTAGATACTGGAATTCAGGTGCAGCATATAAAATAGCAATATTTAATATGTCAAAAGACAAAAGAGCTCTTGTTTAGGTGCTCTGCTTTACTATTTCTGACCCACATACCAGGAGCAAACGCTTTCCCTGCAGGTTCCCAGACATCTATTCAAGATTTACTAAGAAAAACAACTTCATCCTTTTAAGTATGATATATCAGTTTGTACAGAAATGCTTTCTTTAGGAATCACCCCTCAGAAGCGTAGATAAACTCTTACATTCTCAACAGGTCACCATGCCTTATCCTGGCCCCAACTGCCTTTATGTTCAAGCATAAATTCAGCATTGTCTCATAATCAGGAATGGAGGTGATTTCAGCGGCTTTCCAAATATGCCCAGAATCTGTGATAGTGTGTGGACCTTTGTATCGAATGATGGATTCAAGAAGTGACAAAACTTATTGAAGTGGATAATATGAAAATTATGGCCTGTGATGGCATTTTGTGAAAAGAAACTTTTTTTTTTTTTTTTTGCGGTACACGGGCCTCTCACTCTTGTGGCCTCTCCCGTTGCGGAGCACAGGCTCTGGACGCGCAGGCTCAGTGGCCATGGCTCACGGGCTCAGCCGCTCCGCGGCATGTGGGATCTTCCCTGACCGGGGCATGAACCCGTGTCCCCTGAATCGGCAGGCGGACTCTCAACCACTGCGCCACCAGGGAAGCCCGAAAAGAGACTTTTAATATGTGTTCTAACAATGCAAAAATGATCATACTGTGCTATGTTAGTGGGCAATTCCAGTAGAAAGAAGCTAATAATTTTCCATAGGCCTTTATGTTAACTTTGAACTACGGCAAGAAGAAACAAACCATTTTTAGGCTGACAAATCAAAAGTTATCTTAAGATTATCCTCTAGTAAATGTATTCTAAAACTTGAAGAATGAATAAATAAAAAAGAAGGAATTTGAGCAAAGAACGGGAGGGTATAAAAATGAGTAAGCAAAACTGTAAAATAACCAAATAGAAGATCTAAAAATAGAAAGTATAATTAAAATTTAAAGCTCAATGAATGGATTAAACAAGAGATTTAGACAACACTAAAAGAGAGAATTAGGCTGCTGTTTGATAAAAGTGGAGAAATTATTCAACTGCAGTAAAGAAAGACAAACAACTGAAAACTGAAAATTATTCAAATATATGGGTGATATTTAAAAGTGTGTAAGTGTAACAAGTGTAATAAGAGGTCCAGAAGGAGGTAATAGAGAGAATGGGCAGGAAGCAATCTCTGAGGATATCTTGGCTGAGAATTTTCTTGAATTAATGAAAGACACCAAATATAAGATCAAGGAAGCCCAACAAATTCAAGGTGAAATTAATATAAAGAAACCCTCACGTAAGTACTTCAGTATGAAACTGCAGATTACCAAAAGTGAAAAAAAATCTTAAAATTAGCTGCAGCGAAAGGACGGATTTCTATTAATTAAAAAAACCCTAAGTTGATGGTTAACGATGCAACACCAAAAATGAAGCCAGGAGGGGGCTTCCCTGGCGGCGCAGTGGTTGAGAGTCTGCCTGCCGATGCAGGGGACGTGGGTTCGTGCCCCGGTCTGGGAGGATCCCACATGCCGCAGTGCGGCTGGGCCCGTGAGCCACGGCCGCTGAGCCTGCGCGTCCGGAGCCTGTGCTCTGCAACGGGAGAGGCCACAGCAGTGAGAGGTCCGCATACCGCAAAAAAAAAAAAAAAATGAAGCCAGGACACAATGTAATAACATTTTCAATAGGCTTACAGAAAATATGTTATCCTAGAATTCTCTCTTCCACATATCAATTTTTTCAAGAACAAGGGCAAAATACATGCACTTGGAGAGAAAAAGAATGAGAGTTTTACCAAAAGAACCTTATTAACGGATCTTCTAATGACTACAATTCAGATAGCATGTCTGTAATGTAGGAAGATGGAATGAGCAAAGATATTGGTAAATATGTAGATGAATTTAAATAAACAGTGAGTGTATAAAAATAAAGTATGATTTGTGGAGTTTAGATAAATAGCAGAGAACAACTGAAATTACTTGGAATTACAGAATATAATTTGATGTATGAACGGTTGAGATCAAACTAAAGTCCTTGTATTGGTTGTGAAAAGAGTAACAGTACTGATTAGTTTACTCCTTTTAAGAATGTTTTTTAAAATAGCTATGGTTAACTATTAGAAAAGAAGACTTAGATAGCACAACATCCAAATTAGCAGAAGGGAAAAAAATGGAATAAGAAAAAGGAAAAATAAAAGAAAATATTTTAAAAATGCAACCCAAAGCAGGCAAGAAAGAAAACAAAGAAAAGAAGAACAAATAGAGAAGACACAATAAAATGGTACAAATGAATTCAAATATAGCACAACAGACATTAATGAACAAAATGCTCCAGTTAAAAGAAAGATATTAAGGTAGATAAAACATTCAGTTCTATATCAATTATAAAGATCTCTTCTAATATAAAGGTACAGAAATATTGAAAGCCAGAGGATAAAATAAGAGACACCAGGCAAATGTCATACAAAGGAAATTGGTTTTGTTATACTAATATACAACAAAACACACTTTAACACAAGAAATATAGCTAGTGATAAAAGATTTTTAACGTGTGGCTAAAAGATTCAATTTTCCAGGAATATATAAAAAGTCAAACACTGTATGCTCACATAGCATAACCTTAAAAAATATGAAACAAAAAGTGACAGAATTACAAGGAGAAATTGACACTCTACCATCAAAGTGGTAGATTTTTAACACAGTTATCTCAGTAATTGATAAATTAAGCAGACCAAAAAAAAGGCAGCGAGGTTATAGTGGATTTGAAGAAAACAAGTTTGATCAAATAGGCATGCACAGAACATTATACCCAACATTTATAGAGTACACATTTTTTTTCAAATATGCACAGAACATTTATAAAAACTGACCAAATTCAACAAATTTCAGAAGCTTTTTATTACATATGTTACATTCTCTGACCACAATACAATTGTTAGAAATTAATGACAGAAATGCAACTAGAAGAATCCACGTTTTAAGATTAAAAAAATATATAAGTACATCATAATGAATGTTAAAAATATTTAGAGTTTGATTATTACTAAGACTTGTGAGATGTAGGTAAAATTGTACTTAGAAGGGAACTTATAACTTTAAGTGTTACATTAAAAAAGACAGAGGGCTCAAGGTGAATAGCGAAGCACACATCTTAACTTAGCCAAAGGACAGAAAATAAACCCAAAGAAAATAGAAGGAAATAATAAACATAAAAGAATAAATTATCAAAATAGAAATCAAATTATAATAAAGAGGATCAATGGGTTCATAAGATTGTTCTTTGTAAGTCTCTTGGTAGATTAATTAAGTAAAGAAGCCAGAAAGCACAATAGAAATGAATAGAAATCTAAAAAGGAACATATCAATAGATTCTGTAGAGATTAAACAGGTAAGAGCATAATATAAATTTCATGACAATAATTTGAAGATTTACATGAAATGGATATATCCCTAGAAAAATATGACTTACTAAGGAATAGAAAACCTTAATATTCCTATAAACATTAGAGAAATTACAGGTAAAAATCTTGCCACAAGCAAAATACCAAGCCAGATGTTTCAATAGGAGATTTAAACTTTCAAGGATTAGAGAATTTCAATCTTACACCAACTCTTACGGAGAAAAAACAAGAAGGTTACTTCCTAACCCATTTTATGAAGTTAGAAAACCACAGAGCAAGATCAGACAAAGATGTTACAGAAAGGAAAAACTGAAAGCCTGTTTCATCAAAAACAGATACATCAGTGCTAACTAAAATATCTGCAAACAAAATCAAGCAATGAATATATTGAAAAAGACAATATTTCATGTTGGGCTTAACTCAGTAATGCTAGGTTGGTTCAGTATTAGAAACCAAATAATATAGTCACAACTTTAACATATTGAGGTGAAAAAAACAGAATTATCTTAATGGAGTTAGAAAAAGCGATTGATAAAATGTTATATCTATTTTCGCTAAATCCTCTTAACAAATTAGGACTAGAAGAGAACTTCTTTAATCAGATAAAGAGATGCCATAAAAAACTCACGGAGTATTATACTAAGTAATGAAATGTTGAAAGTATCTGCTTTAAGATGGGGACAAGACAAGGATACTTACCATCACCACTTTATTCGATGTTATACTGACAGTCCTAGTCAGTGTGGTCAGATAAGAAATAGCGATAAAACGCATTTTAAAAGAAAGACTGAGGAGGAAGAAATAAAATTATCATAAATTTGTAGATGATGACTATGCACATAGCAAACCCCAGAGAGTACACAGATGAATTATTAGAATTAACAACTTATTTAGTAGAGTTGCTTGATACAAAATCGACATACAAATGTCAATTCATTTCCATGGAAAATATGATTTTAAAATATCATTTACACTAGGAAACAAAAAATAAAATATTAAGGAATAAATCTTAAGAAAGACGTGAAAATCATTTTAAAGGAAACGATTACAAAATTTCATTGAAGGATATTAAGGAAGATAAATGGAGAGATAACATGTTCTTAGGAATATCCATTACTACAAAGATGACAATTTTCCTCAAATTGATCTATAGTCACTGCAAGTATAATCAAAATCCCAATGGATTTTTTCTTCTACAAACTGATTTTAAAATGTATGTAAAATAGTAAGGAAGGGCCGAGAATGACTGAGACATTCTTAACGAAAGTGAACAAGGTAGGGACTCGCTCTGCCAGATATCAAGATTTATTACAGAGCTATAGTAATTAGGACTGCATCATATTAATGCAGTGACCGACAAAGAGCTATTTAACGCAAAAGACAAAACTTGTAGGAGAGGATGTAGGAGAGTATCATCAGGATCTCAGGACAAGAAAGGATTTATTTAACAAGAGAAAAGAAGACAACACAAGGGAAAGATGGACACATTTGGCTACATAAAAATGAACTTGTCATCAAAATATACCATAAATGGAGTGGGAAGACGGGCCACAAAACGGGAGACTAAATCTGTAATATGTACAATCAGCAAAGGATTAGACATACAATATATAAATCACTTCTAAGTATAAAAAGGGAGAAGATAAAGTCCAACAAAAAATGGGCAAGAGCTATGAAGAAGTACAGAATAGGAAGCATAATGACTCATCCAAAAACACAAAAAGATGAGCCACTTTATTCATAGTGAGAGTAATGTAAAATGTCTATCACAGCGAGATACCACTAAGCTCCCAGCAGAATGGCCAGCAGTAAACAATCTGTCAGCAGCAAGAGGTGTTGGGGACTGGAACCTTCACAAATGGCCGACCCACCTTGGCAAGAGTTGTCATTACCTGCACTGACCCAGCAATTCCACTCCTAGCTATACACCCTAGAGCCATGTTTGCTCATGGATACCGTGATAGCTGTATAAGAGAATGCATAGCAACCTTGCTGATATTAGTGAAACCATCTGAAACAACCATATTAACCACAGAATGGATAGATTGTAGCATATTCAGATGATGGGATACCCTACAGCAGTGGAAATGAATGAACTACTGCTATATTCTCAGCGTGGATGGGTCTCAAATATAATGCTGAATAAAAGAAACAGGACAGAGGGATATATAGTATGCAACACTGTTTCATTTTTATAGCTTTAAAATGGAAATCTCAATATATGTATATCTCTGTGTGTCTGTATGTGTATATATATATATATATATATATATATAATACACTAAGCCATGAAGAAAAGTATGGGAAGGATTATTTCACATTTAGGGCAGGGGTGACATCTGGTAGGGAGGAAGAGGGATTTAATCAGGGAAGAGTACATAAGGGAATTTTAAAATGTAGCTAATGTTCTGTTTCTTCGCTGGATAAAGTAAATGAGAGTATTCGTTTTAATATTTTTCTCTAAATCATACGTATGCTACATTTTAAAAAATTTCTTTTTTCTTAATTTATTTTATTTTATTTATTGTTGGCTGCATTGGGTCTTCATTGCTGTGGGCGGGTTTTCTCTAGTTGTGGTGAGCGGGGCTACTCTTTGTTGCAGTGAGCGGGCTTCTCATTGCAGTAGCTTCTCTTGCTGCGGAGCACCGGCTCTAGGCACGCGGGCTTCAGTAGTTGTGGCTCGTGAGCTCTAGAGCGCAGGCTCAGTAGTTGTGGCGCACGGGCTTAGTTGTTCCGCGGCACAAGGGATTTTCCGGGACCAGGGCTCAAACCCATGTCCCCTGTGTTGGCAGGTGGATTCTTAACCACTGCACCACCAGGGAAGCCCCTATGCTACATTATATAATAAAATTTCTTGTAGAGAGAGAATGGAAGATGAAGAAGTAAGGGGATCAAGTATAGACACACCTTTTGAGGAATTTTGCTATGAAGGAGGGCACACAGAAATGATGCTGTAGCTGGAAGGACTCCTGGGACCGTGTTCCTTTCTTTTTTTTTAAGATGCCAGATGTGACAATATATTTGCATGCTGTGGAAAATGTATGAAAATAGATGGTGTTGCTGATAGGGAATATTTAAGGAAGTAAGTTCTCGAGTAGATGAGAAGAAAGAGGCTGGACTTAGAAAACCAGGTTATTCACTGTAACAGGAGAGGTAGTTGAATGTATAGCTTCAAATGCAGGTAGGTTGGTAGATTTGTTGGTGAAAGGTGAGTTAGCTCTCTTGTGATTGGTTCTAATTTTTCAGTGAAATGAGAGGCAAGGCTATAAGGGCAGAGAGGATATTTGAGGTTTAAGGAGAGAGGAAAAAAAAGAGTCTATGGGAGTTGGGAAGAATCTATGAAAATGTTCATAAAAAAATTTATGTTCATAAATTTAATATGAGATTGGTCAGAAGATTGGTTTGTTTTTCCTTCATCCAAGGATGAATTGCTCAGGTGCAGGTGTGGGGCACTGAGTTTAAACAGTCAGGGTTTTATGAGGTGGGAACGGGAATGGGGAGCAAGGGTGATAAACACTGAGCTATCCCGATAAAGCACCGGGACCAATGGATTGGAAATCCTGATGGGTCTGAAGAACTTTGCATGGCACCGTTGCCAAGTAAGTGAGCTGGAAAGATACCAAGTGGTGGTCAGAGAATGGAACACTTTAACCTGAGATTTTGAAGGGGAAGCAAGTACTTGCTCATCTTTCCTTCCACGCCACTGAGGGCACAACACAGAATTAGATAGCACAGGTACGACGGAAGGAAAGGGCAATGGAGAGAGAGGTCAAGAAAATGAGAGGCAGGTATAATGAAGGCTCCATGTGGATGCTGAGTCACTGAGGATAATTATTAGCAGAAGGATGGGAAAGGGAGACTGAGCCAGATGACATGACCTGCAACGAAGGGGAGGAATGGCTAAGGGCTTGGCAGGTGACTGTGGCAGGGACAAGTGGCAGGTTTTACTGTCTGACAGAATTCACTCCAGTGGAGCCAGAGATTTTGAGGGAGGACCAGGTGGAATGGTTTGGAAGCTGCAACTAAGAGCAAGAATATCTCATCTACCTCTAGGCCCAGTGGTAAGAAGCATATAGGAGAAAAATCAGCCCTACTTGGGAGGGCTGCAGGGAAGCAGTATCCTCAGGAGAGAGCTGGGCTTCAGTTAGAGCAAAAAAAGGATGAGAGAAGACGAAGGGACAGTGGACTTTGCTGATGCAAGATCCTGAGGTCCAGGGGAAGAGCACAGGGGAGGGCTTTGCAAGGGCAAGGATGGGACTGAGTAAGATCAGGGCATGAGGAGCTGAATGGGGATGAGAGTTAAGATGATGCTATGGACTAAATGTCTGTGTCTCCCACAAATTCATATGTTGAAGCCCCAACTCCCCATTTGTGATGGTATTTGGAGCTGAGGCCTTTGGGGAGATTATTAGGGTTAGATGAGGTCATCAGGGTGGGGTCACCATGAGGGATTAGTGGCCTTATAAGAAAAGGAAGAGGGAGATCTCTCTTTTTCTATCTGTGCACAGGAACTGAGTAAAGGCCATGTGAGGACACAGTGAGAAGATGGCTGTCTGCAAGCTAGGAGGAGAGCTCTCACCAGGAATCAAATTGACTCGCATCTTGATCTTAGACCTCTTAGCCTCTTGAATTGTGAGAAATAAATTTGTGTTGTTCAGGTCACTCGGTCAGTGGTATTTTGTTATGGCAGCTACAAGGATCCTAATACCAATTCTAATGCCTATGGGTGGGTAGGGGGGCACCCCACACCACCAAGCAATTCTCCAACACCAACTGCCTGTCCTACAACTTGACTCAATTCTGACACTATTTACCTGGAGATTCCATAGGTTAAGGGCTCAGTCCTACAAGACTGCCTCACCCCCTTCAGACCCAAACACTAGTCCAGGTTGTCACCTTGCCTCTGACTGACCAGCTATAGGACAGAGGTTCCAATGACCTCCTCCTTGCATTTGATTAATTTGCTGGAGTGGCTCACAGAACTCAGAGAACCTGTTTACTCATTAGATTACCGGTTTATTATAAAAGGATATAACTCAGGAGCAGCCAGATGGAAGAGATACACAGGGCAAGGTATGGGAAAGGATGTGGAGCTTCTATACCCTCTTTGAATGCACCACTCCTCCGAATCTCCACACATTCACAAACTGGGAGCTCTTGAAACCCTATCTTATTGGGTTTTATGGAGACTTTATTACACAGGTATGACTGATTATACCATCAGCCATTGGAGACTGATTCAATCCCCAGCCCCTCTCTCTTCCCTGGAGTTCTGGGGAATAAGACTGAAAGTTTCAACCTCTAATCACATGGTTGGTTGTTCTGACAACCGCCCCCCATCCATAGGTGAGGTCCAAAAGTTACCATTAACATAACAAAAGATACCTTTATGGCTCTCACCACTTAGGAAATACAAGGGTTATAGGAGCTTTTGCCAGAAACAGGGATGAAGACCAAATATTGGGTTGGCCAAAAAGTTCATTCGGGTTTTCCCATGCATCTTATGGAAAAATCCGAATGAACTTTTTGGTCAATCCAATATATATGTCTTATTACAAATCGCAATATCATAGCAATCCAAGCTGAATGAGACAGATGATAATGAAGGATTGGATTTCTGTCAGTAAATGAAGTATTTATGTAAGGCAAGGTGGGATTAATCCTGACACCTACTAAGAGAAGGTGGAAATCACAGAATTACAAGGTACATAGTAGACACTCAATAATAAATATTTTTTATTGTTCTTATTATTTCTTTTTTTTTTATCTAATCTTTGAGAACACAATGAGACATTCTCCCAAAGTGTAGCAAAGTAGTCAGTTTATGGATCATCAACTATTAAAACTGGAAGGCACCTTACAGGAATCCAGTCAAACTGTCTTCTTTCAGAGACAAGGAAACAGGGGTTCAAGGAGGACTCAGGCCTTCTCAGTGCTCTATCATGTGTTTTCCTGTTAAAACAACTGTTACATCCTGTGAAGCCTCACCTGGTAGGGACACATGGAAGCTGCTGTAACTATGCCCTGTATCAACCCTGTGTTTCTGATGCTCTGACATTTAGGGTCTTGTCGGCCCTGGAGGGATTGACCCTCCCAGGGTTAGCCAGTTCCTAGAGATAGTAAACAACCTGCTTTTGACTGTGCCTTTCAAATGCAAGCCAATCAATCCAAAATCCATATCCCCAACCACCTCCTCCATCTGGCTCTCATTCTCCAGGCCACAGTTCACCTGCCCTATAATCCCACAGCCAGGTACCAGACAACAAAAGACAGCCCCTACACCCCAGAGCCTGTTAAAATTATTAAAAGAACTAGACAATCCTAAACCTGCTCCTAAACCTGGAGAAGAATGTCTTGCCCATTCTTCTCCATGGAAGCCGTAATAAAAGCTCTGCCCACGTTTCTCCTCACTCCCTCTGCTTCCTGATTAACACTGGTGCCCCCCATTTGGCCCTGCATGGTGTGCTGTGCCCCCCTCCTCTTGGGATCTAACAAACTATCTTTTCAATAGCAGTCATCTCCTGATCTTGTGGCCTTGCCATACCTAAATAATAATAAAATCTTCATCTGAAACATGTTCCCATGTCCTTGGGTCACCAGACCTGCTAATGGAGAGGGACCAGAGAGCACAGAGCTGTCCCCTCAACGGTACTCCATTCAGGGGCAACACTGCCACCTCCCCAACTGCCACCATTGCTTCCCTTTCTTGGCTCTCAAGTGTGGGAAACTGGCTGCTGCTTCTTAAACAACACTTGGAAAGCCCTGTTTGAAACATCCCAAAATGATTTTCTGCGGCTTTTCTAGAGTGCAGAACCATCACCCTTGCAAAGTCTCTCAAAATTTGTTTGTAGATAGATGCATTCTCGACTTGGCTGTCTCCCTTCCACATCACTGAGCGGCAAGCAAGACCAGCACCAAACTCTGGGGAGGGCTCCCCTGCAGCATCAGCTAATACACCGAAGACTGATCACTGAACACTCCACAGGATTCTGTGGGGAGGGGCTGGGAGCTGAGATTCTGCCTGTGGCAGACCTGTGAGGACAAGGCTAAGGTGAAGTAACAGGGAGACTATTAACCTACTTGATTATTTATCTAGAGGTTGGTGCTCTGGCTTAGAGAGCCTGGTGCTGGGCTGGGTGGTCTAGGTCTATGGTGGAACAGACAGAGTTTCATATCCAATCTGTCACACAGCTAGAGTGGCACTGGCAGGCATCAGGGGTGTGTAGATTTAGGGGCTTCCGTGCTTCACAGCTGGATAATCTGAGACAAGCAGTAAGTGGAAGAAATAAAATCTAAGAGGCCCATTAGACCCCCTCTGCTTCTCAGGCTTAAAGAGATTTCACAGTCAGAGCTGTAAAGGGAGGTTAGATCTGCTATTATTGTCTCTAACATTATTTACCACTTACTGAGTGCCTTTCGCACACTGGGCACCAAATGGAAAACGAAACAGAAAGAGGCCAGGTCTGATGAACAAACGAGAGGGCAGGACTAACGTTACTGCTGGTGTCCAAAAGCCTGGAACCTCCAACCCGCTGTTTTAATTTTTAATTTAACCAAGAACCTATGGATAAAAATGTGAAGAAGATTAAAAACATGGTGTTCCTGACAGCCCGGGAAGCTAGCAGGACTGTGTTACCTGTGAGTGACGTAATCCACAAGGTGCTGTTTGAACGTGAGGCTCCACTTCTTAATTATATTCAGCAGAGACGTTTTAAAGGGCCGCACATCAATCTTCATCCAGCTGTCAAACACCTGGATGGGCTCCAGCCTGCTCACGTCTTCATGGAGCTTTTCGTAGCAGTCGATCTGCGCTTTGAACTGATGGAGCAGGGGCGGGTTCTCTGGAATGCCATCCTCAGCATGGGCTTCCATCTCCTCTGCTGTGAGCATGTGCCCATATAGCAGAAACTGGCCCAGAGCCTCCTTCCGGTCCTCCACGTAGAGGTAGGAATACTGGCTGAGGGTGCTCCGATAGCCGCAGCAGAGGGTCATCATGCCCTGCACCCGCCCCATCAGCTCGCCCCGCATGCCTGCCAGATCAGGCATGGCCTCCAAGTCAACCTAGGGGAGCAAGACAAAACCAGGCGGGTGACACCAGCACTTCACAGGGGGCTCCAGATCTGATGGGAGGGCAGGATGCTTGCAGATCCAGTACCTGATAATGGGGAGAGCCGCTTTGAGGGGAAAGCCGTGGAACCAAGGACGATATCCTAAAAATGCTGGTGATGAGACCCTCAACAATGTCGTAGAAGCCACCCTTCACTCCAGGCTCCAGAGATGGACAGAAAACCAATTCTGGGATGGCTAAGCTCAGTTGTGCTTCAAATATTGGGGTGAGTCCTGCCTTACATTCTGAAAAACAAGGAAAACAGAAGAGAATGGGCAACGTAGGCAAAATGCAATACTGTTTTAAAAGCACTCAGAGCATTTCTTTCCTTTAGATGAGCTGTTTGGGTATAAGAAAATGGAAATGTAAAATTTGCTAACACCCCAGAAAAGGTGAGGGTGGCAGTCCTGCAGTGTTTATTGACAGGGGAACCACTGACATTTGGAACAGGCTAATTCTTGTGTAGGGCTATCCTGGGCATTGCAGGACATTTACTCTCCTTGTCCTCAGAGAGCACGTCCTAGTGACTGATCAACCCAAGCCAGTCCCCTTCCGCATTCCCAAACATCTCCTGGGAGGCAGTACAGCCTCTGACTGAGAAGAGGTTGATTTTGCAAAGCCAGTTTCTTGGAAGCAGCTGATTTCTTCCTGTGCACAAACCAGGCCATTCCCCATTGGCAGCCACTAGGGGAACAAGGGTGTGCTTGTCCAACGTCGTGTAGGTGTGAAAAAAAAAGTCACAATCCTATCCCTTCTGCTCCTTTTCTGTAAAAACAGAACTTATTTTAATTCTGTAGTTCTGTAGTGGTAAGATTTTTAAAAACAGTATAAATGATTAACAAACCCCTGATTACTTGCTAGACTAACTTGTCTTGCTAAATTTAAATAAAAATATAATATGGAACAAGATGTTCCAAGTACAAGACAAATGCTTAGACTCTTATTAATAACCACTTATTTTCATATATTTTTTGATTGTAAAAGTATTTAGGAGACTGCTGCGTGCTGGACATCACGGGCAGTGGAGACTACTCATGGAAATCCATTATCCCTTCTTCCCTGGAAATAGAGGTATAAGTGGGTGGGCTTGCAGTTAGGTATGGCAATGTGATTCCCTCACCAGTGGGATGTGGGAAGAGGTGCCACTTCTGGGCTGCGGTCCACGAAGCAGCAGGGGGCCTCCTCTGTGCTCTCTTTGCCCTCTCACAGGCTGGAGCCGGCATGCAGCAGTGATCCGGCTCAACCATGGAAATGAAGACCAGGCCCTAGAAAGCAGTGGAACCACAGGATGGAAGGAACTTGCAACTAACCTGGAGTGCTCGCTTTGGACTAGAACCCGGGGGACAGACTTCCATGTCCTTTAAGCCACATTATTGATGGCGTTCTTCTTACCACTGCTTAGCCATTCTCCCTAACTAAAAAACTGTGGGACCCTCAAAGATATGTAAGACTAAGGCTTTGCCTTCAAAACTGTAAGGATGATATCTGCATTACTGGACTCAGGAGTGTCCCATCCAGTGCATATTTAACTTAAGGAAGTGCAAGTTTACCAATATCACAGTAATTATACTATTATTATTATTATTATTTTTGCGGTACGCGGGCCTCTCACTGTTGTGGCCTCTCCCATTGCGGAGTACAGGCTCTGGACGTGCAGGCTCAGCGGCCATGGCTCACGGGCACAGCTGCTCCGCGGCATGTGGGATCCTCCCGGACTGGGGCACGAACCCGCGGCCCCCGCATCGGCAGGCGGACTCAACCACTGCGCCACCAGGGAAGCCCTATACTATTATTATAGGGTAATTTTTTTTAAATCAGTAAAATTATGCTTTGTATATGTACTCATGATATATTCTGTATTCCTACATGCATTAGGTACTTATAATTTAATAGGTTGGGTTGCATATAGTTTAAAGGATTTAAAAGACTTTCAAGAACACGTTACTATATGAGATTTTGCCCTATGTGCTGACATAAGAACCGAATCCCTATGTTAGATGCAATGGCAACATAATTACTGTACAAGTCGGATGGTCCTGGTGGTTCCACGCCCCTGGTACAAGCAAATCGCTTTAAGAATTGAGAAGAGGAAGAGTGCTCCTGGATAGAGTGGGTAGCATTTAACCCAGGCAGGGTGTGGATTCTGAGAGATGGCTGGGAGGCCAGCCCAAGCCATGGGAATAGTATTGGTTTGACCAAACACGAGAAGTGGAAATGGTAAGGTGGACCAGGGGAATAAAGTTGTCCACCTGGGCTATGGCAAAGGGTCATGGTGATTTTCCTCTTAGAGGCCACTCTCTTTAGGCTCCTTCACTTTGCCTTGGTAACCAGCGCCTTTTAATGTTATCTATAGCTCCTCTGCTCAGGCAGCCACTAGGTCCAGCTCCTGCCCATTCTATTTTGTGAAGGAAATGTGTTCCCTTTCCCCCCGTTTCCATGGAGGGAAGGTGATTTTGGCTACCATCCCCTGTCCCCATCCTCTTGCTCCCACGCTCTTCTCCTCATGAGAGGAGGAGGACAAGTGACACATCGGACAGCCCAGATCAGGAGAGCTGGATAGACACTGGCCTAGGGTGAGTCCCTTATGCAGTGCCTGCACTCAAGTGTGGCTGGGGTATCTTCCTAGATCTAGAGGAGGGCTAAGTGACGGGACCCCCAACCTCCAGTATCAGAGGAGGTTTGGTCAGTTCACTAAGATGAGCACCGTTGGCGCTGGTCCCTAGGAACCAGTTTTCCAGTCTTGGTGCCTGTGTTTGATGCCCCAGGTTCTAGAAGGTGACCTCCCCGCCTTGTTGACTATGTCAGAGCCCATTTCCTGCTTCTCTATCTCCTTAATTTGGAGCACCTTGCACCATGAAAGCAAAGACCTTGCCTCTGACCTCAGTCACTCCACCTACTAGGACCATGGGGTGGGGGTGAGGGTGGGTGTTGCCCATCTGAGCTACACCCAGCACTGGCCTTGCTCCTCTCTGCACTGTCAACCTCTTGCAATGGGCTGGATATCTGGACATGGGTCTCAGCCCACCTATTTTAACTCTGCATCTGATTTCTTTCCTTGGGTTGGGCTCAATGGACTAAGTTCTTATCTCACCTTCATCCTCACCTCATCCTTCACCCTCGCTGAGCTCCTCAGAATCTACCAGAATGCGAAAGGTGTAACTCAACTTTATTCCTGAACTCTTCTGCCCTTTCCATCCCATCCCTTACAAACCAAGGTTAGCCTTTACTATACAATCTTTGACTCTGTGTATGGACCATAAATTCAAAGCCCTTGGCTATCTTTTAACAGCTTCAAAGAATGCCCATTGCCTCCTTGACATTCCCTTTCCTTCTAAAAGCTACCTCATTCCCAGCTTCTTGTCTGACTCTTTTTACATAGAAAAACTTGATTCTTCCATGTAAGCTGGCTACTACAACCTCCCTGTGTTCTCAAAAGGCCACAGAGATACAGTACATTCAGCTTGAAGGCAGGGAATGTCCCCTCCCGCTGCTATGAGTCAAGTCCAGGTGGAGCTGCTCCAGCTTACTCACTCCTCCTCACTGGAGCTTCATTTAGACTGAATTGGCTTTTATATTTTTGCTTTTGCTATGGGCTTCACTATCTTAAAGCCTGATTTATCACCTGAGTTTTGAAGAGAGAGAAGTCTTTTATCATTGGACAATTTAGAAACGCAATGCCTTTGTTATAATTCACAAAATGTTCATGACACTTTGGGAAAAGTCACAGAGCACTCAATTGCACTTCACTGTAACTCAATAGATGCTATTACTGTTACCTTCCCAGTAATAAACCACATCCATAAGCCAGTAAATACCAGTATTTTCCAGGAGATACTTGAGGGAGCACTCAATGGCAAGAAAGAATCCATCCACCAACATATCATCAATGTAGTTAACATAAGTCTTCCAAATACTGGAGGTTGGGTCTGCTGAGAAAAGACCCAGGTTTTCCTACAAAATAAAGAAGAATGGATATAAACCATGTTTAATAATATGGGAGAACTGGTCTTATTATCATTAATGGGAATGAAAAGAACACATGGAGAAAAATTGCACTGTTATGAAGAATTTTCTGTTACAGGCAGACTTTGGAGATACTGCGGGTTTGGTTCCAGACCACTGCAATAAAGCCAATATTGCAATAAAGTCAGTCACACAAAGTTTTTGGTTTCCCAGTGCATATACAAGTTATGCTTACACTATACTTTAGTCTATTAAGTGTGCAGCACTATGTCTAAAAAAAGAGTGTTCATACCTTAATTTAAAAATACTTCATTGCTAAAAAATGCTAACCATCATCTGAGCCTTCAGCAAGTCATAATGTTTCACAATAGTATCAAAGATCACTGATCATAGGTCACCGTAAAAGTATAATAAGAATGAAAGAGTTTGAAATACTGTGAGAGTTACCAAAAGGCGACAAAAAGAAAAATGGCATGAATAGACTTGTGATGCAGGGTTCAATTAAAAAAAAAAAACAGAACAATGCGATATCTGTGAATGCACAGTAAAGCAAAGCACATTAATATGAGGTATGCCTGTACGTGTGTAACAAACCCATTCTGTCTAATGGGTATAACCCTTGCTTGAAAGGAACACAAAGTTAACCCATGAAGGAAGTGTGGTGCCTCATCCTCTCCCTGAGAAAGGAGGATGGGGTCAGGTCACCTTCTCAGGAGGGACGCTGATGGATGCAATGTGTGCTTCATAGATGCTGACTGATGGCTGTGGAGGAAGCTGCATCAGAGCAGAAGTCAGGGTGGGCAGAAGGAGGAACACTAACGGTAGAGGGCATTATAATTCAAGACATAAGAAATCTGGGGTTCAAGCAAGTAAAGCACTTCCTGGATAATCGTTAGAAATGAACTGGAGTGGATCCCACTCCTGGGCCTATATCTGGACAAAACTCTAATTTGAAAAGATACCTGCACCCCTATGTCCATAGCAGCACTATTTACAATAGCCAACACATGGAAACAATCTAAATGTCTGTCAACAGATGAATGGATAAAGAAGATGTGGTACATCTATACAATGGACTATTACTCACCCATAAAAAAGAATGAAATAATGCCATCTGCAGCAACATGGATGGAACTAGAGATTATCATACTAAGTGAAGTCAGTCAGAAAGAGAGAGACAAAAGCATATGATATCACTTATATGTGGAATCTAAAATACGACACAAATGATTATATCTATGAAACAGGAAGAGACTCACAGACATAGAGAACAGACTTGTGGCTGCCAAGAGGGAAGCGGGTGGCAGAGGGATAGATTGGGAGTTTGGGATAAACAGATGCAAGCTATTCTATATGGGATGGATGAACAGCAAGGTCCTACTGTATAGCACAGGGAACTACAATATCCTGTAATAAACCATAATGGAAAAGAATATGAAAAAGAATATATATATTAATATATATAACAGAATCACTTTGCTGTCCAGCAGAAATTAACACAACATTGTAAATCAACTATACTTCTATAAAATAAATTTAAAAAAAGAAATGAGCTGGAGTGTTTTGTTGCTGGCATTTAATATTAACTAAAAACCTTTATCATACTGAGTGAATTAGAAAATGTACACACAGAAAGGAATGCACAGGCTTTCTCTCCCTCCTTTTACATGATACAGTCACCGACCTGGTGGTATGGCAAGTACAGATGTCCCATTTACTCATCATTCAGCCTTTTTATAGCAACTTTCCATTTATCTTACATCTTCAAAGAACGTGGTTACCACTTTGCAAAAGTAAATTTTCTAGGTGACTCACGCTTACCCCTTTAGGAAACACTGCCATATTGTAAATCTCATGATTCTGCTTTTAAATATCAAAACTCTAAAATTTCTAAAGTGTATTACCTATACCTTTCCTTCCTAAGTAGATTAAAGATTTAATGAGAGTCCGTCGTCATGCAAATCATAACACAGTGACAATCCAGAGTTGCTCTTAGGTGTTACTAAAATGTGTATGTCTGTTTGCTTCTACAGTTTAGTTTTTATGACTGCCTTGTAGAGTTGTTTTATCTCTTTCCTACTGTCACCCTATCAATATAGCTATCTATACCTTTCACCTCAAATCTACTATGGTACAAGGAGCAAACGTGTCAGAATTTTCTGTAAACTAACAAGAAATAGCTCAAGTTTCTGATCCTAGCCAAGACAGAGGAATGAGATTGGACTTTCCCTTTTGCTACAAACAGCTACAGAACGGGATACAAGAAATAATTATTTTGGGTAATTCGATGTGATCCCTAAGAGAAGGGAAATATTCAAGGTGAGCTTCACAACTACCTGGCTTTCTACCTAGAGGCACTTTCCAAACCATGGCATAGGAAAGTGGACCTCAATTAGAGCATCGTTCCTGCTGGGCAGAAAAGACAGAAATGGGGGTTTGGGACTGCTGAGGTTGCTGAGTCCTTTTGAATCTCTGACTGAGGATTAAGCTGTACACATTTAGGGCAAGATTCTGCAAGGCCTGGCAGAGAACAGTTACTGGGGGCTCTAAGCTGAATGGAGTTTGTGAAGGTCATATAGTGCTGGAAGATGTTTGTGTTCTATCAGAAATAATGAAAAGACCTCACAGATAACCCAGGACTTCAGTTGAGACTCCAGAAATGCAATGCTTTAGAATTAGAGCTCTATTCTAGAGCAAAGCCTCTTTAGACTCTCCCTAAGGAAGCTTAACATAAAGCTTCAACAGGATCAAGCTGACCCACCAGTGAGTTAACTGCCTGCCGAAACAAAACCACAAACTCTTTAAAGGGAAATAACATCCAGATTCTAAAGTGGCATCCAACATGACTAGAATATAATAAAAAATTACTAGACATGCGAAGAAGCAGGAAAATGTGACATTTAACCAAGAGAGAAAATAATCACTAAGAACAGACTCAGAAAATAGCTGCCACACCAATCCTGGAATGCCTACTCCTTCGACTTATGTGACACAAAAATAAACTTCCTTCACATTAAAAAAAGGACTCAGAAAATAAAATAGATGTTGGAATTATTAGACAAGAATGTTGTAATTTGATTAACCACCACCACCACCCCCCAATTGGGTGAAAAACAGATTTAAAACCTCACAAACTCCAAGCAGGCTGAATATAAAGAAAACTTATTTAGGCACATCGTAGTTGAATGGAAAAAAATACAAAGAATTTATTTGAAAAGAATCTATTAAAAGGAGCCTGAGAAAAAAGGGGAACAAAGATACACAGTACACTGGCTTCTCATCAGAAACCTTAGAGGGTAGAAGACAATGAAATGACTTCTGAAAGGAAAATAGAACTGTCTACACTGAATTTTATATTCTGTGAAACTCTTCTTCAAAAACAAAGGTGAAATAAGGACATTTTCAGATAAACAAAAACTGAGAGACCATGTCATCAGCAGACCTAAACTGCAAGACATACTAGAGGAAGCTCTTCTGGCTGAAGAGAAATGACCATAGATGGTAACTTAGTTCTACAAAAAGGAAAAACAAATCTGGAAATGGTGACTATGTGGGTAAATACAAAACTCTATAAATATTTTCCCCAAAGCTTTTAAAACAAAAAATTATAATACTCTGTTGTGGGGTATATTATACACACACACCAACACACACACGCACACACACCAACACTACAAAAGATTCCTGGGCGGTTTGAATTGTTGCTAGGTTCCTATATTTCATGGGAAAACTCTAAGTAGATTGTGATTAGTTCAAGAGACCTACTAAAACTTAGAACAACCACTGCAAGTGTGATGCAACAAGGTAAAGGCTGAAATGCCAATTGAGAGATGAAAATACAATACTAGAAAATATACAATTAATAACAAGAAGGTGGGAAAGGAAGAGCAGAGGAACAAAAAAGAGATGAAGCCAATGGAAAACAAATAGCAAAACAGTGGTGCTAAATCCAACCATATCAATGATTACATTAAGTGTAATGACCTAAAAATTTCAATTAACAGGCAAAGTTGTTAGATGTAGAAAAGTAAGTTTCTACTATATGCTGTCTATAAGAGAAGAAATTTGAATCCAAAGAAGCAAATAGGTTGGATGTGAAAGGGTGGAAAAAGATGGACAATGCAAAAAGTAGGAATAGTGAATCTGGAAGAAAGGCAATAGAATTATCAGAAAAAAAGACTTCAAGACAAGGGAGTATTATTAGAAATAAAAATAATTTCATAGTGATAAAATGGCCAATTCACCAGGAAGTTACAGTAATTATAAATGTGTTTGCATCTACTAACAGAGCTTCAAATACTTGATGAAAAATCTGAAAGAACTAAAGGATAAAACAGACAAATCCAAAATCATAGGTGGAGATTTTAACATTCTAAGCTTCAGTAACTGGTAGAACAAATAGACAAAAAAACTGCGAAATCATATAGACGATCTGAACAATACTATCAACCACTTTGAACTAATTGATATTTTATAGAACGTCACACCCAACAATGGAAGAATAAACATTGTCAATTGCACAAGGAACATCCAATAACATAGACCACATTCTACATCACAGAACAAGATTTGATGAATTCTAAACAAATGAAATCTTACAGAGTATTTTCTCTGCCCATAATGGAATTAAACTAGATAACAATTTCATTAAGCTATCCAGAGACGACCTAAATATGTGGAAATTAAACAACATACTTCTAAACGACCAATGAGTTGAAGAACAAATCGCAAGAGAAAAATAATTAAAACTGAATGATAATGAAAATGAGGCAGATCAAATTTGTGATTGCAACTGAAGCACTGCTAAGAGGGAAATTTATATCATCAAATGCTTGCATTAGAAAGGAAGAAAGGCTTGAAATCAATACTCTAAGTTTCAACCCTTATAGGCTAGACAAAAAGGAGAAGCAAACTAACCCCAAATTAACCAGAAAGAAATGATAAAGAACAGAAATTAATAAGCTAGAAAACAGATAAAGAAAATTTAAAAGGTCAAAAGTACAACATTTTATTGTGTTTCAACCCACAGAAAACCCAAAGATAACAACTGTGATTCATTACTGACTCTGTGCATGAGATCAACCCAGGAGAACTACCCCACGGCTACTTCAGTAGGGCTGGAGCTGGTGGCCATTTATAGCTCTTTTCCCTCATCCAGCCTTGGATGATGAGACACAAGGTTTGCCCTGATCACAAAGCAGGGCAGAGCCTTCCTGTATGAAGGGTAGCACTCTGCATTTTTCCTTCTCTTTACCCAGTGCATCAGGGACACCACAGTCATCTTGCATATCTCCAGGCTCTGCAGAGCTAGGTTATGAGGATGATGCGGCAGGGTCACACTAGGTTGTGTGGACGAGTTCGGGGTGGTTAGTGCAGTGGATAAATTAGGATTCTGTCCTTGGCATCTCCTTCTACCCCCTAGGGGTTTGGTGCGGGATGTTAAGTCGTGTGACAACTAAGTGGTGTCACTATTAAGATCGTATTAACTTTGACACACTGATACCAGAATGAGACTTGACATACTCCCCATCCATTAGTTTTAGCTCTTTTGCTATCAGTTTTACTTCTACCCCTGACTACAGAAGACACAGCATCTACTGATTGTTCTAATTTCCAAATCACTTCTAGCACCCAAACACGCTTCATGATGCTTTCCCTGTACTGGTGGTATGTGTGTCTGAGAGGCTGGTTATTACCTGCACAAGGGCATGAATCTTAAAGCCAGATTCTTTGATAAGACTGTAATATTCTTCCATTCGATCACGCTGATCATCCATGGAGAGAAGGCATTCCTTTTTCCCATCTTTTCTCTTAAATATTGGCAACGCCCATGTTTTCATGATGTTTTGAATCTCTTCCACGTTGTCTTTCGTTTTCTGAACTCTTTGTTCAAGATCATGAATACTATTGGTGATCTGAATGACATAATCCCAAATGCCTGTTCCCCAAAAGAGATAGAATTAATTGAAATAGCTTACAGTGGTAGAGCGAAAGGTCTGGTTGCTATGAAACATAGGGATTTAATACCTGTGGGTTTTATAAGACTTTTCTGCACAGGTTAGTTTGTAATCATCAGAGCCTTTTCCTTCCTAGTTGCAACAAAAAGCCACCCCTTACCATGACTCTGGTTATGGCCTTGGTTATGAGCTCTTTGAAGGTAGGGGTCACATCCCCTGTATTTCATATTCTCCTCACAGTCCTGCACATGGTGCCCTGTACATGTTAATCAGTCAATGAAAGTTTATTGAATTGCGCTGGAGGATACAAGAAAAGTAAATGCATAGTTCCCTAATTTAAGATGTTTATGGTCCAGTTAAGAAAAGTAAGTAACAATGATAATGTAGTAAAAATCCTCCTCCATGGAGTGCCCAGTATATGCTGGAGACTGCGGGAGAGTTCATGAAAATTCCCCAGAGTGTGGCAGCAAAGCTGTCTAAACCTCCCAGGCACACAGAGGAGGCGGAAGAGGGACGCTGTTCCTCCTTGTCTTCTCTACGTCGGGCACATATCTGAGAGGACAGACTCGTGCTTCAAACCCAGATCAGATTAACCGGGGAATGAAGTGAGGTTCTACCAACTTTATTAGAATCTTGACTTCCAACATTTCCCCAGACCCCAGGTGGTCTCCTGTTACCTTCTGTTTTCCAGCTCAGAGTCTCCTCTGCAGCTCTCAGGCAGAGATCGATATTTTGCAGCTCTTCCTGCACTAATGGAAATTCCACCCCTAGCAGAGTTTTCATAACCTTGTTGTACCAATTTGCCATCAACTCCAATTTAGCCACAAGCTGCCAATAGAATTCCCTGGAGGAGAACATAGCTGCTGCTGTCTCAGGGATGTGCGTCATCTGCTGGGGTTGAAGATAACTCATTTCTTTCAGCACGGAAATCAGCTGGAGAAAAGAATCGACATAAGTGGCTGTAGTTCAGTGGCAGCGAATAGCAGCCGTATCGATCGGGACTGGGAAACCCCAGGGGCCCAAGGGCCTTCTGGGTCCTTTCTCAACTTCTGCTCCTACTGGTTCCTTAAATCTTCTCTGAGAAGGAAAAGACAACTGGGCTCCCAACTCTTCTTCCAGTGGCTCTGGGCCAGCTCTTCGTTCCTGCCCAGATAATCCTACTCAGGGTTAAGACAAATGCTAATCCTTTAGCAGGGAAATGACCTTAGCCTCCGAGTTTATATTGAAATAAGCGCAAGATAGATATTAAAAATTAAATGTAAAAAATGAAAACAAAAAATGAAAAAAATGTGGACGATTTATATAATATTGAAGTAGAGAAGACCATTCCAAATGTACAACCAGAAAATAAAAGATAAAATTTATATGCATAAAATATCATACACATAATAAAATGCCACACTTCAACAGATAAAAATACTTGCAGCAGATTTCTTAATATCTGACAGATATTTCACAAAGAGTCTGACAAATTCATTGGAAAAGAGAGCACTTTCACTCAAAAGTGGGCAACGGATATGAATAAGCAATTCACAGGAGAAGAAAGATAAATGTCCAATGAACACATGAAAAACTTTCTACTTTACTAGTGGTCAAATAAATGCAAATTAAAACAACATTGAGATATTACATATTTTTTGGTTCAACAGGTTAGAAGTGATTTGAAGAAATGAATGATATCTTGCTGTCAGGAGAATGCCTGAGTTACATCTTTCTGAAGAGCAAATTGATAGAATACGCTAAAACTCTCAAAATGTGAGCACCCTTTAGCCCAGCAATCCCCTTTCTAGGCATTTATCCCAAAGAAATACGGTGCAGCAATAACTAAAGATGCTTATTGTAGCATTATTTATAACATATTTTATCCAAATATAAGATGCCATTAATGGTAAGATTCAGTAGTATTTTATGTCAGAAATTTTATGTCAGTAGTATTTTATATCAGTAGTATTTTATATCAGATTCAGAAATATTTTAGTATTTCACCTAAGGAAGAAAAAAATGTGGTTTATTTAACTATAAACACATGCTATTTTCAGAGATATTAAGATATAAAAAACCCGTGTGTGTCCTAGAATCAATGAAATACAGATTGATAAAACTAGAAAATATTTAAATGTCCAACAATAGAAAATTTTAAATAATTTAAATAAATTATTTAATATATAACAAATTACTACATATATATATATATATATATATATGTTTTTAACCCATACAATTCTTATCCTGGTCAAATCTTTGATCATGTTCCTCTAGAAAGACAGATGTGTTACTGTTCATTCTTCATAGCGTAGCTGTTGCCACTTTGCTTGAGGTTGGAAGCCAAGGGATATTCGTAGCCCTTCTCTGACTTGTTGTGTTTGTAGTCGTCTCCCCCGACTCACATTATAATTTAGGTATGTATCTCCCTCCACTTTTCTTTTCTCACCCCTTTCCTCTTCCTCCTTTCCCTTCTATCACCTACAAACACCTGTAAAGCACCCACCATGTGCTGCACATGGAAGCAGACAGAGACCTTGTCTTTGGAGCATATAGACGAGGGCCCATCTTCAATACTGTCTTACACCAAGGACTTAATTACTACAATTATACCATCTGGACTGCAGCCTAGTTGGTAATCCAGGTACTCAACTCTTTGGGCATTTAATATTCAATACTGCTCAAAGCGAATGCTGATAAAATTACTCCAAGGATTTAATGAGTTCAACCTCAGACTCATGTCTTGCCAAAGTGAAGAAACGAACCCTCCAACTCCCTTTGTTGACTTTTATTCTAGGGGGAATTGATGTTCTACTTAAACTGGAATTATCTCAAAAGAAACCAATATTCTGTCAGCTTAGTTTTCACCTCTTTCTACGCTACATTCCTATGGAAGATGCCATCAAGACAGAACTTTAGGAGACAGAAAGGAGACTGCCTTTAGCTTGGTGTGGCCAATACCTTTCTTCAATTTTTAAGCTGAATGATGTACATCCTGATGTGGGCTTGCTTTTGGTTATAGTTTTCTCCAGCATTAAGCTTTCCATGGCTGCTACAGCCCACTGGTTTTCTACCCTTTCTATTTAAAGCAGGGTTTCTCAACCTCAGAACCATTGACAGTTTGGGACAAAAAACTCTGCTGTGGGGTGCTGTCCTGTTCATTGTAGGAAGTTTGTATCTACTTACACCATGTGCTACTGGCACCCCCTTCACGTTTGACAACCAAAAATGTCTCCATTTTTGGGACAAAATTGCCTTGGTTGAGAACCAATAATCTAGTCTCATTTCCAAAGCTACTCCTTGGAGATTTATCATATGCTACCTAATGAAACTAGACTTTTGCATGTTGAGATTCCGGCTTCTAACTAGCTTGTGGGCTCTTGGAAGTCAGGAACCAGGTTACACTTGGTTGGCCCTCTAGCATCTAGTCAAAAGCCTTCACCCGCAGTGTGTATTCAAGGTAGGCCCGGTTGACTATGGTACCAAACGGTATCACTATGGTACCAACTGATATTTTGCAATATTTTCTGTTGTGCAAAATCAAAGCAAATATACTGGCTGACCCTGGAGAAAAATGTGAACAGTGGACAACTTAAGAAAACACTACACCCTAAGATTTATCCCAAAAAAGAAATCCAGGGTGCAAGTTCTTTTGAGCAGCTTTTGCATATTCTTATAGAAAGACTTTTTGCCTTTGAAATCAGCAGAGTCAAACGAAACTCTTCAGAAACCAAGAGGAAGTTACTGCCTTTGGACGTACCTGTGGGCTAAAGTTGACAGTGATCTGCTTTGTCTCTGGATCACGTTTCAGAAGTGGCCGGGAAAGGTTGTACTGCGACTTCTCTGATACTGTTTGACACCAGTCCTCGTAGAGTCTTGTCTCATACCTGTGAGGATCAGAGATGACGGTCACCTCATGAGCACCCTCCCAGCTCCCCAATGCCTGGCAATGATTAACTGAAGATACATCTCTCTATATAGATATATATAACATAAATGACATAGCTATGTATGTATATATATAACATCTCTATAGCTACCTATCTATCTAATCCAACCATCCATCTATCTATCTATCTTTAATACATATATCTCAGGAACTGAAGATGCTATTAGTGAAATACCTGAATACATTCTTAAGTCAGAGTCATTGACTCAGCCGGGAAAGTCAGCTCCTGCAGGTAACCCCTCATTTCCTAAAGGTGGCAAAGCTTAAATCAGAGGAGAGCAGAAAGAGAGACTCCATGCGATCTTCTGGGAGGATAAGGGAAGTGGTGATTAGTCCTAGTAAATGTTGGAAGAATTTATCGGGTAAGATTTGTTCTCACGCTAATCTTCACGTGGCTCACGGACATTCACTGTTCAGTCATTACACATTGATGTGTTGGGCTTGGGAGATAAAACGATGAATAAACATCCCATGGTAAACGCAGCTAGTGGTGCAACCATGGGTCAACAGAGGATGCAGCAAGTACAATCCCAGGCAGATGTACTGGGCATTAGGCTTTGAATGGCAGAGGTAGGTGGGTGGGTGGGGGTGATGAGGAGGATGCCAGGGAGGGTCTCACGGAGGAGGGGCTGAAGCGATGCTTGACTGAGTCTCAGGATGAGCAGCAGCTGGGCAGTGAGGGGGAGTGAGTGTTCCGGGCAGGAGCAGCAGTGTGGACGAAGGTTGAGGCAGGGAGCAGCAGATGGTGCGCTGGGGAGAGTGAGTAGACATTGCACCTGAGGGAGGAGAGGGCAAGGGCCCAGGCATCAGGGAGCACGTTTTGGGTCACGGTAAAAAGGAGCTGGTGGGAGACACTGAGAGGCCTCCCCGACAGGGGATGTGAGGAAAGGGGATTTGGTGACAGTGTGGGCGCTGAGGGGCACAGGTCCAGAGCAGAGAGGCTCTTAGGAAGCCACTGCAGCAGTTCAGGCCCGAGAGGCTCTGGTCTCTGGTGAAATGTGGGTGGTGGGTGCAGAGAGGAGGGGACAGATTTGAAGCTCATATTTGGGAAGTCGAAAGGGTAGAACTTGGGTGACCTGGCAGGTGGAGGTGCTGCCAGCTAAGATGTCTCCACAATGCTAAGTGTGATCATAACTATAATCATAATCATAATGTGTACGGTGCTCCTCTTCTGAATCAGGAGAAGATTACAAGGCAAGACACAGACTGTGTCTGGACCCTGCTCCCCCAAAAGACTGACTGCAGCTTTAAAGAAGGAACAACTATGAACCCATGTAAAATCTTCGTTCTTATGCTTTCTCTGTCAAAGGATGCAGGAAGTATTTTTTAAACTTATTGTCTCTTTGTGCGGCACCAACTGTCAATTTCTGCTTAGCGAGTAGCTGCTGAGATTTTCCATGACACTGATCTCGGGGTGCCATGAGGAGCGCCCCACTTTTAGCTCTGCCGAGTTCACGTTCCCAACAAAGTTGCACTGGAAAAGTGCTCATTTCCAGTCTAGAGCTGCATTCCCCGGAGACCTGCTGTTTGCAACCCTGAAGCACTGTACTCACAGATATTGTGGTTATAACATAAAACACAGAGCGACACTTCACTGCCACCGAGAAATGTGCACAAACTCAGAATTGCAGAGGGCATGGTGGGGGCTCTGCATTTGCAGAACCATCTAGTCCCGGAAACTGCTTACTTTTCCAACAATGAGAGCATTTCTTCATATTTTTGTATCATGCGCTTTCCTTCGGCAGATTCCATGCAACTACCCATACAAAGGAGAGGAAAAAAATGACATCGAATTAGAAGAAGTGAAAATAATGATCTGAGTAACAAACTGCAGCTTATAAAGAGGAGGCTGAATAGCTTCCCGGGCAAGTTTCCAAAGGCCCCTAAATGAGCCTGCACTCTTCTTCCTGAACATCTGCCACCGGCCACTAGAGGGCATCTGCACTTTCCCAAATGCAGTCAGCGCCCAGGTGACAGGAGGACAGCCTCTCCCCGCCAGGGCTCCGCCAACCCCCTCACCCTGGCTGAGCCAGTCTTGCGCGTGTAAAATGAAGTCCTTCAAAAACCAGGAGGGAAATTGAGACATGCAAGAAAAATTCTAGGTGTTGCAGTTTTCTGTATTCAAGAACAAAACTGTATGTAACGTTATACATTATAACAAAAACTATATAACATATATGTGTATATATGTATATAACAGTGCATATATAAAATAGCTATATATATATATATATATATATATATATATATATATACATCCCACACACATATACAAACATTGTCATATACGTAACAATATGTATGTATATATTCCCCTTCTCTGAAATCCATCTAGGGCACGTGATGAGAAATATTCTGCCTCATTACTCATTGCCACATTTATATGAGGTTCCCTCCCACCTCTTATGTCCCCAAACTTGAGCACACAAAACGCACATACATGCACACACACACATGCACACACTTGTATGCTCACATGCGCAGACACACGCTCGGAGGCTTCCCTGGGTCCACTGAGGACCACGGAGGCATCGTTGCCCACACCTGCTCCCCGGTTTTGACACTTCTTTACAGCACAAAATGAAGAGTCCAGCTCCTGGGAAAGTTGGTGAAGTATCTGTAATTTTCAGAAACCTTCACACTAACTGTGTTGGAGGATCTTGTTTGTTCTGCTAGCAAAACGAGGCAGCTTATTGCAAAGATTCTTTAAAATCCATTTGCTCTTTAAATCTTCACAGGCTCCCCCGAGCTTCGATTTAAGCCCTCACACCTGCAGAGAAAGCACTGGATTTCCTGGAGTTTTTCCCAGTCGCTCGGTCCCCTTTCCTCGTGAAGGAGCAGAGGTGTCTGCAGGACAGCAAGGACAAGCCCTGACGCCAGATCTCCGTTTCTATCTGGAAAAGAACGAGGCTAGAGGAGAGAGTGGCTTCTGCACCTCGGCCCCTGGGACTTGCCTGGGAGGCTTGAGAAGTCACAGGAATAAGTGCATCAAACTCCCTGCAGGTTCTACTTCACTTCATGGCGAGGAATCAAAACCATTTCACTAACCAATTCATAAATATATTACAGAGTATACACAAGAATGTGAATTCATTTTTAGAACAAACGGGAACTTCCATGGGAACTGTGGAGGACGTGGTGGGGTGCCATTCAGACACCCTCTCGGGACTACCCCCCATCCCCAATCTCCCCCACCAGGAAGGCTGATGAAGTGTAGCTGCCTCCCTCTTTGAGAACAGCCTCTGCCAAACAGACAGAGCTGCCTCCTCACCCAGGGTCAAGCCCCTCCCTGCCCCACAGCCCACTTCCACCGACCAGCTGACGTGGGGTACAAAGGCCAGGCAACCCTAAAGGGTCAGACTTCCCCATCGGATGAGCTGAAGCCTACTTGCAACTGTGCTGCAGCTCAGCTTCTCCTCTGCCCGATCCCTCCCCCCTCCCTCACAGGCGCGGGTCCCAAGAGCATCCCTGTAAATTCCTGCAGGCTGCCTCAGCTCTGCTCCAGGGAGCTGGACCAGGACAGCTCCCGCAGGCCACATTCCTAGCAGCAGCCCTGCCACCCTCCCTGCCCATTCTCATATCTTCTCCCTCCCTCCCTGGGAGGCATGTTTGAGAAGATGGGGTCTCAGCTGGACTCCGGGCCAAGCTTCCTATGGCTGGGGCGGGAGGGGTCCCCTGGCAGAGTTCTGGGTGAGGACCCCTGAGACCCAGATGCCTGTTCCAGTTCTGTCCTTGCTATCTTTGGACTCCAGGCAGGTCACCTCATTTCTATCTGCCTCAGTCTCTTCACCTGCACAACGAAGAGCTCGCTCAGACAGAGCAGACACTGCAGACGGATCTCCCACTGGGCAGGTCTGACTCACGGGCACGTTTGTTTGATTTGTACGGAGTTTGAGGAAAAGAGGAATACTTGCTGGTTTTAAAGTAAATCTAGATTTTCGGCTTCTCTCCAACAGTAGGGAGATTTCTCACATTGAGTCATTCTTCCTCTTGGCAACACGGGGTGATGTGGTGGAGGTTCCCTTCAGACCACAACCTGGCTATCTTTCATTGTCTTTCTGGCCTTTGAAAGTGGTTAGTCTTTTTTAAAAAAAATGTTTCCAGTTTTATTGAGAAGTAATTGACATACAGCACTGTGTAAATTTAAGATGTAGAACATGACTTGACTTACATATACTGTAAAATGATCACAATGCGTTTAGTTAACATCCATCATCTCATATAGAGACAAGAAAAAATGAAAAAAATGTTTCTTTTTTCTTGTGATGAGAACTTTTAGGATCTACTCACTTAACAACCTTTATATATACCATGCAGCCGTGCTAACTACAGCCATCGTGGTACTTGACATCCTCAGTATTTATCTTTTAACTGGAAGTTGGTAAAGTTTGACCTTCATCCATTTCCCCCACCCTCCTCCTCAAACCTCACCCCCCATAACCAGATAACCACAAATCTGATCTCTTTTACTATGAGTTTGGCTTTATTTCTTATTTCCAGATTCCAGATATAAGTGAGACCATATAGTATTTGTCTTTCTCTTTCTGCCTTATTTCACTTAGCATAATGCCCTCAAGGTCCATCCATGTTGCAAATGGCAGGATTTCCTTCTTTTTTATGGCTGAATAATATTTCATTACATATGTGATATATATATCTCACATCTTCATCCATTCATCCATCAATGGACGCTTAGGTTGTTTCCATGTCTTGGCCACTGTAAATAATGCTGCTCTGAACATGTTGTGTTTGCCAAAGCCAGGTGTTTTCAACAAGATGGAGTCTTTAGAAAGAGGGGTCAGAGAAAGCCTGCCTTTCCCCAGACAGCATCCTCAACAAGGTATTGCAACAGCTCTTCTCTCGCTCTAGCAGCCCAGATGCCTCTAACTAGCTTGGCTTCCAGACTCAGCTGTGAGGCAGGCCAATAGTTTCCAAACCTGGTCACCGTTGGATCACGGGGAGAGTGTGCCAAGGAAGCAGATCCCAGGCACCACCCTGCCCTGAGATCTGGATTTAGTAGGTGGGGGGTGAGGGCTGGTAATCTGCACCATTAGCAAGCACCTGGGGTTTCTAATACATGAGGCCCTCACACCACATTTCAGGAAACGCTGGGCTTCATTATTCTCCAGCAGCCTTGGTAGTAAAGAGCCGTCGTGTCAGAGGAGATGTGTGGAGGAATCCAAAGAGCTTGAAAACCCTGACTCATTTTTCCCTGGAAACAAGGACTCTGCTGGAGCAAAAGGAGCCAGCCTGTGTCCAGTAAGCCTCACCTGACACCAAGGGGCCCACTCTTCAATCCAAATGTATCAATCTCGTTAATGCTTGGCCAGTAGTACCTGGTTGCTATGAACTGAATGTCTGTGTCCTCCCCAAATCCATATGTTGAAGCCTAAGGTGGTGCCTTGGGAGGTGATTAGGTCATGAGGGTGGAGTACCCATGAATGGGATGAATGCCCGTATAAAAGAGACCCCAGACAGCTGCTGAGTCCCTCCTGCCGCATCTGAGGACACAGTGGGAAGACAGCCAGCTGTGAGTCAGGAAGCAGGTCCTCTTCAACAGACACCAAATCTGCCAGCACCTTGACCTTGGACTTCCCAGCCTCCAGAACTGTGAGAGAGAGATTTCTGATATTCTTAAGTCACACTGTCTATAGTATTCTGTTACGGCAGCCTGAACGGACTAAGATACTGGCTGATTGCTGGAAATGGAAAGAAAAGAAGATGATTTTTGTGCCTCAAGTAACTGAGTGGCGTTGCTACAATACTTGAAGTCCAGAGCGGGAGCAGAAGCCTGAAACAAACCTGCCTTTCAGCAACGAGGTACTCACGGGTGTGTCATGTGTCTGAAGTTGTCGAAGGGACCCTGGATGCGCTGCCTCAGCTCCTGCGCCCAGCGGAGCCTCCCAGCCACAGCGGGCATGTTCTTATGCACGGAGGAGAAGCCTGGGGACAGGGCACAGCAGACTGAAGCGAGGCTCCAGGCCTGAGCCCCACTCTACTCACGAACACTCCCCCACCTCCCACCACTTACTGCACTTTTTGCCTCATCCACCTCCACTTGCTAAAGTCACCCTGGGCTTACACTGAGATGGAAATTCCTGGGACATCACCGAGTTCTGCTAAGGGGGAAGGAAGAGTGCCCTTGGGAAGAACGCTAAACAGCAACAGAGGACAGCCATTCCCAGCCCAGCTCTGCCACTCACTGGCTTTCTGACTGCACACCTGTGACTTTCAACCCAGCTGCACATCAGCGTCACCTGGGGCTCTTCTAGAAACACTGAGGCCTGGGCCCCATCCAAGCCATTCTGATTTGATTGGTCTGCGTGGGGCCTTGTCATCAGTATTTTTAGAAATCACTCAGGATAATTCTAATTGTACAGTCAGGGTTAAGACACACTGCCTTGGAACATATGTATATATATAACTGATTCACTTTGTTATAAAGCAGAAACTAACACACAATTGTAAAGCAATTATACTCCAATAAAGATGTTTAAAAAAAAAAAGACACACTGCCTTAAACAGACAACTTAATCTCTCAGGCCCTTAGGTTTTTCATATATAAAATGGGGATAATATCTTCCTCACTTAACTTCCAGGGTTTCTGTGAGAATTCAGTAAGATTATGTATGAGACAGGCCATGTGGATTACGAAGCCCTTGACCAGAGTTAGCACAGCCTGGATATTCTTACTTCAGTCCATTCAGTGGGTTTGTTTGCTTATAATCAGTTGTCAAAATTAACAATTGTAAGATTTCATTAAAAAAAAACTCAGTTTCCAGCTTCTCTGATAAAACTGGGAAATCTGGCAACCATCAGCCCCCGTTCTAACTAACTGTAGGAGCTGAATATTGGTCTTGTCCTTTAGTTGACCATGGACCCCACCACTCCCTGATGCCTTACACTCAGCCCAGGTCCAACACTGTCATTTTCTACTTGGCTTCCGTGGTAGGCAAAATTCTAAGATGACACCCAATGATCCTCACCCTTGCATGAGTCTCTCCTCTTTAAGTATAGGTGGAAACCGAATGTGATGAGATATCACTCCTGTGATGACGTTACATTCTATGGCAAAGGGGTGATGACCCTGGGTGGGCCTGACTTAATCAGGTGAGGCCTTGAAGAGAAGAGTTTTCTCTGGTTATTGGCAGAAGGGGAAGTCAGGGATCTGAAGCATGAGAAGGATTCAACATGCCATTACTGGCTCGAAGATGGGGCGGCTATGTGGTTAGGGACAGGAGGGCTTCTAATCTCTGAGAACAGGCCCTGGCTGACAGCCAACAAAGACACAGAGACCTCAGTCCTGCAGTCACAAGGAACCGGATTCTACCAACAAAAATGAGCTGGAAAGTAGATTTTTCCCCCAGAGACCCCAGATGAGAACTTGGCCCAGTTGACTGATTTCAGCCTTGAGATTCTGAGTGAAGAACGCAGGCACACCAAACTGGGCTGCAGACCTACACAACTGTGAGCTCAAAGATGGATGTTGTTTTAATCCACTAAGGTTGTGATAATTTGTTATGCACAGCAGAAATTCAATATGCATCTGAAGGTGTTTGAGTTTTCAAACTCTGCATCCCACTGTGAGAAGTCAGGAGGATGGTCCCTCATAAAGCTGAGGCCAACAGATTTTTCTGGGATGACTTCCTAAGTGGAAGCCATTCTTAATGACCTCACTGTGAAACCTGTTTATAGAAATAGTGGTCCTGTTATGCCATTACTTAAAAACTTTGGAAAATTTCCTGTTGCCTTTATGATGAATCCAGATTCCCTAACAGGGCACCCAGAGCACTTCATGACCTGGCTCCAAACTCCACGGCTGACCTGATCTCCCTCTATATACCTTGTTTGGCTCAGGCAGGTCTGACTGGTCAGCTTCCACACCCTTTCCTGCCTTTGCATCCAAGACCATTGCCTCTTCTCCCTGGCTGTCCATCTCCCCATCTTTCAGGGTCAAGCTCAAGGCCACCATCTCCATAAACTCTTCCTCCCACCTCCCAGCCCAATTCATCTTGTTTTGCTACAGTTCTTTGTAACTCTGTTCATGCCAATCGCGTTCCTTGAAGAACCACCTGTTAGGATTAATTATTCTCTCCCTTATCCTGACCTGCCTCTGCATGCGGTGCCCACAAATTTACCTTGCATATAGCAAGGCCTCAAGAAACATTTGCAAAGCTGAACTGAACTTGTGTTTGACTTTCAAATAGACAAGACAGGTCATCTAAGAATTACAGTAACCTCAGTGTGTTACTGCCCTTTGTCAGGCTCCTGATGGTTCCTCCTTCCAAAAGCATGGTTGATAAGGCATTGGAAGGGATAAGAACCTTTTCTCAGGCATGTACAAATCTACTGTGGAATTGAAGTATGTTAAAGATTAATCAGTGTGGCGACATTGATTGAGGGTCAACTCACACATTACGCTGAGGTCTAAACTGACCCGAGGCAGTGGTCAGGACTTCACTGCTCTGGGTCAGTCTGCCAATCCTGCCCTAGACACAGGGAAATGCACAGTTCAGTGAACTCTTCAATCACCCAAGTCTAGAATTTCAAGCAAGAAGGTTGTGCTCTCCGAGAATGCCCTGGATTCGCAGCAGACGTGTAACAAATACAGAAGAGTGGCACCCTTTCTGGTAACAGACGTCCCCCATTCAAATGTGACAACAAGCTTACCGTGCTCCACCTCCTCCTGGACATGCTGACTGTAGATCATCCTCACGGCATCCAGGTCCTCGCTGAACATGCGGATGAGCACCAGGTATTTATCAGATGTGTCCTGTGCTACCAGTGGTCTCTCCAGGAGGTTTCCTGCTATGTCTAACAGCTACAGAGGCAGAAAAGAAGGGAAAAAGTCACAGATTCAACTTTTCCAAGGTTACATTAATCTTGTATCCTGGTTTTTCCTTAATATGTCTGTCCACAAATGTAAGAGGGTCAAAAAACCGTTACTGTGCAACTGGATGGATAATTGTGAATCGGCAGAATATTCACAGTCTGTCCCTCTGGTCTTTGTTTCTGAAGGAGGGATTCCTGTGTGCTGAATGACATACCAGACCCTGCCGTGTTGTAAGAACCTGGGTAGAGGGTAAAACAAAGAGAAAATGAAAGATGTCAGAAAGGGTAAGCTGATGCACATCATAAAGACCTAATGCAGATATGGAGGGTGATGACGGAGAAGAAAAATGAAGCTAATAGGCTGGGTGTTGGGGAGAATCGGGAGGGCTAAAATTTGAGAGTGGGGACCAAGAAAAGAGTTTCAGGGAGCAGTTGCCCCAAGAAGGCAGTGATTGCAAGGATACTTTGCAGATGTTTCTTGTGCATCACAACTGCCCTAACCCCTTGGTGGGAGCAGCGGGATCAGAATGTGAAATGCTTTTAATCACCTCCTGGTTGCTGGACTGTGTTTCTCTGATCCTCATGCTACCCTGAGACAAGGTCGTGGAAGACTCCAGTTATATTTAGGATATAACAATACATGACTTCTAGGACCACCCAGTCTTCCAACCCCAAATCACCAAGATCTCTGGAGACAGCAGGAAGTAGCTCTCCCTCCATGGAGGCACAAGAGAGCAGGTCTCCACCAAGTTCTGGCTCACACATCCTGCTGAAAGGTACAGAGGTGTGGGCTGAGGGACCTCTGCAGCCAGCCCACACCCTCGGACTCAGGTTCTCTGACCTGGACATACCCCTTCTGGCCATGTCCATGAGGCACACCTAGTGGTTGAATCTGCTCAGAACCCTCCTCCACCACAAAATGCAAAGATTGGGGTGTTTGGAACCCAGACAGAAATGCCCTTGGCATAAATGTAGATGCTGTCATGGTGGGGATCATCAGAAGAGCAATAGTAAGACCCCCGAAAGCACCTTCCTGGGCATATGACATTTTTAAGGGAGACTGTAGACAAGTAGCAAAGACACCATGATGTCAAAGACAGAGCAACTTCAGAGTATATGTGAGACACTTGAAGACGCCTTGAAATCCATGGTGCACAGGGATTTATGGGAGGGATAGGGCTGGACATCCTCAAGGCAGAAATGGGGTTCCAGCTCCACCAGTTATGAGTGGTAACATCCCAATTAGCCATGACAGTTAATGGCAAAAGGGATTATTTTATAGACACATATAAGCCCTTCTCTTGGAATTAAATACTTGGAGAGAGAAATTCTAAATCTCTTCCTGAGTTACAGAGTAGCAGGTATTTATTAAAGAATACATATGTATATTCTTGAATGAGTTAAATATATATATGCCCAGTGTTCTAGAACAGCATGGTTTCACACATCCTGGGTTTAAGCCTCTTCTGCAATTGTCCCACCAATCACCCAGTCTACGTTTGGACATGTTCAGTTCCTGGAAACTTACCTACATCTCAAGGAAGTTTATTCCATCTTTAAATAGCATTAACAGAAACCTCCTTCCTCTACTTGGCTAAACTCTGCCTCCTTGTAACCTGATGAGTCCTGTTTCTAAACCTTCAGGCTCTACAGAATAAGTGTTGTCTCAGTTTATGGAAGGTCTGTTCTGTTCCACTAAGTCTTCAGGTCTCACAACCCAGATCTCTCATTTCTGTAGACGTTTACCTACTCATCGTCCTAAACCTCCTCCTCCTGCGCATTTGCGTGCCGTCTCATCTAGGCAGCACAGGGCTAGGGCCGGCGTCTTCTTACTCCAGTTACTTGTGCTTGAGTGGTTTGCTCCAGCCTGAACCAACCTGATGGCAGCGGTTAAACAGCCGCGGTGTTGCAGAGCCATGGATTTAGGATGGTGACCACAGCAGGCTTCTTCACTTTCAATGGGTACTCTACTGATAAGGCCCAAAGAAAGCATTCCAGAAGAAACTCACTTACAAAGCATTTTTACATCATCCTGTTTGCAGAAAAGCATTAGCTGTCAACTTGAGAAGCCCAGTTCTGCACACTCCCTTGCCCTGCGACACCCACAATACTGCTCTAACAGGAACAATTCCTCTCTGCAGGAACAAAACAGTTGGAAGAGGGCGGGGAGAATAAAGCATGGGGTGGCTCCCCTACTTTACAAACCTTGAAGGCGTGCTCCAAACCAGGGGCATCATCAAAGGCCTGGATAAAGACAGTCCCCAGTCTCCGGTCAAGGTCTTCTACTCTCTGATTAAACTCAGAGACAACATTTTCAAATTCCTGAAGAGACATCACATAGACGTAAGGAAACATGATATTCTGAAGGCCCATCCTGCTGTGCTCTTTACTATGAACATGTGTACTCAAATCGGTTATGCCACGGACTTATTTTAACTTTCCACAGTTCACCATGGCGTGCCTTAGTGTTTATCCATGTAGATAGCTACCCTATTACTGCAGCATTTTTTGCCTAGACACTCTAGGCAAAATGGTGCAGAGAGCTGGATGTGAGGTTGCTACGCTGTCCCTCCTGTCTGGGCCCCACCTTCCAGACCCTGAAGCCCCTGCTCTCACCCGCCACCTCAGGCCACTCCAAAAGCCGCCTCAGCAATGGGGCTATTCCATCATTACCCCCTACTTCCCTTCCCCCCACCAAGTGAAAATCCTATTTTTTTCAATGTAAGCAAACTGATCTGGCCATTAGGAGGAAAGTAAGCTAATTAAACTAGTATACACTATTTCTTCTAACTACACTTTAATTGCTTAAGACAGCGGCTAGCTATTGTTCCTAAGGTTGCCAAATTCAGCAAATAAAAATACAAGACACCCAGTTAAATATAATTTCAGATCAATAGTGAATTTTTTTATAAGCATGTCCCAATTATTGTATTTTATCTGGCAACCCAAAGTGTGCCCTTTCTTCGAATGTAGCAATTTTCAGAGAAACTTTGTTAACTCAAATCTCTAATTTGTGGAATGGTTATTTCTTATTATTGCCTTACAGTAGCTATGCATATTTTTATGAAAAGACAAAGAAAAGTAGGAAAATGTAGTAGTATTTTTCTACTTCCCAAACCCAACCATATTAGCATTGTAATATGTTTCCCTGTGCATAGGATTTTGTTTTGCTTTGTTTTATCACACGGTAGCAAACATATGGTATATATCTTGCTTTGTACTCCAACTCTTTCTTTTTTACTTTAGACTAATGGAATTTTTTGAAAGTGACATTTCCTGGGTTTGGCCAATTAAGATCCCCCTAGACATTGGAAGATGCTCAGAGCAGATTCTTGCTGAATTTCTCTCTCCTTTTCCCTCAAATACTCTCAAAATTCCTTCTCCAGCAATTCAGCCATTCCCTTCTCAGGGAACTCCATTCCCTACTTCTGTACTGACTCTTTTGCTTCTTTCTGTTTCCTGCAGGCTTGGACTCACAGGTCTCAGTTCTCCTGAGCTACAGGTTAGATATGGGCCCCTGTGTCCTGATCCTGGAAGATGCAGCTCTAGCCCTTTCCTCATCCTAAGTATTTCCTTGGGAACCAGGGTCTGAATGGAAAACTAAGCTACTGCGTCACTCACCCCTCCCCAGACCACTAATGAAATTCTGCCCAAGTGTGCCTGGCCTTCACCTAGCAGTCACTGCTCAAAGCTTAAAGCTTTGGGAGCTGCAGGGCAGCCACAGCCTCCACCATCATCCCATTCCCACCTCAGCATCTCTGAAACTCTGCATATAATCTGCTTGGAGAAGTCAGCAGTTGGAAGAGGCCCTCCCCTGATCTTTCTCCTGACACAAAGAATAATTAAGAGTGGTCTCTGCTGATAAAACCATGGGGACCACAGAGCCAAAGAAAATGCACAGGGAAAATGCAAGTAAATACCCAGACCCTACAGGCTACAGGCATCTGAGAAAGAGACAAACTTGCAAGTTAGCTCTTCCAAGCTCTACCATGCTTTGAGGGTCCAAGCAGTCATAGGAAGACTCTGAGAAGACCCTGTACATCTCTTGAAACTCGTTGTACATCCGCTGGGCCTGCTGGCTCAGAGCACTCCCTCTGATGCCACTAAACTCAAGCTTTCCCAATTTGTGGAAATCCAAAGTTGTCTTCAGAAGATCCTATAAAGACAATTTGCAATAGAGTTAAAATAATAATGATGATGATAACAACATCAGATGACACTCAAATTAGTATGGGAAGGGCTGGAAATTATATGGGGGTGGGTGACTGCTTAGGAAAATGTGAAGCCTGATTAGTTTTGTAACCTTATTATTAGATCGGGTTGGTATAAATAACTCTAGGTGAGACTTGATAACGAAGAGAAAATTCCGATAAATAAAATGAACATACACACACAAATCAAATTTATGCTTCAGCCTCTTTCCGTGTTCTCTAATAAATAAAATATAATAACATTATCTACATGGCTGGTGGCTTTATACCTATTTAAAAAATTAATTTCAAATGAACCATGTTATGTGGTTCTAGAATGACAGGTATTTTGGAGGATATTGACAGGAAAGTGGATCCTCCAAACAGTCCGGAGGACAAGCTCAGAGGTGGCACCAACATTCTCACCAATGACTTCTGCTAAGAAAAGACATCTGCAGGGCGCCCTTGCCGGGCGTACATGCTGCGGTAGACCCTGTGGCCGGTGGGGTGGTGGTGGGCGAGGACAGCTCTGTGTTGGGACAGTAATAGTGAGAGTGAATCAAGTCAATGCGGGCTTAGGATGTAGGCCATTGCCGGGCACACAGTAAATAGGCAGCGAGTGTGCATTACTGTCACTGTTGATGTGGCAGTGGCCCAGCTGTGCTCAGGATTAAGTGACAGGTGACAATACAACCTAGAGCCCTGGGGAGGACAGGACCCTGCCCGAGTCTATCGAAGATGCTTCACCTCTGATAGGATGGAAGCCTTCAGGACACGTCTAACGTGACAGACTGTACTTACCTCTCATTAGAACCCATCGAAAATCACAAAACCTCCAAACCAAGACATTCTCCCTGTTATCCCTTCCAATCTGTGTGCTTACCTCTTCAACAGGAAAGAGGGAAATTAAGGTACCTTTATGTCATTTTGGCAAACATGTGGTGTGGACCCCTGGGAGCCGGCTCTCTATCCAGAGGAGGTTTGAAAGTAAAGAAAAGGGAACACTGACATGAGGCTGGAAACCCAGCAGGCCCTGGCACCATTTCAGGGAATTCCCACTGCCACTGGCCACCGCTATGGGCTGACCCATTAGGCTAGCAGAGGGCTGCCTATCTCCTTCCTGTCGCTGGGACACCAAGTCCAGCAGCAGAGACAGAGACACTGGGAAGTGCTGAGAAGTGGTTGACTTCCCCCGTGTTGCCAGGTGGGTGCCCATCCATGCAGCCTTGGGCAGCCATCTAAGAACGCTTTTTGCTCAGCTGTGTTCAGCCATGGCCGTGAGCAGGTGGCTGAAGTGGGAGAGGAGAGGAGGAGGAAGAACCAGCCAAGGGAAGGAAGACATACACCCAAACCAGATCTTGCCAACACTGGGGAAATGGGGCAGTCTTTATTTAAACACACGTTCAACTTTGAAAACAGCAGTCAATTTGATTTAAATGAAATAGACTTAAATAGTAATTCAAGTCACTCAAAAAGTGCTTAGTTGCTGTCAGTGTGATAGGAGAAACATATTTGTGCAGTGGAATGTCACCTGGGTCCCCATTTTTCATAATTCTGTGGATGTCAATTTCAACTTTTAGGAAATACCCTCTAACCATTTTATTTATTTTTTAACATCTTTATTGAAGTATAATTGCTTTATAATGTTGTGTTAGTTTCTGCTGTATAACAAAGTGAACCACCTATATGTATACATATATCCCCATATCCCCTCCCTTCTAACCATTGTAAAATTAAGGCAGATGCATCTCGATGCATTTGATTACATCGGAAAACTAGATGATAATTTTGTTATACTATTTTATTTCTCAAGAATTCTTGAAGCATGGTCCTGGGTGGTCACTGCAAGGTGTTTTATCTCCAATCTAACAGGCAAATCATAGGTATTAGAAGAATTCTTACATAATCATTCTATTTTTGGAGAAACTCTGGTCACCCAAAACAATGGATATTTACTTTGCTTTACTTAACAAACACACGATGGGCAATACATTTATTTAGGGTTCAACTCCAGGTCTTAAACCTTTCCTTACCCCGCCCCAAATAAAAAGAACCTCCCACCCCACTTTTCTCCTGCACTCTCTATGCCCTTCCCCTGCGTAAGCTTTCTTTAGAACTCTTATAATACTCTGGCATTATAATACACTATTTGGGATTATATTACATTATTTTCTATCCATCTTTCTCAGTAGGTTGTAAACACCCCAGAGGTGTATTTTCAGTCCCTGGAAGACTCCCAGATGCTGAAGAAATATTTACTGAATGAATGAAGACGTGATCTTTGACCTTTGACTTAGTGACAGCACCTCCAGGAGAAGGTGACAGGGTGGTAGAGACTCTAGGAACATTGGATTCAGAGCAATTGGAGAAAATAAGGAGAATTAGACAAGAGCAGAGAATTAGAAAGCAAGGCCAAACTGTGTCTTTAAATGTTTGAAGGGCTTTGGTCAAATGCAAGGCAGAACCTTGCATGGTCCTGCTCTGAGGGCAAAACTAAGGCAAATGAGTAAATGGGACCCAAGAGATTTGGTGTCAAGTTGTAGGTTGAACTTATACAATTTCTTATACTTGACCATTCTGACCTACAAGAAATAGCAATTTCATGTGGTTCCACTCCATAAAACAGAACCATCTCATGCCTGAAAGGCCCAACCACAGACTGGGCTGCTAAGAGAGGTAGTGAGCTCTCCATCTCTGGGTGGATTTTAGAAGTGTGACATTACGGAGGTATTGTGAAGAAGATTAGTGCATCAGGTGGGAAGTTGTCTTACCACCGTAGTAACAGATTTATAGTAATCACGGTGACTGTATCTTTGATTCCTAAAATATTTAAATGTAAGCTCTTTTCTTGTTTATTTAGAAGTCCTCACAAAAAAAAAGGCCATTAAACCAATAAGAGGTTTAAATTATATTTTTAAAATATCCATTTTTAACCGTCATCGTTGTAGACACACGAAATTCATTACGCTATATACAGGCTGAAAATGGCAAGTTCAGTGGTAGGACAGAGGGCATCGTGGAAAGAGTGTAGGATACGGCACAGATCCCTGGGTTCACACAGCCCTGGTCTGCCATTAACCAGCTGTGAGACTTAAAGCAAGACATTTGATTTTTCTAAGCTTCCTTTTCCTAACCTGCAAATAGGTTAGAGTTACAGCGGAAGTGCCTTTGTACAACTTCAATAAACAGTAGGTGCAGTAATTAATCTTCATTACCCCGGTGTCATTAGATCAGGTTGGTGGCTGAGAGATGTACAATAGCTAACACACAGACGCTCCTTTTAGAGACAGAAGCTACATAGAGCATGGGGTCCCAGGCAGCTGGCTGGACCGGCCAGCTACTATCCTAACGAAAAACTGTGCAGCCTTTACTAGGGTGGTGAGGGTGGGTTCCATCTGTGCCGTGACCCCACAAACAGCAAGCCTCTTCTCGGGAGAGGCCGCACATCTTAAAAGAAATGCCTTCAGAATTCATTAAGGGCGAGCACAAAGCAGACATTCATAGATGAAAATCTCAAAGGTCATTGGGAAACAGTTTTCTTCACCTTCTGATGGAGGCCGACCTCATGCGTCTAATGTCCTACGTGACCAAGGGCTCCGGCCCGGCTAAAACGGAAGCAGCCCAATTAGGCCAAAATGAAAAGAGGCAGCGAAAGGGCTGGAGACTGAGGAAAGAGCAAAGGAAAAGCGCTGTAGATTCAGACAGTTTATTACGTATCTGCCCGCTAATTACCGCGCCATGAAGCCTCAGCAGGAAATCATCTTGTCTCCAAGTGAATCACAGCTTTATAGCAATTTGACAATGAAAGAAATGGGGGTTCTCTCCAAGCTGCTTACTTACTACATTGTTTGAGGGAAGAGACTTCGGGGAGAAACATAAACAGGGCACCTGCAGAATCTGCAATATTATGACACAAAAATGAACTCTCTGTGTGTGATGTGTCCATGTGTCGTATGCAGTGTTGTGTGCACAGTGTATGTATATCCGTGTGTGTAGTGTGTGACTGCATCTGTGTATGCACAATATGTGTGGTATGTGTGAGTGTGGTGTATGTATGTGTAGTGTTGCGTGCATATGTGCAGTGTCTGTATGGATGAGTGTGGTATGTAATGTGTATGCATGTGTAGTGTGTGCATATGTGCAGTGTATGTATGTGTGTGTATGTGTAGTGTTGTGTGCATATGTGCAGTGTGTATGTGTAGTGTTGTGTGCATATGTGCAGTGTATGTACGAGTGTGGTGTATAATGTGTGTATGTACTTGTAGCGCTGTGTGCGTCTCTGTGAGTGTGGTGTGTATAATGTGTGTGTGTTTAATGTGTGTGTGTGAGTGCATGCGCACTGAAGCACGGAGCAGGAAGGCAGGGTGAGGGTAGGAATCAAGAGGCAGCTGAAGACTCTCTTCCCCTTTGATTTTTGACTGTTGCTTCAAATTGCAAAGATTTTATATACTTTTGGGATTTCCTTAGTAAGGCCCTTTCATGGAATGGGAATTATAATTTTACCCAAATGACTTATTCAGAAAAAAAGACCTAGAAATCATGTGGTAAAAATACTGTGTGCAAATGCAGGATAGAGTGTGTCAGGACAGAAGAAAACCACAAAACCAGTGTGGGACCCTCAAAAGGGAGGGAGGAGGGAGGGAGGGAGGGAGGGGAAGAGACCTTTAGAATCGCTGGGAGACGGCTGAGTTTGGTGGAAAGACAATACTTGGAACCCTGTTCCCCTGGGTACCGGGTACCAATCCCAGGTAAACCTCGCTGAGCCTGTGACTTTGGGCAAGTTCATTTATGTGTCAAACTTAATGGTGCTCATTTGTTAAAATAAAGGTTCTTATATCCAGCTCTTACGAAGGTTTTAAGGCTGCAGTTCTGGCAAGAGACAGGCTATTGAAAGTTGTTAGTTCTTTCTTGGTCTATCCTTCCTTTCCCTCCCAAGGGCTGGCACGCTAAGAGATGAGCTGCGTCATGGGGATGGAGAGGAGCAGGAAGAGGAGGAGGAGGAGGACCGCGGTTTGCGGCGAAGGCAATTACTCCGCGCCGCTGCAGACAGACCTGCAGGCGGACAGCACCTCCGGCCAAGCAGGCCCTGCCCCCACCTTCACTTAGCAGGTGCCCAGAGGGGAAGCATCAATCGGCACAATAAAACTTTCTTGTTTCAAAGAGCAAGAGCAAAAGAGCAAAAGGAAAAAAGCCACACAAATCAGAGGGAAAAAAATGAGAGAGCGCGATGAAGACTAAAAACCAGCCCTAAACAACTTAACCCTGGACACGAGCAGGCAGAGAGGGAAACGCGCTGATGTCATTTTATTAACATCTCGGGGGCCACGAAGTGTACAGAACGGCAAGATGTATAAGGCCGGGTTCATGCTAATTCTTGCTGGAGAGAAGTAGATTAATCTCATTTCAAACAGGCATCCATCACAGAGATACACAGAACGTTAACTAAAGGGCAACATGAAATATGCCTGGAGCAGATCGATAAGTCTGTGTCCCACTGCACTGAGCTGAGGGGGGAAGAGACGAGGGAGCTGGGGGCCAGGGGGTGAGTCTGAGCAAGTGTCTGGGAGACAAAAGATGAAAGGGGAGAAATACCAGGACAAGGGAAAGAAGCAGCCATGGGAAAAGGGAGAATCAGGTAAATGTAGGGTGTACAAAGACCCAAGAGAAACTGAAAGAGAGAGAGAGGAAAACAGGGAAGGGGAAGGGAGACCAGCAGAAAGGGAAGGAAGAGGGAAAAGGGAGGCAAGGCGAAATCGGTGGAGAAAAGCAGTGGTGGAATTTGGCCTAAGAGCAGAGAAGTGAAGCAGAGCCAGGGACCGAAAATGGAAGAGGGGAAGGAGCAGGAAGACAGAGCGGGTGACACTCAACTCATCTTCTAATTAAACTGGGCAACTTCTTTTTATGCACCTGTGCCCTAGATTCAGAAAGAAAAAGCAGCCTGAGAGCAGACTATTGTGAGGGTAATGACTCCAGGGAGACTGGTGGCCTAGGCTGCTTATTTTTACTGAATAAACCCAGCAGATTAGGCGCCCCAGCGTTAGGATAGCTGTCTATATGCAAAGTCCCATCATTAGCATGTGTGCAGCGCCGAGCACAGCCCAACAGCCTTGCAGAGCTGAGCATTGCTTCCTGGCCTCCGGGTGAGGACCACTCTCAAGGCTGGACAGCCTGCACACAGTAAAGGCAGTTGTCTGCCGCGTTCACCCTGGCGGCCAGGGGCAGGGTGCAGCAGGAGAGTGTCTGTCACCTCTGGCTGAACGAGAGCAAAGGGGCTGGTGCTGGAGAGGAAGGGACGGAGTGGAGGGGGAGGAGGGGAGGCTGCTCATCAAGAGCCACGGTAGAAACGGCTGCGGAAAAAGGATCCATTTAGGATAAAGCTAGATATCAATTATTTATACTCTCTGTGATCCCGGTGAAGGATTTAAGGTGAGCCTTTCGTCTCGCTTTCTCGCTTATACATTTTGTCTGTCTCTATTCCCTCTCCCGTCTTCGTTCCCTGGAGAATTCCTACTCCAGTTCTGAAATTCATTTCCTCTTGTGCTCCCACCTTCTCAGACCTTCTCTAGGTTAGAGACCCCTCCTTTTTGCTCCCAATAACACGCCAATTTTGCTTTTTTCATGGCACTTAATACGCCTCAGTGAAACTTCCTGATTCTGTGTCTTTGCATCCCTGGATCTCCTCCATCTGTCTCTATCTTCTCCTGGGCCATGGCTACTGGTCCATGGGCTTCTTACAAGCAAAGCTGTACCCCAGCCACCGTCCTACCTCCAGGTCCCAGCTCAGTGCCTGGTGCATGGTGCCTGGTGCATGGCAGTGCTGGACCGATGCTTTTTGAGCTGGAATGAACAGATTCAATTTCACTCTCTCCTATCCTCATAATCCCATGGTTTGTGCCACTTATCACAGCCTCCCCCAATATAGCCCCTCTCTTTTTCCCAAATCTCTGCTGATCATGCTAGAAACATGATTCTGATTCCTTCTCAGTCCTGACTGCTATTGTCTTAATCTTGAACTTGACCCTGAATTTCCCAAATTAGTTTTAGGACAAGTATTTATTTTGTTTTATTATGCCCACTACTCTCCCTGCAAAGTTCAATCAGTAAATACAGAGTTGCAAAGTGTGGAAACACCTGTTAACCACACTAAACTCTAAAACAATCAAAAGAGAAAGCCTTATGCTTTCTCACCTTGGTCCTTAAACTAACATTCATATTAACTTTTAAAAAACTGCTGGAGGGGAGCCACAACTTTGAGCAAAAGTCGTATTTCTTTTGCACAGGGATTCATGCTAGTCTTGTAGTTTTCAGAGCAACCCTGAGGGTGGGAGAGTAGAGTTCAAAGCAGTGGCTTTGTGGGAATGGCCAGCTGCACCCGGTCAGCTCGCTGGTATTTTGCATGAGATTTCTAGCAAGAAGATTATGGGTAATTTGAAAAACAACTGTATTTGTCGATTGATTCCTTCGGCCTTCTTTCTGAGTCTATGATCAGAATTTCCTAAACTTCTAGTACGGTAAAACTACCATTACATGATGACCAATCAAAATAGTTGTTGAATCATGGGTTTTTCCAGCCAATGGGGGGTGGGAGGTGGGGCAACCACCATGTTGTCTTGGACCTTTTCTTACTCTGTTTTTTGTTTTTTACTTTTTCATTTTTTATTTGGTCATCCTATAGGTAGACACAAACATGGAATAAAGAAAAGAAAGGCCAAATTTTGATCTAATAATACAGCATGGGAATTGCAGATACATTATAATTCTCTTAGTGCATTCTCCATACACAAAATGTAATGAAAAGGAGATAAAACTTAATTGCCATTAGAGAATAAAATAGGATTTCCACTTACATCTTGAAAGGCAGCTAGTCTTAAAAATTAATTCATTTGGGGACTTCTCTGGTGATGCAGTGGATAAGACTCCACACTCCCAATGCTGGGGGCCCAGGTTCGTTCCCTGGTCAGGGAACTAGATCCCACATGTATGATGCAACTAAGAGTTCATGTGCCACAACTAAGAAGCCCACCTGCCACAACTAAGACCTGGTGCAACCAAATAAATAAGTAAATAAAAAATAATTAATTCATTTGATAAATGTTCAGGTTTCTTCCTCACTTTTTTTTTTTTGAAATCTTAAATACTATACTTTTTTTAAAAATTGAAGTACAGCTGATTTACAATGTTGTGTTAGTTTCGGGTGTACAGCAAAGTGATTGTTATACATATATCCATTCTTTTTCATATTTTTTTCCATATAGGTTATTACAACATATTGAGCAGAGTTCCCTGTGCTGTACAGTAGGTCCTTGTTGATTATCTATTTTATATATAGTAGTGCGTGTATGTTCATCCCAAACTCCTAATTTATCCCTCCCCCCACCCTTTGTTAACCACGAGTTTGTTTTCTATGTCCCTGGGTCTATTTCTGCTGTGTAAATAAGTTCATTTGTACCATTTCTTTTAGATTCCACATGTAAATGATATCACATATTTGTCTTTCTCTGTCTGACTTACTTCACTTCCTATGATAATCTCTAGGTCCCTGCATGTTGCTGCAAATGGCATGACTTCATTCTTTGTTATGGCTGTTACTTTCTGGATCCCTGGACGGCTCCCTCCTGCATGGAGCCGGGGGCCTGACAGGAACGAGAACACTCACCTGCACCATGCCCAGTCGCCCCAGGAAGCCATCCAATCGCACGAAGACCACAGAGGACTGGAAATCCCACTCCCGGACTTCCTGGTTCTCTTTGAAGTAAGAATGGAGATTCTCCCTTCTGTCCTGAAACACCAGCTTGAAGAAGCTCAAGGTGTCCACGACCACTTGCAGTTTTCTCTGACTTTCTTCCACCTCACTTCTCAGGAGGTCTTCTGGGCTGAGATAATTAGAGGCCTGGAGGGCAGACAGGTTAGTGGCACTAAGCCTGGCTACAAGTACAGGACGGCCCACAACTCTGCCCAGCCCACAGCTCTCAACTGAGTAACTGCCCAACCAACGTTTTTCAGAAGCCTAATATAGGAAACGTCGGACCCCATCCTCAGTTCCACAGGTAGACTGGAACCTGGGTTCAAGCCATAGTCAGTGATTGAAAGTGACCAACCAGAGACAAGGAAACACAATGAGACTTTCCTTGGGCTAGCTGGGGCTGGGCAGGTGTCCTTTCCAGGTGTTTCGTTGTGACTCATTTGTTTTCTATAGTAAATAATTTGAGTGCACAAATTCTTTGAACCAGAGGCTTGAACCTGGAAAGCTGTGAGTCTGAATCCACTGGACAGCTATCTTCACCACCACAGGGAGGGGCCAAAATAACTGGGTCCTGGTGACCTCATCCAGGCCTCACTGTAATCCAGGGCTGAAGCCAACCTTTCCTTGGACTTCTGAGATAAATGAGCCAATAGGTTATCTTTTTGTTGATGCTAGTTTGGGTTGGGTTTTCTTAGACTTTCAATCGTAAGAGTCCTGGCTGACAAACATGCAGTGATGGAACATCGCTGGTCTAGGAGTTAAACAATTAGCTTCCGGTCCTGGGTTGGGTGACCTTTGGTGACTCAGTTAAACTCCCTGAGCTGTAGCCCTCATCGTTAAATAATAATAGTAAATTAACAAGGTTCTCCCTGCCCACCTCGCAGGGTTCATGCACAAATGACGGGGATGTCACAGCACTTTGTAGCCTTCAATGTGCTCCACAGATGTGAGCCAATCTGGGGGGCTGATCACCCAAACCTTGTTAAAGGCCTCATTCTGTTTACAGGTGCCCTCCCCAAGGTTTATGCTGCCCTGGTTGGTGCTACATGGGTCCCTAAGGAGCATAGAGCGTGTGAGCCAAGAAGCTGTTTCTACATAGCTCACGGGCAGTGAGTTCTTAGCACGTGGGGGCATGATGTGAGCCTTGCCATACAGGATCACACTGGAGCCTCACAGCCACCCAGCAACTCTCCGAGGCAGGTCCTCTTCTTCCCACCCTTGCACAGAGGGAGAGTGAGGCACAGGGCAGGTGAGAGACTCACCCAGGCACATACAGCTGACAAGTAGTGATGCGGGATGTGGCACAGGGACACCTGACTCCAGAGGCAGCATTCTTAGCTGCTGGGCTTTGCTACTGACCTAATACCAGGCCATTAAGATCCTTAAGGAGGTTGAAATTTACCACCCCAACCCTGCGCCTGACCCGGGTCCTCCTAAGGATCCCAGCAGGACTGAGAACACCTTTGTGAGTTACTGGCTGTGATGATAAAACAATTCAAGTCTGAGAACCCTTTGGACCCTAATTATTTCCCTGCCCTGAGAACAATGGACACTTGATTCTTCTCATGACTCGGAGCCATCCAGCGAGAGGTTGGGGAATCCTGGGCGCAAACCTGCTGGACCAGAAGGTTGCAGATCTCCTGCGGCAGCACCATCAGGCGCCCAGGGCAGCGGTATGGCTCACACGTGGCCCAGATCAGGCAGACCACGTGCAGCAGAGGCCACAGCCGTGGCTTCACCTCAGGAAACTCCAGGCTCTCGAGTGTTTCCAGGTGGCGGTGCAGCGGCACCAGGTGCGTGTGGATGTCCCGCGCTTCCATCAGAGCTGGAAGGAATTGGAGACGATGGTCACCTTCCTGGCTTGAGGCTCACACCCACGGAGCGAAGCCCTGGGGCCTGGGAGTGAAGGATCTGCAAAGCAATGGTTGCGATCTCTTCCTGCACTAAGGGAGCAGAGAGCGCTGGTCCCTGAAAACTTTCTAGCTCTTATGAGGAAACACTGAAAACAGAAGAGCCTGGGCAGCTGGGATAGTGGTCTGAGGAGGCTCTCTTATAAAAGTCCTGTATCTGGACCTCTTCCTGGCCCTCCCAGCCCCAGTCTGGTGCTCTGCGTGTAGAAGACGCTCAGTAACTGTTTGCTGTTTCCTTTGCTGCTGTTAACTCCAAGGCAATACAAGACAGATGATAGAGGACAGGTTTTAGAGTCAGAGAGATCTGCCTTCAAATGCCGATACATCAAATGTATGACCTTGGGCATGTTTAACCTCTCTGAACCTCATCAACAGGCTGAACAGTAACTAATTTAAAGGTTTCTCATGAAGCTCCGAGGGCAGCACACACAGAATCTTCATATACAGCTAGCTCAGTGCCTGGACCAAAGCAGGCATTCCATACATGGTAATGTCTCTGATAAGTATTTGCTAATAAAGAATCTCATGAAGCTCTTACAGAGGAGAAGTCACAGGGAATACAGAAATAGCCCAGGCTGATTATGGAAAGGTTCTGCTGGTATTCAAAGCCGGGAAATCTCCTGCCATTTCCTTTGAATGCAGGCAAGGAAAGAGAGCGGCTTCCACCAGCCATCCTGTGGTGGCTGAGAGGGGAAACTAGGAAAACCAGTAGCTCTGGGCACTAATTCTGCAGAGCCACTTACAGGGAATGCAAAAGTCCACTGAACAAACTGAACAGGAAGGGAGGGTTTATAAAGGCTGGTTCTTTCCTAAGCAGATAACCAGGCACTGTCATGTGACAGCAGATGGTCTTGGGTTTTATTATGTGGATGAAGCTCTGCATTCATCCTAAAGGAAACTCAAAATATATATATATTACTGTATTTAGTAAGCAGTTTCAATATGCCAGGCACTGTCCAACTCACGAGACATATACCAACTCGTAGAAAACCCTGTGAGGTAGCTTTACTACTCCACTTTATAAGGAAAGACATTAAGATCTAAATAACTTGCCTAGACTGTGAATCGGCCACCCCTGCTCAGCTGAGTAAAAGGAAGATTATACCCCAAGCTTATCATGTTGAAGCCCTGGCTTGATGGCTGTGGGGCTCACTACAGACAGGAGTTTGAGAGGTGTACTTTATATCCCAAATGGACTTGTGGGAAGGACTATGTGAATCCAATATTTGAAAGTCAGATGTCATGGTAAATTGATTAGAGCAGCGATTCTTAAATGGGGGAGCTGATGGAAGTATCAGAACCACTGTGGGGTGGGGGGTGTCAGAATCCAACAGCCACTCCAATGAGCACACGCTCAGGCTTTCACATGGGCCTCGAGGGAAGAGAAACTGAGACCATTGTGCCAGAGGAGCTTCCTTTTTATGTTATATTTTTTAATAAGCAAAATCTCCTTTAATCATACAAATAGGCATGCCCCGGATTTTTAAGAGCTCAACGTTTGAGGGCCAGCTCATCTATTCCAGGGTGCAATCACCTTGGCTCACAAGCCAAATGAAGTCAGAGATGAACAGAGTTAGGCGCACAGCTTTTAAAAAATGCAAATATAGGGAAAAAATGCAAAAAATGCAAATATAGGGACTTCCCTGGACTCCATGCTTCCATTGCAGGGGGCCTGGGTTCAATCCCTGGCTGGGGACCTAAGATCCCACAAGCTGCACAGCATGACCAGAACAAAACAAAACAAAACAAAATTCAAACATAAACCCCAGCTGCACAGGGATATGTGTGGTTTGCTGATAAATCTTTAACAACAAGCCCTTCTGGGACAAAAGCCTTGATCTCAAAAGTCTTTAGCATTTGCCAGTTTCTGGGGTGTAAATACTCCCAATCTTCCCACCATGTCTAATCTCAAGCTACTAACTTGCAGTCATTGAGTGCTAGGGAGGGCGCTTTGAAAAGGGTTGCGTACAGAGAAACCGTGAGCCAGTCCACATCAGCTCCAGAGAACCCCTGGCCTTTACTTCTCTCCACACACATCCGCCTACAAATATCCTGGACTGGCAACTGGGCCGAACTGTGCCGACCCTGTTCCCTAGTGGCCAGAGGCGAGAACTCCCCACTTAGTCTTTACTGCCCTGGTCCTTTCCCCTCCAGCGTATCTTTACTTCAGGTTTCCAAGGTTCTTCGTTGCCCAGTCAATTCCACTTCAGACAATCTTGCTCCCACACATTTGCCTACATCCTTTTAACCTCCTTCTTTACTTCCCACGTGCCCACTAATCCAGGACTATCTCTTTTCCTCTCCTTCTCTTTCATCCATCTGTAAGCCAAAGAACTACCCTGATTGTGACTGATAAGAACAATGCACTTAGTATATCTGTGCAGAATAAAGACAGATGGTCTGAAATGAGAAAATCAGTTGAAAGCTTCTAAAATATTTTTACTCTCCATAGACCCCACCAATATTTCTGACCAAGTCTCTACCTGGCAACTCTAATCAAAATTTCTTTTCTTCCATCATCGGGATTGAGTTATATATTTCAAGGATTTCTATTTTTACAGTGGTGTTTCTCTGGGACTACTATGATGATATTGTTGTTTCTAACTTCTTTTCATTGCTGTCCTATACTCTTCTGCAAACAACTTTTAGAAGCTGGCCTGGGGAACCGAATCTTTTATAACTATTAATCAATGTGAATGATTGTACTCTATTAACCTATTAACGTGAAAAATACATTTGGGGCTCTAAATAACCAACTCATAAATATACTTTTACTATACGTTTTATTTCAGAGCCTCAAATTTCAGTCCTTTGCATACCTCCTTTACGATATTTGTCATGACTGCCTACAACCTGTAGTATTACTTCATACTTTTCTCTAAATTGACTCTCATTTTAGCCTAAATAAAATCATATAAAATGAAAACTTTAAATCTCTACTATAAATGGAAAACTTGTATCATGTGCCAAAAAAAGTTACCCGTTAGCACATTTTAAAATACACCTGTCCATACATCTCCCACAACCACCTCTCACACCAGCACTGGTACACATATCACTTTTGGGGACACTATCTCATTTGAACTGGAGTGTAAATTGGGAATAACAGTTGATTCCTCTGGCACACAAAATCTCTCACAGAAGCAATAAACTGAGACCCCAACAGGGACCCCATTCCAAGCCAGCTCTAGATGCTCGCAGAGCAGCCTCCGGGATGAGATTTTAGGGCCCGGAAGGACCTCAAAGACCAGCTACTTAAGCCAGTTCTTCTCTGTTATAAAGCACATGTAAGAAACTCCACCACTGGAACTTTCATTCCTTTATCTGAGTGGTTTCCAAACCCTGTGGGAGAAGGTGGGACAGGGGATCCATCAATGGGCTCTGGACACAGGACACTCCCTCTTTAGCAGAGCAAATACACCTTGGCAAGTTTTAAATTTTGGACTCACACAGGAGATTGCATTGAAGGAAAGTTCTGATAGAGAAAAAGTGTTTGAAAATCACTGCTTGGGTTAAGCTTAAATTATATGAAATTGCAAACACCTTTAAAAGCACATTCTGACCTACAATACTGAAGAGCTGGGAGGAGTTGTGATAGGAGAAAGGAAAGAAGCAAAGTGTACTGATGAGGAGACAGGGAGCCCTAAAAATTTTACCTCTTTCTAATTATAGACTTTGCTAGATTTGCAGTTTTGACAAGGGCCGATCTTGTCTGGTGCTCAGATGGCCAGGATATTGCAGTCCCATCTGACAGGCGCAAAAAAGGCAGAATGGAGCTAGAAATGGAACAGAGACTTCCCGAAGGGCCAGGGGGTGGAAGGAGGTAAATTGCAGAGATGGGGGATCACAAAGCGCATTTGCCAGTGCGGTAGAGTCAGTAAGGAACTTCCGCCTACCCCACCTTACAGCAGCCCAGGGAAGCAGATGGGAAGTGTGTGCGCTGTTCCATGGCACACTCGAAAGCTCAGAGAGGTGAGGCGACTCTGTCAAGGGCACAAAGCACTGGAAATGCAGACAGAGCACAGGGCAGCTGCTTCACTGCCTCTACATTTGGCCTTCTTGCCTCTGTGCTAGACTGTCTCAGGTTGGAGGCTATAAGGACTGGAAGCTGCTGAGATCAGAGAGGAAGATAATTCAGCATAAATACGAAATTTGAGTCAATTTATGAAAATACTTGCGGGTCCTCACCTGCTACAACATCTCTGAACATGGCTTGGAAAGCTGGGAAGTAGCTGCTCTGAAGCTTGTCCAGAAGCCCCGCCATGCCCCTCACCTTTATCGTTCTCAGTTGATTATAAATGTATTCCAGATCCTCAGACCTGCAGCACCAGGAGAAGAGTGAACCCAGGTGAACATCAGGAAACACAAGTCACGCTGCGATGACCCACCCTCAGATAGAGAGAGGAAGCCTGCCTCAGGGTGCTTCCGCAGAGGCCTCTGTTCCCAGAACAGTGAGGACCAAAGCCTGAGTCTGGAACACAGGTTCAGAGGGGCAGCTCCAGGAGGTAGCAGCAGGGAACACTGCTGTGACCATCTGGTGGCTCAAAAGCTTGGCAGCTGGAGGTCACTGGCTCTTGCAGGCAGGTTTGGGGTGGGGTGAGAGAGGTGTCAGGGTAAGGCTGCTGGAGGAGGGCCCCGCAGTAGGTCAGCAGAATGATCAGAAACCAGGCAAGAGGATGGGGCATCTCAGCACGGGGTGCAAGTGGGACTGGAGCCCTACAGGCATGCCTGGTCACATGACATGCAAGGACAGGGACACCTGCCTCAAACACCTGTCTGTCTCCTTTTGAGTAAAAGATTAATCAGCACAATGATAAATAGGAGCAGGGAAATGGAGAGGAAGAGGGGGAATGAGCAAGAGCAATAATTAGGTCTTTCGGGAACCTGTGGGGCTAAGACACAGTGGACAATGGACTAATGACCGCCTGGAACCTAGGAGACGCCGTTCAGTGGTGAACTGCCAAAACCCCTCTCTTTCTCCAGATCCTACAAAAAATGTGTGCATACTGACTGTCCAAGGAGAAGGGAGTAGACAGTAGAAAATATGAAAGAGAGTTCATTAATTTTACATGTAATTGAAAGAGCCTTTGAAGAAATGCCAGAAGATACACTGACGGTAGCTCAAGAAACGAGGCATGACTATTGAACCTTGGGGAAAGTGTCAACTCCCAGTGCACAGAAGAACTGCATTGACCCAAATGACATCAAGCTGTCTGCTCCAGGGGTGATGAGAGACACCGAGCTGTCTGCTCCAGGGGTGATGAGAGATGCCTGGGGGTGGGACCAGACTCAATGGCTGCCTCCCCCAGCCCATTATCCTCTGAGAGACATCTGCTCCCCAGGGTTTGAGTCTGTGCCTACCTGCTCTTCCAGAACTCCAACTCCACCTGTGGGGTGGGATTCTCCCCCTGTAGGAGAGGCTGGGAAGACTCCCTCTTGAGAACCACCTGGACTTGATGGCTCCACTGGATCACTGCAGACTCAATGGCATACATGACTGACTTATCCATAGAATCCAAGCTGTGAAAGACACAACAAATCTCCTGGGACACTGGAAATAGCTTAACTCTGGGTGTCCCCCAAAACAGAATCCCAAATCTTTTAAAAACAGGTGGGAAATTCCACTTAGTCCAAGCACTCTTTTTTTTTTTTTTTTTGTGGTACACGGGCCTCTCACTGTTGTGGCCTCTCCCGCTGCGGAGCACAGGCTCCGGACGTGCAGACTCAGTGGCCATGGCTCACGGGCCCAGCCGCTCTGCGGCACATGGGATCTTCCCAGACCGGGGCACAAACCTGTGTCCCCTGCATCGGCAGGCGGACTCCCAACCACTGCACCACCAGGGAAACCCAGTCCAAGCACTCTTAACTTTTGTTGGATAACAGGCTCTACCGAGTAGTCAGTGAAAAGTACAGATCTTCTCCTCAGACAAGCTGCTTATGCATGTGTGTATACAGTTATTCATACACAATTATTCAAGATTCAGAGGCTCCCCAATATTCTGAAGGCTAGTTTAAGAACTCCGAATCCTATGAAGTCCTTCTGTCAGTGCAGGAATACACTGGACAGAAAACATCCAAATGGTCACCCAACCCTTGCTTGAGTCCCACCAATGCCAGCCAGCTCCCTACTCGACAAGGCAGCACATTCCTCAGATCAGCTCTCCCTGGGAGACAGTTTGTCTCTACTTTGAACCACGTCTATCACCCTGCCAGTCCCTCATTTGGTCTTAGTTCCGACCTCTGCAGTAAGAGGAAATAGGTTACTTTCTCCTCCACATGGCAAGCTATCAGACATCCAAACATTACTATCCTTTGTCCTCACTTTTCTAATGAAGAATGCAATTCCCATGCATTCCCCCCATACACCTTCTAAATAAACTAACTAACTAAGGATGTTTGGAAGGGATTAAAAATCAAAAATACATTTTGGTTGCCTTTTCACCAAGTCTGAACTGACAATAGTTCATGCCAAGAACCCAGGACATGGGTGACAAAGAAAGAGAATCTGTCATTTGCATTTTCATGCCAGAAACCTACCTTCACTTAATTTAATTAAATTCATATTTGCTGAGCAATGATATGGCACAAGTGATTATGGACGGTATTAAAGGGAGAAGATACTCACCTCCCTGAAATATGATCCAACCTTTTGGGAAATTATCAAATTTGAACAAAGGGAGACAAACTCAGCAATGATTATATACACACACAGTGAATGTTATTATGTTAAAAGAGAAAAGGAATAGGAAAAGGGTAATTTGAATTTATTTATTTTGAAAATTGTGTATTTTTATTAAACCACAGTAAGTTTAACAGTTAACCGGGAAATTGCTTCAAATTATATATGTAGCAAATTACTTCCAACAGCAAAAACTCATTATAAAGTACACTGCTATCCCATGCATTACTTATTCTTCAGATAAAATCATGGGCCCTGAATACACAATGATGACATAATACATTTGGAGACTCCCGGCAATATGGCAGACCAAGCACATGTAGGAAGATGGCCTGTTGCCACAAACATATAGAAATGCTGGATAGAAGATGATTAAAAAATAGCATTTAGATATATAGCCTGGCTTGAATGAAAAAGAAAAGAATCCCCACAGGACAGAAGAAAACCTGGAATGGTAAGTGGAAGCTGATAGTTGGTATCACTCTTACATGGAGAAGAGGATGAGGCTTTAATGTCTTCCCAGGCACAGGAGGCATGGAACTCAAGCCTCAACAAAGCCAGATTTGTTTCTGTTTGGAAAAAAATCCCCAGAACCTGAAAAAAGTCTCCAGCTGCTGGGGGAGGAGGGTCTGGACAGTGACAGTGTGTGCTGGGTAAATGCTGGGAAGAGGCGTGCTGTCTCCCAGACCGGACCTGGGTCTTTGCCAATGATGACACTGTCCTGATAAGCGAGACACTGTCCTGATAAGCGAAACACTGAAATCAGCCTGGCTACTCTCAGCCCTGAAATAGTTCTGAGCAGAAAAAAGGCCATGTTGCGTGACAGCCTTAAAAGACGTCCGGCAGACGGACTGGGGCGAGGGTAGTCATCAGCACAAAACATACAGTCTGAGGATGCTGGCAAACAGTGGGCTTGTGTGCAGAACAAAGAGATATGCAGAGTCAGGAACAGAAAAGTCGTAAAGACAACACTCAGATAAACCAGCATCTCCCACATCTCTGAGGCCCATCTGGCCAGCCTGGTGGTACTTACGCGGTCTCACTTTCAGAATCCACAAACCCCATTTTTTCTGAGCCGACTGGAAGAGGCAGCAAAGTTTTCCCCTTCGCTTGCGCAAGGAGAACCAAGAGGTCACATTGGAGGCTGTGGGCGTGTTGCTGGACATCTTGGCAAACCACGTGGGGCCAGTCTAGGTGATTCTTCTCATTGGCTAGGATGGGGATGACAACCTGGGACAGACGTGTACAGAAAAGAAAGGCAGGCAACTTCTGAAACCCTAAAGACTATTCTGAGAAAGGTCGAGAGAGCTACATACCACCTTTTGCAGGTCCCTGTTCTGTAAGACCTAATTATTAACAACCAACATTATGTATTGCCTTGGCATCTGGTAAAATCGGGAGGGCCTCGAATAGCCTATCCACAGTTTCCCTGCCCACTCTGCTCCTGCCGCTAAGGCCCCTAGTCCAGCAGCCCTGCTTATCAAGGGGACCAGGCATGGCCGCCGCCCATCCCTGAGGAGTGGGCTTCAGTTCCAGCCAGTGGAATATTCACGCAAGCCGATCCCATCCCCCCACAGGAAACAGTGGGCACCACACCCTCTCGATAGTACAAAGCTTGCCTCCCACAGCCCCTGTTCATTTGCTCTGTTCCCACGTGCAAGCCCCCATGTGGCCCTGCCTGGCACAGCATCTCCCTCCTCTGGACTGTGAGTATCTGTGCTAATAACCTGCGGCCGTCTCATCTGTCCAGTGTTACGTGTACGGCCACCCCCGCAACCCTAGGGCAGGAATCCCTTCCTCATCAACGGGTGAAACTGTCACAAAGGCCAAGAGGCAAAAAACAGGACAGATGCAGGTAAGCATGACCCTCTGTCTACAGGTGGCCTGAGAGGGCATTTTAAAGAAGCAAGCCAAGTTGAGGATCTTGAATCTATCTGTAGGGTGAACCTGAGCTGGTTTTGGCCACTGAACATAGCCCCTCTTCTGTTAGTATTCATCTCCAGATCCAGAGGTAGATATGTGAACAAATCTGAGCCAATAAGAGTCAGGCCAAAGTCTTCTATCTGGACATTTTGAGGAAGAGAAGCTTTCTCTCTTTACGAGTCTGGAACAATTGGTGGCCAACTTGCTACCATATGGAGCCTTCGAATATGGTCAATATGGGGAAGAGAGGGTTTATAGATGGAGGAAAAACCAAGTCCTATGACATCATTTGAGCTCCTGCATCAGGCTGCTCTTCAACTTTCTGAGCTGATTTAAATTGAGGTTTCTACCATTAGCAACTTAAAAAGCTGTAATTCGTGCAACTCACTAGGAACCTCTGCCTGTCAAAAGTTCACAACTAATAGAAAGGGAATACTAGAAAGAAAAACAGATGATCAGGAAATGTGATAAGGAGCTGCCTAGCAAAGACTGAAAAGAAAACACGGACTTAAATGGTTGGTTTCCATATACGACCAGTGAGTCCATGTGGCTATGAGATAGAAGGCCTGGACCCAGCATATGAAGCCAAGAGAATGATCCTTGCCTGGTCTGTCTGGAAGCAATCACTAAACTGAGAACTTACAACAGCAGGTGAACAGGGGGTGCCGAGAGATAAAATGTCACAAATTGAGCTCTACTCACATTCATGTTAAGAAAGGACCCCTTGGACCCATGGCAGGAGGCCTAACAGGGCAGAGGGGATGAACAAGAATTTTTCTAGGATCTGAAAGGCAGGGACTGTATCTTATACCCACAGTCCTCCCTAGGGTCTGGCATACAGGAAGCACTCAATAGAGGTTCAGAGAATAACTGAAATATATGCTGTCTGAAGAAAAAGTGGCAGGTGGGCTTGGGTGCATTTTGGAGGGCTTTCAGTGATAGAAAAATAGTGAATATGAACGTTCTATGAAATGAATATTCTCAATGAATATCTATCAAGAGTCTACCACATGCTAGCACTGTTCTAGGTGCTTGGAAGGTACATCAGTGAACAAAACAGATGAAGATTCCTGACTTGATGAAGTTTATATTCTAGGGAAGAGACAGTCAGTAAACCATAAGTTCTGTGAAAAAAAATGAAACAGGTGGGCTGGAAGTGATGTAATGGTAAATAGAGTGATTGGTGCAGATCTCATGGAGAAGGTAACATCTGAACAAAGACTGGGGAAGATAGGGAGAGTGTTGTGCAGACCCTTGGGGGAAGTATATTGAGGGTAGAAGGAACAGCCAGTGCAAAGGCCCTGAGGTGGGAGCATGCCTAGTGTGATCAAGGAGCAGTGTGGAGGTCAGTGAAACTGGGACAGGATTGGCAAGAAGAGTAGGGGTGAGTAAAAGGGGTCAGATCACATGCAGCCCTGCCTGTGGGATTTTGATTTTTACTCTGAGGAATGTAAATCATTGAAGGGTTGTGAGCAAAGGACCAACATGGTCTGACATCTTTTTTAATAGGATCGCTCCAGCTACTGAGTTGAGAATAGACTCTTGGGGGCAAAAGTGGAAAAAGAGATTGGCTAGCAAGTTATTGCTATGATACAGAAGAGAGTGGCTTGGCACAGGGCAGAGTAGAGGAGATAGTAAGAAATGGTCCAATTCTACATAAATTTTGAAGGCTCAGCCAAAATGATTTCTTAATGGATTAGTCGTGTGAGTAAAAAGGAGTCAGGATGATTCCAAGGTTTGGGACTTGGGCAACAGGAAGAAGGGAACCGCCATAGCTGACGTGGGGAAGAATAACGGTGGAGTTAAGTTCTTGTGGGAAGAATTGGGAGTAGGTTCTTGGACACGTTAGAATTGATAAATCTACTGAACTTCTAAGTGGGGACACTGAATAGGTGTCGGATTTGGCAGTTGGGAGCTCAGAGAAGAAAAGTCTGGAGATAACAAAGCTGGTAGAGGTAGATGAGATGATTCATAAGATTCTGAAAGGGAATGAGTGCCCCCCAAGGAACTGAGTATATACAGAGAAGATGCTCAAGGAATGAGCCTAAGGGCTTTCCAATGTTAGCAAGTTAGCAAGAAGCGGGGGTGGTACCAACAGGAGAAATAGAAGAAATGGCGATGGTGAGAGGAGGAAACCAGAAGACTGGTGACCTGAAAGCCAAGTGAAGAAAGTGCTTCCAGGAGGACGGGTCACCATGAGCTGTGCCAAAGGCTGCTCACAGGTCAAGCAGGAAAAGACTGAAACATGGCCATGTGATTCAGACAAGTAGAGGTCACTGGTGACGTTGACAACTCTTTCTTTTCCATGCAATGTGGGGGTAGGAGCCTGACGAGTGAGGAAAAGGATAGGACATAGCAAGACTAGACACGAAGTCTAGACATTTCTGCTCAGCTTCACGAGGGCGGGTATACGGTAGGCAGGGAGTTGGAGTTCACCAGATTTATGGTTTTGCCAAAGACGTACGACAAAGCGAGACAGAGGCTGTGATGATAATGATGGAGCACTTGAGCTGGGTAAGGGGGGAAGGACGTGGGTGTGGAGGATGGACAGAGGGCAGGCGGCAGGATCAACGGACTGCAGGTGCCAGCAGGGTCACAGGCTTGTGGTAGGGGGCTGCTGGGGACAGTGAGCCGGAAAGACAGGAGTAGGGTCAGAGAAAGAGGTGCCTGGAATTGGATCACCAGGGCGTGGTCTGGTAATGCAAGGACTGGGAACAGCACGGGAAGGGGCGGTTAAGATAGGAAGGGCGACAAGGTCAGTGGAGGAGGAAGGTTCAAGGGGCCCAGAGGCCGGGTTAATGAAGGATCACTTATGTGTCTATTGAAAGAGCCACGTGTTAAGACGGGAGCAACGCTGGGGGAGAGTCACAGCGAGCAGGAACCCAACCGTGGGGAAATGAGGGCAGTGCTATCAATTTATGACACAGCAATGGGGGGAGACGGTGGCTTTGTCTAAAGGCATCAGATTCAAACTGGACTGTTTTCCACTTGAATCGAGAAAGAGCAAAGAGAAGCAAGGATGCCTGTCTCACCTCAGAAGCAGAAAGGCTGAGTCTTTGGGGAGAGATGAGTTTGCGTTAGAGCACAGTGACAAGGGTGGGTGACAGGAAGTGAGGAAGCTTTTAAGGGGGATGTAGAGTCACGGTAATTCTTGTCCTTTAGGGAAAACCTACAACTAATGTTAACAGAGAACCAACCTGACTCCACGTTGTGTCTATTCCTTTAGCTCTAACCGTTGTGCTTTGTTTCCTGTCTTAATCACGCTGGCTCTGCATCTCTGTAAAAGGATGTTGCCTAGAGCCTGAAACACACATGACAGCCCATTCCCAAGGTTTTGCCTCCCAGGCTTGACCTTTAAAGGTGTCAACAAAAAGTTGCAAAACAGAGAATAACAATTGTCCTGTTGGAGGTTTACACTGTGACCAGACCTTTGTGAACAGCTGCAAGAAGTTTGTAATACCAGCCACACCTCCTCCCCGCCTTTAGTACGAAAGAAGCTTGAATTCTACCTCAGGGAAGATGGTTCTACCAGCCCACCATCTTCCTGGGCTGCTGGCATTCCGATTAAAGCCACTATTCTTTGCCCCAACAGCTCCTCTCTCGATTTACCAGCCTGCCGTGCGACGAGCACTACAGGCTTGCCCTCTGTGATGCTAACACACTCTATTCCAAGCGTCCTGATCGGTTATTTTAAATTTCACGACAGGCCTACAAGGTGCTTCGATCCTGACAGAGGTGAGCTAGCGCGCTCACACCATCCCCACCGAACGCGACAGAACCAGCACTGGAACCCGGGTCCCCCAGACTCCAAATCCCATGCTCCTCTCACGGGGAAAAGGACCCACACTTTTACCGGAAACAAACCTACAGCCTCCCTTCTTCTGCCCTCAACAACCCATCTACCTACGCCCACCGCTGCACTGGCTTAAGGGAAACTAAGGCTGAGGCTACGGAAACGGCAAGGAAGGAAAACCGCAGTACCTGAGGGCAGCCGAATGGTCCAAGATGGCGACAGGGCATGCACACGCAGAGGCGTCGCGACGCTCGAGGAGAGGCACTCCCGACGCACGCACGGAGGTTCTGCGCATGCCCGCTCCTCCTGCCCCGCCCCGCCCCGCCCTTGCTGTTCACCGGGCTCTGTACAAGGTACCCCTCTCCTCACCCGGGGAGAAGGTGGCGTTTTCAGAGCAGGAGCTTCCCCCTTCTCCATTCCTTGATTAAAGAATAAAGTTTCTGCTTTGCTGGACCTGGTTTCCTTCATTTGGCACCAGCTGGCACTGGGCAACGTAAGGACCCAGTTGGGGGTCCACCCGACTGGACACCCGATTAGAAAGGGTGGGTGACACTCCCTCTCCCAAACCCCAAACTTCAAAACAGCATCCAAGTTCCAGAGCTCTAGGAAAAGGAACCTGGCAGCAGTGAATGAAGGGACTGGGAGGAGGAAGAAAGGGAGCAGGAGGGCTGGTTTCTAAGTTCTGGCAATTCTCCCTTGGAAACATTTCCTGGATGCATATTTTACCTTGTGCTAGTGTAATGTGACAGAAAAGTTAAAATTTATAGCTTCATTCCTTCGTTAATATCATTATCGTTATATCCTATCGTTAATATCACCCCCCCACACCCCACCCCCGCCAACAAAGAATACTTTTCTCATCCAGGTGGGATATTTTGGCTTTAGTTAGGACCAGGGGAGCACGCAGCCAGGGGCTGATCCATGAGTGGGAGGGGTGCAGGGCCCCGAAGTGGCTCTGGATCAGCTTCAGGGTGTGTGAAAAAAGCGGATGGGACGGCAGTGGTTGCATGGCCCAAGAATTGCTATTAGAGCTTTTGAGAAACGCAAGTAAAGGCCTCGAGGTATTTTAAAAATAAACTGTTTTATTTTTATTTATTTATTATATTTATTTATATTTATTATATTTATTTATTTATTATTTTATTATTAGGTTTTTAAAACAGATAACACATTTACGTGGTGCAAATTTTTAAAGTACAAAAGCATGACAGTAAAAAGCTACCTACCCCTGTACCTCCCTGAGTCGCCCAGTTCCTTGGGCCTGTGGATTACTCTGTAAATGAATGTTTTTCCTCCCTCGCTCCTTTCTCTTTTTTAGCAGAAACGGTAGCATACTATACGTACAGTTCTAAACCTTTAAGAAAAATTATCTTAAATTGCAGCATTATCCACAATAGCCAAGAGGTGAAAGGAACCTAAATGTCCATCCATGGATGAATGGGATAAAGAAAATGTGGTATATATACATACAATGGGATACTATTCAGTCTTAAAAAGGAAGGAAATTCTGTCACATGCTACCTTGAGAATGAACCTCTTTGAGGACATTATGCTGAGTGAAGTAAGCCAGTCACAAAAAGACAAATACGTCATGATTCCACTTACAGGAGGTACCAAGAGTGGTCAAATTCATAGACACAGAAAGTAGAATGTGTCTGCCAGGGGCTGAGGGGGGCACAGGTGGGAGTTGTTCAGTGAGTGTAGAGTTTCAACCATGCAGGATGGGGGGATGGTTCTGGGGATCTGCCACGCAATGATGTGCATGAGGTTGACAGTGTTGTGCTGTATGCTTGGAAATTGCTTGGAGAGTGAATTTTATGTGGGTTTTTTATGCCACCATAAAAATAAAATTATCTTAAGAACGGTTCCATTATCAATCATTACTTTTAATTATAGACGGACCTTAATTCGTTCACCCAGTCCCCTACGGATGAACATTCAGTTTGTTTCCAGCCTCTTTCAATGCACCGATAAAAATTCTTGAACATTTAAGAGTCTGAGGTGTTTTACAATTACTTTCACTCGCTGAACTGCCTTGCCTTGACCATGACGCCACTCTGAGATGGACCCACTGCCCTCTACGTACACTAGGTGTAGCTCCATCTCGGAACCTTTGTTCAGTCTGCTCCCCAGACCTTGAAAGTTACCCTGCTCTCTATTTATTCTAATCCTTCTCCTTGTTCAGGAGCCAGTTCAGAGCTGGAGGTGAAGCAGGGCTCTCAGACCACACGCATATGTCTGTCCTCTGAACCCAACAGCACTTTTTGTTTTCCATATCAATAAACATTGTCTTTATTCTGTAAATTAAAATCTATTCACCTATTTCACATTTTGTTTATCTTATTTTCTTTTTTAAAATTTTTTAAAGTTTTAAAAAAAAATTTGTTAAGATATAGTTGATTTAGTGTGTTAATTTCAGGTGTACAGCAAAGTGATTCAGTTATATATATATTCTTTCTTAGATTCTTCTCCATTATAGGTTATTACAAGATATTGAGTAGAGTTCCCTGTGCTACATAGTAGGTCCTTGTTGGTTATCTATTTTATATAGAGTGGTGTGTATCTGTGAACCCCAATCTCCCAATTTATCCCTCCCTCCTTCCCCTTTGGTAACCATAAGTTTGTTTTCAAGCACTTCTTCCTATCATCACCTTTCATGAGGGAATTTGATCCAAGCTTGGATTCCTGCAGGGATGGTGTTCAGACAACACACAGCAAAAACCATTCGGTTATTAAAATACTGAAATGCTTCCATATCTACTGAGAAACCTAGCTTCCCTGGGTCCCCTAGAGCTCCTCTGTCACCCCAGACCCTTCTCTGGAACTCCCCCTCCCCAAAGCCTCCTCATGAAGCAACCAAAGACCTAACACCTGATGCAGCAGGGAGCCTCCAGGACCCAGTGCTAGCACTGGTGCCAACTTTAGGTAAGGTCTGTCTCCACCTCAGTCACACTAGCTTTGAAGATGCTATATATATAGTGAATTTCACAGGTGGGATCTTGTCTTTATTTCTCTGGTGTTCCCCACAGCACCTGTGACTGGAAACATCACACAGCAGGGCATCAAGCCTCCAGGAGCACACACACCCAACTTCCAGGGGCGTTCACTCCTATTCCAGAAAGGTCTCAGTGTCCCAAGAATCTCTCCCGGGCACCCCTGCACTCCGGAGGCTTCTGCTGTGGCGCCACCAAAGCACTCCATAATCCACATCCGGGGAGACCTTCCTTCCTGCGCTCCAGGCCGGCCCCCCCAAACGCCTGCTGGACATTTCCAACTGGATGCCTCAACTTCTTACCTGGGCACAGGGGTGCCCTCTGGTTCATGAAGGACACGAAAATCAAAACCAAGCCACCTCTCCTTTTTAACTCTTCTCCAGAAGTAAAGAGCGTGGAGAGCCCTTCACCTCCTTCACTGACCCATAGGAAATGCCCCCGGGTCCACCACTCCCGGGCTTTTTAAAAAATAAATTTATTTATTTGGCTGTAAATTTATTTATTTGGCTGTGTTGGGTCTTCGTTTCTGTGTGTGGGCTTTCTCTAGTTGCGGCGAGCGGGGGCCACTCTTCATCGCGGTGCGCGGGCCTCTCACTGTCGCGGAGCACAGGCTCCAGACGCGCAGGCTCAGCGGCCATGGCTCACGGGCCCAGCCGCTCCGCGGCATGTGGGATCTACCCAGACCAGGGCTCGAACCCGTGTCCCCTGCACTGGCAGGCAGACTCTCAACCACTGCGCCACCAGGCAAGCCCCCACTCCCGGGCTTTTGCAATGCCAGCTTACAGGGGGGATTCAGAAACGGCGCCTCAAAAAGAGGTCAGGACCCAGGCCCTTTTAAGAATCTAGCCTCGCCTTGACTTTGGCCTGAACGCAGACCAGGAATGAAGCAAGTCCCCCGCGATGGCCTGACTCGGATCCAGCCCCTGCTCAGATTCCCCGCAGCTGCCATTTCACGGCTCGCCTCCACATCTCAGGGGGCAGCCCAGGGTCCTAGTTTCCCGCCAGCTCGGCCAGCCGGCCCATCCCACTTTATTCTTAACTCCTTGAGCTCAGCTCCAGTCTCCTCTCCCATGGCCCCGCCCCGCCGGCCCCGCCTCCTCCTCCAGCGCAGCCAGTGCGGGGCCACCGACCCACCCTCACCTCGGAGAAGAGCGCGACCAGATGCTCCAGCGGCTTGGCGGGCAGGTCCCCGCACAGCACTGCTCCGCGGAGGCTGTCGGGCCCCGGCGGCTCGGGCCTGGTGCGCAGGCAAAAAAGCCCCTTAGCACGAGGCGCGCCGGCCTCGGGTCCCGCGTCCAGCCCCGCGCGCACCGCCAGGCCCGCGGGCCCGGGCCGCACCACCAGCAGCGGCCGCGGTCCCTCCGCGGCCCCGCGGCCCAGGAAGGCGTGCAGCAGTTGCCTCGCCTCGGCCGAGCCCGCGCAGCGCTCCCATGCGCCCGCAGCCGGCCGCAGGCTCCGGGCCACGTAGGCCCCCAGGAGTCGCAGCCGCGGGTCGGCGCCGGGCTCCCAGTCCGCGTTCCCCTCAGCCAGAGCGGGAAGCTCCTCGGCGCTCGGCATCGCGCGCGAACCTGCCTGCAGAGGTTTCCCGGGCGACCGGGACGCGGCCAGGACTCCCGCCTCCGCTCCCCTCCTACTGGACACTTGACTACTGTTCCCGCCCACTCCGGTCCAATAAGGTAGGAGAGGCAAGGCGGGGTAAGGGGCGGGGTCGCGTCGCTGTTGCTAGGAAACCAGCAGAGGCTCAGGTTTCGCGTCTGAACTCGTGGATTAGAGGTGCTCGTGGGTGACTGTTCGGGGCCATGCTTATGGATGAGGCGCATGGAGGGGAGATCAAGGATATAAATGCTGCTAAGGAGCGTGCTGGCTAAGGTCACATTACATTCTTTAGAGGTGTCCAGACACTGAACGTATTATGGTTCTCCCACCTACTCCCAAAATGTGTAATTCAAAGTTAAAAACAATGTCAAATCACAAAATACATGTAAGGGAAATCAATCAAATTTTTTTTTTTTTTTTTTTTTTTTTGCGGTACGCGGGCCTCTCACTGTTGTGGCCTCTCCCGTTGCGGAGCACAGGCTCCGGATGCGCAGGCTCAGTGGCCATGGCTCACGAGCCCAGCTGCTCCGCGGCATGTGGGATCCTCCCGGACCGGGGCACGAACCCGTGTCCCCTGCATCGGCAGGCGGACTTTCAACCAGTGCGCCACCAGGGAAGCCCCCCAATCAAATTTTTATTTCTTTTTCATGATAACTGAAATATTTTATAACAGTGGCTACTGAGCATTTAGAATGTGCTGTGCTACTAGGGAACTGGATTTTTCATTTTCATTTTAATTAATTTAAAATTAAATAGTCACATGTGGCTAGTAGCTGTCATATTAGACAGCTTAGCTTCATAATTTTAATATCAATTATAAGAAAATAAAATAGTTTTACTGGCCTGCTTTGTCCATGCCTTGAGTGTGTGCTTAATCTGAAAAATGGGGGCTAGAACTATGAGATCACTGATTTCCATGAGTATGGCAGCAATGAGTTCTTAAATGCAGCAAAGCACTATTCAATATGTAGGATGTTCAGAGCCTCCCTGTCCTGCCCTTTGTCTGCATCTTGTCTTCAAAAAGGGATAATGTGAAGCACCTTTCCTGACCTCAGAAATTAGCATTTGTCACCTGCTGAGTCCTTTGCCATGCTCAGGATATAAATAGCTTGGCCCTTTGCATGCATGTAAGGTGAGAATGGGACAAGGAAAGGGACAATTCGGGCAGCAGGAGGCCTGCAGTTCTGAAATGAGCTCCTCTCTGCCCTACCACCCTGATTTTAGTCACCAATCAGAGACTGCAGAGTTTCTGGGTAAAAAGAACATTTAGAATGGGCTTCAAAGGAATATTAACAGAATAAGCACTTATTAAAGGCAGCTTAGCTAATAAGAGCCCCTCAGGAAAAGCCAGTAGCTAGAAGGTAAAATGATTGATTTAATAATAACTGGGGCACAGGAGGTGCTGTGATGAAGAGTGTCCACCTTACAACATGAATCTTTATGTTTGTAGAGAGTGTTTTGTCAGTTCTGGATTAAACAGTAGGCAGACCAACTATGAGTAAAGGGACAAAGCAGAGGCACTAAAACAATTTTTAAGATGGATTTGATAGTTGACATTTCAAAAAAGCATCAGGGAAAAATAGAAATGTTGGGGGCTTCTTACACATATCCTAGTTGTGCAGAGTTTTTATTTTGCATATAGGAAGGCATCCTTATCGTTTTAGTGCTTGGGGATTCCAGATGTGTCAATCCTGCTCGTATTTTGTGTATAGAGTGAATTCAGGGCCATTAAGTTCCCGTAAACTCTTCAAATACAGTTTCTGCCACCCCCACCATGACCTATTTGCCCTACATCCTCTTTGTCCCTTTGCCGCAACATAGAAACACAGGAGCCTGTGGAGATGACTTGAAGGTGTCTGAGAGTGAAGGCTACTGGACACTGGCAATGTCAGCTTTTGCTTTTTTTTTTCCAGCACCACACCTTAATCTCCATTGTAGAAAGAGATTTGGGAGGCATCTATATGGGACTTATTGAAAACAGCTGACATTGTCTTTCTATTGTGTAATTATGGTATGAAAAATAAAAGTTACAAGTGTATTAGTTATCTATTGCTGTGTAACAAATTACCCCAAAAGGTAGCAGCTTAAAATAGCAATGGACATTTATTATCTCACATAGTTTATGGTGGGTCAGGAAGATGGGAGCAGTTTAGCTGGGTGGTTCTGGCTCATGATGTCTCATAATGTTTCAGACAAGATGTTATCAGGGGCTACCTCATCTGAAAGCTTGACTGGGATTGGAGGAACCACTTCCAAGGTAGCTCATTAATGTGGCTGGCAAGTCAGTGCTGACTGTCAGCAGGAGGCTTCAGTTCCTCAGCATGTGGAGCTCTCCATTGGGTGCTTAAATGTCTTCATAACACCCTGGCTGCCTTCCCCTAGACCAGGTGATCTGAGAGCAAGACAAGCCCCAATGTCTGTTATGACCTAGCCTTGGAGGTCACACTGTCATTTCTGCAAAAATCCCATTAGTTACAGACGTTCACCTTATTCATTGTGAAAGAGAACTACACCTGGATGTGAACACCAGGGAAGAAGAATCCTTGGGTGCGCTCTGAGAGGCTGGCTATTGCAAGAGGTGTTAAGGAAGATATGAAATTTGTGTAATTGTTGCCATTTTTTAAATTAGAAACTTGAACTTGCTTCCATGAGCATTGCATTTTGTATATAGATTTTTTGCTTGAAATGACTAGGCATAATTCCTGTTCAACACTTGTAAATAATGATCTCTTTAAATTCTGGATAGTCATCATTGACAAGTTGTGTTCACACGAGCAGGTAGTGCAAAATTTAAAGCCTTTTACAATTATTCAAAGGTGAGCAGTTGGCATTATATTTACAGAATCTTAACAGCTCTTCTTTTCTTCCTTGACAAACGTTATGTTGAGATTTCTTGGGATGCTGCTAATGGATATTGAATCTAAATCAACCTTTCTGTATCAAATACTTGAAAATAATGATGAACTTTTAATTCAAAGAACATGCATGCATTGTTAGAATGGTCTCCTCTCAGCCACCTTGAATGCCCTAAGTGATGATGTCAGACACTCATGGGCAGATATATTGGATACATGTGTAGAAGGAGGGTCCAGGCTACTTGGGGCTCCATCCCGGAGATACACGTAAGAATATTGATTGTTACATTTTGCATAATAGCAAAATTATGGGAAACAAACCAAGTGTTCATCCATGATAGAATGGATAAATAAATTACGGTATATACTAGTCATAGAATACAATACTATACAGCAGTGAAAATGAAAGGACTGTAGTTGTATGCATCAACAGGATGAATCTCAAAAGCATAATGTTGTACAAAAAAGGCAAGTTACAGATGAGTACATTAGAGTACATTTATTAGAAGTTTCAAACCAAATGAAACAAAGAATATTTTTTTCAGGCAGATATACATATGTAGTCATCTAGAGAAAAGTAAGTGGGTGATTATCACGAAATTCAGATTTTGATTCCTTCTTGTTGGGGACAGAGAGGCATGGGATGGTGAGGGGCACACGTGAGCCCCTGGTAATGTTTTATTTCTTAACCTGGCTTATGCCAGGTTATGGGGTTAAGAAATAACCTGGCATAAGCCAGGTTATGGGGTTAAGAAATAACCTGGCATAAGCCATGTTATTTTCATTTTATCATTCATCTTAAACTGTACATATATATTCTGTACTTCTTTGTATGTATGATATACTTCACAATTACAAAAAAGAAAAAAGGATGTGTCATTTCTTATACTCTTGAGTGTTGTGGGGAGTTCATTTCAGTTACTGGGAATAAATGCTAATAATTCATTAGATTTCTAAAATTACACATCAAATATCTTTAAAATGGTGATTGACCAATTTTACAAATTTTATATTAGGTCTATTACTGGTGACTTCTTTCTTATCAGCCCTATCTTACTTTACTTCTTGGCTCTGTTCAACCCAGGAGATTCCAGATTCACTAGTCTCTTAGCTTCCATGACAAGTGTCCTCCTCTCAGGCACTTCCTCTCATTCTCCGACTACTCCCTTTTTGCCCATCCTTTCCATGTAAGTGTTGCTTGGACATCTCTCAGAGCTTCTGGTCCTCTCACTTTAAAATCTCTCCTTGGATGAACTCACCCATCCAAGGCAGCAATTCTTTCCTTTATACTAATGGCTCTCAAACCCATATCTCCAGCCCAAAGCTAGGGAGATATAACATTTTAGGATAATGCCTGTGTTCTTCTCAAAGGTCTGTAAAAACTGTTCCACTGTTTTCTGAAGTGCAGTGTTGGAGAGAAGTGTGAAGCGAGCTTGATTTTTGTTCCTTTGTAGGTAACATTTTGAAACCACATGATTGTTTAAGGAATTTTTTTTCTCCCTTTTTATTTTTGTGATTTAAAAAAATGTTTGAGGATAATAGGTAATGTCCCATTGAATTGATTTTTGCCTGAAATTATGAGAGCCCATTTGGTTCTCATAATGATGTGTTTCTTCACAGCAGGACAGATTGTTCTATGGAATCTTTGACTGTTACTTATTTTCCATTTGCACTCTCTGGTCTGGTTTTCTGGTAATGTAAACCGATCGAGTGTGCTAACAATTACAAGTAGGGGATGCATTTTGAAATACTAATTGAGGTTTTCCATTCCTATATGTTTGGATGTTGCCCTGTGGCTCTTTACTCGGTGGCTTATTGACATGAAATGCCTTGGGAGTATGGCTACAGCCTGAAACAGTCCATTGAATTTCTCAGCAGTTTTTAAGTACAGAACAGAGACAATAGCGGTGAAAACCAAGCTATTTCTCTTTTTTTTATTGTAAGAGCCAAGCACTTAAGAGGGAGAAAAGGTTTATGTTGTGTTGCTTGTTTGGTTTAATTCCAAGAGCTTGGCTTTGAATATACAGGGCAGAGTCTGGAGGATGAAGAGGTTAGAATGTAAATGCTAGGCTGTAGGTGGATCAGAGCGCTTGGCGATCTGATAAGCAGATTTCCTTAAAAGGAAGAATAAGAACTCTTTCTAGGATGGGGAGGACGAGGCTGGGGAGGCAAAGTAGAGGACCACTTGGCTATGACTGTAGAGTTCTTGACAATTTCAGGAGAGTTCAGGGTAGGGGATGACATGACAGCTGCTACAGACATACTTGGGTGTCCAGGAGAAGGGACACTTGAGCCTGGCTCCCCAGGGAAGACATGGGAAACTGCACACACGTGGAGAAGCCCTTATCCCGCCTGGTGCCTGGAGTTAGAGCAGCAGTGGATGAGGGCAGGTTTGAAGGAGAGTAACTAGAGGGCAGCCTTTCAATGCTGCCTTGACCTAGCAGGTTCAGGGATAGGAACTGACTGTTTCCAAGATCATTGTAGAATGGTTGGGAGGAGGAGAACAGAAATGCTTAGAAGGCCAGCTGTGAGGTCAGGCTGAGGCAGAAAACAGAATAGGTACCTGTATTGCCTAAAGGCCTTGGTGGATGACAGTGTATGGTACAAAGGACAGATGTCCACCCTCTCCTGATGGCTGGAAGGGATACAGGCTCTCAGGAACTTCCAACCCTCTGGAGAAGAGTAAAAGGAAAGAAACCTGAAGACTACACAGACATCAGAAGTGACTGAGTTACCTAGAAATGGCAAAATGCTGTTTTCATCTGCTGCCTGGATATAGGGGTGGATCAGTTCATGGCAACGTGTAAGAAGCCATAGCGTTCATGTGTCAGAACCTGCAAAGCAGGAGCCCATGGAGAGATCTCCAAAAGCATATGTCTGCAGAACCACAAAAAGGGGGTTCTTGGAGGGTCAGCAAAGGCACCAAGCCTGGCAACCATGTCCTCCAGGATAAATAAGATTGCCGGACAAAACACAGGATGCTGGTTAAATTTGAATTTCAGATAAATAATGAATAAGCCTTTAGGATCAGTATGTCCCAAATGGTGCGTATAAGGCTGCATGGGGAAATGAGACATACTTATACCCCAGAATTATTTATCTGAAATTCACCTGGTATCTTGTATCTTTATTTGTGAAATCTGGCAACTCTACCCAAGTGTAACAGCGTCCCTCTCATCCCCACCTTCCACATCTCATGTGAATTCCATTCCGAGGCAAACTCGAAGAAAGAAACATGTAGTGAAGGAGATTTTGACAAATGTAGTTTCCTGCCTTGTAAAGGACAGTGGTGCCAGATTGATAACAAACGATTTGGAATGAGATCTCATGAGGCAATTTTAGCTTTTAGATTTAGAAAAACAACAACAACAGCTCCCCCAGCAGAAAGGTGATTTAACGGACATCAGTTTTGTTTATCTATTTGTTTGTGTTTTCCCCCCGGCATCTGTTCACCCTTCTTCTGGTTCACCACTTTTTCTTTGGGGAACTACCCCCACCCCCTGAACCACCTTCTACCCTCCTACCCCCAGCCCAGGTACTTCGGTAGGGCTCAATTCCCAGCTCTAGGGCTGAAGCGTGTGACTTGGCCTAAGCTAATTGGATTATTCCATTTGGCAGTCAACGATCTGATGATGGACATGTGATCCCATCAGAACAGCAGAGTCAGACCCAAGGCTTTGGTGTGACTGTTGGGGTAAATAATGCCATTCTAGTTTCTCATGGACTTGAACCTAGGAGGATGTAGGACAGGGCTAATGGGGCCACTTTGGCACCATGAGGAGAAGGGTCATCTGAAAATGGAGCAAGAAATAGAGAAGAGAAAGCAGTTGCTGATGACACTGTTTGAGCTGCAGCCCCTACACTGAACTCTTCACTGATGTGAGCAAAGACATGCTCTCCCCAGGCAGCCAGTCTGAGTTGTGCTTTCTGTCCCTCTTACATATGAGTCACAACTGATGCAGCTGGCAGGGAAAGAAACATTTCTTCGAGATGAAGATGTAAACTGGTAACAGGGAAGGAATCCATCAGGGAGACACTTGAGGAGAGAAAACACGAAAGGGATTCTTCCTGGAACAATTCCTATAGGACACGAGAGGGGTGACCCTTCAATCGCTTTGTTATATAAAGACTCCAGATCACAGACTCAGCCCTTGCTTTTCACACTGCTTTTGAACCAAGGCAGCGAACCAGAAATTAACATGCGCACATTTTCCTGTGTTTATTCACCATTCAATATTTAATTCCCAGAAGGGTGAAGGAAATACTTAATTAAACATGCTAAACAATAACCATCCTCATTTGCTTTTCACGTGGACTTGTCTTACGAAAATACGCCGTGAAGAGTCGATGAAGCTATTTTTAAAAAAAACAAATTCCGCACATCGCTTAATTATAATAACCTATAAAGTGTAACTGTACATTTTCCACCCCAGGAAACGGGTGGGCAGAACAAGGAAAGCTGCAGAAACACACCTTCTCAGCTCTTTCCTTTTTTTGTGATTGCAGGAATTCTTGGGGCTTGGCATTCACTTTAGTTCTCCGATATGGTCCTCTTGATTTCAGAGGAAATCTTACATCTAAGAGGCCTGGGGTGCTGACCCTTCTGGTGGGATGGGATTACAAAAATTTCTAAATATATATTCAGTCGTGACTGCATGATGGAATGAAGTAGGACATGTATTATCAAACATCTGGAAAATTCTGTTCACCACTGAGCTGGTCATGTAGGTGGGTGTAGGATGAAGAGGGGCCTGGGAAAGAGCTGGGATTTCAAGATGAAGTCTGTACTTCATGGTACCCGGAATTAAGGAGAAGAGAAAAGATCCTTGATTCTTTATCTCATTGTTATTTGCTCTCATATGCAAAGGTAACTCTCCTGATTTTTCTCGTTTGCCTCCAGGGTAGAGGAGGATCTCAGTTCTTTTTTACTCTCTAGGTGACAACCCTCCTCCTAACAGGAGATGCAGAGCCAGGTGGGCCAAGTTACTTGTAGGGTATAACAGACATAGTCCACCAAGAGGACCTTTCCAAGGGGTTAGAAATGAGTGTGCCTGGGAAATATGGAAACGAGCACCCTGGCAAATACGAAAGCAGGAAGATATTGTCTCTTTTAATGGGAACAAGGTTCATCATGTGAAACCTCATAGGGTGGCAACAAATTCGAGCATTCTGAATTGAAGATGCTTCTTTATTTGGGCCAGATTGTTTTCTGCTACATATTGTGCAGCCCTATCTGAGGAGCTTATTTGGAGTTAGAACTAAGCTGAATGTCTGTGGAAAATAGAAGAGAGGATGATGGTTGGCCTGGTGGGTAAACCTAATCTTCACTGTGTGGGCTTGACCTGTGTCATCAGATTCTGAAAGCAAAGCAAAATCAAAGAGGCAATCACAATAGTTGCGAGGGGTGAACTGCTCACCTCACTGGTCCTCACGGGGGTCAGAAGCGATTTGGCAGGCCGGTGAGGCAGCGCACGAGGGTGTAGACAGAACCCATGGGAATTCTCTCACACTGGATTGCTCTCCTCCCAAGGAAAGGACACCAGTGCCCACGTCAAGACCAAAGGCTTGAGTTGAGTTCTGAATTTAACAGAAAGACAGGAGAATATCTGGTCTCCGAGGGAATGGACCCTCACAGAAACTTCCTAGACTAACTCTCATCCTCTATGCCCATCCAGAATCCAAAGAGTAGGACCTTCAGTCTGGACTGACCAAATTCTCTTTTGGTCCCGGTCCAAAGTGAACCCCAGGGTCTCCCTTTCTTCCCACATCCAGAGAAATCGCAAGGGCAGGGATTTCTCCCAGGGGAGAGGGGCCAAGCAACTCAGTTTCACCTTGGCTGTCTACACAGCACTCTCCTATCTTCCCTCCACCCCCAATGCCCAACCTACACACTTGTGAGTCATGGTCACTCACTGGGTTAGATAAACAAGACGAGGCTGGAGCTGTTCTTTTCTTTTCTTTTTTGTGGGCCCTCTGGTGTGAGGTGGTCCCTTGTAGGTCCTCACCTTTTTGTGATGTGGGCCCTTTGTTGTGAGGTGGTTCCTTCTGGTTTCCTCATCCTCTTTGTGATATGGGCCCTCTGGTGTGAGGTGGTTCCTGCTGGGTGCCCCATCCCCTTTGTGATGTGGGCCCTTTGGTTGTTCTTTTTCTAAAAGAATGAGAGGCCATCTTTTCCCTCCATTTGGCCCTAAGTCCTTTGAGATCTTTCTCCCCAGTGGTTACTGTAAGCTGACCTGGGGCATACCTTCAAATGGAGTCACCTAGGTCTCATAAGGCCTGGGCATTCTGATTAAACCAACTCTGCCCTAGACTTAAGAAGAATCTCCCCCTCTTTCTTATTCTGCCTCTAACTCTTAACTAGAGAAAACAGAGTCGTCCATGAGTTCCAGCTGAGTCCACTAAAATTCTCCATGGCCCTAGACAATCGTAAATGATTCTTTGCTCTCTTCTTGTTCCATGTATTTCTCTCTGAGGTTTTGTGGTAAGAAGTAACAGTTGGAGGGAGAGATTTGGTTGCCTGGGATTTGGTATTTCATCTTCCTCTTTCTGCTGAATTTTGACATGATTTCAATTTACTGCTACACTGACTTTCTCTTGGTGACATGACTTCCCAGGGGTCTCAGAGCTACACGGTGAGAACAAAGACCAGTCCAGCTCAGAATCTTTGGAAGCTTTACTGGCCTGTGAGAAGGGCATCATGGAAATAAGCAAAATGATATTTCAAGGCCAGCTCTAGGAAGTCAACTTTGTCAGAGGTTTATATAGATTGCTCTCTGCTCATAGGGTTCAATAATCCCTTATGTAGCCCACACCTTTTACTATAAAAACCTACATCCCCTGACCTACCAGGAAGAGGGATTATTACATCCCCAATTTTCAGTTTCCAAGGGAGATGTTTATATCCAGGAGTTCGTGTCCATGATCCTGTGGGTTCTTAACATGCCCTGGTTCAAGGCATTACTTGCTTATTGGTGCCAAGACTATTTGTCAGAATTCAGGTTCCATCCCTAATACTCAGTATCAGTGGTTAAGAGCTGCTATGGATGTATGGGAGTAAGGAACCCCAGCTCTGACTATTTGACTTGGAGCTTCTGTATTTTTAGTTGACCAACCAAACTCTGGTTCACAGACATGTTGTGTTTAGCCAGGAACTCATTGGCCCAGAGAGTGTTTTCATTTTAAATGAATTGCCATATTTAAAAATCAGCGTATTTGCACCCTTTAGCATATTAAAGAATGGCCATTGTTGTGATTGGCTGGAGGTGAGAGGTGTAGTCCCCTTTAGATGGGCTTGTGCTCTCTGATTTCATAATCCTCACTACCTCCTAATGGATCTAACACATCTATATTAGGCTAACATTAAAGATAGCCTAGAAATTGTGTCTTCTCAAAGGCAGTAGTGATTGTCTTAGAAGGGACAAAACAGGGAGTGAGGGGGACTCCAGAGAGTGTGTGCCCTTTCCAAGGGGAACAGCTGCCACTCACTCTGCCCACCGGACCCCTGTCACAACCCCCGATTTACCAATTCCCCAATTACAAGCGGGACTAATGCACTCTGCCTATCGGAGAGCCATCAAAGCACAGTCCAGGGAAAGAAGGAAAAAGGGAGCAAAGGTCACAGCAGATGATGGCTGACTCTTCCCCTTAAGGTGTGTGCCCAGTAGAACTCTTCCCATTGGTACCTGAATCTACCACATGTAAGCCAACCCCTGTATGAGTAATGGGGCACCTTTATAGAGGAGGTTCTGCTGGAGGATGATAATATTTGCTGCTTGTTTTCAGGACTGTGCAGCTTCTTTGTTCCAAGTGAGTCCTCCAGCCCCACTTCTTTTAGAATTTAAAAGAATAAATTTTATTTTTTCCATTATGAAAGGAATGCATGCTCATTATAGAAAATCGGGAAAACGCATAAAGGTAAAAGGAAATTTAAAAATTACTTAGACTCACTACCACTGTTAATAATTAAGGGTGACTTTCTTCCACTAATTTTGCTACACACACACACACACACACACACACACACACACACAGATACACACATAGATACATTTATATGTAAAATGAGCTTATGATATTTATAAATTGCCTATGTGGACTGTGCTCTGAATATAAAAGTAATATATGCTCATTATAGAAAACTAGAAATTATCAACAATTTAAAGAAATATAAAGAAATAACTGTAAATCGAATAGAGTCCCACCACTTAGTGATAACATAATTGATTTGTTGCTATTATTTACTTATTGTTTTAGCTACACATTTTATATGCACACGATTCTGATTTTTTTAAAACATAATATAGGCAGCATAATCACAGTGCTAGATGAAAGATAGTTATTAGCCTACATAGTTTTTAAAACATTAATGATGTGGATTATTCAATATGGTTTTTTAATAATTAGAAAATGACTCAAAATCCTCAAGGGACCACTGTGTTGCCCTATGCAGTTGAAATTTTGAGCATAGGACAAAAATTCTGATTTGGTAAATCTCCAGACACAATGTCACCATGCTTCTCCCTGGTCTCCCAGCCTTCAGAATGAATTTCACCAGTCCCCTCCCTGCAGTAGAGTTCTAGTGATTCCTCTGAAGTTGCCACCATGCTTCCTTGGGGCCTCAATGCCTTTTTTTTTTTTTTCCTTTTCTTTCTTAGGATAGGGCCAAACTCCTTAACGATGGGACATACAGTAGTCCCTGCTCAGGAAGAGACAACATGAGGATTAAATGAGTTAATACATGTAAAGTGCTTTGGAATAATGCCTTGAATTAATGTTAGCTGTCATTATTCTTCTTTTCTACTGCCTGTATTCTTTCTCCATATTGTGTGGGACAAGGCTACTGGTAGCCCCAGATTCATATCATTAAGGTCCATTCCTTGAGAAGGAGGGAATTTTCTCTCTTTAAGTCTCAGTTTAGAAATTAAAGAAATGTACTTTAATTGGTCTGGTCTGTGCCATGTGCCTACACTGGTTGCTGGCGTACGGTGGAATCTGTTACCCAGAGGTGTGTGGGGTACCACATGGTGGCCAGGACCATGTAGGACAAAGAATCACATGTCCCCGCACTACCTTCTCCCTTCCCATCCTATCTCTCCTTAGGATTTTCTTCTCCTGATATATTAAAGCCTTGTCTTTATTTTTTAATTTAATTTTTATTTTATATTGGAGTATAGTGATTTACAATGTTGTGTTAGTCTCAGGTGTACAGCAAAGTGATTCAGTCATACATATACATGTATCCATTCTTTTTCAGATCTTTTCCCATAGGTTATTACAGAATATTGAGTAGAGTTCCCTTTGCTATACAGTTGGTCCTTGTTGATTATCTGTTTTATATACAATAGTGTGTATAAGCCTTGTCTTCGTGTAACCTATCAAGGATGTCATCCAGAGTCTCATTCTTACGGTCTTATGATCCTCTTTTGAGTTTTTAACATGAATGAAATTTCCTTTTCCTTAATCTGGGGCATTGCGTAAAGGTCCCACGCAAGACGTATTTATCTATATAATCACTATAATATCAAACAAGTAAGTCCTATCATGTCATCAGGAACAGCTTTATTCCTTCCTCCCATCCCCTACTTTCCAGGTTATTCTTAGAAAATAAGAAGTCATTTGGTAACTTCACAGCTTAATAATTAATATGTCCAGTTCATTAGAATATGAACAATTCCAAATTAATGTGAAACTAAGGCGTCTTCCTGGCCTAAGCTCAGCTTTACTGGGGTTTGTCAGTGTCCCTCTGATAAGGGACGGGCTGACCAGTGGCAGTGGAAAAGGGGAGTTTTACACCCCCTACCCTGATTCCTCTGTGGGTGCTTCCTCTCCTCCTCCCCTGCCTCTGGGGGGAGGTGTGCAAAGTGTGATATCGCAATAGACTAACTGCAGAAGCAGATATCAAAATCTAGATATCTTCTAAAGCCAGACACTAAAGAAATTTGCAAAAAAGGGAAATAATTCTATTCTTCTTACTATATTTTTGGAAAATAACAGTTATTTCTCATAGCAATGTGTTATTTATGTTGACACATCATGGATTTATTGTTTTTATTTTTAAATGGTTTAATAAATAACTTGTAAGTGGTCTTCATTTTGATTTATAGTATAATAAATGTGTATAGATATGTCCCATCCAAGCAAAAGTTCTTTGGGGTCGTCTATACATTTTTTTAAATTTTATAGAAGTATAGTTGATTTACAATGTTGTGTTAATTTCTGCTCTCAATACTTCTTAAGAGTATGAGGAGGGATACTGATACTATAAAGCTTGAGAACTGCTCTTGAAAGACGTTGGGTCTCAGGATAGGGGTGTCCCAGCTTTAAAATTTATGGCCGTAACTCAGATATGCAGGTATTTCTTCCTTTCTCTATTATGGTGGCCCTGTGCTGTTGGGAGCCCTGAGATTCCCAATCTTCAGACAATCCTTCAGGTTCCTAGCCAGGGCATTCACTGTCACCTGAGTACCTCTGAGGGGCTGGGAGCCTGGTGTTCACGGTGCGGGGAGGGCTTGTTCTGGAGAGATCTGTCTTGCTATCATTTCCGTGCTGCCATACCTGCCATATGTTGGCATGGAACATTCATCAGGAATTTTCCTCCCAGAGTTCTAGGCAGGAAGCTGAGCAGAAGCCCATTCTGCCCTCAGATCCTCCAATCTGTCGGGAGATTTCTGTTGTTCCCCCCCGTCCCCCATCCCTATGAGCCCACCCCATGGTGATGATCAGAGATACATGTGACTTTCTCTCTTGCTCTCTTCTCTGATTCGCCCTGAATTTCTTCTCTTGATGAAGGAAGGCATTTCTCTCTGTCCTGTACAGCAGGGAAGGGCTCTTCCATCACATTCTATATGCAATTTACTTTGTTTTCTTATCAAGCTGGGCTCATTGATACTTAAAGGTCAGCTTTCAATATCAATTTCTCTTTCCACTCTGTGGCTCTTGCAATTACATAACAAGTTTTGCTCCTGTGAGCTTGACAAAAGTCAATTTTGAGAGTCAAGGTTGAACAAAGACTTCTTCCTCTGGTCTCTACCTTTTCCCTAAGAGCAGAGAGACGGAGGGTTAATGTTATTGTTTGGACTGGTGGGGGAAAGAGTAGGGGGTAGAAGGAAAGGGGAAAAACCCCACCAGTTTAAAATCATCACCCTGTTGTCAGGAAATATTTTAATGCGATTTCACAGAATCCACTGTTACCATGTCCTGTTCACTGTCTTCTCTGGAGTCCTGAGGTTGGAATTCAAGAGTAGATGCTGTGTTCATGGGATGCTTTCTTAGTACATCAGGGATGTCCCACTGTAAAGAGGCTGCTCAGTGCATGAGCTCATCCTGCACTTCATTTTCAGAAAACTGCCTACAACTCCAGGGGAGGATGATTGCAGCCCTTTTGGAGTATGTGATCCAAGGCTCCCTGACCGCAGCAATGGGACCAGGAATAGACCCTTGACCCAAAGTGTGGCAGATTGTATTTTCCAAGGATGGTCATAGCAGTCTCTTCCAACAACATGCTTTTCTTACAATGAAACCTTGCTACACTCTCTTCAGACAGTGGAGTCTGTGTCCCCTCCCCTTGAACCTGGGCAGAACTTGGTGACTCAGAGTGTGCACTGTGTGACTTCTGAGGCTATATCACATGAGGTGATGATATAGCTTTTACCTGGCTCACTCACTCCACATCTCCCCTTTGCCCACACCCTCTCTCCCTCTTCCTATCTCCAGATACTTGCTCTGGGAACCCAGCTTCCATGTGGTAAGGAAGCCCAGGCCACATGGAGGGGATGCATCTAAGGGTTCCAGTTCGTAGCCCCTGTTGAGGTCCCGACCAGCAACTAGCATTAACAGCCAGACTTGTGAGTGAGGAAACCTTGGAGGTGACTCCAGTCCCAGCGACCACCTGACAGCAACCACGTAAGGGACGCTTAGTGAGCATTGTGTCGCTGAGCCCAGACAACCCCCAGAATCATGAGTGATTACAACAGTAAATACTTGTTGTTTGTGCTGTTAAATTTGGGGAGCTTTATCACTCAGCAGTAGATACCCGATATACAAGGAGAGTCATTTATAGAGATTTTCGGATTTTCTCCCAGGACTTTTGGAATTGAGGCACAGAGAGACTGTGTCAGCTAACCACAGGGGTTAGACCTGGGAGATTATGCAGACACAATTGCTGAAGGTGTCATCTTAGGTTCAACCATGTGTGAAACGAAACACACACCAGAGGAATGGATATTTTCAGAGAGAAGGACGTGAGACAGGGAGAGAGTGTTGTCAGGGTTTTGGATGACTTTCAACTTCTTAGCTTTGGTGAGGCCCAGTTATACATTCAGGACTTAGATCCTGGGAGAAGTTTTTCTATCTAACAATGATAATGATCATAATTATTACATTTATTTTAATTTAATTTAATAAATAATCATTATTAAATTAAATATTGTTATTATAAATAGTATTGTCATCTTCTGCTTCAACTAATTTCAGTACTTTTTTTTTTTATGTTGGGGCTAGGAGTTTATTAATTAATTAATTAATTTTTGCTGTGTTGCGTCTTCGTTTCTGTGCAAGGGCTTTCTCTAGTTGTGGCAAGTGGGGGCCCCTCTTCATCGCGGTGCGCGGGCCTCTCACTGTCGCGGCCTCTCTTGTTGCCGAGCACAGGCTCCAGACGCACAGGCTCAGTAGTTGTGGCTCACGGGCCCAGCCGCTCCGCGGGATGTGGGATCTTCCCGGACCGGGGCACGAACCCGTGTCCCCTGCATCGGCAGGCGGACTCCCAACCACTGCGCCACCAGGGAAGCCCTCCTTGATGTTTTAAGGAGATTTGAGAGTTGTTTATCACCATAGCAGAATCCAGCCTATCCTGCCAGATTCGATGAGTCTGCATCATCCATCACCAAGAGACTGGGACCCTCCAGGGAAACCTCCCCGAGCAGCCCTTTCCCCTTATTTCACAGTGGCCGCCATCTTGCTTTCCCTAGAAGTTTCCTAGGAGCTTCTCTTCCTCCTCCTGTGCCCCTCCTACACCCGAGGGAGTGGATCTGGTTCTGGGTCCCCGTCCTTACCTGATTGTCCTTTCTCTTCAGATTTTAACATGCTCACGTTTGTGCAATCTTTAAAAATTCTCATCCAGCCTTCCAATAGTCACATACCTTGCCTTCTATGAAACTTTCCTACAGTTTATACACCCTGTCTCAGCTTTCCCGTTTCCCGAATACTTAATCCTCTGTAAACTCATTTTTTAAAAAATTGAAGTAGAGTTAATTTGCAATATTGTGTTAAGTTTCAGGTGTACAGCAAAATGATTCAGTTATATATATATATATTTTTTTCAGATTCTTTTCCATTATAGGTTATTACAAGGTACTGAATACAGTTCTCTGTGCTCTACAGTAAATCCTTGTGTAAATTCATTTTTGTTCTAATCTCTTCACTGAAGCTGGTTGCCTGAAATTGTTTGGCTACATAGATCAAGGCTGCTCTGATCCTCCGAATTCCAAATCTTTATTATCATAGGATTATAGTATTTCGAAACTGAAAAGAAAATGCAGGAGGATGTACTTCTCAAACTTTAATGTTCATAGAGTCACCTAGGGATCTGCTGGAAAGGCAAATTCTGGGGGCTCACCCGTAGAGATTCTGATTCAGTAAGTCTAGGGTAGGACTGGCAATGTGCATTGCAATCAGCTCCCAGGGATACTGGTGTTGCTGCTTTGTGGGCACACTGGGTTAGATGACAGTGTTTTGTTTTCTCCAAGTCTGAAATGAAGACGGATGTATGAACGAATATCCTTTAGGTAGCAGGGGAGGTCTTCTCCGTGGTTGCCCTGGTGAACCAGCAGGAGTAGATGTTATAAATGGTCCAAGAAAGAATTATTAGGGTACACACAATCGGGGATGACGGCAATGGTCCCAGTATTCTACACTTGATACATGTCTCCAGAACTTGTACTTGGGGTTAAGATTGAAGCTGGAGGCAAAGCAACTTCTCTTCTCTTCGTGGAGACAGGCCTGGTCCTGAAACACACATCTGAGCTCTATATCTATGGGCAAACACAGAAAAATAATGAACTGTTGATAACTTTCTGTGGAAATGCATTCTTTGGGGTTTTTTTTAACAGACAAGTTGTTGATCTTGGGAAATCACAAAACGTTAAGTTAACATAAGAGGCAGCTTTCTAGGGACCTCATTCCTCCTCTAGCTTAATACTTTTCCTTCCTCCGTAGCCATCTCTTGTTGACACAGGGTAGCCATGCTTGTCACTGGGAAAATGCTATCTGATAAGCGATGGCTCCTGCCAAGGGTTTTCTCCTACCTTCCCATCACTCTGCCCTCCCACTCTACCCTTCTTCCAGGACTAGTACTAGCTGAGCTTACCAGCTCCCTGCAAAGTCTTGACAAAATGACAGAAGCAGACTGAAAAAGATGGGAAGGATTTTAGAGATTTAGACGGGTCTGGCCCCCCCATTTTTTTTTTTTTTTTGATGTGGACCATTTTAAAAGTCTTTATTGAATCTGTTACAATATCGCTTCGGTTCTATGTTTTGGTTTTTTGGCCACGAGGCATGTGGGATCCCAGCTCCTCTACCAGGGATCGAACCTGCACCCCCCACACTGGAAGGCGAAGTCCCAACCACTGGACCTCCAGGGAAGTCTCTGGCCCACTGTTTTTGTTTTAAATGAGAAAAATTGAAATTTGAAGAGGAGAAATATGTCTTTCAAGGTCACACAGCAAAATGCTGGCAGAGCCAGTGCAATGAACAAGATCTTCTGATACCTGGTCCAGTAGTCTTTGACTGCATCCTGTTCTCATGGGATGGGAAAGTGGAGATGGGCAAGGCAAAGCAGGATGGGTTATTCGCAAGTTCATTCAGCTACCTAGAAGCCCAGATAAAATTTGAGTACTGTGTTGTGATAATTCAGTGATAAAATATATCAGACGTGGGTTTTGTTTCATTTTGTTTTATTTGTCTAATATCCCAGCCTTTACAGATGAGGACACAGAGGCCCAGGGATGACATTGGCCAACACATTCCTGGTATAAAAGTTACTGATTCACTTATTCTGGAACTTTCCAAGCATTCCTTTGAACCTCTGCTCTTTCTGATTTTCCCACTCCTGACACATTTGCAGCACAAAGAGTGAGTGTCCTTGGTTTTCTTCTTAGAATCTTGAAGGGAAATCTTTCTTACTCCTCCCTAGAGGTTTTGTACTTCCTTCATGCTCAGCCAGAGAGGAGAAAGTTCAGTGTCCAAAGCGACATGGAAGGTGAAAGGCTGTCCAAGACCCCTGGCATCTCAATGCTTCCAACATTGAGTTTTCTCTGGCCTTGGCTTATTAATGATGGTATATTAAGACCTCATTTTTATAGATCTCACCAATTTAGAATCAGTGACAACTGCGACAGGGGCCACATTGAGGTTTAACTTTGAGAATCAAAGAGGAAAATTTGAACAAATTATTTGAGTTAATGATATTTAAAAGTGGATGTTTATAGAGAACAGATGTATGGTTGCCAAGGGAGAGGAGGGGTGGGGGAGGGAAGAACTGGGAGGTTGGGATTAGCAGATGCAAACTATCATATATAGGATGGATAAACAACAAGGTCCTACTGTAGAGCACAGGGAACTATATTCGATATCCTGTGATAAACCATAATAGAAAAGAATATGAAAAATAATGTATATATATATATAACTGAATTACTTTGCTGTACAGCAGAAATTAACAATTGTAAATCAGCTGTACTTCAATAAATTTTTTTAAAAAGTGGACATTTAGCCAATTTAAGAACCATGTTAAGCATGTTCAGAATTCCTTGACTCAAACCTCTTGACCGTTTTTATATCAATTACACATTAGTCTTACCTGTTCGGTAAGGAAGGTCTCCTGTGATTTTCTATGAGGAAACATATTGCTAGCCTAATCTAGCCATTCTGTGTAGGTGTAAGCATTGTAATTAAATTGCACTGCTCTAAAAATATTTTTTTTTGCCAACTCAGAATTTTGTCTTCCTTTGGGTTTCCTTCCAATAATGAATATAGATTAATGAAGCTTTGCTCTACTTGTAATGTGTGTGTGTTTGCTGTGTGGCATCATGAATTAACGACACCATGACCTAGAGGTAATCCACTGTAATAATGATTGTTGTAGTGAGCAAAACAGGTTTCAGGATATGTGTGGTTATGTGTTATTATGTATTCGAAGAGTAAACAGGTTTATAACTTTGTCCTAGGTAAAGAATGCCATTGGTAAGAGATAATAAAAGGATTTTTGACTATTAGCTCAACTCAGCCAAGGAGAAGGGTTTTAATTACAAAGGAGCTGGGCAGTTGGTAAGAGAGTATAACTGAGTGTGGATTCTAGGAACTACGGAGGTGCTGAAGCTGGCAGAAGGCCATGTCCTGTTTGGCAATACTTTGTTTGCTGAAGCAGAGCCCACCAGTATCTAGGTTATGGGGAAAATTCAGAAACACAGAACAACAGATGACCTTAGCAGCAAAAGTAAATATGGGCCAAAGGAAATAATATAAAAAAACAAGTCCAGAGAAAGAGGTCTTGAGCAAGACTCCGAATCTAAATCAGTTTTCATGGCACAACCTCATTCTCTGGTTAAAATGTCATGGTTATTTAACCACCTGTACTCTGGTCACCCATGGCAACTGCAAGCACTAACTCTAAAACCAAACTGAGGCCTCATGTCCCAGAATAATAATGCTGGAGTCGATGAACATGGATACAAGGTTGTAACTTCTGATTCTGCTTTGAGTTGGTACACCTTATCCATTGGCACTTGTTCTAAGCCTACCTTCCTACATTCCTTTTGTTCACCATTTTAAAAATCTAATTTGCATATCATACAATTCACCCACTGTAATATACAATTTGATGATTTTTGGTAAATTTATGCCATTGTGGGCATCACCATAATCCAGTTTTACAATGCTTCCATCACCCTAAAATCTTCCTCATTCCCATTTGCGGTCAATCTCTGTTTCTGCTCCCACCTCCAGTGATCTGCTACATCATTTTGTGATTTTTAGTTACCCTTAGTTTTGGCTCTGTGTTTGTAGAAGCAAGCATGTGGCTATTTTAAGAGACATAATTTATGTTGAAACGGCTTTATTATTTTTTTAATCCATAAATATCTGTTACTGACAAAAGTGGAAAAATCCTTAAGACTAAATCTTACTAAAGTGATATCTGTTTACAGTACATACAGAATGTGCTTTGACAGGTAAGTAGAACGATGAGATTTGTACAGAAGCAGCAGTTACAGGAGCACTGCTCATCGTGAAGCTTACTTACGAGGAATGAAGAAACTGTGCAAAGGTACAGATAGAAAGGTACTTTTCATCAGTACTATCATATGTAATAAACATGGAATCCATAAATTGGGCTAATGCGTAAAAATGTTCATTAATCTCCCCTTAGGAAATTGTGTCCCCAAACTAAAAACATTACAGTAAGAATTGCTTTTTTTTTATTAGAGAATTTCAATAATTCTTTACTACAAAATGTCTAGTTGAGTTATAGAACTAGAGGAATATTGCCACTACGAAGCAAATGAATGAGTCCTCCCAGGCAGTGGCATTCAAGGGTCACAGCAGGAGTGGACAGCAGAGTTGAGCAGGGGTCTTCCTCTCCCTCAGGAGGGACGGTACTAAGAAAACATATGACGTCATTTCTCTGACTGATGGATGGTTGATGTGTTTGTCGATTTACAAGATGGGTTCAATGATACTGAATTGGACTCTCGATTCTTGCTTCTTCACAAGCTTTCACCGGGAGGATGACAGTGTCACAAGGAGGGGCTAGAAAGGTACTGGGATGGGGTGGGTGCCCACCTCTTAGCTGCCCAGGGGGGATGTCTCCTCCTCCTCCAGGTGAACGGAGCCCAGTGTCTGGACTCGGTCTTCAGGACACAGGTTCTGGAGGGGGATATAACATCCACTGCCCCACAGGGGCTCTGCTGTGCATTCCCCTCTGTGGCTTGGAATGCGTTTCCAAGCTGCCCTCAAATACAAACTTCATGCCATTGTGGGCCAACCTCTGGACCTTTCTCCTCTAGCCTGTCCCCTCTCTGAAATCAGAACCAGCTCCCTCCAGCTTTAAGGACTGCATCAAAATGAAAACTTCAGAATTCCCCAACGACACAGACACCTAAGATGATTTAGGTGTGTCTAGATGGGGGGGGGGATTCCATGACACACGGTTGGTAAACCACTGAATGGGTAGGCTGTTACACCGTCAGACAGGAGAGCACCCCTGGGTGGCTGCGACCACAGGGCCCTCCCCAGGTTCTGGAGAGGAGTCTGGTGGCTGCCTAGGGCATGTGAGGATGCCGCCGTGGGGTGGGTGGAACGGGATGTGCGCAGCCCAGTTGAGGAGAGGAGCGGGTGCCAGTGGGGAATGGGAGCCCTACATGTAAGAGCGGGATGGAACTTCAGAACTCCTTTGGTCAAAGCCCCTCACTTTACAGATGGGAAACGGAGGTGCTGAGTGAGAACGTGGCTTGTCCTTGGTCACATGGCAAGACGGAGACAAAGCCGGGGCCGGAGCCACGTCTCCAAGAGCCTCAGCCCTGTGCTTTTTTCCTGCTGTAGTACGCTGCCTTCTGAAATCAAATATAGAGCCTAGGAAGACATAGCTTTCATATAGAACCTGTCACTAAGATGCTGAACTTATATATATACATATATATATGTATATATATATGTATATATATATATGTATATGTATAAAAAATAGGAACCCTGAAAAACACTTCATTGAAACACAACGAGCTTCCTTGAAAATACTGCAGAGGCAAGTTTCCCAGGTTTGGGGAGGATGGTGGAGGAAGTCACGTGGGGGGAACAGAGCAGGTGCTTCCTAGGACCCAGATCATGGGCAACCCTTGCAGATTACCTTGGGTCAGGTCCACAGTTGCCTGTGAATGGAAACTTGAGGCCAGAAGGCTGGTGGCAGACAAGATATCTCTGAAGAAAATGGATTGTTTGGTGGCAGGGTTATTGGAACGGATATTTCCCCATGCTTGGAGAGTCATGAGGCTCTCCAGTCTTTAGGGGCAAGAGGGATCTGTGACGCACACAAGCAGGACAGGCACAAGTGAGATGGAACAGTGGCCGAGAGCCCTCAAAAAGGATATGAATCTTTGGCCAGAGCAGGAGCCTCTGGGCTAGCAACAGGCTGGGGCAGAGGCTTCAGGGACATGTCAGCTGTAGGAACCAAAGCTGATCTTTGACCCATGAGGCCTCTGACAGAGCAGCTCCCATCCTTTATCTCGTAGGGGCAGGAGGTGAAGAATAAACCAATGAGGCCAACAGAGACCTGAAGAGTGTCTCATTCTGGGACTGTTTTCATTGAGAGCTCTACATTTCAGAGCCAGAAAGTACAGCAGGACCAGGGAAAAGAAAGTATGGATGGAGAGAGGTAAATGGAAGAAAAGGGCAAGGCGGGGGAGATGAGAGGGAGGAAGGACTGAATGGGCATAGAAGACTGAGGTCAGTTTCCAGGTGGGAGAGTGGAAAGAGGGGAGAAGACATTTGAATGAAGAGAAGGGTTGGAACTTTCTATAAGGCAGACCCATCACCCAAGACACTGGGGAGCCGTGAGTGCAGAAGCCCATTTAGGGAGTTCAAGGAATTTATGGGAAAGCCTTTGTGACTTATGAGCTCACGGAGCCAGGATTTCACTGGAGGAAGTGAGGCAGGAAAGGTGGAAGGACATGATAGATTGTGAGAGCTTCGCTGTCATCAAAGGCCAAGCAGATGAGCAAGAACCTTCAGGGCGGGAGAGAACCCATGCAGACCGCAGTGCATTACCAGCAGAGCAATGGAAACTCACACAGAGAGCCGGACAAGCAGAGGGAAACTTTGGGCTTTGGGCTTCCCTTGCTGGGGGAGGCGGGCTTCCATTGTCGGGGAAGGGCCAGCCCTTCCAAGTGTGGTAGTGGCCACCAGCCTGGTGAGGCTGGAAGTCAGGACATCTGGGTTCCAGCCCCAGAACCCTCTCTTATCTGCTACAAGAACTTGTCCGGTAACTCAGCTTTGCTTATTCTGCAGACATGGATGGCACGACCGATAAATGAGATACTGCTGTGTCCCGGTTAAGACATCACTGTGTGGATTTTGAAATGAGGGACTGAACTGGAGCAAGTCTGTAGACTTCTTTCTCTTATTTCCTTTCTTCCTTCCCTCCCTCACTCCTTCCAAACCCAAGGGTGAAACAGAAGAATCATTTAAAAGAAGTAATGGTTCAGGTAGAAGGTTTTGATCCGAGTGATACCAGAGGTTTTAAACTGGGCAGCAGGAATGCTGGGATGAGAAATGTTTCGGAATCAATCTATCAAACAACCCCTGAGACAGACACACAGAGCTGGGAGGAGCATCGTTCTGAGGGCTGGAGGACTTGGTGCTGAGATGATGCTTCAGACACAGAATGAGATCTGGTTTCTGGTTCAGATACATGTGTGTGCAGACACCCGGGGAGGGGATTCTCACCCACTCACGTCCTTTCCCCTCTGCACCAGCAGGCAGCCTTCAAGGGGACTGGCCGAGGGCTGGATTAGAGAGCAGTGGGCAGAGAGGACCAGCTGTGACAGACACATATTCGTTTCCAGGAATCGTTGATTGCCTCCAGCCCAACCCTCTTAGCCTCACCTTCTGGACCCAAATCTCATAAACCCTTAGGGACCAGCCCTTGAGAAGGTTTATGTGTTTGTAAGGAAGGAAAGCAGAGTTATCTCTGGCCTCACAGCCTCACAGACCCAGTGGCACTACCCCATTGGGGACTTCAGGGCTGTGTCCCTCACCCCCAGCTCAATCCCCTCCTGATTCATGTGATGGTGAGCCTTGAGGGGAGGGGGGAGAACAAGAGCTTTGGAATTCTTGAATAAGTAAGAGGAATCAGTCAATTGATTTCTCTGTGGATTAGATTAAAAATTCCCAGGGCCGACACTGGGGAGTTCTCCCTGCCCCGCCCCCCTATTTAAAGGGCCATACATATTGTATGCGGAACTGGGGAATCTAAAAGCCCAGTTTAAGGTTTTTGCTTTTGGAGTCTGACCGTGGCGGCAGTCACATTTTTAGTATCATACCTTCACCCAATAGTCTGAAGCCGATTCCCCCAGCTCCAGCCCAGGGAGGTACCCTGGCCCTGAGAATGGGGGAGCCCCTTCTCTCTCCCACCGCAGGCTCTAGTCTCCAGGGAGTGGATGCTGCGTCGTTCACTGTCTGCCCTCCAGGTGGCTGTCACATCCTGCCCACCCCCCAGGCTGGAGGCAGAGAAGAGATGGGCTGGCGGGGGCAGCCCCCCAATAGAGCTGAGGTCATGGATCTGCCTGGCGCTCATTGCTCCCTTTGGGGGAGCGACTGGGGAGCTACTCAGTTAACTCCCAGACCAATAGCCTGGAGTACCACTATTTGCGTCTGCTAATGGGTCTCTGTCCCTTAGATCCAAAGGAGGCACTGGTTTGTGGAAGCAGCAGCCAGGAGAGAGTCATGGAGCTGCAGGAGAATGGGAGGTGTGGGAGGGGTGGGGAAACAGGCAGAGAGAGCAAGTTCTAAACAGAGAAGGGGCCAAGCAGGGGGGGCAGTGATGGGGAGAGAGGAGAAGGCAAGGTGCAGGACAGCCACCTGGGGTCCTCCTTGGCTGGGGCTGAGCTGCCCCTCTATAGAAGCCAGAGCCTCTGTCCTGCCTGACGTGCGTGGTGGGAGCCCTGGGCGATGGGAATGGCGAGCCCCTGAGGCCCAGGGCGTCACAGTCGCCTCTCCACCTCCACTCTCTGGCCAGGGGCAGGCGCCTCTTGGGAGAAAAGCAGGGGAGGGGAAGGCAGGCCAGAGTAGCAGGTCACAGTTCAGACCTAGAGGCCTGGAGGAAGTGTGGAGATCACCAGGTTGCTGGCGGGGGCACCGCAAAAGTCCCTGCACCCCGTCCCTGCTCTCTTCTGGAAGGACTAGAGCAAAGCTCCAGCGAACCCAGGGGTGGAATCTAAGGCTGGGGGAGGGGCAGAGACTTGTGGGCGGGGTAGCCAGCTGGAATGGGGCGGGGTTCCCACCCATGGAGAGGCAGCTGAAGGAAGGGAACCCCTCCCTGTCCTGGGGCTTAGGGGAGGGGCACAGGGCCCCAGGGGGTCGGCGGAGGAAGGGCCACCCAGTGGGGAGCAGAGAGTTCCAGCAGGCAGAAGAGAATCATTATTGTGCTTATGGACACAGCAGCTCCCTGGCTCTGAGAGAGCGAGCGGGCAGTTTTTAGGCACTAGATTTCTGTGATGCGGTTTTAAGTAAATGAATGAGACCGAGTAGCCTGTTCGGTCAGGGTGAGCCCCTTGACTGCACCCACTGGCCAATTCAAACCCAGGCAACTTCGGGCCAGGGTCAGGCCAGGGTCTCTGAGCCCCCAGGATGGGGAGAGGGGATGTGGGACTGAAAGGGAGTTGGTGACAGTCGGCGGGGGGCGGGGGGGTGAGACTGGGGCCTAGCCCCGCTCCTCCCTCCCCTTCGATTCTTCTGGAAGAGTGAGGGTGATCGCTTTAGATCCCAGGTCCGAGCGCCCTGCCAGACCACCGGCCGTGTCCCAGGAGTATGGCTTCCCGGGCAAAGGCGGTGCACCCCCAGCTCCTACAGAGGGGTCGAGGGAAGGGAGCCATCCAGAGCTGGAAGCTCTGCTCCAGGCCCCTCTCGACCCCTGGCCTGCCTGCCCTGCCGGTCACACGGTCACTTCTGTCTTGCTGGCTGTGTAGCAGGTGTGGTGGCCTGGGATGTAGTGCAGCTGTTCCACGGTGTTGTGTCTGCGTGAGGCAAAGGCCTGGCGCTTGGCTGCCGTCTGGCTGTGGCCCAGGGTGGCGCAGGAGTTACTGGACGCACTGGGATGGGAGTGCATCTTGGTCATGCGGTAGCGGTTCAGTACGGGCGTGGACACAAAGACATCCGTGTGCGAGATGGCCCGTGACAGGGACTGCTCGGGGAAGGCCGTCCGCTCCGGGGACAGCAGCGGGTCCTGGGAGTGCAGGCGCTCCGTGGAGAGCAGCTGCTCTTCCGACAGGATGCGGTCGTAGGGCATGCTGAACTCATCCGGCAGGCCCCGCTCCAGGGACAGGACCCTGTCCTGAGACATGGCCCGGAGGGGCCGGTGGGGCCGCTCTCGCGGCAGCGGCTTCTGTTGGGACATCTGGATGACGTTGAGGGGGAGGGTGCCACGGGCGGCCAGGTCGGGCAGGTGCCGCCTTCTCATGTAATACTCGTCTGCCTCCTTGTCAGCTGTAGGGGAGAGAGAGAGTTCGAGAAAGAAAGAGAGAGAGAGAGGAGTGAGCTGGGGCAACGCTGTGACAGTGCAGCTAGGATCCAACTAGGATCCTGCAGCCCACACAGGTAGAGGCTGTGCTTCTCCGGACCCCAGGGGTCTTGTTAAGTGCAGAGTCTGATTCTGACCCAGCTCTGGGGTGGGTCTGAGAGTCCACATCTCTAAGGAGCTCCCAGGCAATTCTGATGCCCCTCGTCCCTGGACCACCTTGAGTATCCGGGGTTAATGGACTCCCTCGAGGTCTCCAGGGAGTTCATGGCCCAATAGATGGCAAGCCCATGACCCTGAACTCCTGCTCCAGTACTGCTCCTGCCACGCCATGGTCCCGAAATAGAACAGCTCCCTGGGTCTTGCTGAAACACCCGAGGAGCAGCCGGCAGCTTTCTGATGAGGCTCAGAAGCTCTCTCCAAGGAAGTTGGGCTGCAGAACAAGACTCCTGCTAGAATAAAGCAGAGTGCTCCACCCAGGAGGCGCTTGTGAAAATGCTTACTGGTAACTTAGAAACATAGTAACACCTTCTCTGGAGTAACAGCCTATGCCTAGGAAGCCAACACATGGGCATCCAGCCTCCACACAAGCACAGAATCAAATCTACGCGTGCTTCGCCTGTGCCCACGGCACGAGCAGGCACCTCGTTCAGATGCTCCGCCCATCTCTCTGTCCACGAGGCCCCCCAGGCTCACCCTTGAACTCACCCAGGACATGCACAAGCCTTCTTTGCCCCACATTTCAGGAATGAGGCTTCCTACAGACAGCCTTCCAGATCTCTGCAGAATGTGGGATTCCCATTGTTAGCCATAGAAACTCACTGTTCCACCTTGGCGTTGGCTGATAGGGACTCATGGGCTGAACTTCTATCACAGTAGGTTACCCTGTACTGTCAAGCACAGGCTCGGCCCTGTAGCTGGGTGGTCATCGAAATAGACTCATTGGGAAATGGAGGCAGAAGGTCCAGGGGTTGGAAAACTGGAAGAGAAGACCTCTCCTGCCATGTACCTTCTTGACATTGTAACATCTGAAACCCATCAATCCCTAGAGCTCCCCAGACTCAAATGGCAGAGCTGGGACCATGGGATGTACTGGGCTCAACTCATGAAATGGGGTCTGTGCGTGGAGTGGGGAGTCTCAGGCTCCCAAGACAGTGTTAACGGGGTTAGGGAGGGAGCTGGCTTATGGGCCCTTCCACAGCCGGTATCTGGGAAGAGTCTCAGAGAAAGCTCTGGCATTGAGAGCCTTTACTCCAAGACAGATAGAGAGCAAGGAAGGCCCAGGGTTTGAAGAAGGCAGGTGTGGGGTGAGGCTGGGGAAAGGCTTTCTCTTATAGTTAACCTGGTACATGAGTTGAAGCACGGAGGATCCCATGGCCTCCATTCTACTGAGGGAGAAGATGGACTCATGCTCTAAAGAACAAAAACAAGGGACTTGTCTGTTCTCTTTTACTGTGCTACACCTTGCTCTTTGCTCTTGGGACACCCCGCTCCCATGCCCTCAGGTGCACAGCAAGAGAGTGAGACACAGGAAGATGTTGTGGAGGCCCCAGAGGCAGACCCCAGCCCCAGGAAAACCCCACTTACTTAGCCTCTTCAGGGATGAGTACTTGCTGGGATGGGTCTTCACTGCGGACTCGTAGGATGGGGGCAGGTGGGCCAAGTTCTGGAAGGAGCGGGAGAAGGAGAGGTCATAGGGCTCGGTGGCCGATGTCAGGATGTTGTTCATCCGAGGCTTCTCTGCAAAAGAAGGGAGGGGTCATGGCGTTAGTGGGGACAAAGGCTGGGGGGCAGGCAGGAAGGAAGCATTCAGGTTCCATCTCTCATCCCCGTCCTGCTTTCCTGGCCCCATGTGCTAGGACACAGGTGATGCTGGTGACTCAGCCTCCCTCAGTGCTCAGCTTCAGTTGCCAACAGGCCGGGGGGCAGGTGCTTTTGGCTGCACTGGCCATGATGGCAGGTTACCCTTCCTTGGATGGCAAACTCTTTCTGCCGGTATATCACTGGGCTGTCTGATGAAAACGTAAGCCTGATGGAGCTGGGTGAGGGGTGTCATAAAATCATCTATTTTGGTGTGAAGGTTCTATCCTTTCCCCAATAGCATTAGGCATACTAGCTCTCAGGCTCAGAAAATATCTGAGTTTGAAGGAGGTAGAGTGACCCATCTTGTCTGCATACCCATAGAACTGGGTCCAGGACCCAGCTCCACCGAGACTACAACCCACACTGTCCGCGAGGTAATTTCACCTCTCACGCCACCCCTTCCACCTTTGGCTTCTCCAAGCCCTACAACTGACAAGCTGCTGTGAGCTACAAAGCCATTTCCTCTTGTTCCTGCTCCTTCCTCTGAAGCCCCCTTAGCCATCTCTGAGCTGCTGGAGGAAAGAACGTGGGCAAAATGCCTAGTACATCATTCTGTTTTTCTCCCTCCATCCCTTGAGATTACAAAGTCTAAGAGAGAGAAGGGAGAGTTGTTCAGTGCCAGACCTGGAGAAAAGAAGTGGGGAAGACATGGAAGGGAAGAACAAAGAGAAGTGAGGTGAATGACTAATGAGGTGAATGAGTTGGGCTGGGCTCTGGGGGCCAGATTAGGAATAACACAGGAGTCATGGGAAGAGGACATGCAGGTATGGTTGCTGAGTGGCCATGAAGATGGGGTACAAAAAGGAATAGAGATCCGAGGCAGGAAGACAAGCATGCCTTGGTGCTTGACTGACTTGAAGCACGGCAAGAAGTTAACAGGTATTGCTGGGGAAACGGTGGTACCATTGCCAGAAATGAGGCAGCTGGTTGGCTCTTGCATCATCCCTCCATCCTCTTGGTTTGGGACATCCAAGAAAGGGCAGGCTCTAACTTTGGACAAATGTATCAGTGGTCTGTGTCTCCCTATGCCTCTTGGCAAAGAGGGTGCTGTGAACCGTGGGACAAAGAGGACTCCTAGGCTTGGTCCAAGGGCAACCTCAGTACAGGGAACTCCTGGCTTCTGTATCCCTTCCTGCCTTCACTGGTACCCTCAACACTGGGGATGGAGCCAGGGGAGCCCAGCCAATGAGCTGGTGTTCGCGCCAGCTCAGTACATATGTGAGGGGGTGGGGGATGCTCTACATCCCTGAATGATCAGAACATGCTGTACTGAAAGAGCCTCCCTGACACAGATCGGGACAGATACCAGGAAGTGGAGTGGGTAGGAAGCCGGGAGCACTGCTACCCAGAGCTGGGTAATAGTCACAGCCCCTTAGCTCTGGTTTCTTCACTTTTGGCCATGCTGGAGAAGAACGCACTTCCCTCTGCCTGTTGGCATCATACTCCCACTGAGCGCATCACTCAGCTCACCCACTTCCAAATGCAACATTTCTGGATGCTCTTACCCCTCACTGTTCTCTAAAACCTGCCACTGAGCCAAAGCCAGACCTTCCTTGCTTTTTCCCTCCACCATGATCGCCCCTGTCCCCTTGCTCATGCTCTCTCTCCTATTGCTATGCCCTTCCTTATTCTTCCTCTATGCAAATTCTCCCTTCCCCCAAGACTCTTTGCTATGACAACATCACATCTTTAAAGCCCCTATTGCTCTTCTGGTCAATACCACCCAGTTTAGTGTCTATGTGGTCTCTAATCATTTGACTTGAGTTGGTCTTGCTGATCTCCAAAGATTGCAATCTCCTTGATAGCAGAAGTCTTGCTTTCCAATTTTTCTGATGCCTTCATAGTGCTTGGCCCAAAATAAGGATCCAATTAATACTCATTTGCTAATCAAATAGACACAGGCTGCCTCTTCTCTTGAGAGCTGCTCTGCCAGCTCCTGGGAAAAGTGTAACATCTAAGGGAGGAATGCAGAGAAACCCTGCTTCCGCTAGGCTGCGAGCTGTTCAAGGACAGGGATCGGGTCTCATCTACACTTATCTCCTCATCTCCAGGTAGAAAAAGAAGACAGGAAGAAGAGGAGGGAAGAATGGTTCCTCCTTTTGTATTCAGGGGCTGCGCTTGTGTTGGCTTCTTCCGGGGAAAACCAGCTCATAGTTACTCTTTCAGAATGGTACTGAGCTAGCAGAGCATCCTCGTTTGCCTTTTCTGGCTCCTCTCCCTGCTGCTGCTTCATCACCAATGGGCATCCCCCAGGCTTTCTGCTCCTGCCTTCTGCTTTTCTCTTTCAGCCTTCTTGCACAGATTGCCCCTACTCCCAAGGCTTCTGTTACCGCTTCCAAAGCATAACTTACATCTTCAGCTGTCATCTCCCTCCAGACTTCATGTCTGCATTTCTGACTGCCTGTTGAGTGGTTTTTCTTGCAGATCCTACAGTCCTATCTGGCTCTCGATGTCCAGATCCAGGCTCACCATCAACAGCTCCATCCTCAGTACACTGGTTGCTTTCCTGATTCCTTAGATTGTGTTAATAAGACCCTCCATTCTTCTCATTGATCGTGGCTTTGCATTTTACTCATAATTGACTTTCATCAGCCATATTCAGTTAGTAACTAAGTTTTCCCAATTCTTTCTACAATTTCTTTCATATCTGAACCCTTCTTTCTCTCCCCACTGTCCACATCACCACTGATACCAGCTTCTTTTAACTGATCTCTCTGATTTCTTCCAGTTCTAATTTCTCCTAGGCCCGAAACCTGAAACACCTTATTAAACTGTTGCTTTCATCATATATTTCCACTAGGAGCTGAGCACTGGAGGGGGACATCAAAATAGTCCACTTCTGTTCTCCGAATTATAATGCAGAAATAGAGCAGATAAGAGGGGTAGGTCTCTCTGCCAGGTGAGCTGCAGAATTTATCTTTGTTTTGAGTTTCTCTCTCACTAAAATTTAATGGTGTTTTCATTATTTCATAGCAAAGACAGAAGAATAATGATAGCTCACAATTTACGTGGCTGTCACGTTCTATGAAGTTTTGAGCATGTACCAAAAAATAGTTGTTCACTGCAGTTCCAAATGGTAAGTTGTGATCTGGTGGGAAGACGTTGAAACCTAAGAGGGAAACATGGGTTTGTAACCCTTTGGCGATTTGCTGCCATGCCTGTGCTCTGCAACTTTCAGGTTCTTCCTCTGCTGGGAAGCTAAAGCTCAGGTCATCCAGTTGGGTTTTGAGTTTTATTAAATCTTAATTAGTTTGGGGAGCATCAATAGAATTTTTCACATCTCATGTCATTACTAAATGGTACCACAAGTAGCCTTGGGCAAAGGAGAGTGTTCACTCCTTGCTGTGGACACATGGAATTTATGGCTGCAAGAAGTGATCAAGATTGCAAGTGAAATGCGTTAAGAAAGGGACTTACTCTTTCCCTTTCATGGCAGAAGATTGCTCTGATATCGGAGACAGACACTAGGGGGACAATTGTCTAAAAGTGAGAGAGAGGCATTGTGGCCCTGGAGGAGGGCAGGTACCTGGCTCCTTGCACCTTAGCTTCAATGAGCCAGTGACCATGTTTGATGCCATAATAGGCATCAGTAGTTAGGATGGAGCCACCTGGAATGAGGATGGAACGCAGAACACTCTCAATCATCTCTCACCATGTGTAGGGGTCTGGGTAGCGCTGCTTAAAATCGGATGGTTATACTGATGATCACCTGAAAATCACAGAAAAAAATTTTTTTAAAGAAGAGTTCAGGAATTCCGTGGTCTCTCCAACACAGAAGCACCTCTCTTGACTTCTACTATGCTTCTCTGAGTCAAAGCAAGCACTTCTTAAAAGCTCAGACCTTTGGCTACCCTAGAAATGGGGCAGGTCCTTCCTCTGCTGTTTTTGTCTCTCTCCTTCTGCATTAGGGCTTCCTCTGTCACCATGATGACCCACCCACATCTGTGGATCTGGCTGACCAGCAATAGAGGCTTTGTTGGGGTGGAGGAGGAGAAGGATGGAGACTAGGGGACATTTGGCAAATACACATATGTGAGATAGAGAACTGGGCAGGGGAAATAGATCCTTTTTTGGGGAGGAGGGTGTTCAGGTATGGTTAGCCAGGAAGAGGATGCCATAACTTAAAGTGCTTACACTTTATGGGACTTTGATTTGTCCCAGGTCTTTATACACAGGTATCTGGGTGCATCCTGAGATGTGACAAGCTGACATGAACTGCCCACTGCCTGGGATCCAGAGTCCTGGGTTCTAGGCTCTGCCCTGCCTATAAGTAACACAGCCTGATTTCAAAAGCATTGGTTTTAATTAATAATGCAAAAGTCCACATTGATTGAACAAGCCACAAAATTAATAGAGCCATAGTTGCTAAAGCCAGGAGTTCAAGGTATTCTGAGGGCTTCTAAAACTGAATGGTTTGGCTTACCACTAAAGCACAATTCAACATTGTATTATGGCTTCAATTTGACATTGTATTTTTGGGTTTTGTTGGTGCATGCATCTAATTTCAACTAAAGCAAGGGAAAGAGGAGGCATGAGGTCTTAGCTTTAGTTTTAAACCGTGGGTCACAGCTCTACCATCCTCTTAGGTCTAGGTCTGCTTCCATTTCCTGGATGAAACCATCTTTCCTACCTTTGGCATTATACCTTCTGGCTACTCATTCTTAAGCTCCTTCACTAGATCCCTTTTTCTGTTTTATTCTCTAAATACTAGTGCTCCGTAAGGCTCAGGTGTCTTCATGAAGACTTAGGCTCCACCTTCTTGCCCGAATTGATAGGTCTCAAGTCTACACCTCTAGCTTGAGGTCCATCTGGTCTGCAGGGTTAGATTTTAAACTGCTTATGGCCATCCCTGTGAAATTCCTGCTCTTAGCCCAAACCATCATGTCCCAAAGTGAGCTCATCATTTTATTCTCCCAGTGCTCAAGCGCTGTCCATGGTACTGACGTTCCATGGGCTTGGAAAGCGAAACTTCAGTCCTCATTCACCATTTCCCTCCCTTCAACCTCCGTATCCATCCAGTGAATCCCCAAATCCTTTTCCTGTGACCATATCCTAAATCCAGGCCCACAATGTATTTTTTTGTTCACATTTCTCTTAGTTCTAGTCTCTGGCCATTTCCAAGACAAATCGTGCTGTGTGCTCCTACCAGACAAAATTTCCCATACCAATGGAATCATTTATATCATTCCTTTGGTTCAGACCAGGGTCTTTAAATAGTCATGGACTCTATCCAGTGGGGTATAGGTTTGGGCGGTAAGCCAGCATTTCTCACATGAAGATATTCTCCCTTCCCAAAACAGAATATTAAGTTATATCCAGGGAAAAACTATTTGCCAAATGCTGAATCAGTTCATATAAATAACTGAAAGCAGGATTTCTTGGTGAGCACACTGCCAATTGCCTGATGTGATGAGGTGGGTTCATGGATTTCCTCATATTGAACTATTCATCTATTCGTAGGAAATACCTTACTTGATTTTTATGTCTTATTCTTTCCTTACAACACTGGATCCCATCTGCATATATCTCATTTAATTCCTATGTATTCATAAAGAAAATTTGCATTTTTTGGTGCTAACATGGCAGGTTTTTGTATCAAGATGATGATTTTGTAAAATCAAGTGCATAGTGTTCATCCCTCTGTATGCCTTGAAACTATTAATAGAGCATATGAAAGATCTGTTCTTTGAAAGTTGAAGGAAGGCAATAATAAAAATGCCTGGTATCTTTTGGGGAGTCCTTTGGTTTGCAGCGTGGTAGGGGGTTGGCTTGTTATTTCACTGACTGTACAACAACTTCGGGAGACAGATGCTGTTAACATCACCAATTTAGCATTAAGGAAACTGAGATTTGGAGAGGTTGAATAATTTGCCCAACAGGTGAAGCTGGGATACAAATCCAGGCAGGCTGGCACTAGAGCCTGCATCCTTATGTATCCTGCCTGTCATACTTGGCAACATTTTCCTTGCATATTGATTCATCCACATTTTCTAGTTCTACCTTCAGTTTGTAATTTCTGTTTTTCTTAAATCCATTAAACATTTGAAACTTTATTAGCTTAAAACTGTAACATGCCCTCAATAAGCCTCTATATAGGAAATTATATTCCTTTTCTCAGTCTTGTGTTAGTATTTTCTGGATTAGCAATTTATTCCCGTTAGTCTTCTTTTTCAAACAACTGCCTCTTTACACATGAGGGTTATTTTCCTCTTCAAATCATGATTTTATGCTTTCAGATTTGTTAATTCCTGCCTCCTAATTTTCTTTGGTTCGGTTTGTTTTTCTTTTCTAATTTATTTTTACTCTTTTCTGTCCACAATATCGGGTCTTTAGCTCTGAATCTGTCTCTGGCACAATCCCATGAGCATCAATATGCAATGTTCTCATTGCTGTTAAGTCCTAAAGGATCTGTAATTACAGCCTTAATTTTCTCTCTGACCCAAGACTTCTGTAGAAGAGTGTTGTTAACTTTCAAAGCGTTTGGATTTGTCGGTTTGAACTTTTGCCATTTTATTGTATTGCGGTCAGAAAACAGGGCCTGTACAATTTCTGCTTTGAGGAATTTATTGAGGTTTTCTTTTGGGGCCAATATATGATCAATTTTTTGTGAATGTTTCATGAGTTATTAGAGAAAAGGTATTACTTTCTTCTCATAGAGTATAAGTTGACATATATCTATTAAATCAGATACATGAAATATATTATTCAGTTCCTCTCTATCCTAACTCATTCTTTGCCTACTTAATCTGTCAAAGACTGAGGGAGGTGCCTCCAGCTATCCCACCACTGTTGGGTTCCTGTCATTTTCTCTTTGTATTCGTTATAGAATTGGTTTTACGTATTTCATAGTTACATTGTTCAGCACAGAAAAAGCTCATGTTGCTTATGTATTCTTTGTGGCTTGTACCCTTTTTCAACATTACATAACACTTTCTGTCCTATTTCAGGCCTTTTTTTTTGCCTTTAAGTCGGCTTGATCTGATATTTATATTGCCAACCCAGCTCTCTTTTTGTTTGCCTTCTCCTGATAAACTTTGCCTATCCTTTTGTATGTAACCTTTCTGTGTCATGTTGTTTTATGCTTATCTCTTGACAAGAGTGTACAATTTTACGAAAATTTACCTATGGGCCAATTGGAGCTCCTTCTCTAGAAATTAGGAACCATTAAAAGAGAGAGATTTGGTCTCTCTGCATGGCTGGACCTAGGCCATGTAAACTAGGTAGCTATGGCCAGTCTTGTAGATTTGGAAGAGAGAAAGTCAGTCTTTAGAGACTATGGCATATCATATTTTACAAAAAAATGGTGACAGTTATATTTCTAGTCCCACACGCTCTCCCAAAACCTTCCCATTCCCCCATGAGATATGGTCTCTTCTCCATGAAACTGGAGGGCCTTCCTGACTGCCTCAATGAGCATCGCGCAGCAGAAGTAACACTGCATGCCTTCCACAGCTCTCTCTCTTCTGACACACTCAGCCTTGGATCCCAGCCACCATACTGTAAGCAAGTCCAGGCCATGTGCAAAGGCTGCCTGTAAGGGCTGACAGCTCCAGCTCAGGTATCCATCAACAACCAGTGTCAACTGCCTTTGACTGCATCAACTGTCAACAGATGTATGAGTGAGAAAGACTTCAGATGATTCCAACCCCCAGCCTTGTAGATGTCCAAGCTAACACAAGTGGATCAGAGACGAGCTATACCCACTGAACCCTGCCCAAATCAGAGATGTGTGAGCAAAATAAGTGTTGCTTTTATTGTATTGTTCTCTAAAATTAAAATTTTAAATTTGAGGTCATTGTAGATTCACATGCAACTGTAAGAAACAATACAGATATCTTGTGTATCCTTTAGCCAGTCTCCCCAGTAGTAACATTTTGCAAAACTATAGCACTATATCAAAACCAGAATATTGACATCGATACAGTCAAGGTATGGAACATTTCCATCAGGAGGCAGAAATGATTCCTCATGTTGCCTTTTTACAGCCACACCCACTTCCTTTCTCCATCCACCCCCTTACTAACCCCTGGTCACCATTAACCTATCCATCATTTCTATAATTTTGTCATTTCAAGAGTGTTATATGAATGGACTCATACAGTATATAACTTTGAGACTGGATTTTTTTCATCAAGCATAATTCTCTGCAGAATCATCCAGGAATGCATCAATAGTTCATTCCATTTTATTTCAGAGTAGCAAATATTCTGTGGTGTGGATATACCACAGTTTAACTATTCATCTGTTGAAGGACATCTGGGTTGTTTTCAGTTTTATGATATTATGAATAGAGCTGCTATAAACATTCATGCGAACTTTTTTGTGTCCAGATAAGTCTTCCCTTATCTGGGATAAATGCTTAGGAGTGCAGTTGCTGGATTGTTTAGTAGCTACATGTTTATTTATTTATTTATTTTTAAAGAATCTGCCCAACTGTTTACCAGAGTGGCTGTACCATTTTACATTCCCACCAGCAATGAATGAGTGATCCAGTTTCTCCACATCCTTGCCAGCATTTGGTGTTGTCAATATTTTTTATTTTAGCCACTTTTAGCCTTGATAGCTGTGGAGTGATATCTTTGTAGCTTTTGCTTGCATTTCCCTAATGGCTAACGTTGTTAAACATGTTTTCATGGGCTTATTTTTCATCTGTTTATCTTCTTCAGTGAAATGTCTCTTGATTACTTTTGCTTACTTTCTAATCAGATTGTTTACATTTTTCCTGTTAATTTTTGAGAATTCTTTTTATCTGCCAGATAATAGTTATTTGTAGGATACATGATTGGTAAATATTTTCTCCCAGGCTGAAGCCTATCTTGTCATCCTTTTAACATGGTATTTTGCAGAACAAAACTTTAAATTTTGATGAAGTCTAATTTATCAGGTTTTTTTTTTTCCTTTATGGATTGTGCTTTTGGTGTCAAGTCTAAAAACTCATTTCCTGGCCCTAGGTCCCAAAGATTTTCTCCTTTCTTTCAACATGTGTTATAGTTTTATGTTTACGTTTAAGTCCATGATCCATTTGGAGTTAATTTCTGTATAAGGCATGAGACTTAGGTTGAGGGGTTTTTATTGTTGTTGTTTGTTTTTTGCCTGCAGATCTGATGTTCAGTTGCTTTAGAGCCTTTTAAAAAGGCTCTCTTGGGCTTCCCTGGTGGCGCAGTGGTTGAGAGTCCGCCTGCCGATGCAGGGGACACGGGTTCGTGCCCCGGTCCGGGAAGATCCCACATGCCGCGGAGCGGCTGGGCCTGCGAGCCATGGCTGCTGAGCCTGCGCGTCCGGAGCCTGTGCTCCGCAACGGGAGAGGCCACAACAGTGGGAGGCCCATGTAACGCAAAAGAAAAAAAAAAAAAGGCTCTCTTTCCTCTACTTAATTGCTTTTGCACATTTGTCAAAAAGTCAGTCAAACATATTTCTGTGGGTCTATTTCTGGGTTTTCTATTCTGTTCCATTGCTCTACATGTCTATTCCTCTGCCAATACCAGACAGTCTTGATCATTGTGGCTACATGATATTTCTTGAAATTGAGTAGACTGAGCGCTCCCACTTTATTTTTCCTTTTAAAAGTTATTTTAGCTATTCTAGGTTTTTTTTTTCCCTTTCCACATAAATTTTAGAATATTGTCTGTATCTTAAAAAATCTTGAGAAGATGTTGATAGGAATTCTGTTAAATCTGTATATTATTTGGGGAAAATTGTCATGTTTACTCCATTGATTCTTTCATCCTATGAGCGTGATATGTCTCTATTGTACCATTTTAATTCCTTTGACTTTTTTTTTTTTTTTTTTTTTTTTTGCGGTACGCGGGCCTCTCACTGCTGTGGCCTCTCCCGTTGAGGAGCACAGGCTCTGGAGGCACAGGCTCAGCGGCCATGGCTCACGGGCCCAGCCGCTCCGCAGCATGTGGGATCCTCCCGGACCGGGGCACGAACCCGTGTCCCCTGCATCGGCAGGCGGACTCCCAACCACTGCGCCACCAGGGAAGCCCCCTTTGACATTTTTATTATATCTAAAAGTTATTTTCTTGGGACTTCCCTGGTGCAACAATACTTAAGAATCTGCCTGCCAATGCAGGGGACACGGGTTCGAGCCCTGGTCCAGGAGGATCCCACACGCCACGGAGCCACTAAGCCCGCACAACTACTGAGCCTGCGCTCTGGAGCCTGCAAACCACAACTACTGAAGCCCACACACCCTAGGGCCTGTGCTCTGCAACAAGAGAAGCCACCACAATGAGAAGCATGCACACCGCAATGAAGAGTAGACCCCGCTCACCCCACTCACAACCAGAGAAAGCCCGCACGCAGCAACGAAGACCCAACACATGTCAAAAATAAATAATAAATAAAATAAACAAATTTTTTAAAATAAATAAATAGAAATAAAAGTTATTTTCTTAGTGATTGCTCTAGGGATTACAATATGCATCTTCACTCATTACATTCTTTAGAACTAACTTATTTCCAGTAGAACATGGAAACTTTCCCCAATGTTGCTCCAATGAGCCCTCCCCTATTGTACTATAATTGTCATATATTTATCTATTTATCTATCTATCTACCTATCTGTCTTTCTATCATCTACCTATGTATATGTATACCCAATACTACAGTATTAAAATTATTTACAAAATTTTAAGTCTTTTCAAAAAGTTAAGACATGATAAAAATATGTGTGCTGAGTCTCTCACATTAACCACATATGTATTGTTTCTGGTGTTTTACATTTCTTCCTGTGAATTTGAATTACTGCCTGGTGCCCATTTCCTTTCAGCCCATGAAGTTTCTTTAGTATTTCTTATAAGTCAGGTCTGCTATCAGAGAATTTTCTCAGTCTTTGTTTATCTGAGGATGTCTTTATTTCACCTTTCTTTGGAAGGTTAATCTTGCTGGATATAGAATTCTCGGCTGATAGTTTTTCTCTTATCACTTCAAATAGGTATTTCCAACTGCCTCTGGCCTCCATGGCTTCAGATGAGAAGTCAGCCATTAATCATTATTGATGCTCCTCTAATGTGGTGAGAGGGCAAGGGTGTCACCCAACACTCCAAATCGAGTGGGTCCCTTCTGACCTAACAGTAGCACAGTTGCCAGTACTCATAGCCTGCCCCATCCTGGCAGAACCTCTGTGATGACTGATCTGTGGGGAGGCTGGGAGAAGTCCTAGGCAAGAATGTCATAAACTCTCACTATTCCTACCTGAAGTTCAGCAGTTTTTCACACGTAAACACTTCTCAGGTGGTTGGGTACTTTTTGATCAATTTTTAGAGCACTGAAATGGCTGTTTGTATCAATGTTGTCCAGTTTAGCAGCTGTTTGATGGGGAGAGGATTTGCTCACCTTCTCACTGGGCTTCGGCTTACCTCCTCCAGGTTTTAGGATACTTTCCCTGATCACACCCCTGCTCCTGTTTCTCCACCAGGCTGGTGGAGTCTCCCTCGCAGCCTGGAGACCTCAGTGCCCAGCCAAACAGATGTTGGGGGAGGAGGTAGGGAAGAAAGGGGAGCTCTGGCTGGGTCCTTAGACTCAAGGTGGCTCAAAGGTGTTTTCAAGCCTTTTGGTATCAGTAAAATCCCCAATACATTTTAGGCTGAGCGTTTTGTATCCAGAGAGAATGAGATCTGTGTCCAGACTCATTCACACATTTTAATAGTTAGAATATTGGCTGGGAAAAGTAATTTGGTATTGAAGACACTTCGTAGGAGGGCATAATAGGTTCCAAAATTCCTCTACCCTGAGATAAAGGGAATTACTTCTTGCTAAAACCTGACATATTTTCAGAAATAAAGAGAAAATTCCACATGAGGCTTTTTGCTGGCTTTGCTGTAAGTGGGGGCTCAGTGGTCCCCTCTATCTCTTCTTGGTTGCCAGGGGCAACACTGATTCCATGTGAAGACCACCTGGGGCTCACATCAAAGCAGGTACTTGTGGGTCCCTGTAGAACAGTGTTTCTAAGACTGGCTCCATGCAGTCTTGAAGGTTCCTTGGAATTGCCTCAAGGGCTACCGTATAAGAGATAGAGTCTGGTGGGTGATGTTTTATACTTGTTGCCCCGACCCTGGCCTCACCCAGAGCAGCTTGGTTTCCATCTGTCTTCTGTGTTGGGCGTCTACGTAAGATTTCATTTGGGGAGACAGTTCCAGTGTTTGCAAGTATAAAATCAACGGATCAAGCTCAGTATCTCATCTTAAAGGTGAGAAAAGAGGCCCTAAGAAGTGAAGTGACCTGCCCAAGATCACAGAGTTGGTGGCAGACAAAGGACTAGGTCTTACTTGTATTCTTTCATGGTGCATCATGGGCCAGAGCTTGTGTGCTATTTACAAAGACTCCCTTGTGTTCTCCAGCAGGGGTTCCAAAGAACTGTGCATTTTCTGGTGGCTCTGCCCCTCTTTGCTAGCTGCACGTGGCTGTAGCGTACACCTGGCTTCCCTGAAATGCTTTGAATTCTGGGGGTGGAGGGAGAATGGGGGGTGGTACTGGGTCAAATAAGTGTTGGATCTTATCCTTCCTCGTGGATATTCACCATGCATGTTAAAAGCTCCAAGAAGTCTAGCCATGAATAACCCATTTCATTAGTTATTTGACCATTTTTTTAAACCTAACGGTCAGGGTGCAGACAGGAAACAGATATACATCCAATTGGGTATTTTAAGGGGACTCTAATAAAGGAACTATTTTCAAAGGTGTGAGCAGGATTTAGGAAACCCATAAAGGGTAGAACAGTACCCTGGGACTAGTAAGAGTTGGGGGCTTCATTCAAACCTGTTGTGGCTGGTAAAGGAAGGGAGTGGCTTCTGCAGCCCAACGTGGGAGAGAGCTGTGTAGACAGGGCCCCCTGACCTTCAGATGAGGGACAAAGCCGGTCCCCCACGAATGTACCAGGAGGTAGCCTAGGAAATAAGTCTCCCAACTTCACTCTCCTCCATCCCTTTGATCTCTTGCCAGGATTCGCTGTTTACCAAACCCAACTAATACCCATAGAACAAACTATTCCAATGAAGCAGTCCATAAAGGTCAGCACCTAGGAGACTGAGTCGGGTGGGGAGTCAATATGGAGGATCAAATGGAAAAACCATCCAACGCAGACGTGCTAACTCTTCCTGACAAATGCTACTCTACTACATCCCGAAGATGGTCTGTGGGGGTTTGGGCAGATGGTGTTCTAGGTAATGGAGTTTTGGGGTGAGTGAGCAGCTAGGTCTTTTTTTTTTTGGGCTGCGTTGGGTCTTCGTTGCTGTGTGCGAGCTTTTTCTAGTTGCAGCGAGCAGGGGCTACTCTTTGTCGTGGTGCACAGGCTTCTCATCGCCGTGGCTTCTCTTGTTGCGGAGCATGGGCTGTAGGTGCGCGGGCTTCAGTAGTTGGGGGACGTGGGCTCGGTAGTTGTGGCGCATGGGCCTAGTTGCTCCGTGGCATGTGGGATCTTCCCAGACCAGGGCTCAAACCTGTGTCCCCTGCATTGGCAGGTGGATTCTTAACCACTGTGCCACCAGGGAAGCCCAGCAGCTAGGTATTGATGTGGGAGAGTCAAAAGCAGAATTTGTGCCCTACAAAAAGTTGGGAGGCTAACAGTCCCAGGAATTTGCCTGGAGCTCCTCTCTACCGTGATGTGCATACAGTGTGTTGGATTTGGTCTCTCCTTGGACTAATCAGTGGATCACATCTCCACTCCCTCAATTCCCACTCTCCCCTACCCCTTTCCTTCAGGGAGTCCTGGGCCTTGGCACAGTGCCCAGTCAGAGCCATCAGCCTCCTGATGGATTGAGCTGGATAACATAATTCATTAGCGCTCAGGATTCATGGATCGATATGCTGACAAGACTATAAAGTGACAAAATGATCTCCATTGGAGCTCCAAGGCTGCTTGAAGGAAGCAGAGAAGTAAGGTGGGGCCCACACACCTAGAGCATCTGTGTAGACCATCCGTGGTGAGCAGGTCTCTTAGAACTGGAAGATTCTGCAGCCCCCCACCCCCCGGCCTCTGCAGCTGTGGACATTGTTGGATCCGGCAGTGAGTTTCCTCATAGTGGTGTCTGGTTTAACTGCTAAGGGAAGTGGCTAGTTTTCTCTGTGGAGCAAACAAACTGTGTGCTTACATGTGTGTGCATGCAGTTCTGTGTCTGCGTGTTTGCTTATGTGCATGGTTGGAAGGGGGAGAGGGTGAAAGAGAAAGAGTGATTTGGTTGGTGGTGGACATTCCTGGTGTGAATTCAGTGATAGATGTAGCAAAAGCAGTTTCCGTTGAGTGAGTCAGAGGAAGGTTACAGGGAACAAATAATACCCAAAGACATCAACAATGATGCGATTAATGGGTTCCTGAGAGTACAAAACAAAGAGGTAGTCTGCATATTGGTTATAGATTCTCAAGTCTCTGGTCTCACCAGCACACGCTGGAATTGCTATGATAGCCTCTGAATTTCCTCCCTGCCTCTAGTCTTTGCCCCTTTGGGTCCACCTTGTGCACTCCTGCTAGAATAGTCTTCTTTAAAGAATTACTTTTACACAATTTTTAAAGGTTACTTTCCATTTACAGTTATTACAACATATTGGCCATATCCCCCGTGTTGTGCAATGCAGCCTTGAGTCTATCTTACACCCAATAGTTTGTACCCCCCACTCCCTCACCCCTATCTTGCCCCTCCCCACCTCCCCACTGGTAAACACTAGCTTGTTCTCTATATCTGTGAGTCTGCTTCTTTTATGTTATCTTCACTAGTTTGTTGTATCTTTTAGGTTCCACGTATAAGTGATATCATACAGTATTTATCTTTCTCTGTCTGACTTATGTCACATAGCATAATGCCCTCCGAGTCCATCCATATTGCTGCAAATGGCAGAATTTTCTTCTTTTTTATGGCTGAGTAGTATAGAATCGTCTTTCTTAAACACCAATTTCACCCTGGCCTTTAGCCTGTAAGTATTACAAACTACCAATAGGTTAAAGCTTAGATGCCTAACACCAAAGACTTTTGAACTACTATACCTAAGAATGACCTGAGGAATTCATTTAAAAAAATTGAGCCCTTCCCCCATCCCATGAATTATGTGTTAGGTGACCCTAGACAGGCCCCAGGAATTAGGGGTTTTTTTGTTTTTTTTTTTTGTGGTAGGCGGGCCTCTCACTGTAGTGGCCTCTCCCGTTGCGGAGCACAGGCTCCGGACGCACAGGCTTAGCGGCCATGGCTCACGGGCCCAGCCACTCCAGCGCAGCATGTGGGATCCTCCCGGACCGGGGCACGAACCCGCGTCCCCCGCATCGGCAGGCGGACTCTCAACTACTGCGCCACCGGGAAAGCCCAGGAATTAGTATTTTTGTAAGCGTCCTGGGTGATACATCTGCAGCTGGAATCTGGACCACACTTTGAGAAATGTGGCAGATGTCACTGCATTTTCGTATGATTTAGGCCTATTTCATCTCCCTCAACACAACAGTGACTTCTAACGACTGGTTTTCCCTCCGCTGTTCCCAACCCCCATCACCACCTCAGCGCTTTGCTCAAAAACATCTTCCACCTAAACCACTCCTTCCCTCCTCTCTTCCTCCAAACCCTTCCAGTCTTTGGTGATAATACTCCAGTTTCATCTCCACGAAGTCGTCCTCAGGTCCTCCAATGCACAGTGATGTTCCCTGCCCTTCTGATAACTGGAGCCTTTATGTCTGCCCCCATTTGCTTTTGGTGCCTACCTGTATATCATTTTGCTTTTTTACGTCTCTGTCTCATTCATTCACTCTTTCCAAGATGATTAAATACTTCGGCATGTAGGGCACTTCTCCCCAGCTATGAATACATTGAACATTGCTGGAGGTGGAGAATGATTGTACTTCTTCTGTGTTTACCTTAACACCATCCTCCCTGGGCTGGGCCCCTCGGGGCACTTGTACAATTTGTTGATGAATGAATGAGTCAATGAATCAACTCTTGAGGCAGTGGAGGATGGGCAAGAGGCCATGGCAATGACATTCGATTGCCCATCCTCCTTTCTCTTCTCGTTCTCTCCCTCTTCTTCAGCTCAGAGTGGCAGATTTTTCTGGGCCTGTAGCCAAGTGTGTGGGTTGTAATATTTCGTATGTGTCTGAGTATGAGTGTGTGTGGAGGTATAAGGCCCCCCTCCTTCCCCACCTCAAATCCAACCCACATTTCACACTTCTTCTTGAGGATTAATTGCCATTCTAATGCATGCCAGCACAATGCCTTTCATCTTCAGGGCTTGAAAAGGTCGATGCAGAGAGGCAGGCCTGTGAGTCATGGTGTCGGAAGGTGGGATTCCTCCCAAGATGACTGGTTGGTTGCCAATGACACTGTGAGGTCACCCATCTCTGTGCTTCCAGCCATTCTCTCTCCTCTGCCTTGGTCTCCTCTTCAGAGGCTTTGACGACGGGTCCCCGGGGTCCCACCCCTGAGAGTCTGACTTCATGTTAGCCCCCCACAGTGGGCCTGCTCTGCTTCCCCACTTCTGGCAAGGATTGTCATTTTCAATGCTACCTGAAGAAAACGGCCTCACATGGGTTGTCAGTCCCACAGAGGAAAACAATGTGTCTTCTGCCAGATTCCCTTAAAAAGACAAACTTAGGGCTCCCTGGGAGAGCTGCTTGCCACCCGCTGGGATCTGCTTCTCCAGGAGAGCTTCGGCTCATCTGGGCCTGGAGGTACCCGAACAGTGTTTGCTCTGATCGCAGCTATTGTCATCACCACAGGAGTCTTTACCGTCCCCTCGACTCCAGGCGACTAGTCATCCACCGGGTAATAACGACTTGAGCATATTCCTGAGAGCTATTTAAATCCTACCCATGGAAAGTCAGCCTTGGAATGCCCTGGGATTACCTGGAGCGGGGTAGGGGACGAGTCCCAGGTACGTGATGCTGTGGCTTTGGCAGAGAGTGGGATGGTATTGGCCTCTGACACTGGGCCAAACTGGCCCGTCAGGTGGGCTCCCTCAGGGGGTTTAAGGCATATGATAGTCCCTCAGAAGTGTGATTATTGTGAGACTCGATGGCAAATTCCAGATTCTTCTCACCCCCACCCATAGGCGTCCCATCCTACAATTTCCTGAGCTGGATCTAGGCACCCAGCACATCTACTGGGTGACACAGAGTAGCTCGATATTGCAAAAAGCAACTCCAGTTGAAGTAACTAGAGTTAGAGGGCATGTAGTCGGTGGGGAAACCCTGAAATATCCCGAATAAAAAGTAGGCCACCAGAGGGTCTGCAGCTATCCTGTAACTCTTATGAGCTGTGAGTGTACCTGACACAGTACCGTATTTCCCTTTAAGAAGTGCAATTTTTTTGTTATCTGGGTCCATTGTTAATCTGCACATCTGTTCTTTACATTACAATACCAACTGGAGGACATTCTAAGCCTCATGCCTGGACCAAGAAACCAGATGCATTGTTATAATTGCCAGTATAAATGGAGTCTTACTGTATTGGGCAAAGACAATCATCTTTTTTCCTATCAGTTCCTGACACTATTTGTCGTGTCAGGCACTTACTGTGCTAAGTAATTGACAAGTATCATGTCATTGAAACCTCACAGTAATTCTATCAGGTCGTTCACATTTTATCAATGGCACTGAGCTGCCCAAGGTCGCATAGAATATAAGTGGCTGAACCCAGATTCAAACTCGCATCTACAGAATCCAAACACAGTGCTCTTGAACTCTACACGGTGCTGCTATCTTGCTAGAATGTGCAAATAGAGACTCGTCTGTAGCATCAACTGCAGAGCTGGACAGAGTTTCTAGGGGGATCCAGGGTCTCTTCTTTGCAAACTGGTAATAAGTGGCTGATACTTGGAGAACGTCTCATAATTTCTAACCTACAGGACCCGTTCTTACACCCACCCCACACAGCTCTATGAAGCGGTCCTCAACTCAGCCCGGAGCAATGGGCTTGCATCATCGTCCTTGCATTTCCCCATTGACGACAATCTTCTGGCTTCTCATTGCAGCCCTTCTGTTTCTTCACCTAAAAACCATCATCCAATCAGTGCCCTCAGTTTAGCAGAAGGCGGCCAGACTGCTAAGGACATAGGTGGCCAGGAGTTCAGGCAGTGAGTGCTCTCCTTTTGGGGACCGTCATGCAGAGCACTGACAATAGGATCTGGAATAGCAAGCATGCTGGAGGTCCCCTGCCCTTCCAGGCCTGCTTCCCTGCCCACGACCTTCTTAGAATAGTCCCAGCATATAGGATCTTGCTGGCCTCTCCATGGAGTTCCATCTACATGCAACGGAATGATTTCCTGCATTCCTGGAATGTCTCTACCCCCTTGGCTACTGGCTCACTTCTTATCCATCCTTCAAGACCAGCCAAAAGACCACTTCTTCCACTGCAGCCTTCTCCAGTCTTTCAGCTGCAGGCGATCTCTCCTCACTGGGAACTCCCTTGTGCTTTATAATTTGTTGGGAGCACTTGCCACTCTCTACTTTGTGTTATAATCACATGGATGCATACCTTGTCTCTTCTATCACATTGTAAGTGCCTTGATGGGGGGTGACAGAGGATTCATCTTTGTATTTCCCAAGTTGTTTAACATAGTGCTTTCCCTCAATAAGCGTCTACTGGATGAATAAATAAGTCCGTTATGCTGGGCACTTGGGGAGATAGGAGGGTGGATCTGACACAATCCTACTTGCACACAATAGGTGTTCAAGGAATATTTTTGAATGAAATAATAAATACATGAATATATAATTGCAGAGGGTACATAAAATATTTTGAAATTTTTTGTAGAGGGAAGGCTTCATAAAGAAGGTAAATCTTGAGCAAGGCTACAAAAGAGACTTGATTTTGGACTGGGGGATGGGAAACCAGAGGAAGGCACTTCTTTCCTGCAAAGGAAAGCCAAGAATAAAGAGTGAGGGTGGAGCTTGCAGGAGAGGGGGTTAGGATTAGCTAGAGGGTGTGTGTGGGGAAGGTAGCAATAAAGGTAGGTAGGATGAAGCTAGGTTATGGCAGTTTTTAATGGCAGGTTGAAGACTGACTTTATCCTGATGGTCCCCAAACAGGAGGGTGATATAACAAAGGCCTATTTCCTAAGGATTGATAAATGGGAAGGACTAAAATGGGGAAGGGAAATTAGTTTGCAGGTGTTATGGACTGAATGTTTGCATCCCCTCAAAATGCATGTGTTGAAATCCTAACCCCCAGTGTGATGGTGTTTAGAGGGAGGACCTTTGAAAGGTAATTAGGTCATGAGGGTGGGGCCCTCATGAATGGGATTAGTGTCCTTGTTGAAGTGACCCCACAGAGCTCTCCAGCCCTTTTTCAGCCAGATGAGGGCACAAAAGGAAGTTAGCAGGCTTCAACCCAGAAGAGGGCTCTCCCCAGAACCCGACTATGCTGGCACCCTGATCTCAGACTCCCAGCCTCTGGAACTGTGAGAAATAAATCTTTGTTGTTTATAAGCCACTCAGTCAATGGTAATTTGTTGTAGCCAAGGGACCAAGACTGCAGAAATGCAAGTGGGAGGTAATGGGAGCTGAATCAACCTGAGGTTACTTCCAGATTGAGGTCTCTATAATGTATGGTCTTTAATGAGCAAAGGGCCAGGCAGAAGATGTAAAGAGAGCTGGTAATAAATACTCCATTACATCTCTTCCTTGGAGGACTTGTTCCTGCTTGTTGGCTTCAGCACTTGTCTCAGGCAGACAGGCTAACAGGCAGAGCTCAACTTTGATGACGTCCACAACCCAAGCCACTGTCCCTACCCACAGTCTTAGATCCCTGAGGAGGTCTCTGTTTGGGGCTCTAAATAAAATGTGAGGATGGCGAGAGGTGGAGAGATGCTGTGTCCTGTTCCTACCTCCTCCAGAAAGACCACCTTCACTGGTACCAACACAACTATTTTCAGGTATCTGTGCACCCAGTGGAGAAGGACATGGAGCTCCCTTGGGTAATACTCAGGGGAGACCTTGGAAATCATTCTGTGCTGAGAATTGGGATACATGTGGGGCTGCGGGGCGGGGAAGACTCCAGAGGCTGGAATAAAATGAAAAAAAAAGAAAAAAAAAGCCTTGCTAGGATGGGGAAGGGCATGGATGTCTGGAGCCATGGATGAGTGCCAATGTCATAAATGTAAAGGACTCAGTAAACTGTAGGGACTGTCTAGGTTCTTTACCTATATTACTCTATTTAATCTCTACTGCAACTCCTAGGAGGTAGGAACTTGTATTATGCCCATTTTATAGATGAGAAAACTGAGGCACAGAGAGGTAACTTGCCAGTCACATGACCAATAGGCCATGGCTGTTGGCCAGGGCACAGGCTGATGAACCCAGACGAATCTGCTGAATCTGATAAATCTCAGCCCTCATGAACCGGGTCTGAGCTGCTGCTTTGTTCCCGATACATCACAGCTGATCCTGTCACAGGCACATCCTACTCAGATCAGTTACTAACACACCTGAGCAGACCTTATTGGTCTCCTGGCCATATGAATAGTACAGTAACATAACAGACATCTGCTGATATCCCCAGTGGGGAAGAAAGGACGATTAATAAATTCACCATTTGCTGTACATTCCACTGTGAGGCACGTTTGCCTGTTAGGTTGAGAGATGTCTACCGTCATCACAGAGGTCAGCTCCCTTGCTAGGAAACATTTCCTTGCTTTGTTTGTGAAAAATGCGCACACTCCTCCTTTTCTTTATGAGTAGGGAGAGTCTTCTGTGAAGAACATCTTAAATAAATGACTAGCCTTGACAACAGACACACCAGTGATGCTACTTGATACAGTGGCATTCTGGGACCTTCCATCAGGTGTGATAAAGCACAGGAGCCATGGAGGAAGCATCCCACTTTTGTGCCCCTTTCCTGGGCTCCTGGAAGACTCTGGGAATATCTCTATCTCCCCTCTGAAAACAACTCTAGCTGTTACTGGCTTTAATTTTTAAAAACTATATAATTAACACATGTCATTGTTGAAAAACTAGAAAATAACAATGAACTAAAAAAAGATGTCTAATTTTTTCCACCTAAAAAGGGATAATGCTGAACAAACTGCTTTGTGATGTAACTTTTCAGTGACAAAACACTGTGGATACTTTTCAAAGTCAATAATGAACTCCTCTACATTGATTGTAAATAGTACCTTAGTATTCAGCCATATAGACAAGCATCATAATCTGATAGGTGGTGGTGGTTGGTTTGTTTCACCAGTTTCCTATTGTTATATATTTAAGTTGTTTCCATTTCAATGGTGTTATAAACAATACTTTATATCTCTACACAACTCTGTGCAGGTCTTAATTGTTTTCCTTGGGAAAAATGTCTAGAATCAGAATTTCTAGGTTAGAGGGAATGTAATTTTAAAGATTTTGGTTTAATTTCTTGTCAGATATGTTGTGCTGAGTCATACGTCTTTTGCTTGCCAGTTTCCCCTCACTCTGTATATCATGGGTATTATCTTTTTCTATTTGGGGAGAATAGTTACTGTCAAGTTGAAAGGTAGTGAGATTAATCAGTTTTTAAATTTCCCCTATGTTTCATAGTGGAAATATCTTTGATATATGTTCGACTGTGTTTAATAGTTTCTTTTGCTCATTTCTCACCCATTGGGGTGATGACCTTTTTTTTTTTTTGTCTTGCCACGTGGCACGTGGGATCTTAATTCCCCCACCAGGAATCGAACCTATGCCCCCTGCATTGGAAGCACAGAGTCTTAACCACTGGACCACCAGGGAAGTGCCTGATCATCTTATTTTTATCCTTTAAAAATGTTCTTAAAGAATTCTACATAGACAGTATATTGCTCTCACATCAAAACGTTTTTCCCAATTTTTCAAAAGTATTTGTCTTTTAATTTTTTGACTTATAAATATCTTAAATTCAAATGTAGTCAGACTTATCTATATTTTCCTCTATGTTTTGTCTCTTTGGCAATTTATTAATTTATAGTTCAAAAGGCAATTCTGGGGCACAGACCCTGGGCCTAGTGTGGGGATCTGTTCAAAGAGACCATTCCCATTCCCAGATGGCACAAATATTGTTTTTTTATTCTTTTATGGTTTCACTTGTGGTATTTTAGTCTTCAATATACATGGAATTTATTGTGTTAGGTCACGAGATAAGAATTTAATTTAGAGTGGTTAACTATTAAGTCCAACGCAGGCTTTCTTCACTTTTATGCAAATCCATCTTAATCCTATACCAAATAGTTATCCATCGAGGAAACCCGCATATTTGGTGGGTGAGCGCACAGGCTGTTTAGATGAACGATAGTAAGGAAAGGTTGCCCAGTGAGAGCTCTGCTGGGCCAACTGTCTGCAAACTTACATCCAGAAAACATTCAATAGTTTTGAGGCTATTTTGATAATAGAGGAGCAACTAGGGAAATCAAGAGTTTGACTAGGACTCTATCTTGTAAAATATTAAGCAGCAGTTGAATATAAAAGAAAAAAGAATGGTGGGACTTCCCTGGTGGCACAGTGGTTAAGAATCCGCCTGCCAATGCAGGGTACACAGGTTCGAGCCCTGGTCCGGGAAGATCCCACATGCCATGGAGGAACTAAGCCTGCGTTTCACAACTACTGAGCCCACATGCCACAACTACTGAAGCCCCCACACCTAGAGCCTGTGGTCCGCAACAAGAGAAGCCACCGCAACAAGAAGCCTGTGCACCTCAATGAAGAGTAGCCCCTGCTTGCCACAACTAGAGAAAGCCCGTGTGTAGCGACGAAGACCCAATGCAGCCAAAAATAAATAAATAAATAAATTTATAAAAAATAAAAGAAAGTGGAGAGCTAGGCTAGCTCATCGGGTGAAGCTGGCCTCCTGCAGGCTGCATGGTCTTTATTATTGAGTGAGCACTAATTTCCTCCAAATGTCTGTGTTTCAGTGCTTTCCATGGTTTTTTTTTGTTTGTTTTTTTGCGGTACGCGGGCCTCTCACTGTTGTGGCGTCTCCCGTTGCGGAGCACAGGCTCTGGACGCGCAGGCTCAGCAGCCATGGCTCACGGGCCCAGCCGCTCTGCGGCATGTGGGATCTTCCCAGACTGGGGCACGAACCCACGTCCCCTGCATTAGCAGGCGGACTCTCAACCACTTCCCACCAGGGAAGCCCAGTGCTTTCCATGTTGATCACAATCCATTACACGTGAAATTCCATGCTGCTTATTCTGTCTTTTTGCTACCACTTTCACACTGTTCTAATCATTAAGTTTTCATGTTACCTTTAAACATCTAAACATCTAACAGTGCAACTATCCACCTGTATTTTTCATGTGTGTATGTACATATTAATCTCAAGCACTTATGCTTCCAGAGGTATTTTACTATTATGTTGTGAAATTAACACATTTAGATTTTTGTTTGGAATTATATGACATTTATAGATTAATTTGAAGATAACTGAAATTTTTCCCATTTAGGGACACGGTATATATCCCCCATTTATTTAAATCCTTTATTATGTACCTAAGTAAATATATGTTGTCTTCTTTATATAGATCCTATAAATTTTATTTTTATTAATTTTTAAAATTTTATTGACGTATAGTTGATTTACAATGTTGTGTTGATTTCTGCTGTGTGGCAAAGTGATTCAGTTATATATATATATATATATATATATGTCTGTATATATTCTTTTTCATATTCTTTTCCATTATGGTATATCACGGGATATTGAATATAGTTCCCTGTGCTATACAGTAGGACGTTATTGTTTATGTAAATTTAAAAATAATAACATTTATTTGTAATTATTTCATATTTTTCAAGGTACAGTGGCTATAAGTGCCTAGATTGGTAAATACTATCAAATAGCCAAAAACAACTTAGGGAGGTTGTAACTTACCCAAAAACCAAAATTTGGAAGTATCTCCCTGGGACTTTATAATTCTTAAAGTTTGTGTTAAAGTTCTTCATCTTTGAAAAGAAAACTGATGAACCAGCAGACACATAGTTGCAAATAAACCTACAGGGAAGGGGCTTGCCGATAGATTTGGCAACTGGATCAGACAAAGTGGTCTGATTCAGGGGTGTTTAAGGTAACCTGTGGACTCTCACATTCCAAATGACACCAGGGGGCGCCCACCTGCATCTCTAAATCGAGGCAACTGCCCTGATGCTGTACCTCAGGCTCCTTTTTATGTAGAGTCCGGCAACAATTCCTCATTATACAGCTAAGTTTTAAAAACAAGCTAGACTGGAGCCTTCCAGAAAGGTGCGTACCTCCAGGGCTGCTCCAGGACCATCTTACGTGATGGGATTCACTCCTCACTAGCTTCTTGATCTTAACAAGCTCTCTAGGTGAGATGCTACCTGCCTGGATCTCAGGTGGAAAGTGAATCCCGTCTTCCAAAAGGGCAACCCTTTACCACCCCACGTTACAGACGTATTCGTCTCCTGGACATTTTGCCCAAAGAATTCGCTTCTCACTTGATCAACCATGGGTTTGGGTTTCCCCAGGCCAAGCTTTCATATGCAAGATGGTGGATGTTAGTCTTGGCTATTCCATAAAGATCTCTGGAATGTGCCTTCCGGTTCTGTGAGGAAATCCATACCCCAAACTAATAGACCCCGTATGGATTTGACGGGCACATGGGCAGGTATCAGGTAAGGGTTACGCTGTAGGAGTTCCACAAAAAAACTGCACTGCAGTATTACTGTAGGAGCTGGGGAGACTCTCCGGCTGAGTCAGTCGGTTTGAATTCTGTCTTGTTTGTTATTGCTCTGGGTCTATAGTTGGATGACTTGTACACATGCATTTTTACACATATTGAGATGAGAAGGATAGTCATTCTTTTCCTACTGAATGAATTTTTTATATTGTTCGTTTTATTAGATTATTAAATTAGGAATAACCTGATGAGAAAATTGGTCTTTCTGGGTAATTACTGCTAGAAAGAATGACCTAGACCCAAGGTTAGCAAACTATGGTTTGTGGGCCAAATCCGACCTTCCACCAGTGTTGGAAACAAAGTTTTATTGGAACCCAGCTGCACCACTTGTTTACATAGCACCTATGACTCTTTCATGCTAGAACAGTAGACTTGAGTAGTTAAGAGAGAGACCGTATATCCTGCAAAGCCTGAAATATTTACTTTGGCCCTTTACAGAAAAAAATGTTTGTCAATCCCTGACATAGATCACCTTTTAGACAGCCGAAGTTATTATTTTGGGTAGCTAGTCCCTAACTTTTCTCCAGTTTGCACAAAATCTCATACAAGTTACCTTACTCATTTTGCATGCAGTTTATCCCTGAAGGTGTCATGATGTGGCAGTGTTCAAACTAGAAAGTCTGTGTTGAGAGGTTTATTTGCCTGGGGTGGGCATACGGCCAAACATGCTCCAAAAACCAAAGTGGTTTTGTCCCTGCTCTGTGGGGTGCAAGTGTGATGCTCTGGTCGCCCACCTGTACTCACGTGGAGCAGGTGGAAAAGAGTGGTGTCCGTGGGGATAGTCTGCAGCATCTTTGACTCAAGTCTTTCTGACAAGCAGGCAGGCATTCTTGCCAGGCTTCTTCATTTTCACAAGCAGATGGGAACTGCTCTCAGATTCATCATCTGTTACACAATGCAGGGTGTTTGCTTTGCCCAAGAGCACAGTCTCCATCTCTACCATGCAACATTTATCAATAGTTTGGTTGAAAGAGACGGTAGCCAGGGAGAATTGTAAGCAGGAAATATAGGCCACTGACTCAACCTGATACGTGAACCATATCGGGGCCAATCAAATCAGCAGAGAGCAGGGAGCTCACAGCACCGTGTACTGTTGTCACCATTTTTCGCTGACATTCACTCTAAAGTCTGTTGAGGGCTGGTTTGTGAACCAGCCCTGTGAACCTCATTGTTCAGGATAACCTGGTTGGTTACATCATCCCCTTTAAGAAAACCACTGGGACAAAGATGGCTGATCTTCATACCAAGATGTAGACAGCTTTCAGCTGATGAGCTGTTTTCTTCGTTTAGACACTATGAATTGTATACCCGAAAAGATTCCATTTCTCTGGCTGGCTCTTAGAACGGCCGTATCAGATACGCAGGCGAGTAAATGATGGTGCAGTACAGTTTAGCTTAATTCCTGCTTTACTTTGTCTCTACTTTCGTATTACTTTCTCGTCTTTTAAAAAGTCCTCTTTTGCCTTGGCAAGGCTCCTTTAATTCCTTCTGAGACAAGGTGAAAGATAGATGAACAACAAAAGTCAAATAAGACAGCAGCAACTAAACCCCGCTGCTCCTGTGTGTGTTAGACATGAGGGGACCCTCCACCTCTGTTCCAGGGTTTTGGAACGTCTAGGAGTTACTTTTCAGTGTGGTGATCTAAAAGCCAGAGAGCCAAACCATTCCTAACCTCTTTTCTCTGAAAAAGGAGATTAAAAAAATTCAGATTACAGCAGTAATTGATGTTGTGCAAAACGTCAGAAATTACAGAAAAACAACTAAACTCAAATAAAACTACCTACAAGCCCACTACCCAGAGAACTAACTGTCTTGTTTCTAAAAGACACAGATAGATCTCATCTGTAATCTGTGAGTTCAGCCAGCCTCCTCCAGAACACTTTCTTTATAATTCTGGACCATATTAATCTATAGAGGGAAAAAAGAAAAACAACTGGTTTTTCTCAGATAGTGATTTTTCTGCCCTGCTCTGCCACAAGTTGCTATCACATGATTTTGATGGCTGCTGGTTTCATAACCCAAGAAGTAGGGTCCAGTCTCTTGTTCAGGAGTTTTGGGGCCCTGTGACCAGATGGCACAAGTGTGACCTCATCATATGGTTCAGGCTGAAAAGCATGCAGATTCTTTTCAAATACTTCAAGATTGTAGCTCTTTACAGCTCTCCAACCAGTAAGTAACCGTATGGAGAATTAAAGCAGACCCACGGAAGCACGTTGTAAGCGAATATCAAAGCATCCCGTGTTCCAAGCAGGCGCACACACCACATTAGAACATCCTAGTTCATGTAATTAGCATCGGCCTGACTCTTAGTGGGTGGCCAAGCCCCAGGTTAGACCTTCGACGTCTTGCTCAAGCACTGAGAAGACGCTGTCTTTCCTCTTTCAGGCCCATCTATATCCCTGGCCCACACAAGAGACATCTGCCTGCCTCTGCAGTGTGATCTTTCAGCATTTTTATCCAGCTACACTTTTCGATGTTTTGTCAGATTCCCTTTGCAGACTCGAGTCCTCCCAGAGACAACGGCAGGAATAAATTTTCAGAAATGAAAACGGGGGAGCAGCAGCCCTTGAGCAGCGGCAGCAAATCCAACCAGAGCAAACAGGATGCTGCTTCTCTCTTTTCCTTCCTCTTCTTTTTGAATCTCTCTGACTTCTCTGCTCTGCTCTAGAGCATGTCTGTACACACTGTCCCTGCTGGTTCTCTAACACGCCTGCTTGGCGGCTCTTAGAAAACGTACCATCGGGTTTTGTTTTGTTTGTTTGCACCAATATCTGAGATGAATCCAGTGCAAGCATCTGTTGAGAGACTGTTTAAAATATTCTTTGAAAAATTCTGTTCAAGCAAAGGATACAAGTTGTTTAGGAAAACGGCTCTGGAGACAGGAAATCTGAGGCAATCTGTGATCTCATGGCCTGTCTGGGAACTTGATAAGGCCAAGAAGCTTCTAGAAGCCTACTTGTAAAGCATTATTGCATGCGACTCAGTAGAAGGAGGTCCTTATTGGAAAGACTTCAGTGGAATAGAGAACAAAAGCACAGTCCAAACAATGCGAACTGTGTCATCTGTTAATGAGACAGGTCTTGGTTATGATCCTTGGATTTATTTTAAACACTCGATGTGAAAAGGACATCTCTTTCTAAGTAGGTTTTCCCTCTTCACGCTTCCTCTTCTGTCTCTTCAAAGAGAGAAAAGATAAGCTGGGGGAGAAGAGCTAAGGTCTAGCTGGTGTCTTCATAACTACTTTTGAAAGGCAGCCATTGCATGAAAGAACCTCTAAAAGTTCATAGCCAGAAACCCTCATATGAGCTGCAAATATTGTTGAAGTTGGGCTGATCTGAAGCCTCGAGTCCCAAGAGGGTTTGCCTGACGCTAGGAATGAGGATAAGTTGATATTAGGGATTTCTGAAACGGATACCAAATAAATTCTTATTTTTATGAAAATCTTGCTTTACCAACAAGGGACACACAGGGAGCTACACTCAATATTTTATAATAATATTTTATAATAACCTATAAGGGAAAAGAATCTGAAAAAGATTCAGACATATATAAATAACTGAATCACTTGCTGTACACCTGAAATTAACACATTGTAAACCAAATATGCTTCAATTTTAAAAATCTTGCTTTAAGTACAAAACATATATTTAATTATTATCCTCAAAAACTTGCTTTAAAGAGTAATATAGTCCACTGGTTCACATTGTTTGAGATCAGCTGTCTTAATAAAGCATTAAATTTTGATTAGTCAATCAGGAATTCCCTGGCAGTCCAGTGGTTAGGACTCCACACTTTCACTGCTGAGGGCCGGGGATGGATCCCCGGTCAGGGAACTAAGATCCCGCAAGCCACACAGCACAGCAAAAAAAATAAATAAATAAACAAATAAATAAATGAATAGGGAAAATTCAGGATTATAAACTTCTGGAACATAACCAGAAAAGTCGACCTTAATCTGAACCCAAGCTGAACCCAAGTATAAGGCATCACCATGTCCCATGATGACCCTGTACCATAATCTGTCAGACAAGGACTTATCAAATGTACTGTGCATGTCCCAGGAGGACAGTATCAGAGGGTCTCTAGAAACACAGTGGTGAATCCAACAGACACAGAGCGCGGTGCTTATGGAGTCCAGGATTTATTAGCAGAGGTAGGCGATAAAGAGTTAACAAATAGGCATCATTGCTGATGGTGATAAAGTCCAAGGAGGTAACAACTGGACGTAAGGGGTGGATGATAATATAAGGTGATGCCTGTTGAGTGAGCTTGACCAAAGAAGGCATGCTTCTCTGTAGAAGCGACATCTGTGCAGAGATCTTAAGGGTGAGAGGGGCCCGCCATGCGAATGGACAGGGGGTTAGGAGGAGTGTGAGGGATGGAAGAGTGTGTGTGAGTGTGTGCGCGTGTGTACTGTGTGTGCAAAGGCACTGGGTAGGAAAGAGTTAAGCTGGGTTAAGCATAAGCCTGATGGGGAAACTGAAGTGACCGGTGTGGGTGAAGGCAAAGAGCAGAGAGGGTTGAGATCAGCTTGAAGGAGAAGAATCGGTCAGGACTCTGGACCAGTAAAGAAGCTACTGCAACGTCAAGCCAAGAAGAGAAGGTGACTGGGCCTAAAGAGGTGGTGGGCACATAGAGAAGTGGGCAGATCCCAGACATATTTCGAAGGGAGAATTGTCAGGATTTGCTAATGCCTTAGAGATGGGAGACCAAGAAAGGAGAGAAATGAGGGATGCTTGTCAAACGTGAAGAGCCCAACCTTTGCTGAGATGGGGAAGAAAGCTGGATGCACCATTTGGGAGGAGGAGGTCCAATCAAGAGTTTTATTTTGAACACATTAAGTGCACACTGAAACGGGATGTCAAGCGAGCAGTGGCGTTTAAGAGTCTGGAGTTCAGAGAAAAAGTTGGGGCTGGAGATGTAACTGTGAGAGTCATCAACCTCTTTAAAGATATTTAAAATGATGAGAGGAGACGACTTCCCCCGGAAAAAGAACAGAGGAGAGAGAAGGTCCAGGAGAGAACGGAGGAAACCCTTAATTCTGTGACCTAAACCTTGGGCTTGGGGTGGGGGTGGGGGGGCACTTAGGAGGAGAAAACGAGAGCACGTGTTGTCATGGAAACCAGGAGACTGGAGCATCTCAGGAAAACAGCTGGGTGCTTCAGCAAGGTGAAGCGAGGGGAGCAGGGGAAGGTGGTTACTGGCTTTGTGAACATGCATGTCAAGGTGACCTTGGCCAGAGCAGGATTGGTGGAGTGGGGGAAGCAGAACCTGGAGTGCTTGTGGGTTGAGGAACACATGGAGGTTAGTGAGGAGAGCAGGTGTACACAACTATTATTCTTATTAATTGTGGTGAATACTCATGATGTAAAATTTGCCATCTTAACCATTTTTTAAGTGTACAGTTCACTGGCATTAAGTCCATCTACCCTGTTGTGCAATCATCACCACTATCCATCCACAGAACTCTGTTTCATCTTCCCAAACTGAAATTCTGTACCAGTTAAGCCATACCTCTCCCCTCCTTCCTCCACCCAGCCCCAGGCAATCATCTTTCTACTTTCCGATTCTGTGAATTTGAGTGGACTTCATCCATTACTTGGCCTTTGGGGATTGGCCCATTTCACTTGGTGTATCGCCCTCAAAGTTTCATCCAGGTCATAACCCATGTCACATTAGCACGTGTCAAAATTGTACATTTTCTTTATCCGTTCTTCCGTTGACGGACACTTGCGTTGTTTCCACCCCTTGGCTACTGTAAACCATGCTCTGTGAACATGGGCGCACACACGTGGCTCTTCAGATGGAGGAACGAGGGGGTGGGAGCTGGAGGCGGTGCAGAGTCAAGGAGAGGGCTTGTTTCTGATTGTGTGTTGTTCTTCCCTGAGCCAAGAGAAACCAGGGGATGTTGTCCGCCTTTGACAGTGGAGAAGAGGCAAACGCTGAGCAGAGACCGGGGGCGGCTAAAGGAGGGAACTGTCGAGAAGGGAGAAGACTTGGCTTCATAGGCAGGTGCTTCAGTGGCTTTGGCCGTGGGAGGGTGAGGACGTTTCCTGCTAATAGCTTCAGTTTTCTCCGTGAAGGATGAAGCAAGTTTATCAGCTGGGCGTTGAAAGGAGGAGGCAGGGGGTGAGAGATTTAGAGGAGAGAGAAGTTCTGAAACGATCTCCTTCAAGCAACGTTTTCTCCATCTCAGCTGCACCTTAGAATCACCTGCAGAGCTTTCCAAATATTCTCATGCCTGCTCCCTCTGCACTATTCTGATTGTGATTTAATTGGTCTTGGGTGGGTCCTGGGCATCTATATTTTAACTATAGTTTAGTTAAAAACAACATAGTGTTAACTGATAAAGTTAGTATGACTTACTTGAAAGGTAGTTATTGCTGAAACTCCCTAGATAATTCCCACGTGCTGTCTGAGCTGAGAATGACTGTTTTGGAGAAAAATAATAGGATTACTGGGAGTGTCAGACCCTAATTTGATATTTGTAATCATAAATTTCAAGTGAGATGAGCCTGTCTGGTTTACAGGGTGTGTGTGTGTGTGTGTGTGTGTGTGTGTGTGTGTGTGTGTGTGTGTGTGTGTGTGTGTGTGTGTGTGTGTGTGTGTGTGTGTGTGTTTCCAGCTCAACATGTGAAACTCCAGCAAATCCTCATCTGCCTTTTTTCTTTTTAAACTCACACATTTAAGAGGGCATCGATTTCACATCACTGATTCCTATCGGTAATGGGAAGAGCTACTGTCACCACGTGCCAAGCACAGTTCGAAGCATCTTAAGTCTATTCATTCCTTCAGTCCTCCCAATACCAATATCTCCATTTTACAAAGAAGCAAACGAGGCACAAAAATAAAATGGGGCAGCTGCCAGTATTGACATAGTTAATTAAGTGTGTGATAATGGTGGGACCTGAGACCGGGAAACTTAGACCGAGAGTCTGTGCCCTTAACCACAGCACCACCCCACCTCTGTGTGCATGATCGAAAATATGGAGTTCCAGCCCTGCCCTTCCTACAACATGAAACAGAGACAATGACAATTGTTGGGGGGACACTTCACCGGGTTGGAAGAAATGTTGTGATAAACCCTCTGGGGAGGAGGAGAGTAGCAGAACTGGAATTGGAATCTAGAGTCTTAAATTGAAGGTCTGAAGACAGTGTGGAATGAGACCCTGAGGTTTCATTATGAGGAGTTGTTTTGGATCCCCTTGCAGTAGAGGTAAGGCTTGTCCTTCCAAGGTGATGTGGCTTTGGAGGAAGGGCTCTGGTGTTCAGTTTGTACAGTGATCCCCAGTTATCCCCGTGCAACCCTGGAGGGAAGGATTCCCTGGAGGGAAGACTGGGGAGCATTTTCATGCTGATGACTTGGGATGAGGTCACAGCAGTTACAAATCTGCATTTGGAGAGAATCCCTGGCACTGCACTGAGCTCTCTCAGTGGGAACTTTCTTTTGGAGAAGATGAGAGAGACAGAGAGGCTCCTAAGACTAAACAGGGAGCTCTGGGCAAGGAACGTTTCAAAGCACACAGCCAGAGCAGAGGTCTCTGCATCAGGACGGGGAAATGGTTTTCCTCATGGATCACGAACGCATCACTCAGGGAGATGCAGTGGACGCTGCCCGTGTCCAGCCGGGGCCCCTTTGTTGAGCTGGTACGTCTGCCCCCAGCTCCTGGAACAGTTTCCCAATCAGCCACCATGCTAGGTTCTAGGGAAGTGTCGGGGTGGGGGCAGCCTCCATCCAGCGTCTGAGCCGTCCTTTTTCCTCGAGGTGTGATCCGCACTCTGAGCTTCATGTTCCAGGGGCTCTGTGGGCCCACATCCTTGCTTGGCTTTCTTCCCCTGCCCTCTCCTCCTTCCCTCACCCCCCTTCTCCTGAGAAAACTCCCTCCATAAAACACTTGCCCAAGAATCCCAGCTCAGCATCAGCTCCTAAGGATCCCAACCTGAGATGGGAAATCCTTCTATTCTAGGCGTCCAAGAAATACACAAAGTCTTAGTGGTTATTTGGGGCCTCTTCTAAGGGTTCTCCTGGTAATGTCGCTCCCTCTCTCCATGATGTGCCGGTAGGAGGATTGCAGGGAATCCTGGGTCTTCCTGGAAGTCCCTGGCAGTGATGTCATCACCTGCTGGGGTCTTTAAAGGAGGTCCACAGGGCCTCCACATGCTATGTTTGCAGCTCCCTGTACTCCAAGTAAGACCAGTTCTCCCGGGCTCCAGCCCCTCAAAAGCACAAGCAGAGCCCAGGATATGGGTTCTTGCTGTTCCTTTGGGGGATGCTGACCTCTGGAATTGAGGCAAGGAAAGAAAACAAGCCTTATGTTTGAGGATGTGTAATCGAGGCTACTGCTGTGTGCAACAGGACAGGTACTTCACGTAGGGGCCTCCTGAGAAATGGTCCTCCTGGCACTGCCCCCTGGGGGAAGGGCGGCTGGAGCACGTGTGTGCTGTTTCTCATCCCCCACTGGCTGACAGTCAACCCCAGGTGCGTTAAGTCCCTCATGTTTCTACAATCTGCTTATATTGTTAGAATACTAAAAAATGACTTAGAGTTAAAAATTAAAGTGAATTAGATTTCGTCAGTTTCCACACGGACTTGATTTGACTTATATGAAGTGTAAACATATGGTTACAAAGTTATACGAGTAATGTTAACAGAGAACAGAATTAGCTACAAGAAGTGGAAGAAGGAGCCCTTAGTGGTTGTGCAAGTGAGCTGATTCCCATAACTGGGTGCTGCATTTATTTATCTATGAGTGTCCTGGTAGCGAGGGCAAAAAAAGAACGCAGAAGGTGAGACTTTTTATTTGCCTGCAAGGGAAGGCAAACAGATTCACCTGAAGGGTACCTTCCTCCAGGCACAAAAATGAGACAGGATGTATTACTTTGAAGGACGCAGATAATGCGGTGATTCTTTATTATGTAGATCATCAAAACCTCCTTCAAGGAGGTGATTATTTATTTATTTATGGCTGCGTTGGGTCTTCACTGCTGTGCGAGGGCTCTTTCTAGTTGCAGTAAGCTAGGGCTACTCTTTGTTGCTGTGTGCAGGCTTCTCACTGAGGTGGCTTCTCTTGTTGAGAAGCATGGGCTCTAAGTGCGCAGACTTCAGTAGTTGTGGCTCAAGGGCTCTAGAGCGCAGGCTCAGTAGTTGTGGTGCACAGGCTTAGTTGCTCTGTGACATGTGGGATCTTCCCGGACCAGGGCTCAAACCTGTGTGCCCTGCATTGGCAGGCGGATTCTTAACCACTGCACCACCGGGGGAAGCCCAAGGAGGTGACTTTTGAATAGAATTTTCTTTAAAAACAGAGCGTAACATTAAATTGAACTTTGAAAACACTGAGTGTTCAAACTGAATGGGAGTAAGCTCAGGGTAGCGAACTCTTTTACAGATGAAGAAACTGAGGGTCAGAGTGGTGAAGTAATTTGCTCAGTGAGCAGAAGTGGGACTAGAATCCGTATCTCTTGATTCCTGGCTCAGGGTTCTTTGCACCACACCCCAAAGTCTCCATCCTCCATGCCTCTGGTCTGTCTGTTCATTTGGGACTGGACAGACCGCTACCAGCCATGGGTCAGTTGTGTTTGACTGTGTCTGACCCACCCTCTGGATTAGGATCCTCTCCAAGGCAGAAACCTCTTCTATCCCCGGCACCACCTTCATAGGGCTCTGCACAGAGAGGGCACTGGGATGGGCTTACCGACTTGCAGTCAATGAGGAGATCATACACAAGATGAGAGGGTTGTAATATAATTTTGTTTTTTGATAACCTGATTGGACATAGCTTTGAACGTTTCGGTAACATTAACGGTTGATAATAACAAGCACGGCAGTAACAACTGCACGTTTACTGAGTTCTTGCTACCAGGCACACTTCTAAACCCTGTTCATACATCCTCTCGTTTTATGGTCACAACACCATGGGCGGGGGTGGGGGGTGTTCTTCCCACCTGCATTTAACAGGCGAGAACACTGAGGCACAGAGCAGATCAACTTGTCTGAGGCGATATGTCTAGAAGATGACAGAATTGGGGCATGAACCCAGGCAGAATATTCCAGAGTCCCATCCCCAGTTACCAACTGCACTGACTCTCCAGCATAAGGAGAACGATGATGCCTATCACCTGGTGAGACGCGTTTGTGGCCCAGGCACTGAGCACGGTGACCTCTAACGTACGATGCTCTCTGCGTTTGATTCGGAGACAGATACAAGTTATTTACCCCAATCCAAGACAGCTGGCAAGTGGTGAGATTTGGATGGAATCCCACATCTCTTAAATGCCTACACTGTATTCTATGTCTAACACAGCAAAAAAGGCCCCACTATAGGACACATTCTGAACCCGTGCACGCGAACCAGGCCGAACAAGGATTGAACTCACCTTGTGGATGGATCCTGGGATTTGTGGCTGAAACATGACCAAGACAGTCACAGGATATGGGAAAGCGTTCCTCACCGTGGGCCAACCCCATTACTAGGCAAGGTCGATTGGGTGGCTGTTTCTGCCTTTTGAAGCCTGGGAAAATTCTTGTCCAACCCAGAAAGCCCTTCAATTGAAGCAAGAATAGAAACTGATTCTTTTCTTCCCCACCCAGGACTCACTGAGCACTTGGGCACTCAATTTATTGGATGGACAAGTTGTTCTGCAGTGTCCTGGTGGGGGAACTTTGGAGGGGAGTAGGCATCAGGGAAGGCTTCCTGGAGAAGGTGACATCTAATTTGTCATACCAAGGAAGAATCAGAGGCATGAGCTTTGGGAAGGGGGGCAGTGAGTGATGTGGTGAGGGACAGGGCTCCCCAGACTGGGAAGATGCCAAGTCAGTACTATCCCTTGAGGGCTCGGCTCTCTGCAAAGCTGTAGACAGGCAGGGTGCACTTCCCTCCCCAGTTTCCCCGGTATGTGCCTTTTGCTCCTCCCATGTTCCCCTTCTCTCCCCGCCATCTCCCACATCAAGTCTGCCACTTCCTTCACGGACTCTGCTTTCAAAGCTCCTCTCCCCAAGGTGTAAGTGGTAAACTAAATGCCACACTTTCCTCCACCCAGGTCAGTGCACACAGAGCATCCCTCCCACGTGGAGTATCAGGAAGCTTTGTGCCCTCCCCTCATCCCGCCGTCTGTCCTCTGCCACCTTAGCTTTCTCTCTTCTACCCCAGAGTGGGACACCCTCGACCAATTCACCCTGTTCCATCTGGGGAAAGTCTGCCCTGAGCTTCTCATTGTAGGCGTTCATGCACTTGCTCCGGTCTCTCTTAGAGCTTGGATGGCCTTAAGGGGAGGGAGTTTCCAGGCCGGGCAGAGCTGCCAAGGATGAGAGTGAGAATTCTCTGCTATCCAGTAAACAGCTCCCCGAAGTTCTGGGAAGATGCTCGTTCTGGATACATCCCCAGGAAGCAAGGGAGCCTTGGGCATTTCTCTGAGGCTACATGTCCTGTCTGCCTCACTGATTTGAGATGATGGGGGAGGCTGGTAAAGCCCTGGCAGGTATGGACCGTGTGCGCAGTGCTGTGGCTGACCGTGGGTGTGGCTTTTTGAGAGCATCCCCTCAGGCTGGCTTCCCCACCCAGGATTGCTAATGGGCTTGGGGTGAAGTCCGAGGGGCTGCTCTCCTAACAACGTTGGAGCAACTTCTTCTGCCGACGCCCAGGGTCTGTATGACCCTCCATCTAGAGGATTGGGTCTTCACACCCCACTTGGAGCTGGATGACCTGAGGGGCTGGGGTTGTGTAGGCGTGGAGTCTGCATCCCCTCCGCCTGCCCATCCTTTGAGAGTCAGTCCATGCTTTACACCGGCAAACCTTCCTGGGAGGGTTTTAAGATGGCATTATTATCCCATTCAGGTATAAAATCTTGTCGCCACAGCTCATTATTCCTATAAATGAGGATGATTAATTTACACTCTTTTCATGTAATACTCAGACAAATGATTGCTTTGTTGAAACTTAATATGATCACCTGGAAAGGAAATTCCCTCCTGAGAGGCAAGAAGCCAGACAGGTTGTAGGAGACATAGCCTCCGAAAGGCTTGTGGGAAAGGCCCCAGTCTCTCCCCCCACCCTCCCTCTGTCCCTCCTTCCCTCCCTCCCACTTGGGTGTGTGTGACAGATGGGGAGAGGACAGTAGGGGACCAGGAAGGATGGCTTGGTCACGTGGTGTCTGAAATACCCTGAGTTAGGGAGGTAAGAGGATGGAATTAGCTTAAGAGCCTCCATTTTTCATCCAGTTGCCCAGACCAAAATCTTGGAGTCACCCTAGATTCTTCTCCTTCCTTCACCCCTCACATCCAATTTTTCAAACAAATTGTCGGCTCTAAGCGTAAAGCACAGCCCATTTTGGGGAGGGTCAGCATCCTCCTGTGGCTTCTTGTGCCCAGAACCCCACCTGGACTCTTTACCATGGTTACAACATCCCGTCTCTTTGGGGCTCTGCCTTCCTTTCTGAACCCAGCTCCCTCCTTTCTCTCTCAGACATGTCTTCAGCCCCAAAAGGCCCATTTTTGTTGCCCCAGCAAGTTCATTCCCACCTCAAAGTGTCTGTCCATGGTGGTCCTCTGCCTGGCATTCTCAAAGCTGACTCTTTTCTGTCATTCTAAGCTCACGTGTTTCTTCCTCGGGGGGTTTCTATAACCCCCTATCTAAAGTGTGTGCCCTATCACTCTCTGGTATCCTATTGCCTTATGACCCTTATTACAACTCGCATCTGTCTTATTTACGTGCTTGGTCATTGGCTGTCTCCCCTGCTAGATACAAGCTTTTGAGAGAAGGTGACCATTTTGGCTTGTTCATGTTTGTATCATCAGTACCTAAAAGAGTGCCTGGTCCGTAGTAGGTAACTCAATAAATACTTGCTGGGTGAACGTAAAGGAAGCCACAAGATCGCACAGCCAAGGAGGAAGCAGAGAAGGATGCTGTGCTGTCATCTCGTACATGGCGCCCACCTGTGAGCACCACCTGTGGCTCTATGACCGAGAAGCCGTGGCAGGGTGCACATAGGGATGCCCAGAGGGCCTGGCTCAACCCCGGTGGACCAAGTCCAGGGATGCTGGCTTCACTCCTTTACAGCAGACCACATCAAAACCTCAGGACAAGTCTCCTAAATGGACCAAGTTCCCTGGGCTTCTGTGATCAGGATGGAGAGGACAGGGGAGGAGGGATGCACAGCCTCCTCACGACATTTGGAAGGGCATTTCTCAAGGTGAAATTCTGTAGGGTGGTTTAAAATCTCAAGGTGCAATTCTCTAGGGTGGTTTAAAAATTCTACCCAAGTCTGGGGGCCAGGGAGCTTCCACGGATACCAGGAGACTCAGGCTGCTCACAGCCGCCTCATTCCTGCTCTGCACTGTGAGATTTCAGGCAGAACGCTCCGGCTTGGAACGATTCACCTGCAAGGCTGGTGAGGTCAGCCTTCCACTCTTCCTCTTTATAGGTGAGCCCCTTCTCACCTGCCAGCCTTCGGCAGAGGGTTGCGAGGCTCACGGACCCTTCCAAAGTCAAGGAGAAGTTTTATCCACCCCGCTGCCTTTCGGTAATAGCTCACGCATCCATTCCAGAGAAGTGAGCATCTCCCTTAGGTTTAAAAATCGCCAGAAGGCGTTGTGTACTTTTGGTTCTGTTTTTATTACATTGTGAACATTAGTACAAGGTTAAATACACACAGAGACAGACATCAGAAGGCTGCAGAGAGCATACACATTAACATACTTGTACACAGAGAGGGAGTACAGAGAGACTGACAGAGCACACAAATACACGGAGAATACAGATCCCAGCCACCAGAATGCTGGCTACATCCGGGATACATTCGTACACAAGGCAGAGCAGGGGGTACAGAGAGCAGATGTCAGTTGATAAACATCATCAATTAAAATCCAGCCATTTGTGTTACAGTTGACAACGACAGCAGTATACAAAGCCTTATTACATCTTTAAGGGCAAAAGGTCTAGGGAACCTCAAAGAGCTTTTCAGAAGCATCTCAGAGGCCAGGCTCCGAGGGGAGGAAAGAAGCCGGTGGCGACCACAGAGATAATGAGGGGAGGAGAACGGGCTGTCAGGCTGAGCAACGGAGCCGTGGAGGCAGGTCAGCGGGGACAATGGAGCCACATTCTTCAAGAACCTCGGTGACATCAAGAAGATCAAAGGCCCTCCTCCGTCTAGATCCACAGCCCCAGCCCCATCTCTACTCTCCAGAGATTGAAAACGACCCCACAGGAGCCTGTTTATTGCTTTTGTTCAAGGTACATTTGGTGACTAAGTTCCCAGTGCCGGATACAAGGCAAAGGGCATCACCCCTGCGTGGTGAGAACTGCTATCAAAACCTCCGTCTGTCACCCCTGGGGTCTAGCCCTGGCTCTGCCACCAACTAGCTGGGTAATCTGGGCAAGTCGCTTAACCTCTCTGAGCCTCAGTTTCTTCATCCGTCGTATGAGGATGCTGGCGAGATGCCCTCTAGACCCCTTCCAGCTCTTATAGAGGGAAATTCGGGGGAGTTTTAATAGCACCTTTTTTTTTCTAAAGAAATAAAACAGAAAGGAAATGATTGAACAATGGTAATCCAGTTTCCCAGACACCCATCCTACTCACGCCCCCCCAGTCACTCCCACATACCAGACCCAAAGCCAGCAACCGAGACACCTGGAGAGCCGGCTCTGTGCCCGAAGCCATCCCAAGAAGTTCAGGGCAGACTTCTCAGGATTAGGAGTCACTAGCGCATACTCCTCAAATCGTGGTTGCTTTGTAAATCCCAACCGCCCAGCCCGGTGCACAGCAAGTAGGAGATGCTTTTGGCCTCAGCCTCCTGCGTCCGTGTATGTCAGAGCAGTCGGAGAGAATTTCTGCAGGGTTCCAGTCCCAAACATTTCAGCCTCTGCCTTTGTTCCTAAGGCTCAAGTAGAGGGACCTCAAAACCACCAAAGTGGAAATTGGGAAAAGCAAAGTGATGGGTATAAAGGGACTGTCCACTTCCTGGCAAAGCAGTGGCTGGAGCACACGGCAATTCCTCCACCATCTTTGTCTGCCATTCCCTCTCTTTCTCCCTCCTTTTCCACCATCAGAAGAGGGAACAGGACCCCTTATGTTCTTGTCCCCTGTCTGCAAGGCACCACTGGGACTATGAAGGTGTGAGACAGGAGGCTCTGTTCTCTGAATGTCTCTAGGGGGCCGTTGTCATCTCTCTCTGTTTTCTCCATTGCTCAGTGCTCAAGAAGTACCTGCTTGGGACCACCTGAATTCTCTTTGCTCCCTGTCTTTCCTCTTCTCTGGCCTTTGGTACCCACAGAGGGCTGCTGCCTGCAGGGCCGTCTCCCATTCCTGGAGACAGGATGACATCACCCTTTGGTCTTCTCTTCTAGGACCAAACAAGCCTCATTAATTCCTGTAATTGGTTCTGAGCCCCTTCCTTGTCTTGGCCACCTTGAAAACAGCATCTGTTGGCTTGTCTCTATAGCAGCACTTGGATCTATATCTTTTTCTATCCACTGGAAACGGTAGAGATTAGTATTTAAGTACCTGGCCTCTGAAATCAAACAGACCTGAGTCGGAGCCTTTGCTCATCATTTACAGGCTGTGTGATCACGGCAAGTGACTTAACCTTGTTGAGTTCATCTGTAAAAAGGGACTTGGGAGAACACCTACATCCCAGCGCTTGTGAAGACTGAATGAGGTCAGGCATGCGAAGTGCTACCACCGTGCTTGGCACACTGGACAAAAACCAAACCAAACCAGAACAAAAACACCACTCTCTCTGCCTTGCCTCCCAATCTCTCTGTAGACCCCAGTGTGATCTGTAGTCCACCCAGGAGAACTTTCTGAGATCGTGGAAATTCCGATATGGTAGCCACGAGCCACGTGTAGCTACTGAATACTTCAAACGTGACTGGTGCAACTCATGTGCACCTTAAAATGAAATTTTTATTTTATTTCATTTGAATTAATTTAAATTGCCACGTGTGCTTCACGGCTACCATGTTGAATATACTCTAGATATATGTCTATATATCTATATATATAGACATATCCGGGCCAGTGGCTACCTATGGATATATCTTTGCTGTGCACAAGGAAAGGGCTGGTCTTTTGAGCAAACCAGGGAAAGTGTGGTATAAAACGTGTCCTGGGCTGGGGGTCTCCCTTTGACGCTACCAGGGAACCTTGGGCAGGTCATTTCAGCTTTGTGCCTCAGTTTCCTCAGCTATAAAGTTGGGTAGTTCCAGTGTTCCAAGACCCCTTCCATCCAGAGCTGCTGTATATGGGCACACGAGCTGTGCACAGCACTACTGCAGACAGGCCGTGGCATGCATGAGGCAGCAGTGGGAAGGGTGCCCCCCGGAGTTATGCAACCTCACATTCTTGCTTCTATCCTTAAATATGCTGGGGCTTGACAAGGTGGGTTTTCCAGATGGCCTCTTTGGAGACCTCCAGCAAGGAGCTTTCAGACCACTTCAGAATGCAATGTGGGAAGGGGTGGGGATTGAGGGCAGGAGGGGAAGAGTGCCTGTCTCTGGTGTTCGTTCAGATGCCCTCTGTCAGTACTGCCTGGGCCAATGACTCAACTCTCTGCCTCGGTCTCAGCCTCCACAGACATATTGCAAATGTTTGTAGCCACTATTTAATAGCGCCACTACAAATAGTGGCAATTTAATTGCTAGCAGACATGCAGCCTTAGTGGACATTAACACCATGGCACGAAGGAGCCCGTTCTAAAGTGCTAAGTAGCTGAGAGCTGTTTCACTAAGGCAGAGAGCTATCTGGAGCCTGTCACTACCTAGAGAAGGTAGACCTAGGTAGGATGTGGTGGGGGAGTGAAGCTGCAATTTATGTGTGTGGGGGGCATTGGGGGTACATGCAGCAGCACTTTACGGGGGATGACAGGTCCTGAAAGGGGGGACAGTCGTGCTCCGAGCCCACTTCCTGGGCAGCCCCTTTGCCGGTGTTCACTCCCTACCTTGGCCGGCTGCCCCCACCGCCTCCTGTCAGCGCACTCCATTCTCTCCCAATTCAGCGACGCAACGAATTCTAGGCCCTGTGGAACTCCCGCTCCAGGGTGGACCCTTGGGTTTGTACCCCCGCCCTTCTTTTCGGAAGAGAAGCTTCAGTTGGCTGGATGTTAATTACGCATCCTTAGGAAGCCAGCCACGTGTCGCTGCAGCTCAGGGGTGCAGCCCCAGCTGTTGCCAGCCAAAGCCCTGGAGGACACAGGACACGCTTGTGACAGAAGGAGAGTGTGACTGCCGCATCCATCCCGTGCCCCTTTTTCCCCCTTAGTACCAGTAATGATGACAGTGAAGTGAAACTAACAAGCATTTATTGAGGGGCTCTGCCAGGCTCTGTGCGAAGTACTTCAAATCCCTCGCTTCACCGAATCCCCAAGCCAACCTTCTACAGATGTAGGGATTCCGGCTCAGAGAGGCTAAGTAACTCCTCCAAAGTCGCATATTTTATTTCGGGGTTCAGCGGGAATTCCAACCCAGGTCTGCCTAGCCCCGCAGTCCAGCCTCCTCCCTTCTCCCCCTCCCTTCCTCCTCCTTATTTTCTTCTTTTTCTTTCCCTTATTCATTGCTCCTTCCCTTTCTTCTCTCTCTAGTGGAAGAGACACACAGGCCCTGCCCCCAGGGAGACAGACACTCACACAGATGATTCTGATGGAGGGTGAGAAAGGATGGGACATGGGTTCATGAAGGAGATGGCGGGTGGGCAGCGGGAGGATGAGCCATCAGGGAAGGCTCTACGGGAAGATGCGCCCCTTGGGTTGAGCCCTGGTCCTGGGAGACACTGCCCTGCGTAGTTGGGAACCCCCAGCTTCCTCAGGACGTCCCACCTGTGGACCGCATTGTGTAGGAAAAGGCTGGGACTAGTAAGGCCCCACACTCCATCCTTCTCTTCCTTCTACAAACACTGTGCTTATTAAGCACTTACTGGGAGCCGAGGGATAATATATGAAGAAATAAAGTCCGATACCTGCTCCCAAGGCCTCAGAATCCAGGCTGAGAGCAGGTATACCCAATGGGATAAATTGGCAAAGGAGAAATGGGCTTTGACAGCACTGAGATGTGGTGCTATGTGGACCTAGAGGGTGGGAGGTGTGTGAGCCCGGTATTGAGAAGTAGACATGGGAAGGAGAGAGAGAGAGAAAGAGAGGGGGAGAGAGAGAGAGAGAGAGAGACAGAGAGACAGAGAGAGACAGAGACAGAGACAGAGACAGAGACAGAGAGAGAGAGGAGGGCCTTACAGAAAGGAGGAAATAGAAAATGAGTTGGCTGCTGGGAAGATATTACGAGATGTGAGAAGTTTGATGGGCTTCAGAGTCCAAGGCTGTGGAGACAAGATGGTGACTGGTGACAATCTGCGGCCAGCTTTGGGATCAACGGAAAGATTTAGGACCAATGTTTGATAAGGTGTGATGGGCTCCTGAAGTGACGTTTCCCAGTGGTTTGACAAAGCCCACGGCTGTATTCAAGGCCAGCAGCCTGACGAGGCTGGGGAAGCCTTCCCGGTCCACACCGTGGTCCCAGCCTGCTTCGCTGATGCACCATCGCCACAGCGATTCGGAAGGTGTCCTGTTTCACTTGGACCCGGACACAGCCCCCCTTTCTCCTCACCACAGCTAGAGTGATTATTTTAACCTATAAATCAGATCACTTCCCTCCTGCCCACCCAGGCTTGATGAAAATCAGGGCACTTGAAAATGACAGTTGAGGGGCTTCCCTGGCGATACAGTGGTTAAGACTTTGCTTTCCAGTGCAGGGGGTGCGGGTTCGATCCCTGGTTGGGGAGCTAAGATCCCATATGCCTCATGGCCAAAAAAACAAACCATAAAATAGAAGCAATATTGCAACAGATTCAGTAAAGACTTAAAAAAAAATGGTCCAAATCAAAAAAGATTCTTAAAAAAAAAAAAGAAAGAAAATGACAGTTGAAACACAAGAATTTCTAGGACCAATCTCACAACGCGAGCCAGGCTGGTCTCCTATGACTGCAGGTTCCCCATTCTTCATCCATTTCTCTTGCCCTTCTCTTCTCCTTTGCCCAGGTCAAGGCCTCAGGGCCTCCCCTATCAGAGGTGGACCTGAGGAAAGAATCTAAAGGGGTCTGGCCTAGGCCAGGGGCCCTGGAACTCCTCCCTAGGAGAGTCGGTGGCTCAGTGGACATACTTACTGGAAGAGGCATGCGAGCTGAAGCTGGCCTCCATAGGTATTTCTTTGGCCCTCATTGTTTAAAAATTAGGAAATTATATACAAAATCTTGACTCCTGACTTCTTTTGAAAAAGAAGTCACTTACAGTCGCAGCAGGATCTGCATTCCCACATGGAGATGATCAGAGAAAGCTCAGTAATTGGCTGGATCCTTTAAATAAGACTATGCTTTCCAGTTTTCCACAGTCCTCACCATTCCTTATTATTTCCCATACCCCACTTCCTCTCATTCTGTGCTTAGCTCTTGTAGTCATTTGAGTTTACAACCCCCGCACAAGGGCAATTTCTTGGTCATTTTATTCTACAGTGAAGGCAAATCTAGACAGTAACTCTTGGAGAGCATGTGTTTGTCTCACCTGTGATGGACTGAGGGTATTAAAGGAATTTCAGGTGGCAGAAGATTGGCTGGAAGAAAAACAGTAGTAAGAGAAGGGCACCCTCCTGTGGATCTGGAAATCTCACCAGATTGGACAGTCTTATTTGGCAAGTGGGAAAGCCCACTTGGTTCCCAGGAGATTACACCTGAAGAATCTTAAATTTTGTCACAGTTAGACTGTAAGCCCCAGGACAGCAGACACCAGATTGTTTCTGGTACATAGTAGTCATCAGTAAATAGTTGTGGGATCGATGGGTGGATGGATAAATGGATGGATGAATGGATGTACAGATGGATGGATGGAAAAATGGACAGACAGATGGAGAGATGGAGGGACAGACAGATGGACGGATGAATGGATGGATGGATTTTCAGTCGCAGCTTCAGGCCTTGTTCTGGTTGAGTGGGGGCACAGGCCAAGCATGAAAGTAGTGCCCTGGGAGAGGTCTCTGGGGATGCTCCAGATGCAGTCTCCCCTAATAATTGACACTTCTTCCCCTCCGTTTCCAACTGTGTGATTTAAAAGTCTGGCCTGCAGCTAAAACACCACAACTGTCAGCCATTTCATAGATAAGTCAGCACCCTGATGACTCAAAACTAAACAGACTGAAAGAATGTCAGCCTAAAACATACATGAGCCAACCTACCCACTTAGTTCTTGGAGGGATGGAGCGGTGGCCCTGGCCATGCCAGGAACAGTGGAAGGCGGTCTGGCAGTGCCTTGCGGTCTGGCAGTCCTCTTAGGACACGGCCAGGCCAGGGGCACAGCCATGGCACAGAGAGGTAGTAGCTGCCCCAAGGAAGATCCTGGACACAGGACTTCTCTTTGGTAAATTCTGCCGACCAGCATCGGAAAGAGCCGGAGGACAGGCACGCGTGTTGGGGCACACACCCAGCCTGGCACCTTCCCTCCCCTTCCCCCTCCCCTCCCCCAGCCCTCCCCTGCCCTGGCAACCTGTCCAGTGTCCCCAGTTCTCTGGGCCCCTGTGGAACTTGTTTCCCCAGGTGTGGAGAACACAGCCCACCCAGTGCAGCTCAATCTGTGACCTGTAGGGAGACACCAGGTGGTGAAGTGCTTGGGGAAAAGTCAGTCCCCCCCAAGGTCACAGGGCCCCTAAGTGGTGAACTCCATGTCTCATGCTGTGTGATTAATACCCGGAACAGGCTTGTTGGTGGACCAGACGCTTCCACCCTGGGGCTTGGGTTTCCTGCAGGTAGAGCTCTGCGACGTCGCCCAGGGCAGAGCCAGCCGCTTGTCCCACTTGCCCAGAACTTTCCTGGTTTCAGCCCTGAATTTCTCACGTCCCAGGGAACCCCTCCTTCCTGGGAAAACTCAGAATGGTTGGTCCCCCTCATCAGAAGGCAGGTCATCCTCGGCCCTGTCGGCCTCAATCTGGCTGCATACTGAATGCTTTGAACAATATTAATGACTGACTGCCGACTCCAGACATTTTGATTTAATTGGTGTAGACGTCAGCCTGAGAACGGAGAGTTTTCAAAGCTTCCCAGGTGATCCTAGTGCACAGCCGCGGTGGAGAACCACCAGCTTAGCCTGAGGAATCTGGCCTGATTCCGTTGCCAGGTTAATCCGTCACCAGCTCAGCTTCGTCTGTATCCCTCTGTGATACTGTGATTTATAATAAGAAATATACATTTGATCGTTTCCTCATTTCTGGCACAGAATTCCTAAAACCCTTGGAATTCCTAAGTGAGGAGAGCAATCAGGGTGTCTTTTGTTATGCTAATGAGGTGACGTTTGGACCCCACTCCCGGCTGGGGGCTGGTTACCAGGGAAACCGCTCTTGTCATTAGAGGGTTGGAACTTTCAGTCCCACTCCCAGACCTCCAGGGTGGAGAAAGGGGCTGGAGGTTGAACCAGTCGCCAACAGTCAATTCTTTAATCAATCATACCTATGTAGTGAAGCCTCCATAAAAACCCAAAAGGTTGGGTTCTGAGTGTTCTGTGAACGTGTGGAGGTGCTGGGCATGGAAGCTCCACGCCCCTTCCCACACACCGTGCACTGTGCACCTCTTCCATCTGGCTGTTCCTGAGTGATATCCTTTTATAAGAACCTGATACTCTAGTAAGTAAAATGTTTCTCTGAGTTCTGTGAGCCACTGTAGCAAATTCATTGAACCCAAGGAGGGGATGATAGGAACCTCCCATCTATAGCGCAGCAGGTGACAACCTCGACTTGTGAGTAGGTCTGAGGTGGGGAGGGGAAGGGCAGCCTTGTAGGACTGGGCCCTTTACCTGTGGGATCTGACATTATCTGCTATCTCTGAGTAGATGGTGTCAGAATTGAGTTGAATTGTAGGACACCCAGCCGGTGTCAGAGAATGGCTTGGTGTAGGAGAAAACTCACACGTGGGAATTGGATATCAGATATTACCCTCCAACGAGTCCCTATTTCCTACCAAAACAAGCATGAACTCCTCAGCCTGGTATCCAAGAGCTTCCCGGAGTGGCTCTAACCTAACTTTCTAGCCCCATCCTTCAGTGCTCTTCGGTTTTTGCTTTATTGTAGCTAAGTGCCCCATTAACTTAAGCAGTTACCCCGGGAAATCCTGATGCAAGGGGCCCGAAGACCACACTTGGAGAAACTCTGTTTTCACTGCCATCTTCTGAAGCTCCCTGTTCACTGAATGTTCTGTGTGGGTGCAAAAGTGGTACATTTATGCCTACAGGCGCCCTAGCTGATAAGTAACTAGTAATTTAGGAAACAGAGACAGGGGATGGCCGGGCAGGTATAGGGCAGCAAGCCACAGTGGCGGGGGTCTGGGCAAGGGCAGTAAGTAATGGACGGGCAAGGCAGGGACGAGGATGGGGGTCTGGGTGGCAGGGACTTTAATTCTCGGTTGGAGATGCTGACGAAATAGGGAGAGGGAGGGATGAGGGAGCTGCTAGGGGGTGTGGGGAGAGAAAGTCTCTGCTCCTGCCACGGCCCCTCCCCTTTGGCTCTGCGGGGGATAAAGCCCCTCATCTGTTCAGCACATGGATGTGATCCTGGGCGCGGGGTGGACAGGAGCCCCTAGCCGAGCCCCAGTCTCCAGCAACTCCGTGAGTGAGGTCTGTCTGCTGCTTGTGCAGCCTGACTTAATTGGTATTTCTCCTAATTCTCAGATTTAATCATCACCTCTCTGGGGAAATAATTTTTGACTCAAATGAGAAATTAGTATTAAAAAAAGAGCAAGTAGAAAAATAAGTACAAGGGAGAACAGAATTCAGTACAGAAAACGTGACTTTGTGTATGTGTGTAGGTATTTCCTATTCATTGCTGTCCATCTGCCAGGAGCCCCAAGGCCAGGGTCTCTGAGGGGCTCCTGGATTTGGCAGGTGTCTTGGGCTATGGGGAGGAGACGGGGTATGTGAGGTTGGTGAGGCTGGGAATCTGTGACCCGAACATGGCTCTCCTGCTTCGGGGACCCGGCCACATGGCACCCCCTGCGCCTGGCCCCCTGCTGATGGGTCAGAGGTGAAGCACCTGTGGCTTGACTTGAACCAGGGGGGTTTCGGCAGGTGGAGAAAGAGAGAGAGAGGGAGAGAGAATGAATGTGTGTGTGTGTGTGTGTGTGTGTGTGTGTGCGCGCGTGTGCGTGTGTGTGGTACCACACAAGTAGTAGCATTTGCTTTATTTCCTTCCAGGAACCGTAATTCACATTGAAATCACATTGAAATTTCACTCCCTGAAGCTTCCAGAGGCAGCACGGAGGCCCCATCCTTCCCTCCTCTGTAACCCAGGATGCCCGTGTCTGCTTCCGCCCAAGTTCACACATCCACACATCCTTCCCACTGTCCCCTCCCTCTTCATCCTTCCTGGGCTCTTCCCCCGCTCAGTGTCTGCTCCATGGTGAAGATTACTCACCACTCTCTCTTCCGTCTCCTTCTGCCTCCATTCCCTCAGGTGTCCCACAGCCCTTAGCTAAGCATCTACTCCGCTTCTCTGCTTAGTAACTAGGCGCGCAGGCCAAAGCCTCGGCACAAGCTGGTCCTGTGAAAACCAGAGCGGATGGCGGGCAGAGGTGTCCTTCAGCCCGGCTCCTTGTACCCAGCCCGTATATTTCCAACCCCCTTCTGATAAAGAGGAAAGAATGGTAATGGCTGATTTAGTTTGTATGCGGCTGAGAACAGAAGGGAAAGCCCTAAGGAGCTGTGGATGGAAACCCTTATCTTTGGATACTCCTAAGCCAGGGTTTCTCCACCTCGGTGATATTCACACTTGGAGGCCAGATAATTCTTCGTTGTGTCAGGGGGTGGGAGAGTTGGGGGTGGGGACCGTCCTGTGCATCATAGGGTGTTTAGCAGCATCTCTGGGTTTTACTCGATAGGTGCCAATAAACTGGCATCCTCCTGCCAGTCGGGTTGTCCCCGGGTAGCAAAACTGTCCTGGCTTGCGAACCACTGTCTAAGCCTGGCTTCTCATTTAGGTATCCATGTGGCCTTGGTGTTTGTGGCCTGGACCTGCCACTCCCCAGCTGCCACCTTGCCTCCTAGAATCTACCCTTGAGCATCCTGGAGCAATCTGAGTTGTTTTTTTTTCATTTGACAAATGGGGCCACTGCCTACTTTGCCGATTAATGCGAAGAACACATGAGATACAAACTATAAAGAGCCACATCATGTTCCAGGAAATACACTGAAGCACTGCTCTCTCTTATTATTGGACACAAATAAAACTAAGTCAGTATACTCAAGGGAGAGTTCATTTTAAGTGATGATGGATAAGGGCGCTCCAGAAACTCAGTTTTTGTGGGTTTTTTTTTTTAACATCTTTATTGGAGTATAATATATTTACAGTGTTGTGTTAGTTTCTGCTTTATAACAAAGTGAATCAGCTATATGTATACATATATCACCCTATCTCCTCCCTCTTGCGTCTCCCTCCCTCCCACCCTCCCTATCCCACCCCTCTAGGTGGTCCCACAGCACCGAGCTGATCTCCCTGTGCTATGCAGCTGCTTCCCACTAGCTATCTATTACAGTAGTGTATATATGTCCATGCTACTCTCTCACTTTGTCCCAGCTTACCCTTCTCCCTCCTCGTGTCCTCAAGTCCATTCTCTAGTCTGCCTCTTTATTCCTGTCCTGCTCCTACGTTCATCAGAACCATTTTTTTTTTTTTTAGATTCCATATATATGTGTTAGCATATGGTATTTGTTTTTGTCTCACAAACCCAGTTTGGTTAGGTCATGAGATTTGTGAAAATAGTTTAAAGGGAGGAAGGGACTCAGCAGGATGGGAGAAGGAGAAAAATGTGGAAGCAGGTGTGAAGAGAAAGATTTCCATAAAAACTGGGGCCCTGAAAAGCATGATGGCTAAGAGGTAACAGTTGGTCTGGGGTAAACAGGGGCACTGACTTGGGGAATCAAGGGAGGGATGTGTAGCTTAGGGTTGAAGGGAGCATGTGGTTACGCTCAGGTGAGGACTTAGAAACTTGACAGCTAGCCAAGGAGAGTGAGTAAGTAGGAGAGCCTGCATGAGAAGGATCCAAAGCAGAAGGACCGACCCATCCCATGGTAGAGAATAAGACAGCTTCAGAGACTGAGTTAGGCATGGGCAAATAATCAAGTGAGGCTGGTCAGGGCCAGTGACCAACAAACAACCTACATTGCTGGAAAGGATGCACTCTCTTTTTGCTGAGGTTGCCAACCTGGAAGGATGTAAAGGAGCCTGCCTGAGGAGGAAGCCAACACGGAGCAAAGCAGAAGAGAGACAGACAGAGATAGATGACTGATGACACCATCTGTTCACCTGGATCAAGCCATGCCTGAACTCCAGCATCCCAGGCATTTTCAGTAAAATAAAGGACCCTCTCCACTAGTAAATGTGATGATTCTGACTAGTCTAATACCAATAATTACTGCCTATAAATAATGAGCACTACAACTTCCTCAGGGCCAGTTACTGGACACAGTTTAGCTACTATGTGCAGCTTCTAGTTATCCATTTGTCCAGTTGACTGAGAGCTCACAGGGCTGGCCGTGGATAAAACTGTAAGTCAGGAAAGTTACCTCTCCTCCTCCAGTATCACAAAACTCTAGGTTCTTTAGTCCCAGTGCCTTCCACCAAAACAAAAACTGACCTGATGATAGACCTTTTTGCCCTTTAGTCTGAATGAGATTTGAACAAATTTTTGCCTTATAAAGCAACTTGGGCAGGGGATTCCCTGGTGGCACAGTGGTTAAGAATCCGCCTGCCAATGCAGAGGACACAGGTTGAAGCCCTGGTCCACGAAGATCCCACATGCCGCGAAGCAGCTAAGCTCGGGCGCCACAACTACTGAGCCTGCACCCTAGAGCCCACGAGCCACAACTACTAAGCCCACGTACCACAAGTGAAGCCCGCGCGCCTAGAGCCCATGCTCCGCAACAAGAGAAGCCACTGCAATGAGAAGCCCGTGCACCGCAACGAAGAGTAGCCCCCGCTCACTGCAGCTGGAGAAAGCCCTCGCACGGCAATGAAGACCCAACACAGCCCAAAATAAATAAATTTATTTTTTTAAAAATTTAAAAATGAATCCACTTGGGCAAACATTTGTTCGGGCTCCTAATAATCTTTGCTGAGAGGCACTTTATGGACCTCAGGGCAGCTGGCCAGAAGGTGAATTGTCACCAGTGACTTGCTATCAAGCAGGGGCATATCCCTAGACTAGACCCCAGGTTCTCAGGAGGGGGCAGTGCAAGCTAATTTCATTCCAAGCTGGAATTCAAAAGAGACAGGCAGACCAGAGAGGATATTTACAAAAGGGTCTTGGCATTAGCAAATTGCTAAATTGAAACTGTTTCCAGTCTTAGAAAGAGTCAGGGGCTGGAGGACACTCTGGCTGAGGCTAATCCTATTATTCTGAACTCTATCAGCCCGGGCTTCTGGATGGAGCCTAATCTCGGGGGTGGATTACTGCGGGGGGGGGGGGGGGGGCTGCTTTCCTTTCCTAATCTCTTTGCTTTAATGATATTTCCTGCGTGCATAGCTGGACTAGGACAAGACTGCAGCTGGCCCTTCCCTCGCCCCCATTCTCCTCCCAACGAAATCCCACAACATTCCCTGGGAACACCGTTCATGGTTAAGAGTGATAAGCTAGTAAGTTTATTTTGCAAACAGTGAAAAACAGAAAAGGAAATTGACTTTTTGCCCTAACCTGTGGACTTTAATTGGCACAGTGATTGTCATATCCTCTGGATGCCCAAGAGAGAAAGAGAGAACTCTGCTAAAACTGGGAGCTTCATTCACTCATTCATTCATTCATTTGTTCATTCAGTCATTGCTGTGGCCTTTGGTGCCTCCTGATGGTGGGCGTGGTGATGACCCACCTGTGCGCATGCGAACCCAGGCACGTGCACCTACAGGGCTGCTGTGTATTTCTGAGATCAGGGGCCAGTAAACGTTTTCTGTGAAGGGCTAGAGAGTTACTATTTTAGGCTGTGTAGGCTGTGTGTTCTCTGTCTCAACTACTCAAATTTTCCATCATGGCTTGAAAGCAGTCGTAGACAATAGGTTACAAATGGCGTGATTATGTTCTAATAAAACTTTATTTGTGAAAGCAGATGGCACCAGATACGGCATGCAGGCCTGGTTGTCTGACCCCTGGGCTAGCCACCAACTGCACTAGTGACTTGGTTTCCTAGTGTGAACTTAGTAACAACAGTCTGCCTACTTCTCTGCACCCCTTCTATGGTGGGTGTTGGAGAGCCATCTTCCCGGGTCAATTACAAGGATGGCGAGGAAGGCAAGCAGGGTAGACCAGATGGCCCCTTGAGATTCCTCCTAGTGCCCACGTGCCAAGGTTCAGGCTGGATCAAGAATAAGAGAAATCACTTCCTCAATGTGTCTGTTTATGGTCTGGCCTTGGGTGGTGTCTCTGCTGGCCTGGGAAGGGTCCTCAAAGATAAGGGGGCACAGAGCCCACCCAGGGCTGGGGCCTTTGCAGCCCGTCTTTTGGATTCTGTTGGTTGTGCCACTTTATAGTGTATATTGATTCATTCAACTCCTTGTTCTTCTCTGTAAGCAGGACTTAGTGGAGGTGTGTTGACTACTTGCCAACTACATGTCAGGCCTTGTGCGAGACATTGTGGGTTCAGAGGAGAACGACACGGTCCCCAGCCTCAGGGAGCTCACAGAGTAGTAGGGAAAAAGAAAAATAAACAATTCCAGTCCAACTTGCTAAGCGTGGTAAGAGCAGTAAGCAAACAGTAGAGTGGAAGGACGAGTTAGTTGCAGGGCTATCGCAGAGGAGGGTGGGGTGATATCCTGTCTCTTTCTGAGGCCGAATTCCAGGGCACAGAGAGCCTCATGGAAGAAAGAACTCCCCTCTCGGGGCCACCTGAGGACCACTGCGCCCTTCACCTGCTTAGAATCCCAGAGCGCTGCAGCAGAGACCTCCCGAGCCCATTTGTAGGAAGGAAGAGCAGTCCATTCAAGGAAGAAACTTCCCCTATTTGCTTCTTACAGCAGTTTTTGTTTATCTCATTATCTCCCAACCTGAAGAACAGGACCATCTGGCATGCGGGCATGTTAACAAGATCATAAATTAGGAGGAGAAATGAAGCCAGATTTCCATAATGGTCACAAGACAGAAATCAACAGCGCTGGGAAGGAATCTGCTGGGAAGGTAGGGTGGGAGGGAGCTGAATGAAAACGCCTCAGCACATCCAGCCTGAATGAAAAACACAGATCCAGAGCCATTTAGAAGGAGTGTTTTTCAAAAAGTGCTGGTGAAGCATCTCTCCTCCCTGTCTTTCTCTCCCTTCTCTCCCTCTTCCTGTCTTCTGGGTCCTGCCTTAGGAATGGGGCCAGCTTGAATCCCCTCATCCTCATAGGTCGTTATTACAATTACTGTAATAATTGTGTGAAGACTCCCCCCGTATCTCATTTCACGGGGGATGTCTCACTCAGTGCACAAGGCCTTGTGAGCTCGGACCAGCGCTCCGGCCACCAGTGTTTCCCTAGATTCTGAATACTTCCCGGCACCCTGTATCTTGGGTCTGGCAAAGACAGGACTTGTGGGTAATTGAAGAGAGAGGGCATCGCCCACCCGGGGCCTGGATGCTGAGAGTGCCCGGTGCATGTGCACAGAGCCTTCCCCAGTGTCACTGCCCATCAGACTACTCTTGGCTTCTTGGCAGAAAGGTCCTCTCCATCCCGCTGAGTGTATTAAATAAGCGTAGAGGCAGACCTCTGAGATTGCAGGTTGCGTTCCAGACCACTGCGATAAAGTCACACAAATTCTTTGGTTTGCCAGTGACTATAAAAGTTACATTATAGTGTAGTCTATTAAGTGTGCAATAGCGTTATGTCTAAAAAAAAGGTGTAATACCTTAATTTAAAAATACTTTATTGCTAAAATGTGTTCACCATCCTTTGAGCCTTCAGTGAGTCGTAATCTTTTTGCCATAGTAACATCAAAGATCGCTGATCACAGATCGCCGTAACAGATATAGTAATCATGAAAAAGTTTGAAATATGGTGAGAATTACCAAAATGGGACACCGAGACACGAAGTGAGCAAATGCTCTTGGAAAAATGGCACTGATAGACTTGCTCAAAGCAGGGTTGCCACAAACCTTCAATTTGTTAAAAAAAAAAAAAAAAAAAGGCAGTGTCTGCGGAGTACAGTAGAACACTGTCTGTATTAAATGCCTCCACTTGTGCCCAGCTTCTCCAGTCCTGCCTCTACTTCTTTGGGAAAGCTGGTCTCCTCCTCGACGTATCTTTCCCTTCTTCCAAATCTATCCTGATTAAAAAAAAAGATTCTAGCTCTGTTTTAAAAATGCGGGGAGTGGGCGAAAATTTTGTCCCACTGATGACATGGCAGGGAAAACAGTTTGTCCTTTTCAAAAATCAGGAGCATATTTGATAGAACGAGGCTGAAGAAACCAAAGGTATGCTAATTTTAAAGCTGTCTGCTGGGCGAGGAGGCTGATACTGGGAGGGTAAAAGAATAAACTCTCCTTTTCAATTGGAGAAGTAACATCATAATAGATTCACCTCTGTGATATTAGGTAGCATAAGGCTCTACTGCTGCCTGCCAGTTTAATCTCTGCTCAGTTTCTTTTCCAGGGGCAGTTCACTGACAAACTTTTCAGTTTCTTCCATGAGTTTTCACCTATTCAAGCCTGTAAGTTTTTAAAAAGTCAATTTTTATAATTTAAAGTTTCCTAGAAAATTGCTCTTTTTATAAATATGTTTTAAAAAACCTATTTTCTGTATCTGTGGTTTCTTCCCCTATCTTGGTCCTTATCTTGTGTCTTCCTAGCCCTCTCTCTAGCGCTTTCTCATTACTGGACACTTTCTTTGTGCATTTTATTTGTATTTTGTTCAAGCCACAATTCTTGGATCGACCAATCCATTCTGCTTTGTAATTTATTAATTTCTGCTTTTATCTTTATCAGTTATGCCCTGCAAGTTTCCAAGGATTATTGAATTGTATCTTTCTACATTCTGAGATGAATGGGTAGTTCATTTGCTTTCCTTCATTTTTATTCAGCAAATGCACTGACCTTTGCTTTAGAGCCCAATATATGATCACATTTTGAAAATGTCCCACAACGGGAGAGGCCACAGCAGTGAGAGGCCCGCGTACCGCAAAAAAAAACAAAAAACAAAAAAGAAAAACCCGAAGAGACTGGGGAGTCTTTGAGATCATTGTCATAATGTGGTCAAGGTGACAAAAATTAGAGATGATCTTATAATTCATAAATTGGGGAAAGGGTGGGCTCTACTCGAAGTTAAATGTGTGTGTGTGTGTGTGTGTGTGTGTGTGTGCGCGCGCGCGCGCGCGCACATGCACACCCTGCTAGTCCATAAACCCTCTGAGGGCAGAGATCATCTCTAGCTTGTTCATCAATATAACCCCAAGGCCAAGAGCAGTACCTGGACATAGTAGATGCCCAATAAATACTCACTGAATCAATGAATGAATGAATGAAACAGGAGGGGAAAAAACTCTTCCTATCCATAGGAAGTAACTTTGACTGGCTTGCACATACATCTCGGTAATGTTTCCCATGAGACCACTGAAACTAGCCTGAGGTAGAGTCCATGGTAAAGAAAAACCTGTAATTTTTCCAAGTTCTGGGGTTTCCTTGCGGCTGCTGTGAGGGAAGACCCAGAGACGTGTTTCTTTGTTTAGAAGGCATTTCGTGATATTTGGGAAATGCAATAGGTAGGCGTAGAAGGGAGAGAAGGGGGTGAAGAGCCAAATCTGCATAAATCAGTCATAAATGAGCAGAAGGTGGAAGAAGGACAGGCCAGGGTGCAGGAAGCCAGCTCAGGGGAAGTGTGGGCTGGGAGAAGATCCCTGTGCAGGGCAGGGCCCAATACATTTCTAGATTCAATGACACCTGACATCAGTTTAGAAATTCTTTCCTGCTCTCAGCTTTTATTTTACCCTCCTAACCCCACATTTTCAGAAGAAGTGTTCATAAAACCTTGTGTGTAAGAGGATGCTTTGGAGGATCAACAGAAGAGAAGGATGGATGGAGTCTGGGGTGCATGGTCCAGAGAAAGAGGATGTCTGACAGAGGAGGGAAGAATGATTCTGGACAGACACGTGGACATGTAAACTGTAGTGTGACTCAGGAATGGACGTGGGTCAGGTGCAAACAAACCCGCCGGCTGACTGAATAGTGGGTCCCTAAACATGTCCCCAAAACCTGTGAAAAGTTTACCTTGTATGACAAAAAGGGACTTTGCAAATGTGATTAAGGATCTTTTTTTTTAATTGAAGTATAGTTGACTTTCAATGTTATATTAGTTGACGTACAACATAATGATTCAATATTTTTATAGATTATACTCCATATAAAGTTATTATAAACATTTGGCTATATTTCCTCTGCTGTACATTGCATCCTTGTATCTTATTTATTTTTTACCTAGTAGTTTGTACCTCTTAATCCCCTTCACCTCTCTTGCCCCTCTCCCCACTGGGAACTACTAGTTTGTTCTCTGTAGCCGTAAGTCTGTTTCTGTTTTGTTATACTCTTTTGTTTTATTTTTTTAGATTCTGCATATAAGTGAAAACATACAGTATTTGTCTTTTTTGTCTGACTTATTTCACTCAGCATAATACCCTCCAGGTCCATTCATGTTGTTGCAAACAGCAGAATTTCATTCTTTTTTATGGCTGAGTAACATTCCATTGTATATATATACCTACCACATCTTCTTTACCCTTTCATCTGCTGATACTTAGGTTGCTTCCATACCTTGGCCATTGTAAATAAGGATCCCGAGATGGGGAGATTGCTCTGGGCTATCTGGGCGGGCCCAATGTAATCACGGGGTGCTTTTAAGAGGGACACAGGAAGGTTAGAGTCAGAGAAGGGGATGTGATGATGGAAACAGAGCTTGGAGTCATGTGGTCACAAGCCAAGGGATGCAGTCAGCCTCTAGAAGCCGGCAAAGGTGAGAATTCTCCCCTAAAGCCTCCAGAAGGAACCCAGCCCCATAACACCTTGATTTTAGCCCAGTGACACCTATTTTGGACTTCAGACCACAAGAACTATAAGATCAACATGAGTTGTTTCAAGCCACTAAGTTTGCAATTGGTTACAGCAGCTATAGGAAACTAATACCATATTTTTCCACAGAGAGCTAGGAAAAGCTCACCCTTCAGAGATGGGAAGCAGATGGCAGGGTTCAGATGAATATATGGGGAAGGGGTGGTAAGTTCTGATCACCTGAACATTCTGGTTCAGCAACAGGTAGTTCAATGTGGCTTCCTTTCCCCCATCTTAATTCTACACACCAGAGACCCATGAAAAAGCTAGGGCTTGGGGGCTGAGGCTAGGGCTTGGGGGATGAGGGAGATGGGAACTGTCATTCACAACACGCAGCCTCTAACCTCTCCATCAGCCATCATCCACCAGGATCCCAGGTAGGAAAGGACCGATTGGCAAGTCCAATGAGTAGACCATTGAGCAGAAAGGCAGGTCCTAAATTTGCTGAGCTGGGTGGGACCTACATCCAATCTTGCCTCACCACAGATGAGGACCTGAGGTCCAGATTAGCGACTTGTCCAAGCTGCAACAGCAAGTACAGAGCAGAAGAAGAATCAACCTCAGGCTGCTCACTTCCAAGCTCTAGAAATGCCCTTGCCCGGGACTGTGCCCTGGCACAGGTTTTCTGACCTCTCACCTGAAGGTGACGTTCTGCTGAAGTGCACAGGTGAGCGAGCCAGCCTGGAGCACCCAGGTGATTATCTGTGACCACAGGGCCACATCATCCTCGGATTCTTTCCCTGACCAGCATCCGTGGATAAGGACTTCACTGGCTGGTGGATTCTAAGCAATTCCAGGCTCTATGTTGGCATTCTTGACTTGATGACGGGCACGTTCTTTTATTCTCTGGATGTTTGCGTTCGTAAGTCCATGTGTTGGGCAAGCACAACTGGTCAGCCCCTGTAGGCAGGTACCGTGCTGGGGGCCCTGAGTGCTGAGAGCCCCACACCCTGGCCCAGCTCCCAGCCCAGGCCTGAGGATGGTGTGAGCACAGGTGGCTGCAGCCCACCCTCGGCCTGGAGGTGGGTGAACGCAGCCCCCCTGCTCTCCCCCACCCACAGTGCCTTCCCCAGGACTCCGTCTTATGAGAACCTTCCTTGGCTTGAGTCTTTTCAGCGTTGGGTTTAGGGTGGCGGCAGAGGGGATGTTTCTGCTATTAGCAGGGTTGAGTTGGGAGCAATGGAGGCAACAGGACTGTTTATAAGCTCTCTCTCCTCAAAGCGTGTTTCTTCTGGAGTTGGAGGCCAAGCTTCCAAGGGCCCCCAGCACACAGGCAGTCGTGTGAAGTGCAGTGAGGTCAGGCTGCCCTTCTGAAGGGCATGGCCAGGTGGGAAGCTCGGCTTTGGAGCAATGTAACCCCTGGGGCTCCTGCACAAAGCGCAGGACTTGGGCAGAGGAGGGAGAACATGCTGGCTTCCGGGTGATGGGGCTTAAGGAAGGGGAGCCAGGGCAGGAGTAGTGGGAAGCGGGGGTCACATGGAGGCAGCCAGGACGTGGCGGAGGGTGCAAAATGGCTCCTGCATTGGACAGACGCTTTCATTTCTCCTGGGGGCCGGCAGCAAGGACCGCTTGACTAGAGGAGCTAAGGAAATAGCCTAGCTGGTCTAAGTGATTTCTTTCTGAGTTCCCTCCCATGTGTTAACTTCCAGGCTCTCCCAAATGCCTCTTCCCTCCCTTTAGCTGAGGACCAGACTTACTCTCCCCCGCCCCCATCAACACCAGCGCCCCCCTTACTGAAGGCTGAGAAGACTTACCGATGTGATTTTAGGAAGCCTACCAGCTCTCATCGCCTCTGCCCAAGACAGAGAGCCCGTCAACTAGATTCTGATTTGGGGAAACCAGAAAACACGCCTCGAAAAGTTAGCAATGGCGGCTGTAAGTCATGTTCTTAACTCAGTGTGATGTTTTAAAATATGCAGGAAGTGTTTATTATGCGCAGGGGACAGGAGATAGTAAGAAATGCTTAATGTGGCTCAATCCCTGTCCTCCAGGACCCGATCGTTTAAGGTAGGACCTCAGCCATATACCATACGCCACGAGTAGCAGTGCAAGGCTGAATGTGAGAGGCATCGTGAATATTCAGACTGTTTAAAAAGCAGACACAATTGTTATAGCCAAGGCTTCCTGGGGTGGTGGCCTCTGTATTAAGTCCCGAATGCCTTGTGGGGTTCAGTCAGCTGGAGATGGAAAGGCAGAAGGAGCAGAGGGCAAAGTGGGAAGCAGGGAAGGACCCAACGTGTCGGGAAGATGGGGAGTGAATCCGTGAGCCAGACCCTGCGGCTGATGAAGCGGGAGCCGCTGGGGGAGGTCAAGTGGTTGAGGACCGTGAGTGCTGGTCTGAGTCGCTGACTCTTTCGGGGAGTAATGGGGCAGAGGGCGGCAACAGAAAGTATGTGAGAAAACTGAAAACAGGACCAAAGTGCTGACTTTGGGATTCCTTCAACAAACAGCCTGAACCTTATAGAAAGGAATTTCCTTTTTGGCTTGTTTTCTTTGCCTGGGGGCAGGATGGGGTCTTTCCCCACTATGGGACTCTGAGCTTTCTGGCTCTCTTTTCCAGGGGACACAACACATTCATTTCAAAGAAGTGAGCATGTGATGTGATAGGGGCCTGCGTGCCAAGGAAAGCTGTTACCGGGGGAGGGGGCCAGTTCTACCTTGTTCCATAAGACTTGAAGATCACTTAGGAAAATGGAGTCTCCCCTCCCTTAACCCCCTAAATCTATGAGAAGCACGTTTTCCTTTGAGCGATGGGTCCAGGGCCCAGGTGACTGAGCGAATTATGGGGATTGAGCTAACTATGATGTTAACAATGACAGTTCATGCAAAGAGGAGGAAAACCCCACAAAATCTACTGATCCTGTGGCTTATGGTACCTTGTCAATTTAAACAAAACCCTCTGAACCATCTTTAGTGCAACAGCTCTTTCCCAAATGCCTTATAGGTGCTTGGCATGTATTTACAAAATGCATAAGCGGAAGATGTTTCCCATCGCATCACACTTGAGATCTATGAGGCTTACGACCTACATGTCCATCAATAAGGGGCCGGCTAAAGAAATGACGGCACATTTATACTTTGAAGTACTATGTAGCCATTAAAACAAGAACATGGTAGAGCCAAATGAGGTGACCAGGGACATTCTCCGCGACGTACCGTCCAATAAACGTTCCAGACCAATATGGATAGCATGATTTTGCTTTCATATAAAAATGTGTGTATATACACACATAGATATGCACTAAAGCAGAGCAAAATATCTCAAAAGATTCTGTTAAAGGCATTCAAGTAATGGAGGGCAGGATTGGAAGAGAAAAGGCTGCCATTTCCACTTCGTCCTTTCATCATGATAAAGGGTGGGATTTGAGGCAACTTTTGTTTTCTTCTTGTTCTTCTGTGTTTTTTTAAAAGTAAAAACCTTTTAAAAGATTCATGAAGGGTTTTCCCTATTTAAAGGAGTCATTTCGTAAAGGGAAGCACAGTAACAGCTATTATTTGTGGAGTGCTTGCTGTCTGCCAAGCCCTATGTCAGGAGCTTGACAACATTATCTTGTCGATTCAGCCCCCTTTGGAAGTAGATACCATTATTATCTCTATGTTACGGAAGAGGAAACAGGCTCACAGAGGTTAAAAACCCCGTTGGAGGTCCCACGTCAGCATGTGGCGGAGCCAGCATTTCATTTGTGGTGTGGTGACCGCACAGGCCACTCCTGGTCTGGTACCCCCAATGCACCCTGAATCCTCCTGCTGCCCATGGCGCCTTCCTCTGTCGACTGCACCATTCAACGGCCTCCTAGGTGGTTCTGTTCCCCATCTTCCTCCCTGAAATTCAGTCTCCACAGAGCTGCCGAACTGATCTCTTAAAAGACATTAATTTAGATAATTCCCTGGCAGTCCAGTGGTTAGGACTCCACGCTTTCACTGCCAAGGGCCTGGGTTCAATCCCTGGTCGGGGAGCTAAGATCCTGCAAGCCGTGCAGAGTGGCCCAAACAAACAAAAAACATTAATTTAATCGCGTCATGGCCCTGCTTCAAATCCTCCCACTGCCCTCGGAATAAAATCCAAATTCCTTGATGCCCCTCGGAGTTCAGTTCCTAGAACAAGTCACGCACTCCCCGCCTTGGGGCCTGTATGCTTTCAGCTCATCTGTGCAGAGAGCACTTTCTTTGCCTTGCATAGGCTGGCTTCCCCTCGGCTACTGCATCTCAGTTTAAATGACTCCCCCTTGGAAAGGCCAAACCTGATCTCTCCAAATAGGCCCACCTTATTATTCTCCTCCACACATCCCTGTTGATTTCTGTCACTGAATTTACACAATGTGTAATTAACTAAACGAATTATTTTGTTTACTTATCATCCTTCTCCCTCTCCTAAACAAGGGCACGACCCGTGTTTCTCATATTCATTGCTGTGTCCCCGGCACCTAGCACAATGCTGAGATCTAGCAGGTGTTCAACAAATTCAATGTCAGATGAATGAGCTGGCTCTGAAAATGACATAGGGCGTTACAGTTGACAAAACACTGTCAGTCGTATTTATTATCTCCAGAAGGAGGGAAGTCAAAGGGAGCTCTCGTGGAGGGTTGTGTAACCGTCGGCAGTGATGCTGGTGGAGGCTACAGAGAAGATCCTGATGATAACGTCACCCATCGGCAGCCAGATGGCTCTCCATGCTGGGTCCAGCTGGAGCGGTGGGAGGTTCAGAAGTCGTCTGATCCACTTCCAGGGGCTACTTGGTAGACAGCTGGGTTAAGACGAGAATCTGTGATCTTGGAACACCTCTTGGCCCCCCGTGGGGAGAAACCCTTCCTGGTGGCGTCCTTAGCTAGCATGCAACCTTGCTGGATAAGCCATTCTAGCCATTCTTCCTCCAGGGCATGCCTTACACATCATAGATTCATGGTGACGTTGCCCTCTTCCACTCAGCGGGAAGCAGAAAGAAGGAGGGGAGGGGAGGAATGAGCTTTAATCCCTGTTCTCTGTCCCCTTGTCCCATTTCTCTAAACTTGCTGGTATCTCTTTCCCTTTTGTATGGCTTTACCTGAAATAATTGTTCTATTTCTCTAAAGTTCGCTCATTTCCAGTTGTCCGCCAACATCAACACAACTGTGAACTGCGTCTGTATTGACGCTTTGGGATGTAGAGTTGCATTGACTATATATTTTCTTATTTTCCGTATTCTTGATGCTCTGGGATCTGATGCCATGCTGAGCAGGGGAAGGTACTGCCCCTCTGGGGTTTGCTAATTCTTAGCAATAGTGAGTGACTCGCCTGTGGGCACACATTTCATATGCAAATTAGCCAATTCAGAGCCCACATCCCCGTCCCCCCTTCTCCTCTGTGGTCTCTTACACTCTGGACCACTATCCACCTGCCTTAATCACTGGAGGGCCAGGTACCAGACAACTAGGGATGGCCCCTATGCCTCAAAGCCCACTGAAATTATTCAAACCTGTTTACGCTGCCTTGCTTTGCCTTTCCTGCAGAAATCACAATAAAGGCTCTCAACCATGCTTCTCCATCATACCCCCTGCCTCCCCACCGACCCTGGTATTTCCCCTTACGGCCTTTCTTGCGGTAAGGGGAATCTGAGACTACCTAGGGATCTGAGACTATCAAAACTTCTTCCTTCATGACAGCCATTTCCATGTCCCCATGTCTTACTATACCTTACTATATAAAACAAATCCTAAGTAAATATTAAAATAAGAGTGTTTTCTATAAGCTGTGTATCAAAAGATGATTTTTCTATCTATCGTACATGTTTTCATTTTTAAGAGATTCAATTATTTTTAACAGATGCAACACACACTCTTTGGATATACCAACAGTTCCTGATGAAGACAGAAACCTTGAGATATTGATTTCACCAATTAACTGATAAAACTGATGCTGAAAAAAACAATGCCTCTATGTTGCAAGCACACTTGTTATCCCGGTCACAATCCATTGATTTTGGCTTTCTGTCCGTCATTAACTGATTAAGACATAGAGACTTGTCACCTCTCTGTAGGCTCAACCATGCCCCGGGGCCAGGAGCAAGGGGTGGGCTTTGCCGCCTCAAACGCTAGATGTCTGGTGTTCTCTGGGACCCTCTTCCCCTCACAGCCGGTCTGGTGGATTATCCAAGTCCCGGATCTGCTCAGAAGGGAGAAGTATAAAAGCTCATCGCTCTTTATTTTTCAGCCCCAGATGCAAACATTGCTGGGTTTTGCTGCTAGACTTGGGTCCATCACGTTTACCAAGAAAATCAGATTTTCTTGGAGGCTGTCCTGGCGCCTAACCGTGCCGATTGCCAGGCGGCGGAAAAGTTCTTCCTTCCTATGTCTGGACAGCCCCCCTTGTGGCCGGCCATGCCCTTCTCTTCCTGTTCTGGCCTCATCGTGCTGGGCATCACCATCCTTCTTGCAGAAAATTTCCACCGACTTGCACATTGTTATTTGTTCTCCTCCACAATCAATCAAACAGATGGCTTCATCTTTTCCTCACAGGTCCTATTTTCCGGCCTTTAATCATGTTTGTTGCTTAATGTGGGCCGATCCACGGGGCAGCTGATTGTCTGAGACCTCTGCGGCCGAGGCCGTCCACGGACCCTCCTGAGCTCGTTTGGGTTCTGGGGTTTGATAAGCAATCGCTCCTACCGGCAGGCTGGATATTAAACAGCTGGGGGCTCTCTGCAGCCATTTCAGGGACTTGCCCAGAAGACAAGGAAGCAATTTCAGAGACAAGAAGCAATTGCTTTAAGGCTCCATCCTGTTCCCTCAAAGTGCTCTGCACGCAGGAAGATGAGGGGGGAAGGAGCCGGGCTCCGTGTTTCAGACTCTGCACCGTTCCTATTATTTCCCACTCACATCGCCGGCTGGCTTGACTGGGGCTCCGGAGTGTGGACCGTATCACACATCTCCTTCCTCCTCCAGACACTGAAGAGCACGTAAAAGATAACACACGGGCTGAGTCCAGGTAGAAAAGGGCCTTCCTTTTTCATTCATTAGACATTTATCGAGCATCTATCACGTGCCAGGCATTGTGCTCCACATGGCAAAGTAAAGATGAAGGATGAATAAGGTCCAGATCCCGCCCACCTGTCCCCATCGACACTGGGGTCTGGTAGACAGACAGATAGACACAAGCAAAGAACTCTTTACGATCGAGGGCAGGCAGTGAGAAACGCGTTATAGGGGCAGGTTATTAATGTTCAGGAGGCAGTCCAGAGGAGTACAAGATTCTTTCCGTGGAGGAAGGGAAGGCCTCATGACGGATGGAGCATTTGGCATTGGTCTTGTATTCACAGCGTCTTTCACGTATGACTGCATTTAGTTTTCACATCAACCCAATGATGCGGGCAGGGGTTACGCCCATTTGTCAAGTGGGATATCAGAGTTCAGAGAGGTGGGGTGAGCAACCGAAGGCCACCAGAGGGAAGGTGGCAGGTCTGCAGGGATCCTAAGTCTGGGAGCAGTGTTGTATCATCTTGCTCCTCAGGAGAGTAGGGTGGGCCAGGAAAAGGCACTGCACCTGGGGCCGGTTCTCCAGTGGACGCCCAATTGGTACAAGGGCACGGAGGTGGTTTTAGCCCTTAACAAGGGGGCCTGGTCCAGCTCACAAGTTTGCAGAGGGCCTTCTCATCCCGGCTGTTATGACTGTCTGCATCCATGGTGCTTCTCCCCCGGGACTATAGATCCTCCCTGCCACACGGCCTCATCCATCCTCATTAGCTCATGGTCGGCCACGCTCAACAGGGCGTCCACAGAAACAGCTGCTCCTTCTTCAGTGCCTACTTCCAGAGGGCTCAGAGCTCAGTCCTTGGCTCACATAACCTTCTCTATTTCCCGACACCAAACCCAGAGGAGGGAGAGAGATGGACAGGTGATGAGGGCAGTGTCCACCGACTGGCCCTGCAAAGCGTCCCCATTTCACCCACGTAACATCACAATGGGCAGACACTGTCTCCATCTTACAGATGAGAAAAGGGAAGCCCGAGAAGGTTCTATTATTACCCAAGAGGTTCTCACTCGTTCGACTTTAGAAGGATAAGCTTTGTCAAGAATTTATGACAAGTCTTACTTAACACATGGTCAGTGCTCAGTAAACGCTGGTTGTTGTGTTGACGATGCAGCTTTTGTGAAGCATCCGTATCTCCTCTATCTTTATGGATGGCAGTGGAAAACCAGGATCTCCACTAAATTCACGGAGAGCTCCTATTCTGCAAGGGTTGTGGGGGTTAACCTGGGTTGTAACTGTGGTCTGTGCAGGTGGGAGTGTAATTCAGAAAACGCTCGTCTGGAAGAGTAGAGGCAGGTTAAGGCATAAAGGATTGATGGGTTGGGATTCAGGACAATGGCAGAGAGATGAGTGACAGGGACACCACTGGGGGGGGCAAGGGAAAGGGACATGGGCCACAGCCCAGGGAAAGCTGCATGCATTAGAAAGACCACATGTATATAAGGGAGTAGACAGGCCCTATGGAGCTTTTCTGGCATAATAAATATTCAGTTGGTCACCATGAATATTCAGCTGGGCAGAGACTGCAGGCGTAGACCCTTGAGGGAGCTGGAACTGACAGGGGGACTGACTTTTTTCAAGAGTCTCCCAGTATCAGGGAGCATATGCCAACAGCACAGAACTGGACGGGGTCATAGGTGGAGGCAAAGGGCTAGGAGCTTCAGCGAAGAGAGGTAGGTGAGTGACAGCTGGCAGGGGCTAAGGGTCTGCTAGAAGGACTTGGAAAGCTTCGCTCAGTTGAACAGCCAGGCCACACAGTGGAACTGTGGGTCTTATTATTTTCATTTGTGTGCAACTGTCTACCACGTCTAACGGGATATTTTCCTGCCTGGCAGGTTCTTATAAAATCACAGAAACACAGCTCTAAAGAGAAAATTAAAGACAGACACCGACTCCTGTCATCTTTAACCATGTAAGGGGCCGCAGGGCCGTTGGTGGGGACCAAGGGGGCAGGCCCCTGCTTACCTCCAGAAGGATATCCTCAAGATTATACCCTTTACTTACTGGCTTCTGAGAACAATTTCATCAGAGGACATGGCTCTGTAGCTACAAAATGAAATTTGTGAAAAACTGCTCTCGCATCCCCAGGTATCATTTTACGGAGGTGGATGCCAGGAGCCAGAGAAGGCAAGAGTCTTGCTTCAGTGACAGAATCCAGGCTGAGACATAGCTCCACTCACTCTAGTCCAGTTTCTGCTCTTTTTGCTCTGTCTGCAAAAGAGGATGTTCACGGGGCCGCCGCTAGCTCACCTGGTGCCTTTGGATGAATTAGGAAAAGGGGGGTGCCCCTGGGTGGTCACAGCCCCAGCGAGCAAAAAGTCCTTCTGCCAGGTGCCTCTGGGTAGAGCACAGCCAGTAGCACCCTGTGTGATGACAAATGAGAAGTGGGTCTGGGGCTTCCCTGGTGGCGCAGTGGTTAAGAATCCGCCTGCCAGTGCAGGGGACACGGGTTGAAGCCCTGGTCCAGGAAGATCCCACATGTCACGGAGCAACTAAGCCCGTGCGCCACAACGACTGAGCCTGCACTCTAGAGCCCGCGAGCCACAACTACTGAGCCCACATGCCGCAACTACTGAAGCCCGTGCGCCTAGAGCCTGTGCTCCGCAGCACAAGAAGCCACCGCAATGAGAAGCCCGCGCACTGCAACGAAGAGTAGCCCCTGCTCACCGCACCTAGAGAAAGCCCGCGTGGCAACGAAGACTCAACGCAGCCAAAATAAATAAATAAATAACTTAATTAATTATTTAAAAAAAGAAGTGGGTCTGGTGGGGGCCAGGGGGCCATTGACGTAGGCTCCTTCCTCCCTCCAGTCTTCCATCTCCCAGTCACTCACTTTTTAAAAATGTGCGTTTAGTAAATGTCTCCTGTACGCACAGTGACACATTCCTGACTCTTCTGGTACAAAACTCCACTGGAAAGGTAAAGGGATGAGTTTATACTGACAAAGGGCTTTTCCAACCATGACAACTTTAACTTGCTAAGGTGAGGGTAAGAGACTGGCAGAGACTGTGATACTCAGAAGAAGTGAGTCAGGGTGAAGGTGCTTTTAAGACAACGTGGACTCCTCCTTCTTTGGATTTCTGCTGTCTAACTGCAATGCTTCATGCTCAGTGGGGGAAAATGGGTTAGCTCTGAACAGCAGTGATTTGGAGAATATCTTCAAATGATGCTTATGGTTTTGAGGGCAGGGAGACTCCTAAGAACTTTCTGATGACAAGAAGGGTCTGGAAGTGGTCCATCGCCACAGACTCAAACAGCTCCCAATGTACTGCCCTGACGGGGGGAGGGGTAGACCCTTCAAAAATGGTATGCAAGCCCCTCCCGTGGTTTCTGTGCAGGGTGGTTGGGAATGTCAGGGAGAGAGAACTCTACAGTGGGATGAGAACCGTCAGTTCTGGGCTCTTCTGGGGGCAAACTATGGAGGCCTGTGTGCTGTTCTCATAAAGAACGTCATTTGGTGCAATGCTTCTGTTTGCACATTCATTCATCCTTTGAATAGTCTTAAAACACCTATGTGTCAGCAACTGTCCCAAGTACTAGACACAGCCTGGATGAGATCCCTGCTTTGAAGTCGCTGCAGCTTTAGTTAGGAAGATGTAGATAACAAAAGGGTGAACAAATTAATATAAACAGTTCAGGGGACCTCCCTGGCAGTCCAGTGGTTGGGACTTCACCTTCCAATGCAGGGGGTGCAGGTGTGATCCCTGTTTGCGGGGCTGGGGTCCCACGTGCCTCATGGCCAAGAAACCAAAAGACATAGGACAGAGGCACTATTGTAACAAGTTCAATAGAGACTTTGAAAATGGTCCACATCAAAAATAAATAAACAGTTCAGATAAGTGCCACAATAGATATAAAGGGCCTCCTCTGAGAAGGTGGCGTTTAAACTAGGGTGCAGAGAAGCCAACACATGCAGAGGCCAGAGAAGAGCATTCCACAGAGGGGGCAGCCCTGAGGTGGAGGAGAACACAGCTCATGGAACTTAAAGAAGGTCAGCTGATCACGGCCGAGAGAGCGCAGAAGGGAGTGGACAGATGCCTGAGCTGTAGGTAGGGCCCAGACCACCAGGTGCTCTCAAGGCCAAGTGCAATGGAGCATTGATGGGGGGCTTGAAGTGGAAGTTACCTGATCCAATCAGTGTCTTAAAAGGATCACTCTGGCTTCTCTTTGGAGCATGGACTGTAGGAAAAGAGAGCAGAGAGGGTGTGGGAGATGTGTAGCCCAGCCCAGACATAATGGTGACTTACATCGAGGTGGTGGCAGTGAGGATGGACCAAAATGGACTGTTTGAAGCTACAATGTGGAGGTCAAACCTTGAAGACTTGCTGATAAATTGAATGTGGGGAGTTATGGAAAGAGAGTGATAAAGAACGATTTCAAAACACAGCCACTTGGTAAAGTAGTTTGGCTTATTGGTTTATATAAGCCAATTTTACGTGGTGATGGGGAAGCTGGTCACATAGGTAAGAGACCTCCGGCATGAACAGACTTGGGGCGTCCTGGCACCAAAATGCTTGGCATGTATGCTGGTGGTGGTTCAAGACCTGGGGACAGCACGTGTCCTGTGTGTCAGCCCGCGCCTGAGATCGCCAGACCCCTTTCACTGCATATCCTTCTGCTATTGCTGTGCTATAATCTTATCCTATAATAAAAATGTTCTGTATATATAAACTCTTTGGGTCTTGTGTGTCCTTATAGAGATGGAACGCTTACGGGAATTAGCGTGTAATTTGCACAGGCCTTTACACTTGCTTTTCTGACACCTGAAATGCCAGGAGATTTCTCCCTCCCCTCCAGCTCACATCTTATCTCCAAGGAGATCTCAACTCCACCCTTCCAAGGGGTCTCAACCACTGTCTTTCCACCTCACTGATCTTCGCCTTAGGGGGCTTTAGCACTTGGTTAAATTTATCCTACCATTCTTGGGCATCACAGTTTAACAAGAAGCAAATTCCAATGCAGCCAGTTAGTATAGCTATACAAAAATCTGGGAAGTTAACCTGTCCAAGCTTCAGTTTCCCCATCAATAAAATGGCACGCTAATGCCTACTGCAAAGGATCATTGACCATTTGAACAAAATAACGTAGGAAGAGTGCCTGACGTTCTAGGAGCCGGCGATGCGTCTTCGCTGTTTTTCCCTTCCCGTATTTTCTTTCTCTTCCCAAAGAGACCGTACACTCTGTATTAGAAGGAATGGCTTTTTTACATTTGCATGCCTTCCCCCAAAGCAAAAAGCCCAGTGGGACCCAAAATAGAAACTTAAATCACGGAGTTAAGACTGTCATGAGAAAGCCAGTGTGTTACTATGTGGCACGATTCATGTTGAGTGCAATTCCATGGAGGCACTGGCTTGGCTTGAGATGAGCTGAATCTTAGGAACCCTCCTTTCTTATCGTTTTAATACGATTACGCAAGAGTATTTTTGAGAACTAAGTAAAATGATGTGGGCAGAGTTCCTGGTGCTTAGGAGATATTCCATAAATGTTAGTTGTCTGCTTTGGTGCTTTTTTTCCTTCCTCTCCCAGGGAGGTAATAAATGAGGCAGTTATACCCTAATGTTCACAGCAGCACTATTCACAATAGCCAAGACATGAAAGCAACCTAAGTGTCCACTGACAGAGGAATGGATAAAGATGTGGTACATACATACAATGGAATATTACTCAGCCATAAAAAAGAATGAAATATTGCCATCTGCAGCAACATGGACGGACCTAGAGATTATCATACTAAGTGAAGCAAGTCAGACAGAGAAAGACAAATGTCATAGGATACCACTTATATGTGGAATCTAAAAAAGTGTTACAGATGAACTTATTTACCAAACAGAAACAGACTCACAGACATAGAAAACAAGCTTATGGTTACCAAAGCGGAAGGAGGGAGGGACAAATTAGGAGTTTGGGATTAACGGAGACACACTACTATATATAAAATAGATAAACAATAAGGACCTACTGTATGGAACAGGGAACTATATTCAATATCTTGTAATAACCTATAATGGAAAAGAATCTGAAAAAGAGCGTGTATTTCCATCAGTCACAGAACATGCCAGCCGTGGAACACTTGGGTTTAGAGTGGAACATAATGGGCAGAGGAACGATTCTTCGAAGAGACAACGGCATAGCTTGTGATCAGGACTTAACAAGGCAGCTCTCCCGTGAATCCATCTCAGAGGACCAAGGAGGAACCTGTCAAATCAGTAAGGGAACTATATATGGAGACAAATGAAATGCCTGCCTTCTCTCTGAAAAGGTTTAGTTCGAAAAAAAAAAAAAAAAACCCTGTGGAGGCTGGAGTGGGGTGAACTGCTAATGAGTCTGGCGTTAAGAGATCTGTGTTAACAGGAAGGAGGTGGCTTTTTCCCAGGTTTGATTCAGCCTGTTCCGGGGAGCTGCAGAGGCGTCTTCTCTCAGGTCAGCACAGTTAAGCTAAAATACTCAGCTGCTCATTATTTCCACAGATTACACCACTATCCTCAGAGTATTTTAGGAATGAGACAATAGCCCCACGTCGGGTGAGTTAGTGCAGCCCTAAGTTTCCGAGGATGTCGTCCTTAATTCAGAGATCCTTCTCCTTCATTTCCTTCCCTCCCCAGAAAACTGAATGCTGTAGGTGACTCTGGTTCTGAAAGTCACCTTGACACCATTTCTTGTGCTGAGAAGTGTATTACTTGTTCTTCATGCCTGTGGCTTTATTTACACCAGAAGGCAGTTCATTGTTATTGAGGCAAAGGCCATGGCCCTCTGCTGCCTCTGGAAGAAGCAAGATGGTACCCAGTCTCAGAGAAGAAGCCTCAGCTGGGACTCCAAGAGTCTGGACAGGAGCAAGATCACAGGGTGAAGGTTTTGAAGGAGGAAAATGTTGGGGATGAGACTGTGCCTGCCCCTTCGGGTGCTCAGACTGAAAAACGTAGAAGGTTCTGGAAGCCACATCTCCCTGGCTTCTCTCACATTTGTGGGAGGGGAGCAGGCACAGTTATTCCTGTTTTCAGACAAGGAATCTGCAGCTCAGAACTGAAGTGTCTTGCACAAAGGCAAACACAAGATGCAAATCTCGCGAACTCCACGTGTGGAAGCTGTGTCAGGTGGCGGGTCAGAGATGTCCAGAGAGGAGAACAAGGATGTATCTCCTGGACTGGACACAGCAGGAAACCACATTGACTCCTGCATCTGCCCACCTGTGGATTTCATTTTTATCTGTCTGCTGCAGTTTCCTTTCATTCAATATTTGTCTAAGAGTGTTTTGCTGACTGCTGCCTTTCTGGGGTGAGGGTTGAGGAATTGGATTAGGAATGTTACATCCTCAGTAATTAGCACAACAGACTTGAACAGAGGCAGCAACAAGGAGAGAGAGTGGTTGAGTTGAGTTTCCATAGTTCGTAGTTCGTAAGGCTCTGAGTGTTTGTCTTTGGAAAAGGACCCACTGCAGATGAAAGCCCAATGTGTGTGTGTGTGTGTGTGTGTGTGTGTGTTTAGGTCTGTATGTTTTTATCACACATAGATTCATGGGACCTCCTCCACAATCAAAAGACGCACAGATCCATCCAACCACACCGCTTTGGTCCATGCTGTCCCCTCTGCATACAGCATCCTTCCTCACTCGCTATTCCTCAGTTTGGCCAACCCCTGCCCATTTTTCAAGACTCAGCCCACAGGTCATCTCCTTTAAAAAACTTTCTCCGCTCTTTCATTGACTTGTGTATAAGAGATCTGGTTTCCTTCCCTGGGACCCCAGGGCTTCCACTGCTTCCCTGACTACAGCTCTCCTTGTCTACTGTCATCTCCTCTCCCAGCCTTTGCACTCTTAGAGGTCAAGGGCAGCGTCTCTTACACCTCTGCATCACCAGGACTTAGCATACAGCCTGACACATAGTAGGGGCTCACTGTTTGCTGAATGTAATTGAACTTTAAGAAGGATAAATGTCCCATGGCAGAGGGCAAAACCATACACAAGCAAAACTGTCATGTAATTGGGATTTAATATATTTGACTAATACCGGCATATATGCATCGCTAAAACACATTAATATTTAATTCATCTGAGTTATTTTGCAAGGATATATGTGTGAGTAAGTCAGTGATGCTTTGCATGCAATTACGCCTCTTCTTTCAGGAGGATTAAGTGCTATGCAGATCTTCTCCTAAATACTTCCCCTGAGTTTTGTTTTAGTGTTACACCTCCGGCTTCACCCAAGGCCATTTTGAAAAAGTCATATTAAAACCACCTCTCTACACCTGCGTTTTCTATAAAACTGTTACTCACTGCCTTCTACGTAACTTATCTGCACCACATGCTAAAGTTATTTCAGAATCTGACACCAAGAAATTCACGGTCTCCTCTAGGGAACTGGCAAGCCTCTATCTTTCTAATAACCAAATGTATATAACTGATCATCTTTTCCTTCTTGACATGGTTGCCAGGAAGCTCAGAGTCGCATCTGACTTTTGTTTACTGATTCTCAATCATTATGTTAACTGCTTTCTGACTTCCTGGTATTTCTTGGGAGAATTATAAACTATTGTTAAATAAATAAATCTCTGTTGCTTCTTTCCATGGTGTAAGTCACGTGGGGTTGTCTGTTGGAGAAGCAGCTCCATTCAGATCTACGCCTGCAGCTAGAAGCTTCTCTATTAGTGACTTTAGATTTTGGGTTCAGGCTTTTTTTTTGTCATTGTTATTTTCGTTTCGTTTTGTTTTGGTTCAGAGCATTTGAATCCACATAGCCCCTTCTTCCTGGCTGACAGGTAGTGAGTGACCTCTTGAGGGCCTCAGTTTGGAATGCTCTGCTGGACCACTGGTCTCACTGAACTTTCCTGCAAATCCCTCAAAAGGGGTATCATCTGTATCACCTGTGTGAAAATTCCTTATGGTGGTTTTCATGGAATACAGTAACAAAAACTGAATTTTCTCCTTTCTTTTTTTTAGTATGTTTTGAAAACATACAGAAACAGGGGGCCCCGACCCCCCAGGCTGCCAACCAATACCGGTCACATTACCACCTGAGCCATCCCCATTACCCCATCCGTGGAAAAATTTGTCTTCCACGAAACTGGTCCGTGGTGCCAAACAGAAAAGTGTACAGTACAGTTTAGTACAGAAGTGTGTTCTGTACTAAAACACAGAAAAGTTGCAAAAACAATACAATGAACACGCACAGATTCTTCATATGGCTTTGCTACCTATTTTTTTTTAAATGTCCCCTCGTTATATACCTAAGCAAATAATAGGTGGACGATGGAATTACGTTTTCAGTATGGCATCTGGATACATCATAAAAGCTCCATAGTTCTCAGAAGTCTTTTTCTTCTTGACTTTTGGGAAATACAATGACCCCGTTGGGCGTTCTTGTTAATGGCCACTAACTAGAGGTTGTCCTCTCTTCCCTTATGAGCACCTGAGAAGAGAATTGAGATCCGGATGACATGCATTCTGCTTTTTCATTCCAGAGTTGAGCTCTTCTCAAATATCAGGTCAGACTGGTAGAATAGAGGGATAGAAATAGAGGGAAAGGGTGGCTCAGGAAAATGTTAAAACATATTGGGTTACCGCTTGGTTATAAAAGCACATAACTCAGAAAGAGCCAGTTGGAAGAGATGCAAAGGGCGGGGTGTGGGCAAAAGGCAAGGAGCCTCTATGCCCTCTCCAAGCATACGCCACTCTCCCTAAGGGCCCACATGTTCACCAACCCGGAAGCTCCTTCACTGCCTACATAGGCTTTCTTTTTACCTCCTATATTGTTATTTGTATTGTTATTATGCTTTGTGTGTGTGGGGAACTATTTCAGAGAAAGTTGCTGCGTTGTGCCTCCTCACTCCCATATACTTCAAACCTGTCCCCTGCAAACTAGACATTCTCTTCCATAACCATAATACACTTAGTAAATTCAGGAAAGTCCGTGTTAGTTCAGTAGTAAATTCAGGAAAGTCTGTGTTAGTTCAATACTATTATCTACTCTACTGTCTGTATTTGAATTTTGCCAATTATTCCCCGTGGTATCCTTTGTAGCTTCTTTTTTCCCCAAACCAGGATCCACGCTAGGATCCCATATTGTATTTAGTTGTCATAACTCTTTACTCTTTTAAGATCTGGAAGACTGTCTCAGGCTCTCTTTGTCCTTCCTGACACTTGACTTTTTTTTTTTAATTAATTAATTTATTTATTTTTGGCTGCACTGGGCCTTTGTGGCCACGCACAGGCTTTCTCTAGTTGCGGCGAGTGGGGGCTACTCTTCGTTGCGGTGCGCGGGCTTCTCATTGTGGTGGCTTCTCTTGTCGCGGAGCACGGGCTCTAGGCACGTGGACTTCAGTGGTTGTGGCACATAGGCTCAGTAGTTGTGGCTCATGGGCTCTAGAGCGCAGGCTCAGTAGTTGTGGTGCACAGGCTTAGTTGCTCCGCGGCATGTGAGATCTTCCCAGACTAGGGCTCAAACCCGTGTCCCCCGCATTGGCAGGCAAATTCTTAACCACTGCGCCATCAGGGAAGCCCCTGACACTTGACATTTTTAAAGATTACAGTCTAGTTGTTTTGCAAAATGTCCCTCAATTTGGATTTGCCTGATATTTCTTTTTTTTTTAATTTTTAATTGAAGTACAATTGACATACTTCTTCCTTTCTTCGTCTTGATTTTTCTATTCCTCTATTATTCCCCTGACTTTATTTTAAACTTGTCATTTATAGTAAGTTGTCACCAAATTCTTTACAGAAGGAAAAAGTACATCTACATCCAGCTCAAACGTCTCGGACCCTTTGAATCTTTCCTGACCTTACTCTGCCCCACTCACGGCAATAGGCAAAATGGACACTCCATTCTCTTTTTTCTCAGAACAGTTTTATCCTGTTATTGTTTCTGTTACAGCACAGGTGATACAATGTTGAGATTATGATGGCTAAGAAGCACCTTAGACTCTGAGCTTCTTGAAAACGAGTGATGGGCCCCATTTGCTTTGTATTCCATGGGCATGGGTTTAGGCAAGTTACACATACTTTTTGTGCTTCAGTTTCTTTATCTGAAAAATAGACATCATAATAGCATCCTCCATAGAGGGTAGATGTGAGGATTAAAAGAGATAAGCCAAATAAGGCCTGGCACACAGAGTAATCGCTCAGTTAATGCTAGTTCATGTTAACTATTATTATTATTATTATTGGGATGAGCAGTAGGGTCATTAGTTCTAATATGCCTAGTGTTTAGCACTGCCTAATACACAGCTTAAAGCTCAATAAGTATTTGTAAAATAAATGCTGGGTGATGAACGTACACCAATATGCTATCCCTCTCCTTATGAGGGACACCATGCTGCCCATTTCTGAGACGGGGATGGGGAAGCAGATATAACAAAGGATGGAGCTGAAGCCAGAAGCCAGGTGTGCATATTCCTGGCCATTGCTTTATCCCAAGACACGCAGCCTTTGTCTGAGGGCTCAGGTAGCTGCTAGAAAAAAGAAACTCTTCAAATCCCAGGCTGTCGTCCTCCAAGACTCTGAGAGACAAGACTTCTCAGGTCAGATCAAGCACGTGTGTCAAAACTGTCAAACGCAGCCTCCACTCAAATACCCAAGACTACGGGGGACCGCATGGCAGACTTCCGTGTAATCGAGGGCTCTGCAACTTCAACCCAACTTTGACCTAGTTCTTAGTTTTCTCTTTCCGCTAAAAAGCGCCGAGATGGACAGGATTTGGCCGAACCTCCTCCCCCTTCCTTGCCTGAGGTGCTAAGGAGCAGTGGCTCAGCTAAAAGGAAGATGGCAGATGGCAAGTGAGGCATCATTAGACCGGACGCTCACTGGTGCCTGGGACCCCACGCCACCCTGCTGCACCCAGGGCCCCCCTCCCAGCACACCCACACGTGGGGACGGCGCTGTCTATAGGAACATCCAGTCCAGGGGCAAACTTGAATCACTGGACTCTACTAGCAGAGACAGTACCAACGAGTGGTACTGAATCTTCAGTGTGTGTCAGGCACTGGGCTAAGTATTTTATATGTGTGATTTTATTTAATCTTCACAACAGCCTTCTGAGGGAGGTATTCCTATTAGTCACATCCGCAGGTGAGGAAACCGAGGCTTCGAGAGGTTAAGGACTTTGTCTAAGGTCACACAGCCAGTGAAGGCTGAGCCGGGACTGGGACTCAGGTCCACCTGGACCCACAGACTCTGCTCTTCATGGCACAGTCTTCTCTCTGCTATTCTCTCAAGAGCAAGGCTATGACAGAATGACAAAAAGGATAGGTAGGCTTTGGTGGTGGGAAGATGGGGATGTATGGGAGAGGAAAAGGCCGGAAACTTGGGAGGCTCTACTGGTGGGCGGATCAGAGTGGATCAGGTTCAGGCTGACCCCGGCTGGACGATTTCCCGTTGGCTGGCCAGTGTTCACGTACCATCCCCATGACCTTGAGTCTGAGGCTCCATTTCTTTAGCTATAAAATAGGGACAACAATACTGAAACGTAATAGTATGCCAAGCTTCAGATGCCAACATGTTGATAAGTAACCCCAAAGCATGGTACCAGGGTTGTGAGGGTGCCGATGGCCATGAAGAAGGCACTATATGCCCAGAAAGGGGATGATGGAGGAAGAGAGGGTACCACAAGAGGGAGATGGGCGCAGTGATAGATTTCCTGCTTGGCTTTGCCCCTGGTCTGCTCTGAGGAGTTGCTCTAGGCATGTACTTGTTAGGAACAGAAAGCCTGCAGTGTTCTCTTTTAGTAAAGGTGAGATGTCCATGGAGCTGCTCTCTGCTCACAGAAGGCTCCCTTGGATGTTTCTAATACATGGTCCCCCAGTGCTGAGTCCATGGCGTTCATCCTGGGACCAGACATAGGTCACAGTCCCACCCAAAAGAGGTTAGTGTGAAGAAGTGGCAGGACGCTGAATATATGTCAGTGCAATATAGGTGAAAATGTCTAACACTGTGAGATTCATAGTGGGGATGAATATATTTGGGGTTTGAATCTTGAGTCTATAATGATGCTTTCCTGCCCACTCCTTGCCATATTCATAACACCATAGAGAACATGTTGGAGAGCAATGCTCGTCTGTTTTTGTTTTTGTTTTTTCCCCTCAAATCAGAAGTGACTCTTAGAAAATCTTTAATGCTATTGCTCATGGGAATCTCACCAAGCTTATGCTCTAGCATGTCTGCTGATGAGCTTTTCACTCCTGTGGTTTAGATGTCTTCACACCTTCCTTAGGTGAAAGAATCCAGATATGTTCCTATCCCTGATGGGTTCTTTTTTTTTTTTAAGATGTGTCATTTTTGTTTTAGAATATTGAATTTCTCATCCAAATGAAAGATCATCACATGTCTATCCCCACAGGCTTCTCTTTTCAACCCTTCCCCATGGCAGCAGTTTGAAATCTTTTCTGTTTGCTCTCCTGAATGTACCTTAAGTTGGCTGTTTTAGGGAAGGCAGCCTTTGGGATGCTCTGTCAGTGCCTCTAGCCTGGTGTCCTGACAGCAGAGGAACTGGGAAGGGTCCAAGATGGGTCTGGAGTTGGACTTCCAGAGGGAGGAGCTTCTTCATTCATCAGAAGAGGGATGATGGAGGTGAGGGGCTCAACTTCTCTGCTCCTTCCTCTTTTCTCATTTTCCAGTGTTGTCCTCTCTACTTTCTCAAGTCTTTCTCTTCTCTCCCTGCCTCCTGATTGGCCATTTCTCTCTGTACTCAGGATATCTTTATCTTGCCCATTCCTATTTCTCCGTGGAGCTGTAAGGTGAGCATGCCTGGGAGTGTCTAGAGTGGGAAAGGACCAAACCCAAACCTCTGGTTATTAGCTACATTTGGGTATTGGTTGCAGGCCAGGAGTAGTAGAGGCAGCTGCAGTAAGAATAGCAAAAGAGCCTCCATCTGTTAAGGGGCTACTAGTATATTACAAGCACATGCTCTACTTATCCCTGATTCTTACACCCAAGGTAGACGAGCAAACTGATGCTTGGAGAAACGATGGCTTATCCGAACCCACAGAGAGGTAAATAATATATTAACATGTAAAGAAATAAGCCTTAAGGCTGCTTAGATCCAATTCTAAAGTCTGTGTCCTTCCTACCATGCTGTGCTGCTTCTTCATTCGCTCCTGGAGTAAAGTCCAGATCTGGCGGGAATGCACGGAGGAGTAAGGGGAAAGGAGAAGCTGGGAATCAAGGTTCTCTTGTTACAAACTGGATTTTTCCCAATCCTGCTTCCATATCCCCTCTCTTCTGAAAGAAACTCATGAGAGTCACTGGATGGCAGGAGTTGTTGGCTAGAGTTTAGGGCAAATGACAAAGCAGCAGATATTTGTTTTGGGTTCCCACCAGTATCCTATTTCTACACTTCCTTTCTCTTTTCTATGGCCCCTAAAGTAGAGAAGCTTCTTATAGGGTGGATTTCCAGTCTTGCCCTTTCTTACTCCCTGGGGACCTGGTAGAGTGCTCAGCACTGAGAAAGTACTAGGTGTATGTGGAATGAATGAATGAATGAATGAATGAATTCTCCATGCCAGCATACTGAGGTCCCTTAGGCTGCCTCCTGTTTGTTTGGGACGCACCCTGCTTTGCCCCACCTGGGTTGTCTTCCCCTTTTCTCCACCAAAGTATTAGGGTCAATACAATTAGGGTTCCATCCCCTCAGTATGTTTTGAATCATAAAAAAAAAGGGTGAATCTCCTCTCTTCTCCGTGAAGGACCAGAAAGCATGGTTGTCAGACCATAAAACCCTCTCTCCCCAAATTGCTAAAAATCTTTAGACCAAAAGAGAGACCAGATGATTCAGGAAGCAGGCATGCCATCACTCAGAACCAAGGGGAGATGAGGGTAGAAGGAAAAACTAATGTTTCGTAAGTGCTCCTAAGTGTGATGTCATTTCCCAGCAGCATTTGTGCTGTCCCATCTTACGGATGACATCAAGATTAGCCGGGCCTGTCTGCTCAACTCGAGCAGCTGGCATCACTTGCTAAAGTTACACAGTTTAGTAAGTGGTGGATCCAGGATTCAACTCAGATACGCGGGACTCCAGTCCACACAGTTTATTTTTCAAGTGTCTAATAAGAGGCCTCTAGTTTTTGAAGCATCTACTCACAAAGTATGTGGTTCTCCACTGCTAAATACCAGGGCTTTAACGGACCGGCAGGGGTGATTGAACAGGTCAGTCATGTTTCAACTTGATGTAGCAACAGAAGCAATTATTCAAATGCTATCCCAGGCGGAAACTGAAAACACGGATGAGGTCGAGGAAGAGCTGGTCTGTATTTGTTTTCGACTTAAAGTACCTAAATCTACTTTGGAATACGGTGCCCCACACCCAGAGAACGTATAGCTCTTGCGTTTCTGAAGGGTGGGTACAAACTCACGTGATGGAATTTGCAGATGGAATCGCAAGGAAAGCAATCTTGGATTTGAGGACAAAGAAATAAAATTTGGAGCTGGGGTTGTCCATGACATCACTCCCTCAGGAAGGGGGCTTTTTTCCTTAGACCATGGGAAAGACTAGATCTCGTATGTAGTTGAAAATGATCCTTCTTTAACTCAGTTGATACTTGGGGCAAGTCTGACGCAGCTGTATGACCCTGTGAGGTGGGGGGAGGGCAGTATGGACTAAAGGGACAGAGTCATAAAGGGGGAGGTACATCTCTGCTATTGCCTGTATGGAGGATGCAACCGCCTACCAAGGGAAGTGCATCCATCCAGGAGTTGTGCATGGCGAGCAGCTGCAAGACAGGGCAGTTCCTCAGTGGTACCCAGGACAGCAGAGAGGAGCACACGGCCCGAGGGGAACAAGCTGCGGGGCTGATGACTCAGGCGGGACAGGAGAAGAGAATCACCTCCCCAAAGGAAGAATGTTCGGGAGGCTGACGCTCGGGATACACAATGATCTATGCTTCCGTCCCTCCCCTGACTCTCTCCGATTTTGACACCCCAAAACCCGGTGTGAACCAGCCCCCAGCCCAGCTGAAGGGAGACTCGTTCAGCAAATGCCCATATTCCAGCCACCCAGGCTCCTCGGTGACAAGCCGCTGTGTCGTGAGGATGCTGCTTCACTTAAGCCTCTTTCAAAAGCCTCTTGCTGTGCTGTGTGTGTCGGAACAGGCTCGGGAAGGGATAACACGCTCCTGCTGTTTGTGCTCTTTGCTGGTCTAAAGGCAAGAGCGTTCAGACTGAACGAGGCAGCGGGGTTCTCAGCCTGCCCCTGAGGGATGCTGGCAGGCCCTCTGGTCCTTATTCTAGCCAGTCGTATCCAGAAATAGACACTGCATCCAGTATGCAGGCAGCACGGAACCCAGGTAACCGAGGCAAAGGTGTGTGCCTGCCACGCTCTCCTGCTGGCTCTAAGACAGAACTGAGCCCCTCTTGGGGCAGCCTCACACCCCCGTACTCTGTTCCTTCCTCTCCTCTTTAGTGGCACCTCAGTCAGGAGACTTTGAATCTGCCCCCTTCAAGGCTTAGTGGCTGAAAACAACAAAAGTTGATTTCTTGTTCATGCCACGTGCCCATTGTGGGGTGGTGGGGAGGGAGGTGGGATGAGAGGGTCCATTCATCACAGTCACTCGGGGACTCCAACTTGGCTGATGGCAGAGGGAAAAAAGGCCTCCAGAGGGTCTCAAAATTAAATGCTTGGGTCTAGAAGCAAGGCTCTTCACTCCTACGCACAATACACGGGCCCCGCCCAATCACAAGAAGGCCAGAAAGTACTGTCATCCTGTGGGCAGAACAGAAACTATTGACAAATAGCACGTGACGGAGCTAAGGGGGAAGAATGTGCTTCGAAGGCCAAGAAGACCCGAGCTGCAGTCTTAACCCTGTCGCTTCCTGGCCGTGTGACCTTTAGCAGATTCTCTAACTCTGTGAGTCTTGGTGTCCTCATCTGGAAAGTGAGGAGCTCATACCTCCCTGGGGATGTCCACTAGTGTTCAGCACATAAAATCGGGCACTGACAAACTGACTTAGTGACTTACAGAAGCGGTGGGTGTCACTTCTGAGGTTAGGTGATAAGACTGTGCTTTTGTTTTGCTGTTGTTTTCTCTCCCTGGTCCTCTCTCTTCACTGATGAAGCAAGGAGAGGCCCATGTGTCAAGGAACGGAGGATGGCATCCAGGCAACAGCCAGAAGTCACTGAGACTCTCAGCCCAACAGCCCACAAGGGGCTAGATCCTTCCAACACAGCTGGAGTGGCCTTGGAAGTGGGTCCTTCCCCAGTTGAGCCTGGAGGTTACTGTAGTTCAGCCACCCTTGGGATTTCAACCTTGTGAGAAACCTTTAGCCAGAGGCACACAGGTAAGCCATGCCTGGATTCCTGACCCACAGAAATTACAAGATAATAAATATGTGTTATTTTAAGGCACCAAGTTTTGGGATAATTTGTTACACAGCCATAAATAACTGATACAAACACTAGCTATACGCCAAGCAGTCTACTAGATGCAGAAGCCACAGACAGGTAGAACATCTCCCTTCTCTAAAGAGATGATCTTGCTGCCAGGACCCTGTCCGCCCACTTAGCTCCAGTCTTTTCAGCAGCGACAACATTCGCATTACGTCCAGCCTGGCCATGCTCGGAACAGGCTGTTTCAGAATACACACATGCCTCCCTTGACATCAATCCTCCTCCAGCTTCATTAACTTTACCTTCGCTGTTTTAAAAGACACATCCATTTCCTACCCGATCCAGTTCTTTTATCAGAAGACAGTTTGGTGCAAGGGTCAAAATCCTAATGTGGAGCCAGATTACCTGGGAGTCAAGCTTGATCCCATCACTTATTAACTGTGTGCCTTTGGGAATGTTATTTCACCTCTCTGTGCTCCAGTGTTCTTATGTAAATGGGAGATAAAATAACACCTGGGGACGTCAGAGGGTAAAATGAAGTATTACACATAAAATGAATAGCCTAGTGCTTGGGGAACGGATAAGTCCTTGGTAGATGTTAGCTATCATTAATCCCAGACTTCATGCCTCACTTTATGGTAGAGTGTTTGTATTTGGTGAGTATCTGGACTCTCAGTGCTAATCTAGACTCAGCAATTACACTCAATCTAGATCAGTAAACTAGGGACAGCAGGCCATGTATGGTCACAACTCAATTCAATTCAACTATATTTATGTGCTTCTCCCTCTCCCCCACTCAAGAACAGGGCACCAGGAATACATGCTAGGAGACTTCATATGAGGGGTTTTATCTTGCTTCATTTAAGTGGTAGACTGGAGTTTTCTGTTCTCTTCACCTATTAGTCCTTATACTGTTTACTGTCCTTTAGCATCATAATTCACACAAGTGATACCATGAACACAACCCATGAGAGGCAAGTTGTAGACACACTGTCTTGACAATTAGTTGATCAATTAACTAACTAGTTAACTAACAAGAAAATGTTTCAGTCTGAACAGTGAGGGCCTGGAGTGGAACAGGACTCGCCAACGCAGCGTTAAGGGGGTGTCATGGGACTGGCTTGGGTTGGGATGGTAGCTGGCAGAATAAAGCGTGGGCCTGGAGGGCAGGAAGAGTAGAAAAGCAGAGACAGAAGGAGATGAGAGATGGTTCTTCTGGTGTTTGGACCGAAAGGCAACCATGAGAGCCTTAGAAAACTTTTGCACTCTCAGGGGTCTTGAACACGTCTCTAATTCATAAGACGTAACACCAGGTTGCCTCTGGGAACATCCAGAGGGCTAGAAGGGCTTGCACAAGGTCTGCAATATGGTTTTGGTGGTTGTTTTCTGGACAGAAGGAGTGTGGGAAAGGAAGATGGAGTAGGTAAGAAGACGAAGGTGGATATAGAGCTAGAATATCTGGGTCAACAGATAAGGAGAGAAGGATAGAAAAATGCTTCCTCAACCCTCCACTGCGTCCCCCTAGTTTACTCTCCCCCACTTCAAGAATTATTGAGCTTCATGGAAATCACATCCAACAAATTCTTATGGTGCACCTATTCTGTATAAACGTAACTATTTTTATTTTAAATTATTTATCTATTTTGATGTATTAAGTTGTGAGAATGGTCCAAAAATAAATGTATTCTTTTCCTGCACTGCTTTGAAGATAAATGGTTTACAGAACCTCATATGCTATACCTGACGGAGGTACTGGGGCAATGTTGTTACTTGCTTACCCGGTCCTAATTCCCGGAGGTATATACACTGTGCCCCAATCAACTCGTGGTTAGACGGCACGCGCTGTCTTCTACAAATCTGCATAACCCCCTCTTCAAACGCTTACATTTCATTTTTGCTATTGGGGAACATTGCCCGTAATATTCATGATTATTGCCTGTATTCTAATTAGAACTCATTTGACTGATCCTAAAACTACATATTTCAAGCAAATAAGTCTCTGCCTCATTCATGAATATTGGAATTTGGAAGCCAAGGTGTGTTTGTCCCTGCACGGCCCCTTTTTATGCTTAAAATCCTCCTTACTTTTAAGACTTCCCTCTTACCTTCTGTCCTTCCATATAAAAGGAGACTTCAATTCTTAGACTGTCCTTATTGGGAAATCACCCCTGTACTTTGCTGGTTGGAGTAGACATTTATTTTTGTCATCCCAAATCCATTCTTTCCCTTTCTGATAACCAATCCTGGTTTCCCTCTGGGATATGACACCTTCCTCCGCTCTTAGCCTATATGGCTGCGGTGAAGCTATGCCCATCCCATAGTGGGAGCATGTTCAGAGCTCAAGGTGATCAGCGCATGGTCCTCCCGCACCTACAACCACCGGTTCAGTGCTGCGTTTAGAACTATATCAAAGCTAATGAGACAAAACGAGGGTTTCGCTGGGACTTCAGGGAAAGAGATTTTGCTTTTCTTGCAGCGCAGAAAACTTAGAGGATTTAAGGGCTGGATCTGCATCACCATCTGGTTATCACCACCATCTGGCCATCACATGATGGCTGTAAAGGAAGCCAGTGTAACTAAAGACACGCTATAGGTGATTTTAAAAAAATACATGGGGCGAAGGATAGTATTTTTGAGCCCCAAATCTAGCTGTGCCCCAAGCTAGACCTAGCCCTGAATGTTTCATCTTATATAAACCAATACATTTCCACTTTCTTTAAGCCAGTTTGGGCTGACTTTCCTGTCACTTGAAGCTAAAGGAGTCTTTACTAATACAGTTACATTACTGAAAGATGTTTTTGTGCCTGAGAACGTGGCCTCCTGGAAACTCGTGGCCATCTGAAAAATCGAAGAGAGTGGAATAGAAGGGTGCTGGAAATGGAAAGGATCTTGTCCATTAGCTGCAACCTGATTCATCAAAAGATGGGGAAACTGAGAGTTAGGGAGGGGATGTCCGTACATGTGCTTAGCTGCAGAAGTGGGAACATGACCTAGACTTGACGTGCAACTCTCTCTCTCACCTCTTCCCACTCAACTTGGGATGGACTCTCATTTTCTACAAGTGACTGTCGTTTCTGGTTTGTTTGCAATCACTTCAAGAGCTGGCCACAATGGGCCACCTCTCCCTTCCTTCTCCTTCCTCCTTGATGTAGATTTATTTCTTTAAAACATTCTATTTGGAAACATTTCAAGCACACAGGAAGTACAGAAGTCAAATAGACACTGTGGCACTCCATCTAGTTTGAAAAGATGTAAGTATTTTGCCAGTTTTCCTGCAGGTTTTTCTCTTATTAAACAAGACGGAAGGCACTGCATTATAGCTGAAGTCCCACTGCCTCCTCCACGCCTTCTGCTTCGCGTGTATCCTACCCAGCAGTAACTACTATACTATATGTGCTTGTATGTTTCTCCATATTGCTTTGTACTTTAAATAAAGAACCGTGGATACTTCAGGGCTGGCCTTTATAATTTTATGGCAGTGATAGTGTACATATCCTATTGGAGCTTGCTTTTCTCACTCGGTATTGTATTTTGAGATTTATAATATTTACGTTGAGACAGGTAGATTTCTTAGCCTTTATTTGTGCAGAAATGTATTCATTTTGTCTTACTTCCAGAACGATAGTTTAGCTGGTTACAGACCCTTAAGTTGATGGTGATTTTGCTTCATCACACATTATTTGGCACACGTGTGTATGTTCAGAAGCCTTCTGCCAGTTCAAATTTGTTCCTGAGTAAAGAATCTGTCATTAACTTCTATCTGCTTTACAGTGTTACCTGTGATTTTTGGATTTTGATTATTTTACCTGCTAGAAGGTCACTGTGTTTCTTGAAATCATGGATTAGGGTCATTCATCAATGTTGGAAAAACACTTTACCATCATCTATCCAAACACTGTTTCTCCCATATTCTCTCTCTATCTTTTCCTTTGGAACATATATTAGTTATATGTGGGATCTACATTAAACTATTTAACCTAATTCTTCCTTTTTATACTTTCTCTTTACTTGGCTTTCTGTATAATTTCCTCAAAATTATCTCCAAACTACTAATTCCCTCCTTGGTGGTGTTTATTAATCCATTATTTAGCCTCTCTGCTTGGTTTTAAATTTTAGTTACCACTTTTCTCCATGTCTAAAAGTTGTATGTGGTTCTTCTTCAAAGTTGCCTGTTCTTTTTTCATAAGATCTTCATCTTTTATTTGTGGGATAGATCCTTTTCTTTATATTTTCAGTAATTTTAAGTACACTTTCTATATTCTTTTTCAGATTTTTCTGTTCAAGAAATCTAGTTATCAGATAGTTTGTGTGGCTGTATGGTGAGCTGATCTCTTGCAAGATGTCCTTTTTACCTTCCAAAATCCTGTGGTTTGCCTTTCCACTCTATTTCTGTTTGTGCTTCTGCTGAGTACCCTAGGAGTATCACTGTCCCAGGATCAATTTTTATGCTTTATGATATATTTTCACCTTCGTGGTTCCCTGTACCTTTCAGCAATATAAAATCAGACCTCAAGCCTCTAAGAAATATAGTCCTGGATTTGATTGTTCAGAAGAAACTTTTTTTGCCAAAGGCAGGCAGAGAGAGAAGAGCTTCCTTTTTGTTGCCTCGTACTGATGAGAATATATGTTTTCTAGTTGTTCTAGGAATGAGGTCTTTGAGGGTCCTGATTCTATGCTTCTCACTTTGCTCAGGCCTAAGGTTTTGTGTCCTTTCTCCATATGGGATTAAAAAATCCAATCCCATAGGTTATTGGTATCAAAAATCACTCTTTCCCACCCTCTAAAAGTAATAACAAAACCAGTCCATACATTGACTAATCTTGTTTTAATTTCCTCTTTTTTTTCTGGGACAATAATGTTTCCCTTCTTTCGAGTGCAACCATGCATTTTAGTTTATTTGTGTTCTATCCAGCAATTTTTGGTATGCATAGTGGAAGGGTTTTCAAGTTGTCTTAGTGTACGGAAGCCAATTTATTTACCTCTCCAGATACGCTTGGCCACGTTTTTCTGTTGATGGTACTGGGGAAGCCTCCTGGCCCAAATGCATTCTTGTAGGTACAGAAGGACTGTCATCTCTGTGCCTCCTTCATCGTGTTCCACTTGCTTAGTTGACCGGGTTCTCTGCAGTGGCTGCTCTAGGTCCCTCACATCACTCACAGGCATGTCTTGTTCCCCGATGTGCACGACTCTTGCTTCTCATTTCTGGGCATTCCTGTTGGTACCGAGGCATGAGATAGTTTGGGCCTTTGTGACACATGCAGTGTCTTGCCCAGCTGGCCTTACGAGGCTGCAGGTGGAGAGATGGGGAGTACCCCTTGCTCACTTCCATCATGGGTTCAGCCTGAGGATTGTGGCTTGTGCCTCGGATGCTGCCTTCCTAGGTGCCAAGCATCTGGTTTCCTAGGCAGCTACTCACGGGCCTAGGAGGTAAACCCAGAAGTGCAGGAGACTTGATGTCACATGGGACAACTTTCACCAAAGCGATACAAAAGCGAGCATAGAAATTCTTCTCCCTTCTTCCTCCAAGATGGACTATTAAAACACGCAGTGTGGGGGAGGGATAAATTAGGAGTTTGGGATTAGCAGATACACACTACCATACATAAAATAGATAAACAACAAAGTCCTACTGTAGAGCACAGGGAATATAAAACTGAATCACTTTGCTGTACACCAGAAACTAATGGAACATTGTAAATCAACTACGCTTCAATTAAAAAACGAACAAAAACAAAATAAAAAAAACCTGCAGTGGTTTCAGGAGACCTCTCCTAATACATCCTAAGAAATTGAGCAATCAACTACGCTTGTTATAAAAGCCGTAATATAATCACTTAGATTTGCTCTGCTGCCTTTCCTGACTTTCTCCTGTTTTTTTTCCACACTCTCTTTTTCGCTCCCTGGAGTTGTACTTCCTCCTATACTAAACACCTAGAAATTTGCCCCAAGCTCCATTTTCTAGGCAACTCAGGCTAAGATAACTTATTTGCCATCATACAGGACTCTGCAGCCCCTCTCTTTCTAATCCAGCAACAGCTAGGGGAAAGCAGAAAGCCTCTTGAGAAAAAGGTACGTTCCATCCATTGTTTATTTGTTTATGGATATCAGCCTTGAACTGACTCTCAAGGCTCCCATTCTTTCTACCTCATGGGCATACAGTATCTTGGTGCTGGATATAGGCAAAGTGGGGACAGTGTATGGAAACTGCTTGCAGTGTAAGATGTAGGCAGTGCGGAAGAAAACCAACTTCTAGGTTCTTGTTATGGGCTGTGAGTCCTTGACTTGTGTGACGTCTTTTTTTGATTTATAGAATAAAGTTTAACGGTGGACATTGATGGGGCCTGAGAAATCCCTCTGGTGCTGTTATTTCCTCTTTCTTTTGGTTGAGCAAATTACCTTTCCCGGCCACACCTCTCTGCTGAATCCGCAGGGTCCTTCTGATAGTAACGTTCATTTTAAATTTGAGGCTCTCTAAAATTTCATCATGAAAACAATGTTCTTAACACAGTGCTTTATCACCAGGGAAATGCTACATGGAAACATTTCATCATAAAATCTCAAAACAGGAGAGCTAGAGAAACCCCACTGCAATGCATTGTCTGTGGGAGAGATTCAATATTTGTTAAAAGACTGAGCACATTGATATGAGGAAATGTAAAATGGTGAAAAGGTCTAGGAGACCGGGGATGACAAGAGATGGGATTTAAGTCCAATAATTTGTGGCCCTCGAGTAGGTCGTTTAACCCAAAGGGGCCAATTGACTTCTGAACACCCTTCCTAGGTGGGGAGAAATCCCAGGAGAGGTGAGAGACAGAATCTTGCATCCTGGTATGGAAGGCAAGTATAGAAGGGTTAGATATTCCATCTCTCAGCATCCTGGCAACCAGAATGCACCCAGGAAATCTGATTTTAGCCAACTGACTGGTCAAACCACGTCTACAGCAAATGATGCTCTAAGGCAAGTTACTATTTAGAATTCATTTGGGTGGTGGCTGTGTCATCCCTTTCTGTGGTAGCAGCAATGGGACCAGCTGTGGCAATAGAGTGTCCAACCACACACTTCTTGTGTCCTCTTGCAACTGCAGTTCTGTCCCCCGGTCTTTCACTGATTCCTGGATAGTGTCTGAGCCTGGACCTTCAGCTTTGCTACTGAGCCGATGAACTATGTGACGTTGCTCCAATGCACTTAGAGACTTAGTTTCTGTTGCTTGCAACCAAAACACTACAAGTGGAAGGTCTAAAATTCTTCCCTTGTTCCAAACATCCCACAAACTGTTGTGTGATGCTTTGGATGTTGCAAAGTGCTTTTAAAACAATTTTTTATTGCGATATAGTTGATTTACAATGTTGTGTTAGTTTCAGGTGTACAGCAAAGTGAATCTGCTTTACATACACATATATCCACTCTTTTTTAGATTCTTTTCCCATATAAGCCATTACAGAGCACTGAGTAGAGTTCCCTGTGCTATACAGTAGGTCCTTATTAGTTATCTATTTTATATATAGTAGTGCGTATGTGTCGATCCAAATCTTCCAATTTATCCCTCCCCCGCCCCTTACCCTCTGGTAACCGTAAGTTTATTTTCTACATCTGTGACTCTATTTCTGTTTTGTAGATAAGTTCATTTGTAGCCTTTTTTTAGATTCCACATATAAGCGATATCATATGATATTTGTCTTTCTCTGTCTGACTTACTTCACTCAGTATGACAATCTCTAGGTCCATCCATATTGCTGCAAATGTGGCAATCCCACTCCTGGGCATATATCCGGAGAAAACCATAATTCGAAAAGATACTTGCACCCCAATGTTCACTGCCACACTATTTACAATAGCCAGGACATGGAAGCAACCGAAATGTCCATCAACAGAGAAATGGATAAAGAAGATGTGGATGCAAAGCACTTATATACACCTTGTCTTATTTCATCCTCAAAATGACCACATGGGAATGCTTTATTATCCGTATTCCATGCACGGGAACAGATGAAGATCCCAAGGGTCAATGGTTTGCTCAAAGTGACACAATCAGTCCTGAAGGGGAGGACTTGCACCCAGTTGAACTCTTTGTGCTTGTTTTGTATCACCAGTGGAACCGTGGTGAGGTTCAAATGAGATGATGAACATGAAGGTGGTTCTAACCTTGAAGAGCGCTGTACAATTATTATTTCTGATTAATTACCTAGGAAGAAGGTGGCAGGAATGGAAGGTAAAGGCAGACCTGAGCTCGAGCCTAGTACTATTTTCATCACTCTTCCTTCAAAGGGATGCTTTTAATTACATTTATAGGTTACTTTTGGGGGGTACTTATTTTTTTTTACAGGTGGTTTTGGCATAGAAATAAGAAAACCTCTTGGCTACGTTCAAAGAATTTAAGAAATCGTTGCATGGTGTTTTCAAAAGCCACATAAAAATGTCTCCACACCACCTGAATCCCTAATGGTTTTCGCTCGAGGTCATCTAACTATAACAATGATTTAATCGCACCTCTTAGGTAAATGTATGATAACAATGGAGGATCAGCTCTGGAATTATCCCAATGCCGTCCAAATTGTCCAAAGGGAAATGAACAAATCCATCATAAACCCAAAATGTGATGGTGACAGTAGGTGGGTGAGGTGGGGGGAGAGGGGCTCCTTTTCCCATCAACCTTTTCAATAAGCGAAATGACTGACAGCCTCCACTGGGACACTTATGCTACACTGGAGAAGGTGGGGAAGGATAATAACAATCACAGCAACAAGCTTATATTTAGACAGCACTTTACAGTGCGCAAAGTGCCGTGAGTAGAGCAGTTATTACTTCTCTTCTATATACAAGGAAATAGCCTTCGAGAAGTTAAGAGACTTGCCAAGTATCATACAGCCATTAGCTGGTGAAGCCAGAAATCAAGCCAAAGTGTGTGTGTGTGTGTGTGTGTGTGTGTGTGTGTGTGTGTGTGTGTGTGTGTGTGTGTGTGTGTGTGTGTGTGTGTGTATTTTAGAGGAGGAGGGAGATGATAAAAGAACAAAGAAAGAAGAGGAGATGGTTGAGAAGGGTAGGTGGGAGAAAATGTGGGATAGAGAGGTCTCTCATACAACAAGACAGAACCAAGAAGAATAATAGGGATAAAATACCCACCATGATAAAATGTCTGATGAAACCGAGAGAGAAAATCCCAGCCAAGTAGAGAAGTAGAAATAATACGAGTGATGTACTATCATTACGTGGACACCAGGATATTGACAGATTAAAAAAAAAAATGTCCTCTATCAATAACGACTTAAAAGAAAAAAAATGTACTGTCACAGAGCATGGGGGACCGTGACTCACATTTCACATTTTGGGGTGATACTCTGGACGTATTTGGTCCTATTTTTAACACTCAGAAGGCATTTGTTTTGAAGTTTGAGGATTAAAAAGGGGCACACATGGCCCATATTCCACATGTACCCCTGCTTACAAGATAGGCTAAGGTATGCTTCTTGAATATATCTCTTTGTTGCCCTTTCCTTAAAACTGACCAAGCTAATTTCCAGATCTCTTCCCTGATAATAACAGAGGCTGAATTTATTTGGATGGAAACAGACATCCTGACCTCTGATCTGTTCATCATTTTGGTTCTTAAAGGCCCAGACTCTAGCTCTCCATTTCCAGAAGTTCTGTTCCTACCATGACCAAAATGCTGGCAGCGACTTTGCTTAGAAGGGGATCTGAAATATCTTAGCTAAGCCCTAATGGGAATGAAGGTTATTCTCCAAACTGGCCCCTAGTCTATAAAAGAGAGTCTCAAGCATTTTTGTCAACCTCCCACAGTGAATCTACAAAGTACCATTTTACTGAACAGACTGTCTAGCTGGTCAGTAAGTGGTACCCAAGGGCATGTTTTGAATGAGCATCGTTGTCTTACACGATGTTGCAATCAAAAGTTCCAAACAGAAATGACTCAATAATGTATCCATTTACTTCTTCAATCTGTGTTCTTAGAATAAACTGTCTCTTGGTGGTAATATAGTTAATAATTTTATTACCTATTTTGTGAATCAGTAGTTTGACCTTTCTGAAAATAACCCTCGTCAAGCTTTCAGGACTATTCTCTAATTTTTGAATCTAGTGAACAGACTAGACTGATTTCGTAGTCACTCTTCATAGTTTAATCAGATATTGATTATGCCGCTTTTAGCCTATTCTGTCACAAGGAAGTAGTACAACTGTCGTTACTATTATTATTAGTTTGCCAATCAGATCTCTTTTCAAATGGTAGCTTCTCTATCATTTTATTTTAATTCTCCTTTTGGTTTGTTTTTCATAATAAATAGAAAGTAAATTTTAAAGTCAGACAGATTTGGATTCAAACCCTAACTCTTTCGCTTGCTAACTGTAAACTTAAATAGTTTGATCTATGTGAGATGCAGATTTGGCGTTTGAAACCCTCAAAGAGTTTTGAAAGGATTAAGTCAGACATAAAAGTGACTAGCACAAGATAAACACTCCAAAAATGTTACTTTCCTCACTCAATTCAGTTTTCTTATATCTTTCTTGAATTTGGCACCAGAAATACAAAGTAATATCCAAGTGGGCGTACATCACACATTTGTACATAATCGATAAACATAAAGAACGTAATGAATATTCTTTGATCTTCAAAAGCCAACACATACATTCCATTTCTATTTGTCTTTAGGTAAATAAACAGGGGAAGTCCTAAGTCTTTAAAAGCAAAGTCATGTTCATTCAAAATGAATATCATTTTTAGGAGAACAGGAAGCAAATAATTTCAAAACACATTAAACGTTATAATATTCACGAGAGGAACTGGGGAATCTATATAGTTGTACTGACGTTTATGAACTCTGACCGTCCACAGTGAGATCAGGTTGACCAGCAATTAAATAGTCAGGATTTCTCATCATCCAGTAAGGCCGACAAAGCAGACTGTACTGCCCTCCTGCAGATGACAATATGCAAAAGACTCTATATAATAAGTCTTGCAGTACCCAAACAAACTAAATGTTAATGAATCCTACATTTTACAAATGTATTTGACCACGTGACCCCTAAAAACATACAAGAGAGCTAATATTCTGTGGGACATAGTTTGGGAAACACAAATCTGTTGGATCATACCAAAATCTTATAGCACAAAAACCAAAAATCAAACACCAAACAACAATCACAAAGCCCACAATAAACTCCAGGCCTGTAAGTGTAATGTACATAAATGACACAGCTAGCAAACAACTTCAGTAATAAAGATCACAAAGCCCACAGTAAACTCCAGGCCTGTAAGTGTAGCTTAATGTACATAAATGACACAGCTAGTGAAGAACTTCAGTAAGAAAGATCTTGTTCACATCTTTTAAAATTATCAATAATCCTCTGGCTCAAATAATAGATTCGACTTCATTCAACAACACCATGGTCATTAGAGCCCCCGAGTAACTGCACGTTCATTTGAGTTTTAATCGTTTTGGTTCTCAGTCAGTCAAGACTGTCAGCTGAAACTTACAAAGCATAAATTATTTTCTACCTTTACTATAATTACTTTTGCACCATGGATTATAAATAAACACAACACAGGTTGTTCTAACAGTCAGGAGCCAGGGCTTGAGGTCAGGCGGAGGTGAATCTGAATCCTGATTCTACAATCGTGATCTTAGAGAAGACACCTAAACTCTCTGTGCCTCAGTTTCACTGTATGTAAAATGGGGCTTTTTCCTACTTGTTAGATGGTTTGAGGGGTAAATGAGATTACATAACATGCTTTGCACATTACCAGACACATAGTAAGTGCTCAATAAATGCTCACTACTATTTTATGGACCTCAGGTCCTGAGTTTATTCATCGTTTTATTCTCTTTTGTGAATAATAACCTTCTTTATCTTTTGGGTATATATATGTAGCCACTGGAACACCAATGTAGCCAGCAAGTTTCTGCATCCAGGCTGGTATTTACCTACATGCCATTTACAAATCATTTGGCTTTCAAATAAAAATCTGCAGGGAGCATTATTTTATATGCAGATATTTGAAGGTCTATTTTCATACTTTCTCAGAGCGTGTGTTTCTAAGCAAGGAAACCGGCAGGGAATCAGGGCGGCCCTTCTGTGCTCAGTTGCTTTGCAAGAGTTTGCGCTGACTGACGTTTCAATGGGAGGGAGGAGAAGGGAAAGAAAAGAGGCCTATTTTCTGTATCGCTCACCCTCCTTTAACACCTCAACAGAAATCCAATGCCATTTTGAGGGTTGCCTGGGTGAAAATGAGCGCGTCTAGTGATATGCCAACAGGAGTGCATCAGGGCTCAAGTTTCTGACAGTCTAATAGGGATGCTGGTCCAAGAACTTTATTAGCAAAGTCAAGGATGAAGGTTACATGATACGGTGGGTACTGCAACGTCGTTTATCCCAACACCCTTTCCCTGCAAACTTTTCCCTGGCCTGTCTTTTATTATAGGGTCTGGTAAGGCTTACAGGAAAAGAAAGAGAAGACAGAGGAGGAGGGAGGAAAGAAGGAAGGAAGGAAGGAAGGAAAGAAGGAAGGCAGGAAGGCAAGGCCAGGCCCTGACTTTGCCAGTTTCAGTTTGGCTAATGAGTCTGTGGTAGACCGTGGCCTCCATTCTCCAGCCCTCCCTGTACGCACACCTCTACTGCTGGGCAGGCCAGAACAAGCCCAGGTGAGCCAGCAGAATGATGGCAGACACTTGGGCAGATGCCCCATCCACAGAAGCTGATTCACCCCGTTGACCACAGCCAACCACAGACACACAAGAAAACCCCACCGACAAACGAACTGTCCAGCTAAGCCGCCCCACATGCCTCCCGCTAGATGCTAGTTACATATGCGGCTGTTGTCCGTGCCCAGTTTGGGAGGTTCCTTAGCTGCGGGAGAGAAGTGACACAGAGGCAGAGGTGGGCATGTGGTGGTACTTCTCTCCCTCTGCCTTTGCTCTTCTGTCCTTGAATAACCGGATGATGTGAGCGCTGGAATTTTCCAGCCCCTGAGTAACCATGAGGGAAAGAACGAACTTCTTGGCTTGTGAGGTCAACATTCTCCTCCTCCTTGGTTTAAGCCAAGTTTTCAGTTACTTGGAGCTCAACACAATCCCAGCTGAAAAGGGGTGTTACCGGAAGTCTGGCTGGAGCTAGGGCGATCAGTGATGGCAGGTTACAGCACGGCACGCTGAAGGAGGTGGTGGCCTCAGGCATGTAGAACCCACGCGCCTTCATTCATTCATTCTTTCTTTCACTCAGTCATTTAAATGGGCACTAGTGCCTCTCTGTGGACCGGTGAGCGGAGCGAATCATACCCCCAGGTTCTCATGGTTGGGAAGGATATGAGAAGTAAGCAAGTCCTACATTCCCCCGATAACCCCCTGCACAACATCTCTGGCAGGCTTCTCATGACCATGCAGCCTTCCTCTAATCGTCACAAAGCGACATCCACTTAAACCGTAATCTGCCTACTTGTTACTTTCACCCACAGGCACAGTCTTGCTTCTCAGTACTTTCCGGCTTATTCCTATGAACTACAGCTAAGGGTCAAGGGAACAGATAAAATCCACAGGGATGGGGCTGGTGGGCCATCCAGAATACAAAGCAATGAAGCACGTTTATCAAAGTCTAAATTTCCTTCGAAATCACACTTTACCTTGAAAATTCAGAAACACGTAGGAGAGGCTAAACGGAATCTTAATTTTAATAAAGAATGTTAATTTTAATATAGTTTTAATATAGAAACCGCATTTATATTTCTTCCCATGAAATCAATTTGGTCCTTAAGGAACATATGTCACATTTATTAGGTGGCGTCCTTACCTCTACTCCCGAGGAAATAAAACCATTTCATTCTCCACGATAAGAGTCATAGTTGTTATTTATTTAACACCTGTGATATGCCAGCTACTTCACTCTCATACCTCATAATTCTCACACAGCTGTATGTGGTATTATTTTCTCCATGTTAACAATAAAATGAACGTTCAGAGATTTTAACTGATTATTTTTCCCCCAAGGCCTCAAAGCTGGCAAAGTGGAAATGATATTTCAACCCAGTTCCGTGGAGCTCCAAAAAACTCATCTTTTCTACTACATCTTTCAAATAAACAACAGCCTCACATATTCAGAGGTAACCTTTTTCTTAGCTTCTCCAAATATCCTTGGAGGGAAAAGGTAACTAAAAGAAAATCACATTCCCGTTTCAAAAAGGGATTATAAAATGCTAGACACTCATTAATTAGAGAAAACAGAAGAGAGAGACAGAATTCTTTTTTTGTTTGTTTTGTCTTTTTCAAGTCACTGTATCCCAGAAAGCCTGGGGACCATCTGAACACACGCATTGGAATCCTGGGTGCATGTGTGTGATGAATAAAATGGCAGGTACCTAGAAGAATATCCTAGTCACCTGACAAGGTGGGGAAACAGATGTTATCCCCCAAGATGGAGAGGTTCTCCGTGTCGGGGTTGGGAGGGTCTATGGTAGCCTTAGTGAATTAGAAGTGAATTTTGGCAAAACAAAAACCAACAAGGGGGGTTTCAAAGCCAGTCTAAGAAATTTTTTAAATACACGAAAGACAGAAAATTAGTGAGGGAGCAAACAGGAGAGACCAAGTAGACCAACTTTAGTCTCTGTTTTAGCCTACGAAGGGATACGTTAGACCAGGGGTCCCCAACCCCAGGGCCGCGGATGGGTACTGGTCCGTGGCCTGTTAGGAAGCGGGCCACACAGCAGGAGGGGAGCGGCGGGTGGGCGAAGCTTCAGCTGGGGCTCCGCGTGGCTCACATCACTGCCTGAACCATCTCCCACCCCCCGCCAAGCGCCAACGGTCTGTAGAAAAACTGTCTTCCTCGAAACCGGCCCCTGGTGCCAAAAAGGCTGGGGACCACTGTGTTAAACCAATAGTTCTCAGACCTTGCTTGATGCAGGAGAAGCCCCTGGAGGAGGTGTTAAAACCCAGCCCACTTCCCTGGTGGCACAGTGGTTAAGCATCCGCCTGCCAATGCAGGGGACACGGGTTCGAGCCCTGGTCCGGGAAGATCCCACATGCCACAGAGCAACTGAGTCCGTGTGCTACAACTACGGAGCCTGCGCTCTAGAGCCCATGCTCCGCAACAGGAGAAGCCACTGCAATGAGAAGCCTGCGCACCGCAGCGAAGAGTAGCGCCCGCTCACTGAAACTATAGAAAGCCCGTGTGCAGCAACGAAGACCCAACACAGCCAAAACTCACTAAATAAATAAATAAAAATTTAAAAAACAAACAAACAAACAAAAAACCCCGGCCCACTGGGCACCCCCCCCCCCAGAGTTTCTGATTCAGTAGCTCTGGGGTGGACCTGATCATTTTGCCTTTATTTATTTATTTTTTACTTTTTTTTTTATACTGGAGTACAGTTGATTAACAATGTTGTGTTCGTTTCAGGTGTACAGCAGTGATTCAGCTATACATATACATGTAACCTGTTCGTAGGTGGCACTGATGCTACAGGTCCAGAGGCCACACTTTGACAACCACTCCCTCCTAAACTATTCCTGGAGCCAACCAGACTGGAGCAGTGCATGCCCGGGGCATCCTGGACCTAAGGGATGGGCCGGAGAAGATGCTAGCAGGTTAGCATCCACCTGCAAAACTTCCATGTTATCACTCAGCCAGGTTATCGGAGGGCAGTTCACTGGGGTGACCCACTTTCCTAACAAGAGCCAGGGAAGAAGTGGGACTTGAGAGTTAGACCTTACTAACCTAACTGTGAACTCAAATACTAGCTCTGCCGCTTCATAGCTGGGCAAAGTTGGGCAAAGCCCTTAATCTCCTTAAGTTTCCTTTTCCTCATCTGCACCAGGGAGATCGTAGCACCTAACTTGTGGATCTGTTAGAAGAATAAAAGCAGATATAGGTGAAGAACCTGCTGGTACACAGTGATGTTCCAGAATTGATGCTGTCTCAGGGCCTTGGAAAAACTCACCCGACTTCCTCTGCAGGTTGTCAATTGGGGGGTATTAACACTGGAAAGATGAGGTTTGAGCCAACTTGAGTTACTCCTCCTTGCTAGAGCCTGGCCCTATGGACCGTGCCTTAAGGGCATCAAGGCTGATTTAAAGAGGGGTCCAAGAATCAGGGATAGTTCTAAGACTCCTGGAACACTGAAAGGCATCCGGGTCTTAACCCACAGCTTGCGTCTGCTGCCAGTGGAAGGGTTGGTGGAGAGCTGAACTCTTCCACCAACAAAGAGAATTCTGTGACCCTTAAGAATTTTTACCACTTTGCTTCCACTGCCATAGAAACCTTTCATTTTGGTGCCTCCAGACTCAGGGAAAGGAAAATGATCAAATCTGTGTGTATCAGAAGCAGCACGTTAAATCACACCAATGGTCTACCCAGGTAAATTATGGTGGTGTTACCCAAGGGGGCCTTGGAACTCTGATCCTTTATGACGTTACCCATGTATGGTTGGGGTGATATCCCCCAAGCTCCTAACTTTCTCAAACAGACACGTGACATGTCAGTTGCTTACAAAGACAACACTGGACAATAGTCCCATGAACCTGGAACTGTGGGTCCCCCTGAGTGTCATGACCTTCTGTTTTGTCTTTAATCTTGCATTTGAACCCATGTCCAGTTTCCTTTTTTTTTTTTTAGAGAGGGTAATTATAACTAGTATTCTCCATAGAACTGTATTGGAAAGGCAAGTCAGTCAGTGTCTGACCTAATTAGGTAGGTAACTTTTAGAATCTGTGCTGGCTTCTTCCAAAAGAAAAGCAAAAGTTATTTTAGACACGGCTGTTATAATGACACAATGATACATGGGTCTAATGAGTAATTTTATCTAATGAATTATTTCTGAAAGGATAAATTTTTATGCTCATAAAAAAATCACTCCGGCTTTTTTATGTTTTGATCTTTGTAACTAATTTTAAAGATCACACCGTGCCTGTTCATTTGCTCCCGTGAGTCTTGTAACGGCCCCAGTCAAAAGCAATAACATTTGAATTTGACCAAAGCCCCAGTCTTTATGGTTTCTCAGAGTGTCCTATCACCCTGGGTGATTAAAGTTGGTGGAATTAGCTTTCAGAATTTTCACAGTTTTAATATCACAGCTTCAATAAGGCAGCTGTGAGCGAGGAAGACAGCTGAGCTCTTCCAAGTAAGAACCATCTGAATTAATCATCAACCTCCAACCACATCCCACCTGCCTTGATCAATGGGCAAACAATGGTTTGTACACTGGGGAGGTATTTTTCCAGGGTCAGTAATGAATGGATGGCTTCAATTTCCCAGCAGTTAATATCTAGCCCCTTACAATTTAACTGAAGCTTCGTGCCTGGCGCAGAACTCCCTTTCTAGGTATCTCATCAGCTCAGATATCCTCTAAGGACTTGATACTTAAAATGATGTATTCTTGGCATCCATCTATTGGGGTGAGGTCAAATATTAAGCAGGTTTTAATGTTATATATCTTAATTCTTTATGACCGTGGTTCTCAAACTTTAGTATGCATCAGAATTACCCGAGGGCTTATTAGAACATGCATTGTCGATCCCCACTCCCAGGGTTTCTCTTTCAGTGAGGGAGAGCCCAAGAATTGCATTTCTAACAAGTTCCCAGGTGATGCTGAGGCTGCTGGTATGTGGGCCACACTTTGAGAACCACTGTTTTAGAGATACTAATACTGCTTTCATTTTTAAAAATTAAGTTCTAATGGTTTCCCATGTGGCACAAAGAGGACTGAGAATATGAACACTGTTGTGAAGTTCTTACCTTTCTGGATATTTTCTTTGGCAGAAGAAGAGTCTGCCGTAGAGAACTTGGTTGAAAACGTCAGCTCCCCGATTCTCCCATTGACTTCAGAGGTGGGAAGAGGCAGTGTGTCTACCTGATCTGGGCACAGCAGGTCCTACTTGTTTATAGATGTCAGGGAGACTGCGTCTTAAAAGAAATGACCATGCAGAAATATTGATTCCAAATCTTGGTTTTTCAAATGTGAGGTCACCAACAAAATGGTTCACACAAAAGGTGAAAAACTCAGGAATGAGGGCTGATTCATTTCACAGGAAGGTCCCTGAATGTGTGAAAAGTACCCCCTCACTTTCATTTTCCTCATGGAGGCAGGGGACTGGACACACCCCAGAGAGCACAGGAGGGGACCTTAGGTTCCTGGTTCCCCCCCACCCCCGAAAAGCCATCAGAGTGCTATCATCCCCAGGAGTACTTCAGACTCAGAAACCATCAGCGAAACTCCTGATCCTATCACCCCAGTCTTACTTACATCCAAATGCAAACACAATTCTAGGGAGCAACAACACTGTTCTCATTCTGAATAATTTGATTTCAAGTTTATAGAAGGTTCCTAAGTCTCTGAGAGATGGGTCTGTGTATGTATGTGTTTGTGTGTATGTGTGTGTATTTGAGAGAGAAAAAAATAAATTGGATATCCCTAAAACTTGAGGACTGCTACTCTCATAAGACAGAGAGCCCTGATGATTCATTCTGCTTTGAGGGGGCAACTGAGATTTCTTACTAACACATGAGTGATGTGGGGAATGTTAACAGAGTCATACTGAGAAATGTGGCTCATGCTGTATCTTAGAAAAAGCCCACTAGAGCCATGAATAACACAGGCCTGAAGCTATTCAACCTGGTCCCGGTAGAGACTCCACCACTTACGAGTTGGATAATCTTGGCCAAGTTTCCTAATCTTTCTGTGCCTCACCTATGACATTTAGATACTGATAGTACTTCCCTCCTAGCGCTGTTCTGTTAAGTAAATGAATTAATATATGTTAACTACTTAGAGGAGTGCCAGGCACACAGAGAATGTTCTAAAAGCACTAGCTGTTATTATTTATGTCCAAATAGCGAGCCATCCTTCTCCTTTTGTTCTATGATAATTCCTCATGCTAATGCTACTTAGGTCGGCTAACATCCAAAATTTAGACTTCTGCCATAATTATCTACATATGGCAGCAGGATCATTCCAGAACCACCCTAATGACTTTGATTAGAACCAATCACCTGTGCCTATTTACACAGCAGAATGATTGGCAGGGTTTTGGAAGGACTGGGTAGTCCAATTAGACTCTCACTGGGTATGAACCAGCTTGAGCAAATATGTCAGTCATGCTCAAACAGATCCATTTCTGTACATTTTATACAACCCAACAGAGACACCAGAAAAAAAGACAGAAGGAGAGGAACGACTGATTCATTCAATAAGTGTTGTTGGAGCTTCTTCTGTGGGTTTTTTTTTCCCCTTAAATCTTCTGCATTCTTTTTTTTTTTTTTTCTGCTGTGTTCTGAGCATCGTGCAAGATGCTGTGGATTGAGAGGTGGGCAAGCTACTCCCACCTATTCTCAAGGAGCTCACTGTCCAGTGGGTGAAACAGATTAAAAACTCAACAAATACTGCACAAGAGACTAAGGATGATAATAAACACTCCCATGGGCTGCTGGAGGAGCACAGAGGAATTGCTTAGAACTGCAATGCCTATCTTGGTCTGGGGAGGTGAGATCCTTCCAAGGTCAAGAAAGAAAGAGCTGAAAGCCAAGTGGGAGCCAGCCATGACAACAAGGTGGGAAGGACATTCTGAGCCACGCTGTGTGCAAAAGCCCAGAGGTACAGATGACACTGAAGAAGGTGGAAGAGGTAGGGAAGCAAGACACTAATTCTTTAGGGCTCTTAAGGAAGGACAGGGGGTGGAAAGGGACAGGAATTCAAAGATGGAGGGACAGTGATTGACTCACCCCATGGGTGTGGTGCGTCTCTGGACCAATGTGCCTATGTGGTTGTGTAAATGTACAACACAGATTGCTCCGGGAGAAGCCAAGGAACCATTAGCCAACAATTGAGAATTAATTTTCTGTGTGAAGGGAGTATACTGAATGTGCCGGCTTTGCTAATGCTGCCGTTATCTTAGAAACGGATATGTTTCAGCGAGCTCTTCTGTGATGATAATACGTATTGTCTAGCTGTCTGGGAAAAAAATGCAGTGCCCAGCTGGTTGGAAATGGATTTTGGAGAGTGATTGGGATGGGAAATAAGAAGCAGAATCACAGACCCACGCTGGTAGGAAACAGCTCCCGGACCAGCAGTTCTCAGCTGGGGCCATGCTAAGTTATCACCTGGGAAGCAGTAGAAATTACTAATGTCTGGGTCCCAGGCCCAGAAACTATGACTTAGTTGGTTGGGGGTTCAGCTTGGACAATAAGGATATTTAGAAGCTCCCCGGAGAATTCTAATGTGTACCCAAGTTTGGGAACCATAACTCTCTACCTTTGTTACCCAAAGTTTGCTCCTGGACCGGCAGGAACCCCAGGGGGCTTGTTGGAAAGGCTGCATCACAAACCCACCCCAGACCTACTGGGTCAGGATCTGCATTTTAACAACATCCCCTGGGTGATTCAAAATGGGAGTTGAGTTGCACAGACCACAGCTGGGTATCAGAATCACCTTGGAAGCTTCTCAGAGTCACAGATTTGCACTTCTACAGATAATGATTCAAGAGGTCTTGGACGGAGACTTCCATCTGCATCTCTTTCTTTCTTCTTTTTAAAAAATTATTTATTTATTTATTTTTGGCTGCATTGGGTGTTTGTTGCTGTTCGTACTTTAATTGGCAGTGTTTTTGTTCTTTTTTTAAATATTTATTTATTTATTTTGGGCTGTGTTGGGTCTTTGATGCTGCGTGCGGGCTTTCTCTAGTTGCGGTGAGCGGGGGCTACTCTTGGTCGTGGTGCGCGGGCTTCTCATTGTGGTGGCTTCTCTTGTTGTGGAGCATGGGCTCTAGGCACACGGGCTTCAGTAGTTGTGGCTCAAGGGCTCTAGAGCGCAGGCTCAGTAGTTGTGGCACATGGGCTTAGTTGCTCCACGGCATGTGGGATCTTCCTGGACCAGGGCTCGAACTCATGTCCCCTGCACTGGCAGGCGGATTCTTAACCACCGCGCCACCAGGGAAGTCCCTGCATCTCTTTCTTTAGTTTTGGTGAGTCTGATAGTAAGTGGAGATGAAAACCACTGTGCTACTGTGCAGAGTTGAACGAGGGCCCACGATGGGGGGATTTGGGGGAAATTGCTCTTATGCAGAAAGCGGGGAGGGGGGAGGTGAATGCTCCCCGTTCTCCCATAAAGGGAGCCCACATTGAGAAGGGGAGCAGTCCGTGACTCAGGGATCCTGTGCAAGGGCTGCCCACCCCTTGTAGGTGCAGAGAGAAGAGACAGAGATAATAGATAGGCCCAAAGGTTTACATCCTTGTTGTGCTGTAAAACGATTCAACTTCAGCGTGACTCTCCAGAAAGGAAAGTCAAGGGGCAAAGATTTTACGCCTCCTTGTGCACATCAGTGTGCGTGCGTGCACGTGTGTGTAGTGCATCCTTGGCATGTGTCCCTGACATCCTTAGTTCTTTTAAGGAAGTCTCTCCAGCCGAGGAGTCCCTGTGATTCCTGCCTCACACTAACCGTCAGCCCCGCAGCTTGTAATTGGTAGAGTTAGAGGCCCTTCAAAGAAGCGGAAGGGCTGGTGAAGGTGGCCAGCCAGACATAAATGTGACTTAATCATAGGCATTTTCTCCCCTCTTCCTCCATTAGGGGGAAGTGGGAAGCGATTTGGTGGCTGGGTCAGCAGGACGTTGGGACACAGAGGCACAAACTCCACCCTCATTCTGGTCTTCAGTGCAGACTGAGGCCTGGATGCCATTCCCTGCTCAGTGAGATTCTTGCCAATAGATCTTCCAGTGTCTAGCCTAGGGTCAAACGCATTGAGTGAATGAATGAACAGATGAATGAATGAACAAATGAAATGAGTGGGTGGATGAATGAACGAATTAGTAGATGAGTGCATGAAAACTATGTGATTTCTATCGCAATGACTCATTCAAACGAACAAAGAGTCTCAGAATCACCTGTGCCAGGAGGCTTCACTGAGTCTGGCTTTGATCTCCCTAGAATCTTCTAATATTTTTCTTTCCCTTTTGACAGAACACATCGCTTCTTTGGCTGAAGTGTATAATTTCCTACCTAGCTCTTGAGTGGTGCCTCAGCCCTCACCTGCAGGAGTAAGAAAGCAGGTGTGAGAGCTTCCTGTGCCCGGGGTGTGGCCTCGGGGCGGCGGGGCACGCCCCCTGCTGTCCCTGCCTTGTGATTTCCCGGCGACAGTGCCCCTGAGTGGCCCCAATGGGACCTGCCTGGGACTGACTGACAAGAGCCCTCTGGGAGTACCTCCAGCCCTTCTTTTCCTCTGCCTCCAATTACCCAGGGAGGGGAGCGGATTGAGAACATATTTAGAAAATGTGTTCCTTGTTGCTTTTAAAAATCTCCTCTGTAATTAGGTACTCCGGGGGTAGTCAACCACGAAAAGCCACAACCAGTGCTGTCAAGTCCCATAAAATAGAAGAGAAACCAATTAATCAAAAAAAGAGAAGAGGCTGCTGAGCCTCGGCACCTGTGTGAGCCACTCACGCCTCCACCCGCCCAGATGACAGCTTCGACTCTCAGGCAAGCCCCACTCCGCCTGGGCATTCCCAGAGCCCGTGCTGTGCTGAGGTGAGGGCACTGGGTCTTTGACCGCTCCCCCAAGAATCCATCTCATCAATAATGGGATGTAAAACTTCCAGAATGGGACTGTGAACCTGTCAGTTACAAAGTGAAACAAACACACAGATTCTTAGCCCTTCTGGCATCACAGTGGCTCCTAGGATGTATGTGCAACCATGGGAAGAGAAGCAGGCTGCAAAGACCTGCTCAGATTCTATTCTGTTCCCTGATGGCTTTCGGACTTTCTCCAATCAGAGCTGAGTCTTGGGAGTGGTGGCTCTCTAACAAATCCAGCGATTCCAGGGACTGTGAGTTTTGGTTAGGATGCCTTACATGAAGCATCAGTTGTATTAGCATAACCTCCAAGAAGCATGGCGTCTCAGGGCCATTGAATCTCTGGGATCCCAAGCCACACAGGATGAGTTCTCTTTCAACCCTCCCTCTTCATGAGGGAGACTCTTTGGGGTACCAAGGACCAAGGATAGGAGGCTCTGAGGCAACCAGTCCAGGAAGGGCACAATTCTCTGCACCAAGTGCAGTTACCAGCACCAGGTATTTGTTCGACAGTGACCCAAAGGAAGGACCTGCACCTTCTCCCATCTTCTGAACAACACCCCTTCTCGTTGCCTTACTGGGGGCCTGTCTCAACTGTCCAGCCTACAGCTTCCACCGAGCAGTGACACGCTGCAGACTGGTCACTATTTGCCTCTCCTTCCCTCCCAGTGCAAGAAGAATACACTTCTTTGCCATCTCAAAGTTTGGCATGTCCTCGTGCCTAACGCTGGTCAGTGACGTGAGTGGAGGTCCCACGCATCACATCGAAGTGGGAGCATTTAAGCACTGCTGTGCCACTTTCCCTGCTCCTCTTCCCCTCCCACATTAGCTGAGGAGGTCAGTATTTTAACTGTATAAAGTGACTCAGAGTAAAGAACCTAAGGGTGTATCTCCTCCGAAGTCTGCAGGGCTCAGAATACCTCCCATTAAGTGGGGGAAAGAGGCCTGGGGCAAAGAAAATAGCAGTTCTGAGGACTGTATCTCAAGAACGATGTACGTTTACAAGCACTTGGAGTTGAACGGAATCAAACAGGTAAGAGACCTCCTGTTTTAACAGAGTTGAACTGCCAGAGGACCAGGGAGCCTGATTCTTTCAACAATCTTGAGACCTCTGACTCTCTGTGGGAAATGGGTGGACTGAGAAACCTGTGTCATTCCTAAGAAATATTCCCCAACACCCATTTCAGATACGGCCAAGGAAGATAATAGGAAATGAGGAAAATCTAGAGAGCAGAGCCAGGAGCCATGGGAAACACTGGATGTGAAGCCCCTCCAGAGGGCAGAACTTCAGCCCAATCAAGGAGCGGCCTCCCACACGCATCCAGATCAGGAGCCCCTCGCACTGTCTGCTCAGAGAGTTTCAAAATTGCTGTGGACCAGTGTCTGCTGAGGGCCTCCTTTTCTTCCCCTTTCTGAATGGGCGGGTGGCTTGTTGCGCAATCCCTGTCAATATGCGATCACATCAGGTGTGTGTGGAAGGAAACATGTCTTTTTAATTTATAGATCTCCAGAGGGGTGAAGAAGAGCCCCCTACAGACCTGACATGGGGACGCACATCAGTACATTCTCTAAGGGAACATTTTAAGAAAGAAAAGAGCAGAGGGTTCACACAGAGCTTGGAAAATGTGCGTATTTATGGTGTGATGGGAAGAAATGATCCCCAAAAAAGGAGACACAGAAGGCATGGTCAAAGAGAACTGCAGTCTACCATCATAAGAAATTAATTCCGAGTCAGAATGGGAAGTTCACAACATCAAATTCTGGAGAAAAAGCAGAACATGAAGAATGAAGACTAAGACAAGTCCTTAGATCTGGATATTAATTTTTACCTGGGGCCTCTGGCAGTGGAGTTTAGTCTAGTTCTTTGTCTGAAGAGTTGCACCATCATTTGCTAAAATTCCTCACCTTCTGGGGCTTCCCTGGTGGTGCAGTGGTTAAGAATCCACCTGCCAATGCAGGGGACATGGGTTTGATCCCTGGCCCAGGAAGATCCCACATGCCGCGGAGCAACTAAGCCTGTGTGCCAAGCTACTGAGCCTGCGCTCTAGAGCCCGCAAGCCACAACTACTGAGCCCACGTGCCACAACTACTGAAGCCCACGTGCCTAGAGCCCACGCTCCGCAACAAGAGAAGCCACCGCAATGAGAAGCCTGCGCACCTCAGTGAAGAGTAGCCCCCGCTCGCTGCATCTAGAGAAAGCCCGCGTGCAGCAACGAAGACCTAACAGGCCAAAAAAAAAAAAAAAAAAATTCCTCACCTTCTGCATGGCCCAACATTTCCATAAAAATTGTTCTGATTCCTGTCCTCCTGCATCTGCTGCTCCAGGGAAATGGAGAACAGGGTGATGACAGAATTCTACAGTTGTCAATGACATAATATTTAGCCCTATATCCAATCAGTAGAACTAGTGATCACCGGTTAGGTTTTCCATAGTCAGTGGCCAAAGCAGGAAGTCACTACTGCATTACACACAAAGCCATACACTATAGCTGATCAAGTAAGACTTTGCCTCACACGTGCAGCTTTATCCATTTACCAGTATATTCGCAACCCCAATCTATCTCTCTGTTGTAGAATATAATCAAATATAATATAATCAGACAGCCCTGGCCTTAATTCTGCCTCTGTTATTTCTAGCTGTGTGCTTAACATAACCAGAACATGCCCAGATTTTAAATTACATTTTAAAAAAAAAAAGAAAAAAGATATCTCAGCAAATTATCTTTCTAGTCCTGCTACAAGCCTTGGGGTGAACAAGGTCAGCCTGGAAATAAAAAACTATATGCGAGAAGAGGAGGAGACAGCAGCAGGCCTAAGAGTGACCTCAATCTGCTGTCAAAATGAGAACGTTCACCCTAAGTATGAAAACACAGAGAAAGTTATCTGGTAGGTCAGAGTACTGACTACATGCAATTCAAAGCAACCATCCTCTAAAATATTGAGAAGAAGGTAAAAAGGAAGGGAGAATCTTTGGAGATTGGCTGGTAAAGGGGAAAAGAAGCAGAGGGAATGGAGTCCAATGAGACAGGGGTCCCCAACTCCCGGGATGCAGACTGGTACCTGTCCGCAGCCTGTTAGGAACCAGGCCGCACAGCAGGAGGTGAGTGACGGGCGAGCGAGCAAAGCTTCATCTGCCGCTCCCCGTCGCTCCCTGTCATTCACATTACCACCTGAACCATCCCCCCTCCCCCACCCTGGTCCGTGGAAAAACTGTCTTCCACGAAACTGGTCCCTGGTGCCAAAAAAATTGGGGACCACTGCTATAAGAGAACAAAAATGACAGAGATGCACATCTCCTTCCAAATAGTAATAATGATAATAATAATACCCATTAGATAAATTGTATTTTCTATACTAGTAGAAACAATACCATTAAAATAGGAATCTGATAACTTCCTCCAATCAGAAAATAGATAGAAGAAATAGGAGTAAACACATACGAATCTACTGTTAAAAAACATAAGCTGGGAATCCAAACACCTCTACTAGTAACAATTTTCTTCCAATCCCACACAAAAATAACCATGAAGCAAAGGAAAACTAAACACAACACTCTGAAGTGAGTTAGACTTAAAAACACATTTGTAGTTGTTAAAAGAAAACACCTAGAAACAGAAATTCAAAACCTAAAAACAAGTGGCAGAAAAAGAGACAGAAATTTAAAGAGAATTCACTGAACACAGGAAAGATGTGAAAGAGACAAAATGAAGACTAAAGTACAAGATGCCTAGGAAAGAAGAGAGTCAAAATAAAACTTATTTAAAGGCACTGATGAAAAGGCAAGAGGCAAACAAGAGAATGACAATGAACTAATAAAAGCAAAACAAATTATATACAGTGTGGATGCACTGAAAGATAGGAAAGGAAAAACAGCATCCCTATAATTGGAGTCTACTAAGAAGAAAAACAAAACCGTGGACGATAACTAATATACGAAAACATAATTCAGGACTTCCCTGGTGGATCAGTGGTTGAGAATGGGTTTGAGCCCTGGTCCAGGAAGATCCCACATGCCACGGAGCAACTAAGCCCACGTGCCACAACTACTGTGCCTGCACTTTAGAGCCCGCGAGCCACAACTACTGAGCCCGCGTGCTACAACTACTGAAGCCCGTGCGCCTACAGCCCGTGCTCCGCAACAAAGAGTAGCCCCCGCTCACCGCAACTAGAGAAAGCCCGCACACAGCATCGAAGACCCAACACAGCCCAAAATAAATAAATAAAAATTTAAAAAAAGAACAAAAACGCTGCCAATTAAACTATGAAAAAAATGTATATAATTCAACAAAACTTTCTTTAAATTAAAAGAAGATCCGATGGTACCAATCAAGAAAGCCCAACAGGTACCTGGAAAGTGTACTCAGAATGATCATCTCTGATGTCCTAGTAGAACTTGCAGACTTCAAAAATAAAAAAATAAAAATTCTCAAGGTTTTCAAGCAAAAGGAGAAAATCACGTACAAAGTCAAAAGAATAAACTGTCAGACTTCAAAATAAAAAATCAGACTTCTCAAAAAATAGCAAACAAAGCAAGGCAACACTGGAGCAGCATCTTCCAAAATCTCAAGGAAAGAAAGGGTGAAGCTAGAATTTTATAACCAGGCAAATTTTCCTTTAAGTGTCAAGGCTATAGCACAACAATTTCAAGATATAAGAACTTAGGGAATTCCACGTCCATAAGCCTTTCTTGAGCAATCTTTCGGACGATGAACTTCATCCAACCGAGAGATGACTGGGCAAATTTCAGAAGAAAAATAACAATGATGAGCATACAGACATATAGATGTGAGTACAGATACAGATCTCAAAGACTAAAACGCAAGTGAGGAACAGGGTAGGTGATTAATGTGAGATATTTCATGTGACAAAGTAGAAATAACGTTAAAAATGGGAGGATAAAATAGAATAAATATGCTGATTGCTGTGTAGGCAAAAGGATATTTTTTTTAAAAAACCTGATAAACCAGACGAAAAAACTTAAATATTAACACTTGGGACTAAGGAGCAGTACACATTAAGTATAAAGGTGACTCCTCGAAAAAGCCATAAAAACCAACTTAAATATCAAAATTTTAAAAATAAATTAAATAGTAAACATACATACATTTTTGTAGAGAAAGTTATGAATAAATTACCCCAAAGCACTAGGCACTGATGGTTTTATGGAAGTATTATCTCAAATCTTCAAAGACCAGACAGTCCCAATGTTAGACACATGGTTTCAGACCATTGAAAATGAAAGAAAATTCCCAATTCCTTTAATGAAGCAAGTATAATGTTGATACTAAACATGATAGAGATGGTACCAGAAAGAAAAGGACAGACCAGTATCATTCATGAATACTGATAAAATACTAAATGAAATACTAAGAAACAGAATCCAAAATATTGTATTAAGAAAAAAATACAAAACGACCAAGTGAGATTTATTCCAGGAATGCAATATTGAGTTAGGAAATCCACTGATATTACACACAGTGGATTTTAAGATATTAAGAAATCTAAGAGAAAAATCATAAATTATCTCTCCATAGACGATGAAAAAGCTTTTGACAAAATTCAATACCTAAGGAATTTGAGGGATGCTTTTTTTTTTTTTTTTTGCGGTATGTGGGCCTCTCACTGTTGTGGCCTCTCTCGTTGCGGAGCATAGGCTCCGGACGTGCAGGCTCAGTGGCCATGGTTCATGGGCCCAGCCACTCCGTGGCATGTGGAATCTTCCTGGACCGGGGCATGAACCCGTGTCCCCTGCATCGGCAGGTGGACTCTAAACCACTGCGCCACCAGAGAAGCCCCTGAGGGATGCTTTTTAAACATGAATTAATCTGAAACAACATATATCTACCTATCTAGCTAGCTATCCATCTATCCATCCAGCTATCTATCTTCTATCTACCTTGTTCCTAAAGACAGTATCTTAGTGGGAATGATCTAGAGCATTTCATTACCATCACAACGAAGGCAAAGATGTTCCTATCTCCATCACTACTCCACACTGTGCTAGTGTGTTTTTTTGTTTGTTTGTTTGTTTGTTTTGCGGTACGTGGGCCTCTCACTGTTGTGGCCTCTCTCGTTGCGGAGCACAGGCTCCGGACGCGCAGGCTCAGCGGCCATGGCTCACGGGGCCAGCCGCTCCGCGGCATGTGGGATCTTCCCGGACCGGGGCACGAACCCGTGTCCCCTGCATCGGCAGGCGGACTCTCAACCACTGCGCCACCAGGGAAGCCCTGTACTAGTGGTTTTAAGCCAATGCCATCAGATAAGAGAAATCAATTAATAGCATAAGGATAAAGAAGATGTAAAACTACCTTTATCTACTTGTGACATGATAGAGTACCTGGAGGCCAATGATAAAAATAACTCAAACAATAAAATAAATCACTAAGATTGCAGGATATATAATTAACACACAGAAACCAACGGCCTTCATATATACAAAAATAACCAGTTACAGGTCATAATGGTAGAGAAACTCCAGTTACCAAAAGCAACCAAGGGAATTCCCTGGTGGTCCAGTGGTTAGGACTCTGCGCAGGGCCGGGCTTCAACCCCTGGTTGGGGAACTAAGATCCCACAAGCTGTGCGGTGCAGCCCAAAGAAAACCAGGATGATCAAATACTTAGAAATAAACCTACCAACATGTGACCCTGGACAAAGAAAAACTTTCTTTTTTTTTTGCTATAAAGAACATTAGCGGTATATCTGAATACAAGCTGTGGATTAGGTAATGGTATTTTACCAATATTGATCTTCTGATTTTGATAATCTATACTGTGGGTATGTAAGAGAATGCGCTTGATTTTAGGAAATACACACTTAAGTATGTAGGGGTAAAGGACTAACATATCTGCAACTTACTCTCAAATATTAAAAAAATTATGTATTTATATACTTTTAGAAAAGAAACATATATATAATATGTGTATGTTTGTATATATATACATATACATGTATATATGGAGAGACAGAGACAGAGAGACAGAGTCAGAAAGACAGAGACAGAAATAGAGAGACAAGGAGAGACAGAATGATAAAGCAAATGTGCTAAAATAGTAAAATTTGGAAAATTTGAAGGGCACATGGGAATGTTTTGCACTATTTTTGTAACCTTTTTGTAAAATTATTTCTAAATAAAAACATCAAAAAATAAAAAGTCAGTGAAAAGTAAGTGGTGGGTTACACCACTAATACTGGTTACATAAATGACAGCATAGTAATAGCATGGACTATTAAGCAGCCATTTTGGGGAAAAAGAGGTAGATCTCTGTGTGCAGATATCCAGTGATCTCCAAGCTATATTTAATTTGAAAAGCAAGATGCAGGACGGTGACTATATCATATTCTTTTTGTGTTTAAAATGCATATGATTGGAGTTGTAAAGGGTATATAAAGGGGAATGTGGGTACCAATTCTCAGAAGGTGTAAGGGGGTGAAGCACAGCTATAGAGCAGACTGAAGAAAGGACGTGGGAAACTGCTTCCACCACCCCTGACATGCTGTTTCAGAACATACACAAGTTCCAGAGCAACAGGACCAGGAGGCATCTTGCAGAAAAGTTTACAGGTGGGGAGACACAGACTCAGAGAGGCAAAGCAATTTTCCCCAAGACCACGTTCACCTTCAACAACATCTCAGGTCTCCCGACTCCCAGTTTAGTGTTGTTTCAGTCCATTCATTCATCCATTCACTTATTCATTGGCAAACATCCACCATTCTTAAAGACAGAAGAGGAGAAAGGAGGAGGGGATGCGTAGTGATCATCAATTAGGAGTTCGAACTCAGCCTGCATCGTGTGCCTGGGAGAATTCAGGACGCTGCCTCCAACACACCTTTCTAGTTTCATTTCCTGCCATCCCTACAGGTGTGCTACGGCCCCATCACTTTCCTGAACCCCTCTATAGCTGTGCTATGGCCCCATCCCTTTCCTGCGCTCCCCTGCCGTGAGCTATGGTCCCAGAACCTTCCTGCAGCCCGCTATGGGTGTCATATACCATCGTCACACTGACATTTCCACTTCCGTGCCCTTGTTCCAGAGGCACCCACACCTGACGTGCCCACCCTGCCCCAGTCCTGCCTCACATTCTTCCTGCCCCGCAAGGACCCTCTTAACTCCTGTCTCCCATAGGAGGCCTTTTAGGACTCCTCCATTCAGAGGCGATGCTTTCCTCTTTTAACCCCCCTCTGTTCTTCTCAGGATCTGCTTCGTGGCACCTCTTATTTGCTTGGCAGGAATGGTTTCTTGAAGGCAGGTGCTATTTTACTCATCTCTGCTCAACAAATACTTAAGTTTCATTGAAGCGGTAAATCCCCATGCCTCCGACATCTGGGCAGGTCACTGGAGTCTTAGGAGGTCCCCTTGCATCACCCCTCGGAGCTCAGGTATTCCTCCTCAAATTCCTTCCCTCCCCAGCCGTGGGACAACCTGGCTTCCAGTGTGCAGGGTATCAGATGAGACTTCATGGCAAATGAAATCTCAGAAATGGAAGTGACCTTGAAGACCAGCAAGGGGACCACGCTTAAAGCAAAAATTCTATAGCAGTGCTTCTCAAACTTGAATGTGCGTATGAGTCACCTGGAGATCTTGCTAAAATGCAGATTCTGATTCAGGAGGTTCAGGAGGTGAGGGCCCAAGGGTCTGCATTTGTAAATAGCTCCCAGGGGAGGCCTATGCTGCCGGCCCTAGAGTTATTCCCTGAGAAGCATCATCTCAGCACTCTTAAGCTAAGACAATAAGAAAAACTACCATTGCTTGAGAGCTTGGTGCCCTGGTGCATGCGTTATCTCATACGATCTCCACAACAGCCCTGTGGGGTAGGTGGTACCAACACCTTACTTTATAGATGAATGTAACGGAGGTCACGGTCACATGGCTAGCAAGTGGTGAAGCTGAGAGTGAACCAGTATGTCTGGCTCCAGTGACCCCCTTTTTCTCACCATTTTTCTTCTACAACCATCTAAGGAGCGAAGTTTACCTCACTACTGGGAGGGGAGTAAGACTGAGACTGAGGCCATGACCCCAGGCAGGAAGGGCTGGGACTTCTTTGTTCTGCCACGGACATCATCTGCATAAGGCAGAGTCACAGAGTTATATGGCTCTGTTCCCAAGAGTGCGGTGCTGAGAACCTGAGAACAGTATTCTGTCCCGCTTCGGAGCCACCATGAAGTGCTGGAAGCTGTTGATTGAGAGGCTATCCTCTCCTGGCCACAGATTCCAGCTGGCAGAAATGGCATTGCCACCACCTTTCCGGGACCGGACAGCCCCATGGCTTAGCTTCAGGGTTCATGAGACTCTTGTCAGTGAGCAGCAGAGAATGAGGAAGCCAATGCCAAGGGCTGGCTTCTGGGAAGGGGAGATTCCTGACTTGGATGACGGGTCAATGCCAAGACCAGTGCCAGGAAGAGACTGTACTGGCCACCAACCTGCCCCTGGAGTCAAGTTGAGCCATGGGTCATGGCAGGAGAAAGCTTGGACCTGGCACCAGCAAGAGACTGGAAAATAAGGGCATCTAGCCCAGAGCTGCTAGACCTCTGACTGGGCATGTCAGCCTCTGGGAACACAGAAGAACTCCATCCTCTACCTTCTCCCAGTGGGATTTCAAGAGACCACCAAGATTCAGGGTGCTAAAGGGATCCTGTATACCTCCTCCTCCTGTTTGAGCAGAAAAGGAGAGTCAGGCTGGCAGAAGATAAGGAGTGAGGGATGCTTCCCTGACCCCAAGACACCAAAGAGACTTCTCTCTTGCCCCACTGGCGGAGACTATAGAAGATCTAGCTGTACCCGGGTTACTTCTCCTTTGAGGAGAACATATATGTACCCTATAGGTGAGGTGAAACTTCCCAAGGCAAGGAGATTTACAGTGCATCCTTCTCCTTTGTTCTATAATATCTCCCCTCTTCTTACGCCAGCCCAGCAAATTGTCCCAGTGGACTGGCCTGGCATCCTACGTAAGCCAGTGGCAGCAGGCCCACAAACAAACATTAAACAGAGACACGTATGGTCCAGGACTCAGCCGATGGACTGATGGATGGGAATTTTTCTCTGAGCCACCATTTACAAGGTAGTTTAAATTGGTGATACGTTCAACCCCAGCACTGCCCTTAGAACAAGAAGAGCCCAAGAAGGATGGAAAACTTGTGGATTGACTTCTTGGGACCTTGAATGAGTCTCCCAGTGGCAAACTGGGTGGTCCTACCTCAGAGGTGAACTCTTGGGCAGCTCAGGAAGTGGGCCCGGGGCTCCGCGCTCTTCAGATGGAGCTGCAAGCATTTAACTGCTGCCCAAATTAATCTCAGTGGAAAGGGAGTCCTGGGCCACATTGAGGAGGGACATAGCACGCTTACTGCTTCCTGGAGGGTGTACTCGTCAGCAGGACCAACATGGGAAAGAGGGTTTTGTAGAAAAGCTGCCTTCAGGCAAATCGGCTAAGTTTGTAAGTGGAAGTACTCAAGTGAAAACCTCTCAAAGGTATTGCCCTGAGCTTTGCTTTGCCTTATTTCTTCTTATGTCGTTTCAACAGCGGTTACACTGAGAAAGGGATTCACTTGGTGAGCGTCGAGCTCAACATTCGTGCAGATCCACCTCTGCTTCTGATGCAACCGATTTTAACCAATGAGCCACCAGGCAAGGTTGACTCAATTCTAACAAAATATGGACTCACACTGATGCCACGGATTTTCCTAAGTGTAAGGCTTAGAGGCAGCCTGTATGTGCTGGTACGGGGCGCACGGAGTACCGCTGAGCAAAGCTGAGCACACTAGGTCCGTGCCTGGCTCTCGGTATTCAGCCATTAATCAGGAGTCAGCAGGCAGAGGAAACCGAGAGAGCAGATCAGATCAGTTGGCAGCTTAGAGCTTGGTGCCCTCAGCCCACAGCCGCAGAGGTCCTCTGGCCCGTTCCCACTGCTTCCCGGTGCCCCCGGCCTACAGAGAGGCACAGGCAAGAATGTTCCCAGGAGGCGCTGGCTTCGCAGAGGTTGATCTCAGGCAAGCTAGGCCCGGCCTTCCCTCCCTCTTGCTATATTTCCCAGCTCACTGCTGCCATGGAGACCGGACACCTTCTGAGCGCTGCGGTTGACTTGGAGTCCAGCTTCCGAACACCTCGGTGGAGTCAAGCCCACTCGCTCCCCTGGCTCCCCAGAGTGTGAAAATGTCTAAGCTGGATTTCTGGAGCCAAACAGCACAGGGGTCTCCGTCCACAGGATGGTCTGAAAGCCCTTGCTCAGATCCTGGTGGGGGGAGGCAGCCTGCAGTTCCATAGAGGCACCTGTTCTGTCTTTTCTAGAAGAGCAGATCTAATTTCAAACCCTGTATCACACGCGGCCATGGCAGCGCCCAGACAAATGCGCTGGAGGGAGGGGTGAGCACGGGCCCGTGGGTGCATGGGGTTCAGGCCAGCAGTGGGGCTCGGGCAAGGGCTGAAGTAGATGACTGAGAAGGCCAGTGCTGGGGGAACCACAAACCCACATGGAAGCAGCAGAGGTGAAGCAGGTCCCTGACTCAGTTTTGGATGTCCTCCTGGCTTCATTCAGCCACCCACTCCCACGGTTATCCCTCGGACCTTGTCATCACCAAAAGCTCACACCTCCTGTGCTTGGTCTCCCACCCGTCACGCTGATCCAAAGGCTCTGGTCCTTGCTTTCCCTGCTCTGACGTCTTCTTCCTGGTAGACCTTTTACCCAGACTCATCACTGGCTGACACCTGTGCGTTTCTGGGTGTTAGAACCCCTCTCTGGCTTTGTCCTCTTCTCAGGGAGCAGGGGCCATCTGCCCAGCCCCTCCCTCTGGACCACCATCACTCCTCCTCTTCCTTGGATTTGGGGGCTGAGCAGCCGGGGTGCCACCTCTGCCAGTCTCCTTGCTGAGACCCCTAAACTGGCATCAGGATGGTCACTTTTCCAGCTTTGGTCTCAGCACCTGCTCCAACGCCCGCACCCCCTTCCTAGCATTTATGCCCCCCACCCATCTTCTGTCTCAGACCCCATGGAGAGTCTGCTGGGCAGCAGGAATGGCTACTTCCAGCCTAGCCCTAGGGAGCATCATCTAGACAGAATGAAGCCATCCATCCAGGGTCCTTCTGTGGGGTCTGGGATTGCTCCCCACAGGGCAGCAGCTTCTGGGGCTCTGGCCTTATCTCCATCTCAGGGGAGTCCCAAGGCCTCTGAGGCTGTGCAGTGCCAGCCCCAGGCAGCAGCATCCTCATTCCACTTCTGGGCTCTAGAGATGGGTGTGGAAGATGCCCTGAAACCAGACAGGCTGGGCCTGCTCACACGTCCTCCCCAAGGTGACCAACTGACCTCATTCGCCCAGGACTCAGGGGTTCCTTAGGACGCAGGCCTTTCTGGGCTAAAACTGGAACAGTCCTGGGCAAACTGGGATGGTCGGTCGCCCTAATGCTTACAGTGGATGACCTTGCTTCCCGAATCACTGAGCAGGGATCCCACATGCCCACCTGCATGCACCTGTGGCCCAATACCCTGCCTGCGACTCTGGGTGGAGTTCACCCTTAGACAAGGCCAGCCCCCCGGGGTGACAGATTCCATCAAGGAATCTCTCGCCTATCGAGGATGTCACTTCTGAAATATACCATCCCCCACTCCTGCATAATCAATTTTTCCCTTCTTTACTGGATCCTTCCTATCAGCATACAAATATCAAATATACTGTGATTTCTCCCATCTTAAAAAAGACAAACCTCTCTTTATATCACGCTGCCTTCTAGCTACTGCCCTCACCCAGCGTCCGGCCTCATGTACTGGAAACTCCCCCGTTTACATCCCCAGCCAGGACAACTCCCCTGAACTTGACATTTCCACGTGGGTGATTAAGACGCAGCTAAAACTTAATATGAAGTCAGATCGAATTCACTTCACCCCCAGCCTCTGCCGAAACCCTGGCCCTCCCACAGACGTCCCTCTTCCTAATACCTCAGGCCAAAAGCATCTTGTATTTCGCTCTGCCCAGAGTGGCAACCAGATCCTCAAGTGACCCCCAGGCCCTGGGTGGTCCGGCCCCGCTCTGACCCCGCCCCCTACTGCCCACACCCAGGCCCCATCTGCTCCAGCCTCACGGCTGTCCCTGTGCCAGCCAGGTGGGCAGTGGGTGGCTGTTCCCTTGGCCTGGGAAACGCTCCCACCCCCGATTCCAGGCGACTTGACCCTTCACCTCCTTCAGCCTTTGCTCAAATGCCAGTTTTTTCCTGAAGCTTTCTGGATGCTCTTTTTAAAAACTGCAACTCCTTCCTTCATTCTCTGCCTCATTTTGCTCCGTAGCTTTTAACTCCTTTTTGACATACTTCAGAGATTTACTTCTTTCTTTCAGTATGTCTGTCATCTCTCTCTGGCATGTAAAGTCTGTCTGCTGCATCCTCAGGGCCTAGAAGAGTGTGTGGCACAGAGCAGATGCTCTGCATGTGAGCTGACGTGGAGGGATGGACGGCCAGGTGGGCAGCAGTGCCCACCTCCTCCAAATGGGAGTCACTTTGGGGCTCCTACCATTCAGCAAAGGCTTCAGGAATTTCTCTGTCTGTCTCTTACACACACACACACACACACACACACACACACACACACACACACACACACACACACACACACACACACACACACACACACACACACACACACACACACACACACACACACACACACACACACACACACACACACACACACACACGGAAAGGACCCAAGGAACAGTGCCGGTCAGCACAGATCAGATGCATTTGCTGACACCACAACCTGGAAGGACTTGGGCCTGGTGTGGCCTGGGCTACACGGGTGGAGATCAAGGGAATTAACAGTAGGTCCCATGGGAGTTTCTGGAAAGCGTCTTCAGGCTTTTTCATCCAGACTCAAACGCAGCCAGCCTGTCTGAGATTTGTAACCAAACCACCTGGACAGCAGAGGGTGTCCGTAGGTGTGTTCATTGAGACAGACCCTGAATAATTATCTGAGGAGACTGAGCTTCCTTTCTGGAAGGACAGACCCTGCTCATCTGGTGTAAATGCCCTGACTCCTGATTTTTTTTTTTTTTTTAACTGAAGTTTAGTGGATTTACAAGGTGGTGCTAGTTTCCAGCCCGTCTTCTTTTTGTGACTTCCTGTCTTATAAAGTGTGTCCTCTGATAAAACAGCCATCAGTCACTGAATGCTCACGACATGTGGGTCCTGCTGACCCACCGCCCGGCCCACCTCGGCCCTTCTGTCTTCAAGAGACAGGATGTGTGGGGCTGGAGTACCTACTCTGGAAGCAGGTCTGGATGGGATGAAACAGTGCTAACTGTCAGAGTTGACCTGGGCAGGCCACTCAACTGCTCCAGCTTCAGTTTTTCACCAGTGAAAATGGGGACAAGAGCTCTCCCACGGGGTTACTGGAAAGGTGCAAATACGACAGTGCCGGCACATAGGAACTGCTTGGTAAAGAGAAGCCTTTATCCTTGGGTTTTCATCGTGGCAGCCTGAGTAGACCCTCTGTGCCCTTAAAGACTGCCCTAGGTTCCGGCGGGAGAGTCTGGGGGCTCTTGTCTAATCAACAGAGTAAAAGTTATAGGGGAAACTTGGTCTAAACTCATGGCCACTCTGATCAGTATCTTCCTGAGACTTGACTCCCATTTACCCGAAGGGATGAGCAAACAGGAGGTCAAAGGAGAAATCAGAGCAGGGAGACATGCAGAATTAGTTCCCTAGGAGAAGGAGAACATAAAAGGAAAAGTAAGAATTATGAGATCACATCATTCAGTTAGAAAGTCCTGAAAAGGGGCGTAAGTACGAATTCTAGTGCCTGTGAGCCTAAGGCAGTGCTATGCCACCTAGAAGGCTGGCCAATGACGGTGTGGCCCCCTAGGCTAAAATGTGGGGTCTCCCAACAGGATAGAGATGGAGCAGGGGGACTTGGTGGTTAGGAAGCCCCTAGGGTCAGAATTCTATTTCTTCTAATGTCTCACCTTCTCCAGCCCATTAACAAAAGAATATCTACTTAGTTAGGCCTCATCCAAAGAATTGAATTATCCATGTACCTGTGAATCTTGTTATAAAGCAGGAAGACATATATGCATCCTCAACCCCACTGTCTGAATTTGGGGGAGCCCCACCGGAGCTGGAGCGCACATCTCTCTGTAATGCCTCGGGGACCCATAAAACGGAGCACGGGGCTGGGAGCATCCCAGCTTCCAGTGAAGGTTCCCAGTGCCATTCAGAACAAAGACCGTCCATGCTCGGTCTCCAATAATCAGAGTCTGATAGAAATCCATGTTCAACTCAGTGATGTGGTCGGTAGGTCAATGCTATCACCTTCTAAAACAGGTGCTAGCTACACCACAAGTTCCGAGAGTCCTACTGGGGCCATGCTGTGGGCAGGGGCCACCAGAAGGCCTAAGGCACACGTAAGAAGCTGGAACAAAAAAAGGAATAAAGGGGGAGGGACCAGAAAGGCAGTAATTGGAGTTGAAGCAAAAGTAAATAAATAAGAAAAGAAAGAGAACCAAACACACATGATGGGGGAACAGCCCCAGGTTAGATGTCTCTGAGTGGTCCCCTTCCCGTGGGGCATTTGCAGGGGGCTGCTTTACTTAGAAGTACCATTCAGAGCTGAACCTGGTTTGTTCTGAAGGAAGCGAGGATAGAGCTTGGCCCTTTTCCAGAGATCTGGGCTGCGCAGGGATAAAGGGTCTTGATATTGGAAGGGAATCCCCATTTCCAAATCCCCACTGCCACCCCAATCTCTTATCATCTAAATAGGAAAATACACGCAAGGTACATTCCCGGAAAGAGGAGGTTTCAGAGGCCTTCTTGAGCGGAAGGGAATGGAGAAGAGGATCTGGTAAGGGTGACAGACCAGGAGGACAGGCCATGCACACACAGGAGGGCTGGATGAGACCACAGAACAAGACAACACGGGGAAATAATAAGCAGAGGCCACAGCAAAGCCGCCACATGCATGGGCGGGGTAGAGTCTCCCGGGTGCCCAGGTGACAGTGACTGGAAGGACAGATAAGGACAGAGAATCACCTGTATGTGCTCCGATGGAGGTCTAGCTAATTTAAAAGCAGCCTCACAGCCACACCCATAAATACATGATCGGGCTCCCCTGTGGCTCTGATCTCATCTCCTTCTAGCCTGCTTCACTCACAGGCCTCCTTCCTATTTCTTGATCTACAAGAACCTACTTCAGGGCCTTCCTGATGCCCCTGCCTGGGATGCGAGTCTCTGTTCAATCACCCCCTCATCCCAGAGGTCTTCCTTGACAACAGCAGCTCCCCGCCCCCTTTACGTGCTTTAGGTTTTCTCCCTGCACTTAGCATCGAGGGTTTATTTTGTCTGCTTCCCCCAATGGAATATGAGTTCCACAAGGCTGGATTCTACTTTGTTTTACTTCTGAATATTGCTTAGTGCATGCCAGGCCTCATGAAATATTTGTCAAATGAATGTATGTACCCAAAGCCATGACATTTATAATATACATATAAAGAGTTCTATTGATTGAACTGTTGGGGGTTTCAGGTTGCACCAGCTATAAGGGGCAGGGTAAGGGTGGGAAGCCACAGCCGTTGAGAAGCCTTAGTAATAAGTGAGGGTAGAAAGCACCTGCAGCTGAGAAGGCCATGTTCTGTTGGAAAGATCCCGATTTGTAGCTCTGCTCCGAGGGTCATGCGGGTATGGTAACCAGCCTCCAAAGTGGCCCTCAATGATCCTAGGCATTGATCCCGACATTCACACCCTTGTGCAGTCCCCCATCCTGAATAGGGCTGACTTGTGTAACCAATAAAATATTGTGAAAATGCTGATGTGTCACCCATGGCCTTGGTCATAGAAGACATGGTGGCATCTGTCTTTTTCTTTCTTGGATCACCCATTGTGGGGAAGCCCAGCCACCATGCTGTGAGGACACTCAAGTAACCTTGGAGAGAATGGCATGGGGAGGAACTGAGGCCTCCTGCCAACAGCCAGCACCACATAAGTGCGCCACCTTGGAAGCAAGTCCTCCAGCCCCGGTCAAGCCCGATTCAGCTGATGCAACCCGTGCTGATACCTTGGCTGTAACCTCATGAGAGACCCCCAAGCCAGAAGCACCCAACTCAGCTGCTCCCAAATTCCTCACCCACACAAACTATGTGAGATAAGAAATATTTATTACTGGTTGAAAATGCTACATTTTAGAGTAACTGGTTTCACAGTGATAGATAATTATCAAAAAGCAGATGACACGGGAGTCATATATCCCGGGCTTGAGTTGATATGAGTACGTCAAGGATTGTGTCTTTTACCAGTTAACTGTGAGGCCCGTTTCCCCTTCCCAAGCCATCTGGTCCCAATTTGATTCTGCAACTCTTAGTAGCCACAAATGCCACCTGTATCCTCAATAAACTTTATTTAGACACAAAGAGACACAACAGAAAATACATACACAGATACAGATTTTTTTTTCTCTATAGGATGAACAAACAACACATAGGAATTTAAAAATTGGGTGCATGGAACGTAAGAAAAAATAGCAAAGTTCCTTGTTCACTCACACTTAAAACAAACACATATTTCAGGGGAAGACAGGGATATACCATCCCTACAACAGAATTCACAGTTGTCTATAACAGTACACAGGTGTTAGGAAGGTAATCAAAGGAGTTAGGGATCCAGTTACTCTTGATATGACAGAATGCTCACAACACTAGAACTCTGTTTAAACAAAAGACAGAATCGACGATGTCACACCCCCTGCACAGATGCTCTGCAAGCTGTCGGCTAGGTCATAAAGCAGCTCAGCAGAAATGCCACGTTAACTTTCAGCTTGTGGCTTGAAGGTCTGCGTAACCCCTACCTTTGTATGCCCATCGTGGAGAGTTTACATAGACACACTTAGGACGCCAAAACTCTCGACATGCGTGCTGGCTTCGAGACCCACGGTACAGAACATTGACATCAGTTTATAAAATGTGGCTTTCAAATGGAAAGGAATAATAGCCAAGAGGAGAACGAACACTTTGCCAATGCTGCCACATCCGTCGGCAGTGTTTCCCACCATGCCGCCCGTGGTCCCCTCCCACGGGGAGCCACTGGCATCTGTGTCCTGCTCCACGCCGTGGGCGGGGCAGGACGCATTACCTCTTGGAAGTCTATTATTGCCTTCTAGAGTTGCACCTGTGACCTCCTGGTCACTCCTGTCAGAAGCCACGCATGTCACCAGGATAAGCAACCATGGAAACCACCCAACTTATCCTGTCCTGGACCAGCCTCTGGCCTCCACACCATCTTCACATTTCAGATCGGGGTTCCCTAGGCAACCTCTGTATTTTAGTAAAAAATGGTTTCCACTGTACCCTTCGTGTGTCCTCTTCCTAACGTGACAAATCCAGATGAGATGAAGTTATGGAGATCAGGTCCTCCACTTCGGTAAGCATCCTTCCCATAATGTCCTGCAAGAAGATGGGGCAGAATTACCTGGCGCATCCAGGACACCAACAAGAAGACAAACATTGCTGCTCCAGCTCACCCAACAGTGATGGTGAACTTAACTTCAAATCAGCAGCTGAGCCAGAAGGTAGAAGCAATCAAGGAAAAAAAAATTATATATATATTATTTTATAAATTTATATATAATATATATTATAAACATATAAAGTATATATATGAAGTATGTAATAGATAAGTATTACATACTTTATATATATTACCAATTTAAATACATACACATTTATGTGTGTGTATATATATATATATATATATACACACACACACACACATACACATACACGCACATATAACTGTGCAACAAAGAAGAAAGTTCTGGGAAGCTTATGTTAAAAGGAGAGGTGGGAAAAAGGGCTTGACTTTGGCATTTCTGACTGAGCACATCAGAACTTCAGTCTGTTTGTCCTACCATCCTTTCCTTTGTCCCAGCTTCCTTCTTTCTTTTTCTTGTCTTATTCCTTTGGCTTCTTTCTTTCCAAAGCGTAGAAGTGCGGGTCTGATCAGAATGCTCTATGTGTGTGTATGTTTATGAATCATACCTCATCCTATGAATTACAGCCTTGTGGCTTAGGAGAAATCCAACATCCGCTGAGGCTGACAGGTAGGGTGGTGGCTCTAAAACATTGGGAAAATATTTATGTGTTTTCCTCTCTCGACTTTCTGTAGGAAAATATTTATGTGTTTTCCTCTCTCGACTTTCTCTGAACTTTCTGTTCAGCCTCATCTATCCATCTACCTGTGGGGTTGGGGTGAGGAAAAGTCCGAGGACAGATTAGGACCCTGGGAGAAGACATTGAAAGAGAAGAGAAAGAGTTAATATTCTGTTTCTGATATTCAAAGTAGAATTTCACAATATGCTTGAAATATAGGCATTATAAAGAAAAGAAGTCCTCTCTAAACACCATCTTGAACTATGCACATGTGAAAATGGAGGAAAGCTGTATTTTTGTCATGTTGCCACAAGAGCATATTAAAAACTGTACTTACAATTATAACAATGTGCAGACTACCTAAGATGTAATGTTAAGTAAAAAAGTGGAAGAAAATGCTATATTAAGTATGATCACAACACTGTAAAAAAAAATGCAAACCAGTGTATTAAACAAACAGATTGAAAGAAAACACACCTGATACTGACTACCACCTTTAGACAGTTGGAACATGAGTCTTATTGCTTTTCTCCTTTCAACTTTTCTGTATTTTCCAAGTTTTTTTCTATAATGAGTATGTAATTTTTATAATACAAATAGGTAAAATACATTTCCAACAGAAAAATCTATGATAAATGTAAAGACAACCTAAATCACATTTTTTCTTAGCGAGGCACCCTCTGCATTAGATCTCAAAAATGGGCGCGTGTCAGAATCATCTGGAAGCTTTTAAAAATACAGATGTCCCGACACTACTCCAGGGATTCTGGTTCAGCTGGTCAGGGTATTTTTAACGAGGTCTCTAGGTGGTTCTAATGTGCCACAGGGAAGAAGAACCATTGCCCTAGAGTAAATGGATAAACAACTGAATTTCAGTTTGTTCAGGTGGGTGCAATGGACATTTGCTGGGGTCCTCGTGGGTGCCCAGCACCACCCACTATTTAGGTTCCGGAATCCAGCATCCTTCCTCTGAAGAGTGACGTCTGGCTGGCCCTGTTCCTTCCTTCTTCTCCCAGATCAAAGGTTCTCAACCCTGAGTGTGCATCAGAAAAACCAGAAGGGCAGGTTCAAACCTGCTGGGCCCCGCCCCCAGAGTTTCTGAGTCAGTAGATCTGGGATGGGGCTCAGGGTTTTGCATTTCTATCAAGTAGCCTGGTGATTCTGATGCTGCCGAGCCTAGGGACCAAACACTGGGAACCGTGATCCTAGTGCATGAAGACTATAAGAGAATTTTGCCATTGTTTCCCTCATGCCCTCCACCCTGGAATAAATACCTCCTTCCTCAGGGCACACAGCTTTTCACAAGGAACTCCCTTGCTGTAAAATAATGTAGTCACAACCCAGAATTTTATAGAAAAGAATTATTGGAGCTGAACTAAGAGGCTTCTGCCCATATCCCAAGCCATGTCACAGCTCCAGAAATCCAACTCTAGTCCTGGAAAAATGCAACTTCATCAGGGGATGAAGGAGAGAGGGACAAGCGGCGTGTGGACGGGTCATTTCCCCCCCACGGCCCCTCCTGACAACAGAAGAGTTAAGAAAAGGAAGTAACAATTCTGAACGCTCATAAATTTGGACCTCATTAATTCAGAACCTCTGTTACATCCTGCAGAGTTTGGGCTGGTTTATTTTTGTGCTCCTTATAAATAAAATTTTTGATAAACAAATCAATCCTGAGAAAGATGGCACATAAAACAGTGCCTTTGCTACTTCAGTTCATTCTTATCTGTCAGCTGGAACAAGGTCCCTCAGGGTTAAGCACTGCGCTACTGCTTTGGGGTTGTGCTTGACTGAAAGCCAACCAAATCACCCGATCACCTACTATGTGCCAGACAAAGGGACAGAGCCTCTGAAAACACGGTCTAATCTGACATAGAAGCCGAACATTCTGTAGCATTATGCAGTTTACAAAGATCATTCATATATATTATTTCCTTAAAATTTTCATCACTACCACGTGGTAAGTTGTCTATTATTATTATTCCCCCATTTTATTGATGGAGAAACTGAGGCCAGGGGTGTCAAGTTGGAAGATGACTGAACCATCACTAGCATCCTGGTCTTCTGTCTACAAACCCCATGTCAGTTCCATCCTGTGCACCTGGTTTCGTTCACTCCTCACAAGAGCCCTGTGGAAAAAGGTCACTTTCCCAAGTTCATGGAGCTAGTCAGTGGTGGACCCTGGATCCCGACCAGGTCTACCCGCCTCTAAATCCACACTCTTTCTACAACCCTCTCCCTAGCCAGCTCACCCCTCAGTCTGAACAAGTGCAGTTGTGATTCTTCTCTGAGGCTTTAGCCAGGACCCCGGGGCAACGCTAAGCCAAGAGAAGCCCACGTGATGATTCCCAAGTTCACAGACGTTGGATCTCAGACGTGTGGAGTTTCACATGCTGAGGTTTGGAGGGGAATGAGGCAGGACCAGGAGCACATAACAGGAATACGGAATATTCTACGGTCAAACAGGTCTGGAAAATACTGAGTTCAAATGAAAAGTAAATACAAAAACCAAGTCTAGACACCTGTCACTGGGTACCCAAGTCTCCAGGGAGCCTTTATATTTTTCAACAGCATCTCTCGGGACAGCTGGAAAGGGCATGGTGGCAGTTTCGGCTTTTGTTCGAGCCGTGGTCCTCAAACTTGAGTTCATCAGACTCACCTGGACGGCACAGATTGCCCAGCCCCAGCCCCAGAATTCCTGATTCAGTGGGTCGGAGGTAAGGCCTGATCATTTTTGTTTCTAACGAGTTCCCAGGTGACGGTGATGATGGTCACAAGTCCAGGGGCCAGACTTTATGAACCACTGTGTTTCAGAGGACCATGGGAAGGTCAGTCTTCAGCCAGATCTGGGCCAATGCGAAGAGGTCAAGGTCTAGAATAATTTACGTTCTCTGTACCCTCCAAAGGAACAATCACTTCCTTCAAGGGCAGTGTGAAGAGAATGGCTGGTAAATTGAAGCCCTATGCAAGTGCACGGTCAGATGTGAGGAGAGGCAATGCCCCTTCTTTGCCTTGGGGATGTGCAGAGTTCAAGGGTCAATGATGTGAATGGTATGAATGGGTATCACAGAATTCTTTAGCCATAACACAAAGAGCCGCCCCCTTCTCTTTTCTGCAGCTATGACCCCAAGTCCATGCCCTCCTGCTGGCCATCGAGGCAGGAGGCTAAAAGAGTACAAATTTTGCCCAAATTGCAGTTCCAGAGAAATGGCCCTATATCCAGCAGGGCTCCAGGCAGAGGTAAGCGGGAGCTCTGTGAGCACACGTAAGTAGCAGGAATACACAACCACGTGGCAACATCACAAACACACAGCCCCCGATGGGGAACAAGGGTGGTCTCATGTTGCAGAGAGAGTGTGCCCACCCCCACCTGCTGGACCAAACTTGCAAAACAGCATCTGGATGACGTGGCTCCCTCCAGATCTGCCCCTGCCCTCTCACCATCACCATCCTTCAGAAGTCAGCAGTCACAGGAACAGCGCCGAGGGGACAATGGTCCCCAGGTGGGAGGCAGATGAAAGCTAAAGAGAGGCCTGGGGCTGGGCTGCTGGCGTTGTCTGATGCTGGTGGCTCTGATGAGAAAGCGACCTTGAGTAAATAGAAAGTTTCTCTATAAAAGAGATTTGCTGCAAGAAACAGGAGGGAAAAAAATAAGGTAATATCTGAATGGTGACCTCAATAAGATGTAAGAGAATTTCGCATTGGTGAAATTCAATCAGCAGCCAGGGAGGAGGGTCGGAGAACAAACTGATCAGGACAGTTTGCCTGAGCTGCAAATATGGACAGCAGGGTGGCTAGTGAAGAAGTTGGTGAAGACAATTCCAACGAGAGAGATGCACTGGGTACTCAGTAGGGAAGAATGAAGAGACGAGAAGGATGGCAGGAAGGAAGAGACAGAAAGGACAACTCCAGAAGTCACTATCTATTGAAAATAAGATGCCCAGGAGAGAGACAGAAGGGATAATTCAGAAACAATAATTAAAAGTTAATAGATTTTCTTTTGAGCAGGTAGAAGACTTTAGTCTTGAGTCAAATATCAGACTATATATTTGAAGGACAGAGATCTAAATATATATATATGCTGGTGAAATGCCATTTAGGAAAAAAAGGGGAAAACACAAGCCAACTTCATAAAACACTAAATCTACGGAAAGTGAAGCGATCTTTTAAAGACTTTTGAGACTTTTATTTTGGTAGAGAGGAGGGGATGGGGTTGAGACAAAATGGCTGAAGGGGATGGAGAAGTACAAACTTCGGTTATAAATAAGTCATGGGGGTATCAAGTTCAGCAAGGGGAATATAGTCAATAATATTGTATTAAGTCTGCACGGTGACAGATGGTAACTAGGCTTACTATGATGATCATTTTGCAATGTATATAAATGTCAAATACTAATGTAATATTGTATATCAATTATGCCTCAATTAAAAAAAAGAATCCAAGAAGTGTTTCTTCTTGTTTTGCTGAGTTTGGTTTGTTTGTTTGTATCTGTTTCTGGTAAAAGTACCTTCTAAAAGCAAAAGTATACTTCTTTTTGTCGAACTTTAACAATTTGAGACTTCTATATCAACCAGTAATGTAAATAAAGTCCGTGCTCATTAATAAACCAGAAAAAAATTAAACTCTGATACATCAAAAGCAATCATGAAACTCTAAGTCAATGGATAGAAACATACATTTATATTAATATCAACAACACACAAATAACTTCAAATTAATAAGAAAGTAAAACAACCCAATAGAAAGAACAGGCAAAAGAGATGAAAAAGCAAGTCATAGAAGTGAAAACCGGAAGAGCCAATACACATACAGTGGTGTTCCATCTCACGGGTAATCAGGGAAATTCAAATTAAAACCATAATGAGATGATATTTCACACCCAGTAGACTGGCAAAAATGAAAATGCCTGGGACTCTGGACACGGATAAGCAGAAACAAGAACTCTTGCACACTTCTGGTGGGAGTGCAAATTGGTACAACTGCTTTGGAAGGAACTTTGGTGACGGCTGATAAAGTTGACAACAGATGCACCACAGAACCGGCAGCTTCACCTTCAGGTCTATGCCCGAGATAAATCCTCACGCGTGCGCATAGGGAGATACACACAAGCATGATCATGGACAACATTGTTTCTAAAAAAGACAAACTGGGAAAAGAACCCTGTATTCCCTACCAGGAGACAAGGGATAAATCGCGGTATATTCAGACAATGTAATCCTATACAATGGGGCGGATAAAATGAATCAGAGCTGTAAGTATCAACATGGACGATTCTTAGTTATGTTGAGAGCCACACTAAACTAGCTGAAGGCAAAGAGGATGACATCACAGAGAGTTTAAAAACATGCAACACACTGCTGTATTGTTTATAAATACGTGCAAATGCAGTGCTATGCAAGTACAAAGAGATTCATGGATGTGATAAATACTGACTTCAGGAAAACAGATACTTCTGGGGACATGTCTGACTCCTAAATAATTATCTTATTTTGTTTCTAAGATAGCTATAGATAGATTCATTGATAGATGATGGATGAATACATAGATTAAATAGATGATCGATAGACACATAGATGGAAAGGTTACCCAAGTGTTTTACTCACTTCCAAATTATTCTCCAACAATAAAGGAAACAGAGAGTTCCCAGTTTTTAAGAACTCAGAGACTGAAATATCCTCAAGTCCTCACTGGGAGAAGAAAAAGCTGCCCAATGATGAAATCTGTCAAGCAAGGAGTAAAAGTACAGAATTTCTAAAATCATGGATGTACTGATTTGTAATCTTTACAGTTCACAGATCCAAAACTTCATTAAGAAAAGATTGGTAAATTAGATTGTACATAACATTTAACAAATTGTCTTTATTGACCTGAATAAATTTGAGTGATACTGGAGTTGCCCTGGAAAATCTGGTATGCAAATAGGGCAATAAAAATATATTATTGTGATGAAATAAAACCAGAAGTAGCTTCCGCGATAGGGGGAACGGTGCTCCATCTTTACAGCCTGCCTGCAGTGCGCTGCGTGCGCTCAGAACAGACAGGGAGCTGGCCTCTGGGAAGCTGGCAGGGAGCCCGACGGTGCTGGCCAGGGCCCTGCTCTGCAGCCGCTTCACTGTTGACCTTCTTCACGGGAAAACAGGCCACAGACCAACATCAAAACACATGTAAAACCCTGGGGCTTAACGTGAGAAGGGGGTTTCCCTTTGTTTACAAAAAGCTCCGTCATATCAATAACAATAACCAACAACAATGATAATAAGAAGATACTAGAAAAAAATGCACAAGGAATATGAATAGGGAATTACTCTCCCCGCCCCCCAAAAAAAGAAAGAAAAAAATTTTTAAGTCAATGGAGATATAAAAATGTGCTTAACCTTAACTCATAATTAAGAAGATGCAAATCAAAACATGAGCTATCTTTTTCAAAAGATGAATCGATTTGGCAAAAGTGAAGCATCTGATGAGACCCAGTGCCAGGGGAATGGGCTTTCTCATTGCTGCTGGTGGGAGTATAAATTAGTGGTGCCTCTTTGAAGGACAGGCCACTGACTTAGTATCTCACTACTAGGAATTTTCCCTACATATATGCTCTCAAGTTTTTCCATAAGATAGGAACCAGGCTAGACAGTGCAGCCTTGATTGCAATACTTTCTGTCAATGGGGGGCTAAGTCAACTGGAATCTGTCCAAACAATGGAATACTACACAGCTGTTAAAAAAGAATGAGGCAGGGCTGTGTGTGCCGATGTGGGAAGAGCTCTAAGGTATAGAAAGTGGAAAAGAAAGCAGAGTGTAGGGCAATGTTTCAGTATTATGCCTTTCATGTAAAGTAAAAATGAAAATAAAATACACAGAGAGACTACATAGAGACCCGTTGCAGGTAGACTGGTTTATACAGAACTTTTTTTTTCTGCAAATAATCTTGCAAACGAAATACCAAAACTATCTTTCCTTTGGGGAGAGGGTCTGGAAGGAAGGGATGTGTTTACCTTTGAGTTTTATTACTTCCTGTACTGTTTGAATTTCCTAAATACGTATATGTGTTATTTTTCTTTTTGTACTGTTGACAGAGTTTATTGGGGATAAGGGAGTGGGATCATGGGCCATTCTTTGTTTTTCTCTTTGTACTTCCTAATATGAAAGAAAAAGAACCTCTAATAACTGTCATTTTATAAAAAGAAGTATAGGAGCCAGGAAGTCAGAGGGGACACTTCTCCTTGTGTAAATGACACGGCATTTATCTAACGCAGATCCTAATACCCACCTGGTGGGATGGTGGTAAGGATTAAATGAGATCCTGTGCATAAATCGTTTTGTCTAATACTCCTCACCAATAAGCCTCAATAAATGGGAGCTCCTGTTCACATCGAGACCACGGTCTTTCCTCTTTCCCATACAGGGAACTCCCTGGGGTCTTCTTATTCTGTGTGTGCCGTCAGCTGACCTCAGGCCAGAGAGAGTCACGAGCAGGAGCTGCAGAGAGCTTGGGCTTTGCTATCTGGCCTGAGAGCTCTTCCCCCAGGAAACCCTGGGGTTCCTTCTAGTTCCCAAGAGCACACACATATGGCTCCACGAGGGATCTGGGGCTGGGAGCCAGGAGGCCTGCATTCTTCCATGCAGGCATCTTTGGTTGAGTGAATAAAGTAGCTCTGAGCTAGCTCTACCAAGGTAAACTGGGGGCAGGCCACGTTGAACTGCAGATTGCACTGACAATGACTAGTTTAAAAATCTCTAGAGAGCAGCTGCTGGGAATGCTTTATGTGACAATTCTAGTGCTTGCTCGCACAAACACAGGGGGACTGTTTCCTCCAGAGTCTGTGCAGTCAGCAGAGCTGTTGGCAAATACTCTGGGCAACCCCAAAGATCTCCCCTCTGGCGTCTTCCCTCTGCTGACTCCATAGCCGGGAGACCTGGGGATGGGGGCCAGGCGTGCAGCCCACCTGGTGAAGGCCAGGTGTCCATGGCTCTGAGGGCCCAGGCAAGCAATCCCAGATTGCCAGAACAGTATGGGAACCACCTTGCCCAATATTCTCATTTGACAAAGGAGGAAACGTAAACGCAGAGAAGGGGAGGAGAGGCATTGTCAAGGTCACGCTGGGAGACAGTTTTGGAAACTGGCCCACCCCGCCCCCGATCTTGACTTTCAATTTGGTGCTTTTCATCCTATTATCGTTGTGCCCTAGGAAAGTAGGGGAATCTCATCAGATGCAGAAGAATGAGGATCTCGAGCAGGGTGGAGGAGGGGCAGAACCTAGAATACAGCTTGGTAACCACTGCACTAGGGAACAAATCCTCCAGGAAGTGATTCATAAAAGAACCCCTTTCAATTCAAATTAATGTCCTCTGAATCATCAGTTCGGTTAATTTGGATTTAAGAAAACTGGTACTTTGTGCCTGAAACCAAACCAAACAAACAGACAAACAAAAACATCAATATGTAGAGGTCTCCGGCTGTGGCCAAGGGCAAACTCCAGGTCAGCTTCATCCACTGCAATAGGGGGCTCTGCTGTGGTCTCTTCTATGTTACCTATGCTTTGGGGTAAGATTTTTTTTTAAAAGGAAGCATTACGTGACTCAAAAATAAAAGTTTGAAAACCACATCTCTAGTGCATCCTAATTCTTTACCAAGGGGATGAGGGCGAGCCTTATTGGTGACGGCATTACTCTTCAGGGATTTTAGAAGGACGAAGCCCTCCTCCACCAGCCATCGGGATAGAATCAAAGAATGCTACAACTGAAGGAGCGCTCAAGGTCACCTTCTCTAGCCTCAAGACTTACAGATGAGGAAACTGGGGCTCGGAAGGGAGAACGAACAGTCCAAGATCACTGCTGGCTGTGACAAAAATCCGCATCTTCCCAGATCAGAGCTCTCCCCAGTGCCCACGCAGCCCACGGCCTCCTCTGTACTGGAGGAAAGAGTGCAGAGGTTGATTTCTATTTCAGGGGCCCCCGGTGTGCCATTTATTTTCTCTTTAGATGTGCTGGCTGTAATCCTCTTGGAAAGATGCCCAGCATCTAACCAAATTCCCGTCTCTGCCTATGACACCATTTCAGTTGTGTCTCATTGAGAGCAGGACACCGGCCAAGAGGAGGCCTGAAGAAGGCCTGGGTAGAAGAGGCAAAGGATGCTGGGAGGGAAGAATCCTTCCTTGCCCCAAACCTTTTAGGAGATTAGGGTAGATGCAGGGGTCAATCAGGAAATCTGTGAATTACTCAGACTCTCTCTTGTTATCGCAATGCAGATCTATAGGGAGTGGCTTAGCCATGGGGTGACTGGGGCCTGCTTTCCCCTCTGACCCTTGACCTCTTCTCCTACTCTGCAGAAAACACTGAGCTTCCTCTGAGTGCGTCCAAATTAGTGGGGGGGTCAATGGAATGACGCTGAAAAACTCTACCATCTTATAGAGTTTTATCAAGTGCCCTTACATGGAGACATTGGCAACGAATGTCTGTTATTATCTAGAGGAAAATATTTGAAGACAATATTATCTCCATTTTGCAGATGAATAAACAGTCTCAGAGAGGTTCAGTAATGATACAAAGTCCCAGTATGACTAACCTGTGATTTAGGACAGAACCTAAATCCTATGCCACTACATATTCTTGGGGTTCCATTCGTTCCATCATGCTTCTGGGAAAGTCATGATTCTAGCCACCGCTCAAGGGACCCCATCTCTTCCAAAACACACAAGAGAGACCCTTCTGCCTGAGAGAGAGCAGAAGAAGCAACTGGAGAGGGGAGAATTTGGGGGGCTATAATTTTTTTCTGACTATCTCCCAATGGGAAGACAATTTAATGTGTGGGCTATTACATATATCTGAGAAGTTATCCATGAGAGAAGATTTATATTCAAATGACCCAGACATGTCTCAGTAATAGACAGGAGGTAAGAGCACAGGCTTCCAACAAATCAACTTGGCTCTGACACCAGCCATGTGGCTCTGGACAAACCGTTTACCCGTCCTTAGCCTCAGTTATTCTCATCCATAAAATGGGAATGCTGCCTGCCTCATGAGGATGTGACGAGTATGAAATTAGATGCAAGAATGCACGTGAAGCACAGAGCATTTTACACTTCTTCAATAAATTGTTACTATAACAATGATTATTACGAGAGGGGCAAACCTCCTCTAGTATACTATTTCAAAATACTCCAAGGAGAAAGGAAAGGAAGAGTCTTAGGTTCACAATTATTCAAAGCTCCAGGGAGGGGCTTCCCTGGTGGCGCAGTGGTTGAGAGTCCGCCTGCCGATGCAGGGGACGCATCCACCCTTCCTTCACTGTGACGTCACCTTCGTTTGCTTACATCTGCAAAAATCCCATTTCCAAATAAGGCCACGTTCACAAGGATTCAGACTTCAGCAGATCTTTTTGAAGGACACGATTCAACCCATCACAACGATCAGAAGAAAACTTTGCTTCTACAGCCCCCAAAACCATTTCTACCTACTCTTCCTCACCATCACCTACCCAGTCCTAGAGCCTTGATTCCTCTCTTTATCTCATCCTCCCATCATCAGCGAGCTCTCTGAGGACCATCTGCTAAATGCATCTGATACCCACCCACTGCTCTCCGTCTCTCCTGCCGCCTACTAGTTCAAAGCCACCACTACCTCTCATCTGACCTCCTGCGACAGTAGGACCAGCCTTCCGACCTACCTCTCCACCCACAGCTATCTATTCTCTACAGAGCACACTTAAAAGTAATCTCCTAAAAAGAGACATCAGATCCCACTATGCCTCTTCTAAATATCTTGCACGGCTTCATAATACACTTAATAAAAATGTAAAATACTCTGCAAGACCCTGCATGCCACGGCCCTGCCAGCTTCCCCCTCCCCATCCCACTACAGCCACGGTGGATCTTCTGTTCTTCCAATGTGCCCAGCTCATGCCTGCCTTACAGCCTTGCACTTGCCATTCCCTCAACCTTGGAATACCCAGGCCTCAGATCTGTGCGAGCCCAGATCCTTCTTAATCATTCAGGTCTGATTGCAAATGTTACCTCCTGGGAGAGACCTTCTCTAATCACCCCATCTACCGTAGGCTCCCTGACATTCTCTATCACATCATTTTACTTTCATCATATCCATGGAGCCTTAGGTAAAACTATCTTGTTCACCTCTTTGGTTATTGTCTATTGTCTATTCCTCTTCTTAAACCCAGAGCTTACCTTCCACAAGAAGGGAAGCTGAGTATCTAGAATAGTCCTGGGCACGTAGGTTGTACCCACTGGATAATTGCTGATGGATTAAATGAATTTCTTCTCTCATAATTCTTCTTTAATCAATGCCAACTGCCTTAGAGAACGTTAAACCATTAAAAAAATGTATGTGTGTATATATATGTTTATATATATATATATTTGACAATTTCAACCAATAATGTCTTTATATGCAGGACAACCTTAACCAAACAGGGGATTTCTTGACCTGGATTATATCAATTGCGGTCATAATAATATTAATAATAGCAATAATAATAACAACTATAGCCACAATAGTTATTATTTAATACTGAGGGTTTTTATGAGCCAGACCCTCTGCTTTGTAATCATTATCTCATTCAATCTTCATAAAACCTCTGGAGGTGGACAAGAGTATCCCCTACTTTGTAGTTGAGGAAATTGAATCTCCACGTGTTTAGGTATCTTGCTCCTATTCACATACCTCATTGGTGGATGACCTAAGGCTTAAAAGCAAGGTTTTAAGGCTTAAAAAAACTGATGTTTGTAACTACACTGAGATACCATTACACACCCACCAGAATGGCTAAAATTAAAAAGACCGGCAATACCAAATGTTGGTGAGGGATGTGAAGCAGCTAGAACTCTCATTCACTGCTAGGGGAACCCAAAATGATACACCACTTTGAAAAAAATTTTGGGAGTTCTACGGAAGATAACATATTCCTGCTCTACACCTCAATAGTTCCATACGGCACATAAGCAAAATAAAATCTTCCCTGTTTTAAATAATTTGTCCCAAACTGCACAGCTAGTCATATAGGTAGGCAAGATTTGAGAAGAACATTGTTTTACCCCTGGCCTGTAGCCCTTCATCAGCTTCAGGCTGCCATGAGAAATAAAGACATATTAAATGGCAAGAAAGGGAAATTGGGGAAAGCATCAGAAAGAAGGTCAGCGGAGGTCATGTTCCAAAGAACTGGGCCCAGGAATATGGGATCAAGGATTTCAGCTCAATGGCAAGAAGTGAAGAAGAATATTGTGTCCAATATCCTGGGCCCAAGCAACCCTTCGGCAAGTCCTGCAGGTGATCAATCAGCTATGGCATGGAGTCTGTTCTCCCCATGACACGGAAAAGGTGAAAGTCCCCTGAACCCAGGTGGCCATGACCTGGTCCCAACTCTTGAGTACCTACAGCACTTGCCCTGTTCCTTCCGGCACTGCTGCCCTTCACTTCCATTATTGCTACTGGTGAGAAGAGAAAGGAAGAAATAAAGGTATTGGTTATCTAGGTGGGGAAAACTAGACTCATGTCTACAGTTTCTCCTCAAACAGACGTACTGGGGTGCTTGCCCAGACATACATCCTTTTGGAAGGCCCACACTAATTTCCTAATAAAGAGGGAAACCTTGGTTATTTTGTGTCACACGACCGTCTCCCCTTTCCTGGCCGGAGCTGATTGAGCCAGGAATGAAAAACAGGCACAGGCAAACCAACCCATGAACTGTGCTGAGCCAGTCGCTTTTTTGCTCTCAAGAATATAAATTAAGAGTCTGAAGCGCTCCCAGTCAGAGTATTTGGACACGTAAAGTCATACAGAGTTGGTGCTGGTGTCAAGACACCCCGAGATTCTGTATATTCCCAAACCAAGTGGGAGCAGAAACACCTGGTCCAGAAAGAGGAACGTTGTTGCAAAGAGAAAGGCCCCAGAGAGAGACTCTTGGCCCCGTTCCCAGGAGGCCCAGGAGTTTCTGCAGCCCCCAGACACCCCTGTGTTGTTGAATAAGCTTCTTTTTATTCGAGGTATGTTGAGTGGGTTTGTGTTTCTTGCAGACAAACATATTCTGAGCAGAACATACGCCATTCATCAAAACATGTTCCAGTTAGAGTCCAGAACTTAATAGGAAAAAATGAGTTAGTAAAAGAAGTAGAAGAAACTGTTTGTGAAGATCTTCCCAACCTTGGCTGATCGAGACATGTCTACACATGAGGGCAGAGAGGAAGCACAAAGGAAGGAAAGATGAATGCAGCAGATTTTATAAAAATGTTTAGGATCGCGTATGTCAAAAACCACCATAAATGTACACCTATGTTCATAGCAGAGTTAATTCACAATGGCCAAAAGGTAGAAGCAACCTACGTGACAATCAAGGAATGAGCAGATTGACAAAATGTGGTCCACGTATACAACGGGAAATGATTCAGCCTTAAAAAAGAAGGAAACTGCGACACATACTACAACATGGATAAACCTTGAGGACATGACGCTGAGTGAAATAAACCGGTCACTAAAAGACAAACACTGTATGATTCCACGTACAGGAGGTGTCTAGAGGGGTCAGATTCAGAGAGACACAAAGCAGGATGATGGGTGCCAGGGGCTGGGGGCGGGGGAATGGGGACTTGTTCAGTGGGGACAGAGTTTTCATTTTCCAAAATGAGTAAGTTCTGGAGATGGCTGGTGACGCCAATTTGCACAACAGGGTCGGTACACTTAACGTTTCTGAACTGTACACTTAAGAATGGTTAAGATGGTGACTTTTAAGTTGTGCGTTCGCCCATAATTAACACTTTACAAAAAAAAAAGTTTTAAGGTATATAAAAAAGCTCTTGCAAATAAAGAAGAGATGAACTTCCTCAGGGGAAAAAAAAAAGAGGCTGTGGACATGAACAGGCAACACAGAAAAGAAGAAATAAAATGGGACAGTGTCTCTTTACGGCAATCAGTGATGTAATTGACTTAAGATATAGTAAGAGTCTTAAAACATGCACCTCTTTGGACTTAGTCATTGCTTAATCATAGCAATCTATCTAAGGGAAATAATTACAGACATAGCAGAGATTTATGTATAACGATTATCATCACAGTATTGTTTATAATAGTATAAAATGAGAACCAAGCTAAATGGAATCGACGGGGGGTGGGTTGAATAAATCATGTCACCTCCCAAGGCTGGATGCCCTGCAGTCATTCTATGTGATCTTTCGAAGACTATTTTAATGCTGTGGAAAATTCTCACCAAATAACATTAAGGGAACAAGAGATTTATAATTAATATACAATGTGATTACATCTTTGTAAAAAAAAAAAGCGGGGGCGGGGGGATACGCACAGTGGGAGAGGCTACATCAGTTGCTCTCAAAGGGTTTACTGGGATTTTGAGTAATTTTCGATACCCTTCTGTGTTTTCCAAACTTTCTTTAAAGGGCAGGTGTTCCTTTTATAATCCGAAATATTCTATATTAGAAATAGGGTGCGTTCGGATGGGAGGGGGTTACTAAGAAATGGAGCAAAAGAAGTCACAATGCAAGAAACACGGGGTCACCTACAGCCTCATCTCAGCACCGCAGGCCTCGGAATCTGCTCAGCATCCTTGCTCCTTGTTCTCATCCCTGCTCACAGCCCAGCAGACTGGGAGGGAAAAAACCCTGCCGCAGCCAGGTCTCTCTCCAGCCCTCACGTCCCTAAGCCCGGAAAAGCCAGGAAGGCCCTTCTCCTACCGCTCAGATTGCTTCCCTCGAGTGGCATTTAAAGGAACGGAAGATGATTGACAGGAGCCCCACCCTCGCCCAGCAGGGACTTACTTCTCTGTGCACCTTCAAAGGGACACCACGGGGGCCTGGGTACAGGAGGCAGTAGCTGGCGGTCGGTGGCTCGCCCGAGGTGGTCCTCTACCCAGAGGCAGCATCAGGGCCGGCAGAGGCCAGACAGACGGACACAGACCCCACAGCTGTTATCCAAAGGGAGGAGGCCTGGCAATTTTCTGCTCATTTAGAGGCAATTGGCCATCAACACCCTCGTCTCCTCGGGCGTGAACTTTAAATAAGATGTTCCAGCTGAAGTGGGTAGAGGGAAACTGTTTTGCTGTGACTGGGGAGAGAACAGCCGCGTCGGATGTTTGCATCTGCTCAACGGCAGCTCTGGGAGCTGGCTTCACGCAAGTGAGACAGACCAGGGAGGAGAGTCTGGAGGAGGCTGACCGGAGGCAGCTGCCTTCACGCCAGCTGACGGAGCGGGGCTTCGGGCATCCCTTGCGCGCGGCTTCTAACTCATGTGATGTGGACTTGCCCGGATGGTGCCTGAGTCTCTGAGAGTCCCGAGGGCAGGGTTTACACCAACAGAAAAAAAGGGGAACTGGTGCAGGTCTGCTCATGAAGCCAGTCTTGTAGTGTGTGGACCCAGCTGGGCTGAGTCTCCTCTTTCCTCTCCCCAACCTCGCTCACAGCCCCAGAAAGGGATGTGGCATCTGAACTCCCCGCCCTGGCCATGAATGGCTGCAGTTTGGTGAAACTGCTTGGTCAGCAGAAATGGATTCAGTGCCTCATCAGAGCTACTTGTTCACAGGTGCGGGGCAGATGGTGGGGCGGGGAGGGTGCTCCTGATGTGTGATTCTGTGAGAGCCATTCCACCCGAAGAAAAGTGAGGGAAAGGACAGGGTTGGGGAAGGGTTAGGGTCAGGGGTGGGAGTGTAACTGTGGCCAGTTCAGCTCCCCCAAATCTCATCAGCCTGAAATCCTGCTGGGTGGGGTCCACAGCTGGCAAAGAGGCACCCCTCTGACCCTCACCCCTTCCCGATGGCCCACAATAACCTTGAAAGGGAAGCATCATCACACCCATCTGCCCAGGGAGAAATCCGATTCAGAGAGGTTAAGCAAATCACCCAAGGTTACCCAGCCACTGAAAAGCAGGGCTTCAAATCCACGACCCAAACATTCATGCAGGGGCTGGTCATGGTCACGAGTTTGTTCTGGAATTTGAAGGCGACGCGGGGTGAAAGCGCAGGTTTGAAGATCGTCTTGAGCCTTAGACAGAGATGTAGGTTCCAGGCTGTGTCAAATGTGTCTGCCCGGGAATGAGGCAAAGCTGTGGTGTGGAAACCGTAATTGCTCAGGGGCTCCCTGTGGCTTAGGGAGACCAGCAAGGGGATGGGGTGGGGTGTGTTACCAGCCTCATTTTCAATGTTGAAAAAAAAATTGGTCTGTTTTGGAATAAAAATAGCATATATCAGCAAAGAGAAGACTACGCACCTGGGTTTACAGCTTCGCAGGACCTTGATTTGGTGGAAGGACTTCTCAGGATAACAAACAAGCCCGTCTCAGGGCCTTCAGGGCTTGAGAACAGATGGGCCTGCAAAGGGCCCTGGGAGTCTGCCGCTCCCTAAGCTCTGGGTGCAGGGGCCTGGAATAGAGGCTCTCAACCAGCCTCTCTGTGTTTTAACCCTAATGTGTTAATAGTTCAGTGCTTAATACATGACACCCCCTGTCATTATTTGCATTTAATGGGAAACAATGGCTTGGCTAGGAATCCCTTTTTAGAGGGTGGGTGAAAGTGGGCGTAGGTATCTTTTCATTTTGCTCCAAATCATGACCCTCCTTGGCTTCCAAATAAAGCCGGCTGCTCGGACTTTTAAAGAAAGTTCCGTGATTAAACATATTCACATCTGAAGGCTCAATGGCGCACAGCCTGGAAAGAAAAAGAGCCTTCAGTGCTCCTGCATTTAAAAATGGCCATTCTGTTTCCGGAGGGAAGGAACAAATGTGGAAATCGTTGTGTGAGTGTGGGATGCACGTGCCCACAAACACGGCACAGACCATCTGGTCCCCTTAGCTGCTGTGCCCTCTGACCTGCGCCCCGTGGACTGAGACACAGCTGCCTTGGCTGACGTGTGAGCAACTCCGGGCCTCTCCAAGGCTTCCGGTGGGACATTGGAGGCATAACAATATCGTTGAGTTGTGCCTCGTTAATTTACTCCATGCCTCCCCAACCGAGAACGTGGAGAACGGGACATGGAATAGCAGGCCCCCTGTTTGGTGGACGTCCTTGCTGAGATGACAAGAAGGGGGCCCTGGGGTGGGTGGGGGGTCCCTGCTGCCACCCAGGCTCCACCCTGTGCAGTGGGAGCCTGTGTAGGAGAAAAGCTGGGCAGTGTGAAGACCTTGCTACTCAAAGTGAGGTCCTTAGAGCGCCAGCATCAGCATCACCTGGGAGTTTGCTGGAAATGCAGTCTCCACCCCAGACCTACTGAGTTGGAATGCGCATTTGAACTCGCTCCCCAGGTGAGCCTTATGCACCTGAAAATTCAAGAACCATTAGTGTAGAGCCGTGGTTCTTTTTCTGCCCCTCCAGGTGACATTTGTCAATTTCTAGAGACACCTCAATGCCTGGAGACATCCTTGGTCATCACAGCTGGGGCTGGGCTGCTCGGGGTAGAGGCCAGAGATATTGACAAATATCTGGCAACACATAAAAACAGCACCCTAACAACAGAGGATTATCCAGTCCAAAATGTCAGTAGTGCTGAGGTTGAGAAATCCCTGGGTTCGAGAGTTTCCTTAGGAAAAGGGAAAAACACACTGGGATCTGTTCTCTGCCTTCCTCAGTTCACTTGAAATCGTTGTTTAAACGTGAATTTATCCAACATGCCCAGGACAACTCCATAGCCAGATGTCTCTTTCCAGCATTTGGTCCCAGAGGACAGGAAGGCTGTCTTCCATTTCAAAGCAACATTAAAATCTAAATTATGAACAGATAAGTTATCTTCCCTCCCTTCCTCAAAGCATCTGTCTTTTCCTTGTGTTTATCACGGTGCCCTCTGAGTACCCCCATGACGACGTGAGGGTCCCTGTGGCTGTAGGCAGACCCGCTGCATGGTTTTTCCTAGACCTGGAGGTCGACTAGGTTGAACCCAGTTTCTGTATCACCTCAGTCTGGGCCCACACCTTACTTGTTAGTTGGAGTCACCAACAGTGGCTTAAGCCATGAAGCCAGTTTTCTGTTCCAGATGGTAAGGACCCTTTTCAAGGTCAGATTCTGAAGGAACCAAGCCAAGATCCTCACCAGGTATCCAATTAGTCATCAAGTCTTGTTGATTCTTCCTTCTTATATCTCAGTTCTATGCCCCCCCGCCCCCGCCAAGCCCACTGTCAATCCTCTCTTACTGCACCATTAAAATATCGCGCCTGCCGTTTCAGATTTTACTGCCTACGCAGTAAAATTCTACTCATCCTTCATGTTTCAAGTCAAGCAACACCTCCTCTGTGAAACCTACCCTAATCCTTCCGGCAGATACAATTCTGCCCTTTCATCATTTCTTAATCATGTCCTGCAGCCACTTCCACTGTTGCAAGCAGAGTGGTCTTTTTTTAAAGAGCCTTTCTGATCCAGTTTCCCTCCTACCAACTAGTACCAACTATTTTCGGGGACAACAAATTTCACGTGTCTGTTTTGATCTGCTGGTGATGTTATATTTCCCTTTTTAAAAATATTTTATTTTATTTTATTTTTGGCTGCGTTTGGTCTTCATTGCTGCGCACGGGCTTTTCTCTGGTTGCAGCGAGCGGGGCTACTCTTTGTTGTGGTGCGCAGGCTTCTCGTTGTGGTGGCTTCTCTTGTTGTGGAGTACGGGCTCCAGGTATGTGGGCTTCAGTAGTTGTGGCACACAGGCTTAGTGCTCCGCGGCACGTGGGATCATCCCAGACCAGGGCTCAAACCCATGTCCCCTGCATTGGCAGGCGGGGTCTTAACCACTGCGCCACCAGGGAAGCCCATATGTTTCCTTTTTACATAAACACCGACGTTTAGAGAAGTGAACAGCTCTCACCCACATGATCCACACTCTCATGATTTTCAGATTCTGATCATGTCCTGCCCTGACCTTTGTCTTTCCCAAATGGAAGGGCACTAACCTCATGACAGCCCCCAACCTCCATTCCACCAATTATTTTCATGTTCCTCCTTCTTGACCGGTGGTAACCAGAGCCACATAGAGCTTCTCAGCTGCCAGTGAATAGCAGTCATAAAAAAGGAACATGGTTTTCCACGGTTTTCAGTAAGCCATTCATGACCAGGTTGGGTAGCAAAGGGAATGTCAAAAACATTCCATTAGATAAGCAAAGTATGTTTCCACTCTCCTTTCAGCCCCTCTTGACTCTTCCAGGGCTCCGTTCGTATCTATTAAGAGAAGGCCCAGGGCAGGGAATTTGAACACTGGGTCCATCCAGCTTCCATGCTTGTTCCTATTGGCTCTCCACGTGCTTCCTTTGGGTGGGTTGTTTTTTCTGTCTGTTTATTTGTCCCACGGCAGTGAGCGCGCCGAATGCTAACCACTGGACCGCCAGGCAATTCCCGTGATTCTGCCTCCACACGCTTCCTTTTCATCTGCTTGAAACTTTTAATTTGAATAATCACTTTTTTAAAAGAAATGTCATTCCATGACTTCTTTCCCATCAGTTATCCGACTTAGCAGACAATTGAAGTTGACGGACAGGCAGAACGCGGCCGAGACCAGCACAGACGTTTGGAAAGCACTGGATCTTTGTAAACAAAGCGGCCGCCTTTAGCATCAAGACCTGAGCATCCATCCAAGGCTGCTTACCTACGGGACTCAAGCCCAGGGAGGCACAGTCACTGGCATTTATAGTCTCCTTCCCAAGCGTTGCCCAATAAAATCTGTACCAGAAATAGCTTGTATTGTTACCATGGAGGTGGGTAAAGTCCTACTCAAAGGACTTGGTGCCAGCAACAATGCCAAATAATCCTGTACTGGTGTATTTACTCCAAAACAAGGAATCTGAGAAGTGTTAACCTGATAGGCTATAGGTCTAAGCCCCAAGCTGATAAAGTTTCCTTCTGAGCCAACCTGAGCCACAACTTGAACAAAATAATGCCGGTGGACGATCACCATAGGCACGGTTCTGTCGATGGTCCGTGATGGAGAGAAGTCATGGGGGGATGGAACGGTACAAGTACGGGGTGGTACTGCTATAGCAAAATTACCACAGCCAGCCAAGGTTTTATACGTCTTTGCAAAGCACAAGCAACACAAATGCATCTACCCGATGGTGTGTTTCTCCAGCGGCATGAAACTTAACCAAAGGATCCTGATACCAAGCAGGGCCCTATGGGGCTCCTGGGCACAAAGCTTTTCTGTGTCCCCCATTTCTTTGATTAGAGGAAATAGCTTTCATTCAGCCTCCATGGCCTTCCCTGAGTTCCAACGGGCAGATTCAAACAGTTGTTAATTAGGGATGGGAGGGAATGCGAGGCCAGGGAGAAACAGTCAAGAGATACAATAGTGCAGCCTTGGGGCAAGGTCCTGGTTCCCCATCGACAGATACACACGATATGTTTGAGCTGTTCTGCAAATACTGAAACCCCTCCAGGTGGGAGAAGTTAATGAGTAAGGTTGGTATGCTACCCACAAGCAGGCAGACCCGAGACCAGCTGGACCCAGAAGGTTGAGGATGCTGACGCCTACTTACCTCACCAGCAACCCATCAGAAGAATGAATGTCCACGAGCTGATCATGCCCTCTTTGAACCATTATTGTAAAACTTCTCACTATCCTCCCCAAGTGGGGACACAGAGGTTTTCGAGGCAGGAGCCCGCTGTGGCCCCCTTTGCCTGGCAAAGTGATAAAGCTCTCCTTTTCTACTTTGTCCAAAACTCTGTCTCCGAGATGCGATTTGGCACCGGTGTACAGAGTAGCTGAGCTTTCGGCATCAATCCCAGGCCACACATGGCCTTCAGCTCATCTCGTATCATGGTCTAGAGCCCCTTTCTTGGCAACATCTCAAAGCCCGTAGGAGCTACTCTGGGGATCAGTACACCTAATACTTGCCCCTGGTACTCCTACCCAGCTAAGTGGGAGGAGACCTAAAAGGATGGCCAAGTTTTCCTGATTTCAGTTCTGATATTTATTTCTGTGTTTGCTCAACTCTTTTCATCAGTGTGAAGAAGACGGTAATTATGTGGTTTGGAAATGAGCACTCTGGATACACACATGAAATATATATTCTATTTTACTACTTAGGATCTTGAGTGCTAAAATATACAGACTGGGTAGACTGCTAAATACAGGTCCCCAAAGGAACTGTTTCTTTAAAAGGAAAAAAAAAAAAAACAATGGGGGAAAGAAAGCTTGATCAGATGCTGCTGAGTTATCAAGAGAATAAAAGGAATAAAACTTCGTTCACCGTTTCAGACCAATGGTGAGCTGGCCCATGGGGATCATACAATATGTGAAAAGAAATTATATGATTATATACTGACTTAATTAACTGATGGGATTAAATAATTATTTAATTGTTTTTAACACAGAGGGTGAGAAGTGTCATTAACTAACCAAGAATTGTCAGGAAGGTGGCTTTGGGAGACCCGCTTAAATTACAGAAAAAACAATATTTATAGTTGGCATATCCCTGATCTTGTAGGTGCACGGTTATTATTAAGTTCCTAAGAATCATTTCTGTTCTCTTAAGGAGCTATAAACCCCCATCCCTGTTTATATAAACAAATCACTTTACAAATGCTTTTCCGGTCCCATTAATAGAGCAAAGCTTCAGCCTAGTTCTTGTCCAGAACTTCATAAAAGTCAAAGCGATGGGGCCCAATTAAATGCTGTTTCATCATCTCAATGTGTGGAGGAAAGAGGGGCTGGTTAACTCAGCTAGGACACATTTCTTATGGTGCCATTATGCTTTATGTAACCACTCTATTCTGCAAACAAAAAAGAATTTTATATCCTGTTATGGATCACCAACTAGCTCTGCCAGGCTGAAAAAAGTCCTGTTTACTCTCAGAACTTAGCTCTGTGTTTTTGTTTTATACGACCCCGTGGATCTCTCCTTCTAGGTCCAGTCAGTTCATGAAAGAGGGGTGGAGTGAGTGATGGGGGACAAACCCCCTGAGCGCCAGGCCAGATGCAGCGTTGACTGTCCTCTACTGCCACCCAATCAGGGCTCTCAAGGAAAGGGGTCCACGTCCCCCCTTGGGCACAGCTCTCTCTTCTCTGAATCCCCTTCCATCTTTGCTGATAGGTGCTGGACCCCTCCTGTGTGTCCCCGCACTGCTTTGATTTTCTTTATCACCTGCCTTCTCCTTTAGAATCAGATTGGGTTTGAATTCCAGCTCAGAACTGACTTTCTTTTTGACCTGAAGACAGTTTCACTTAAGATTTCCAAGCTGCTGTTTCCTCATCTGTGAAATGGACATAATAAGATCTAGTTCATAAAGTTACTGTATTATGAAGACAGGACACGCGGGACATGTCCTCTAGGTTCTGGCACCCCTTAGGTTCTCCATCAAAGGTGTAACTGAACACGCCTTCCCTAAAGTTACCAGGTGACTTGACAGATTGTAAATCAGAAGGCCTGTCCTCAGCCATTTGCTCTTGTCCATTGTTTCCCTCTGTTGACCATCCCGGTTTCTCTCCACCGTTCTGGTTCTTCTCCCTCTCCGACTGCTCCTGCTTTATCAGCTATGCTCTTTCTTTCTGCTTTCCTCTTGCCAACACAGATATTCCTCCAGGCTCAGTCCTCACTCCTGTGCTGGTATCCCATAGTTTCCTCTCAAAAGATGACACTGAATCCTTCATTCCAGCCCCTGACCTCTGTCCTCAGTTAAATTTCCACCTTCCAACTCTCCTTGTGACTATCTATACATGACGGATGTATCATCACCCCCCTTAAACTCAGCGTGTTCACACACGTGAACTTGGCAGCTATGATGTAAGTTATTGATTCACCTTTACAACCATGCATTGCAGTGGCCTATAAACTCCACGCAACGGAAGGATGTCATCGCTCCTCAAAGAATAACTTATTACATCAGCTGATGTATATCACGTAAGTACTCATGAGAATAGCATCAGTGTATTGACTACAGCATGAGTATATTATTGAATACCAATGAGTATATCAATTCGTTACATAAAATGATATATGTCATGTGAGCATTCGTGAATATATCAGCAGCGGCACATTGAATAGATCAGTGAGACTCAAGTAAACATTCCTACTCGTTATATCAAACGATAAAGTCTTACGGGCATAAGGGGCAATTATTCCATCATAACAAAAATATTATTCTAGGCTACAAAAGACAAGCATAGGATGGTATATTACTGGGGGATATTATTTTCAGTTTTCTCTATCTCCAGAAATACCGAGTTACTGGATTACCTCAGATGATTCCATCTCAGGATAAATTGGCATGTTACTTTACTAGTTTAGAATTTCCAGGACTCTCAAACAGACCCACATTTTCAAAGTAAAACTCATACTTCAAGCAATCATCTAGCTTTGAATCTCTGAGAGCTCGTTTTAAATGGTTCTTCAGATCTCAGAATGATTTCAGAGAGGTAAAACTTCTTAGATACTTCTGAATATAGATGTAAAAATCCTTCATAAAATACTAGCAAACCAAACCCAGCAACATATAAAAAGGATTATACACACAATGACCAAGTAGAATGTATCCCAGAAATGCAAGGTTGGTGTCAAATCTGAAAATCAATTAATGTAATATGTCACATCAGTAGAGAAAAAAGACCAAAAAACTCCCCACATGATCATCTAATAGATATAGAAAAAACATTTGACAAAATCCAACACCCTTTCATGATAAAAACACTTCACCAGCTAGGGATAGAAGGGAACATGCTCATCCGATAAAGAACATTTTTCTAAAAACTCACAGCTAACATTACACTTAATGGCAAAACACTGAATGCTTCAGTCTTCTACCCCGACCCAAACCAGGATCAGAAATAAGATACCATGTCCGCCCATAATTTCTATTGTACTGGAGGTTCTAGCCATGACAATTAGACAAGAAAAAGAAGTAAAAGCCACCCAGATTGGAAAGAAGGAAATTAAACTATCTCTATTTCCAGATGACATGATCTTGTATATATAAAATGCCAAGTAATCCACTAAAAAAAACTACTAGAACTGATTAATAAGTTCAGCAAGGATGCGGGATATAAGATCAACATACAAAAATCAATTGTATTTCTATACACTAGCAACTCTGACCTTTGGGCAAGCTGCTTAACATTTCTGAGCCACTGTTTCCTCAAACAATCTGAAAATGAAATTAAAAGATCAATTCTGTTTACAACATCAAAAATAACAAATTTAAAAAAGAAACGCATGACTTTTACCCTGAAAACTACAAACATTGTAGAAAGAAATTAAGGAAGACCTAAATAAGTGGAAAGACGTCCCATGTTTAGGGACCAGAGACTTAATATTGTTAAGATGGCTGTATTTTCCCAAACTGATTTACAGCTTCAGTGTAATTCCTATCAAAATTCCAACTAGCTTTTTAAAATAAATTTAAATTTAAATTTATATTTTTAAAAAATTGACAATCTGATTCTTTAAAATGCATGTGAAAATGCAAGTAAGCCAGAACAGCTAACCCAACCCTGAATGAATTAAAAAAACAAACAAAACAAAAAAAAAACCCCCAAAGTTGGAGGACTCAGACTTCCCAGTTTCAAATCTTATTACAGAGCTACAGTGAATAAGACAGTGTGATACTGGAAAAGAGTCCAGAAATAAACCTTTACATTGTCCACTGATGTCCCACAAGGTGTCAAGAAAATTATATGAGGGAAAAATAGACTTTTCAACAAATAATGCTGGTACCTCCGGATATTCACATGCAAAAGAATGAGGTCGCCTCAGAAACCTAAATGTAAGAGCTAAACTCTAAAACTCTTAGAAGAAAATATAGGAGTAAATCTTAATGAGCTTGGATTAGGCAAAGGCTTCTAAGATATGAGACCAAAAGCACAAGCGACAAAAGGAAAAAGAGATAAAGTGTATTTCATCATGTTTAGAAACTTTTGTATTTCAAAAGATAGCCTCAGAAAAGTTAAAAGACAACCCACAAATGGGAGAAGATATTGGCAAATCCTACATCTGATAAGGGACTCGTATCCAGTTACATAAAAACAACTCAGAAATAAAATGACAAATAACCCAATTGAAAAATAGATAAAGGATTTAAAGAGACGTGTTTCCAAATAAGACATACAAATGGCTAATAAGCATGTGAAGAGATGCTCAATGTCATAAGCCATTGGAAAATGCAAACTGAAGCCAAAATGAGACACTACTTCCACCCACCATGATACTATGATCAAAAAGACAGATTAATAGCAAATATTAAAGACGATGTGGAGAAACTGGAAATCTCACTCACTGCTGGGGATGAAGCCACCCTGGAGAACAGTTGAGCTGTTCCTAAAAATGTCAACCACAGAGTTACCAAAGGACCCAGAAATTCCACTCCCACTTCTCTACATACGAGAATGGAAAACAAATGTTCATACAAAAACCTGTAGGCAAATGTTCATAACAGCATTATTCATGCTAGCCCCAAAGTAGAAACAACCCAAATGTCCATCAATTGATGAATAAATAAAGAGTGATGTATTCCTACAATGGAATATTATTCAGATGAACTTTGAAAACATTATGCAAAGCGAAAGAAGCCACTCACAACAGACTGTGGGTTGCTTGAATCCATTCATCGGAAATGTCCAGAACGGGCAAATCTATAAAGACAGAAATCCTAGGGCTGGGGGTAGGGGAAATTGGGGGAAGTGGAGAGAGAGATTGCTAATGGAAATGGGGTTTCTTTGGGGAGTAATGAAATTGTTCTAAAGTTGATTGTGGTGACAGTTGCACAACTCTGAATATTAAAAACCACTGAGTTATACACCTTCAGTTAGTGAACTGAATGACATATAAACTGTACCTTGATAAAGCTGTTTTTAAAAACCATTGGAGATCCTATTTACCTGTCACATCAAATCCAGCCTCCATTGCCAAAAAGATGTGATGGAAGACACCGAGAGATGCCATTTTTGATATTATGGGGGCGGGGGGGTGGGTAAAACTGAAGTTTGGGACAGTAATTGGCGGTATCATGGCTGGGACTGCTGAAATCCTGCCCCATCCCATCCACCCTTCGATTCCACATGAGGGTGGTCAATGATGGGCAAAGGCACGTGGGGAAAAGGCGCCGCTTTATTAAGTGGGCTTGTGCCAGAAACCTCATTTTAGAACGCTTCACTAAGCACGGCTGAGACTGACCACTCAGCCCAGTGGCTCTCAGACCAGCGGCACCAGTATCACTTGGGAACATGGGAGACATGCAAATTCTCCGGCCCGCCAAGACTTACGGAATGAGAAACTCTGGGATGGAGCCCAGTAATACATGTTTTAACAAGCCTTCCAAGGGATTCTGATACAGCTCAAGTCTGAGAACCACTGATTTAGCCTAAAGCCTAGGGGACCCCCGTCTCATGATCTCACAAACCCTGGCCAGGTCCCTGCTACAGGAGGGACCTGCACGAATATACCAACTATTTCTTACGCCCCATCCCACTTTCTCTTGTCCTTCATTTCTGCTCTGGCCGCTATGATGGCAGCTGGCCGGCTGCACACAGGTGTGTCTGGAGAGTCCCTCACTGCAGCTGCACCCGGCACCTCTTGCCTTCCCCCCGGGGGCTTCTCGAGTGGCTGCGGGAGCCCGCTCAGCCATTCTATCACGTGTGCACATCTGGAGTGAGGGGATATCACCACCTCCGGGTATGGGACTCAGGAGATAAATGCACCCCGGTGCAGCACGGCAGGCCGGCCATTTCAGCCTCCTTTCCCATGTTCTCCGCAGGACTGAGTTCCTATTATCCACAGTTATCACCAGCTCATTAACCCCTGGATTTGCTTTCCTTGTTTACTTTCTCAATCCTCCACTCCTTGGGATGAAGTACCCACGTAAGCCCTTGTTTCAGGCTCCGCTTTCTGGGGGACCCAGGCTACGTCACAGAGCCTTGTGAACCTGGGATCGAAATGCCAAGTGCTCGGACCAATCATGTCAGTTTCCTGCCTCCTACAGAGGATCAGGAAATCGATTGGGAAACTGAGCCTGGCTTGAGGAGGGGAGAGCTCCTCTCTCCCTCTTCCGGATGCTAATTCGGGATGACGCACAGTTTTCAGTGACGATCCTAAATAAATTATTACTTTGTCTCCAAGCTAGAATCACAGACAAGATATAGGGGGGAATAGAGGAATCTGAATGAGAGTCAAGAGTTCCAGCTGTGTGAGTCTGGGCATGCTTTCCGCGAGCAGGCCGAAAGTCAGCCCCCGTGTGTTCTGTCCCTTGTTGCACACCCTTGTGGGTGTGGATACCTCATTCTCCTGGTCTGTGAAGTGAGAGGCTTGGACGGGAAGCCTCAAGGTCTCACCCGGCCCCGGCTGCCCCTGGTTCTGTTTCTGGAGAGATGTGCAAATCACACGGCCTGAAAAACACATTGGAAATGGGGAAAGGTGTATCCTCAAAACCCACATCAGATAGGGGCTTGCTCTGCTCCCACCCCACCCCAACAAGCTGAACTTTCCAGAACCAGGACCTTGCCTGTGGTACTCACGGCCAGCACCTGTGGCCGACTCATGCGCAGAATAGCCCTTCTATGAGTATGTGTGCCGTGAAATGTGTCTCTTCCCATGAGAAAAAGAACATCTACAAAATTTCTAACAGAATCCAGCTCTGTCTTATACTCTAAGAGGTGGGGGGATTGGCTGTTTCTTTTGGGGGGACCCCGTAACCTGTACTCACTAGCACAGAGATGTTACTGCTCTGCTGATGGGAAACGAGGTTTTTGAAAAATCATCTGTGTCTTTGGGAGCATCCTTCTCCTCTGCCTTTATCGTCAGGGACGATACCCTGGATACTGACAGTCAACTCCAAGTCCTTCTTTCTCCCTGAACCTCTAATATTCCAGCCAGGCCTGGCCTTCACATCGACTGAGAGCTAGCTGCCCAGGTCTTGGACATCTTCATCCCTCCCTCTGCCCTCTCCTCCCCCCAGGTCTAAGCATCCTCATGATGGATGGCTCCCCCTCCCCTCAGAGACAGCCCCTCCCAGAGGACTTTGGCTCTTCAGTGATTTAATATTTATATGGCTAAAGGCTGCAGCTCTGTGAATCCAGCTTTCTGGTAGACACCTCTGCCTTTCTGTGCCCTGGAGCGGCCGCAGTACTTCTGGAGGCTCTGGGGTTGGCAAGCAAAGAATAAAGCAGCGGGGCAGGGAGGGGAGCGTCTCCCCATCACCCCACCCCACTCCAGCAGTGACATCAGCACGGAGGTCATTCAAGAGCTGGATGAAAATTAGCCAGAGAGACGGGACAGCCTGGGGATGCACAGTGGCCTCTTGAGAGGCTCTGGGGAAGATGGGAGGGGGCACAGCAGGTGGGCTGCAGGAGGCTCCCACCTCTGGGCTGCCCCCCAGCCCCTGCCCTTCCCCTGCTGCTCAGGTTGGCTCAGGACTCCCAGGGCTCTTCTCTATGGCTGGGCCAGGCAGCTGGGGGAGGCGGCAGAGCCCCTTGGGGTGGTGTCCACTGCCTGCCCCCCAGAAACACTGCGCCTGGTGGAACGTGGGCTGCTGGCGGGGGGAGACTGTGGAAGTGATCTCACCCACCCCTACGGCTTCAGGCCCAGCCAGGCTAATAGAACACAGTCCACTGGTTTGTCCTCAGGTATGAATCCCCAGTAACCTGCATCCGGTCCCACCGTTCTCACTTCCGGATGGGCAGGTTTGGGGTTCAGCGCGCTGCTGCCCTTGAATCCCCTTCCCTTTACTCTAGACTCAATAGGGACAGGGCGCCAATAATACCACCCCCAGAGGACGCATCCAATTCATTCTGGAAGACTACCGCGTAATCAACAGCGACATCGCTAGTCTTCCCCGTGACAGTCTGCTGTAAGTGGGATCGCCAAGCGCACCTTACGGGCACTAGGACCACAGAATAGGGAAGAACAGAGCTTGACTGTTAGTGGGGCGCAGACTCTGGAGCCAGGCGGTTGGGGTTCAAAGTGTAGCTCCGCCTTGCGCAGGTTAATTAACCGCTCTGTGCCTCTGCTGTGTCATTTGTAAAATGGGCCTAATAAGAGCATCTTCTTTATAGGGTTGTTTTGAAAGACATATGAAGGCTGCCAGTGTTTGCTGCCGCCACCACCACCATCATCATTGCTGTTATTGCAATAACACTGTAGAACGCCGGGGTCACGGGCCCTGAGACAAACTCAGCCCTCAGTCCCCCAAACACCGCCCCATCCCTGTTCCCAGGATCTGTGAGGGAGCGCATCTCAGCCAGAGGCCTGACCGACACGGCTGTCCTTCAGGAGGTGGGGCAGGATTCTTGCGGCCATTCACCAATTATCGTCCACAGGAGAGACTTCAGAGGACTCTTTTTAAAAATTATTTATGGCTGCTTTTGGGTCTTCGTTGCTGCACGCGGGCTTTTCTCTGGTTGCGACGAGCAGGGGCTACTCTTCGTTGTAGTGTGCAGGCTTCTCATTGCGGTGGCTTCTCTTGTTGTGGAGCACGGGCTCTAGGCGCGCAGGTTTCAGTAGCTGTGGCACGCGGGCTTCAGTAGTTGTGGCTCGCGGGCTCTAGAGCGCAGGCTCGGTAGTTGTGGCACACGGGCTTAGTTGTTCCGCGGCACGTGGGATCTTCCCGGACCAGGGCTCGAACCCGTGTCCCCTGCATTGGCAGGCGGATTCTTAACCACTGCGCCACCAGGGAAGCCCCAGAGGACTCTCAGGGCAGCATCGTGCCCGGCTGAGAGCCAGCCCTGGACCAGTCCAGCTGACCAGCAGAGCTCCAGGGGCCGCAACCTTTATAACCCCACCACATCCCATTTTTTTCCTTTTTGTCTCCCTGGGGACTAGCTGGGACAGATGGTCACCGCATGTCCACTATTCTAGTTGAGCACCCCCAAAACACTCTGTGATCCCAGCCTTGTAACGGGGGCCTTATGTAACGGGGGTGTCACCTCTTTGGAGTGGAGATGATCTTGGAGACTTCCTTTCTGTGCTGCATTGTCCACAAAGATGACCGCCAACAATTCCTCCCATTCCTATACCTGCAGTGTCAACTCCATCTAGAGGGAGTGTCTGCCTTCCCTCCCCCTGAATCTGAGCTGGCCTTGTAAAATGCTTTGGCCAACACTCTGAAGCAGAGGCAACGCTTTGCCGGGTCTGGGTCTAGGCCTTGAGTGGCTTGGAAGCTTCAGCTTTAGCCTTCTCAGAACTCTTTAGCCACCACGTAAGGAAGCCTGGCCTAGACTACTGATTGATGGCATCACAGAAGAGAGAAGCCCAGACTTCGGGGCCTAGATGAGCCCAACCCCCAACCGCCCCACCAGCCGATGCAACCACAGGGGTGACCTCAGGCAAAAACCAGCCAGCCAACCCTCAGAACTGCAAGAAATAATAACGTGTTGTTGTTTTAATTCACTAGGTCTTGGGATAGTTTGTTACGCAGCAATAGATAACTGATACACTTCACAAATCCCCAAACCACTGCCCATTCCCAGTCCGTTTGTGCTCAAGCTTACATCCTCATGCCTACAGAGTCACTGAGAATTCACATGCTCTCAAGGTTTAAAATGATAAAGGGAACAATAGACACAGGCAGGCAAAGCACAGGTACCTAGTTTCATTACTTAATTAGCTTGACACAATTAGAATAGTAATTAGCTCCTACCAGGGTGTCCCTTTGTCTCTCTCCTGGGCCCTCTTTACGAGCAATTCTGGAACTCTCCTGACTTTTCTGGCATGTCCTTACCTTCTACCTGAGCTCCAATTCGAATGTCTTTCTCCGTTTCCTTAACTTGCAAAGCACTTTGAACCCAGGTCACAGGTCCATGCCTCTATGTCAGAACTGCTCCCTCTCCATGGCCACCAAATACAAAGAGGGAAAATCTCCCCTGGGCTCCCGCTGGCCGAATCCTTGGGCCTCAGCCCACTTCCACCCGCACGCTTAATCCCTGCAGCCACGCTCTCCGGCACTGCTGGGGAGAAGAGGGCTGGAACGGAATCCTCGCAGAAAATCTGTCTCACTGTGGCCTGTGCAGTCAGCGGCTGGGCTTTTTTATCTTATTGCGTGGTGAGCGGAATATAACTACATCAAACTGTGTAAACACTGAGAGGGCTGCTAATTTTCACACTTAGCCCCCCAAAAACTATTTTTTTAAATTACTATACACACAAATGAAACAATTTTTGTAGAAAAAATAGAAACCACAGACACCCCCCAAAAGGGGGTGAATCGCTCATAATCCTGTTGAAATAACTCCAGTCAACATTTGGAGATGATTATTCCAGATCTTTTCACTCACACTGAAATAATTATAGTGAAAACAATTTGATCATGGTGAGTATACTAATTCTTGATCTGCTCACTTCATTCAGTATATTCTGAACAGACCTTCATGTCAACACATACACACTGGCAACACATTTAATGGAATGGGGGGCAATTTAGTGCCTCATTACTTTCTACTGTCTGGATGGACCACACACAGCCGGGTGCCTGTTGGTTGGTTTGTTTCAGTGAATCCCCTATTGCTGGGTATCCATATTGCCCCTATTTTAAACGTTATTGTTGGTAATACACATGGATGATTGTAGTTTTACGCACATCATTCAATTAATTCACTAAGCCCTGTCATTGTACATTTAGGTTATGCCCAGTTTTTCAATAATTTAAACAGCACAACATCTTTTTCATGTATCTCTGCAGTTTCCACAGTAAACTGTAAGGGAACAAGGCTGGCGCTGTTTGCTAAAATTCAACGTCACCTTGAACCACAAATCACAGAACAGCCAATTAAAAGACTGATAAACCTTTCGTTAAAAGCCTTCTGGGTGGTTGTACAGTAGAAACTAACACAACATCGTAAAACAACTATAATCCAACAAAAAAAAATTTCACATCTCCTAATGTCGAAAGAATAAAACTCATCAGAGCTTAAAAAGAAAAACAAACAAAGCCTTCTGGGATGAAGGGGACTTGCTGAGCGGCTGTGGCTCTAGGATACGGGGTCTAGGTTGCTTTTCCACGAGTAGCTGCTTCCTGGCCCATCACTCCGGGGCAAGAGGCCCAAACGATTATGGAGCTGGGAGGAGGGGCGAGGAAGAGGAAGAGGCGCCCCAGCGTCCTCAACAGCGGAGGGATGCCATGCCCCTACCTAGTCTGCGTACAGCTGCTGAGGACCATGTCTTCGTGTGCTCCACCCACTGCCAAAGCCCTTACCCAAGGCAGATGCCGAGTCCAGAAACACCTCCCTCAACCATGAAACTCTCTACATCGTTCCTACCTGCACCCTGGTGCCAGGTCTCAATCACCTCTTCCTGGGTCATTGCAATGGTCCCCGATGGACACCTGTGCTCTCACCACTTATCTTCCAAGGCTCCCTAAAGCTCAGACCTTGCTACTCCCCTGCTCAATCCATGGTCATGAGTAAAAGCACTTTCTGTACTGGGCACTGTTGGATGCATGAATGAAGAAAGAAACAGCGAACCAACGATTACTATAGGTCAGCTAGTTCGCCAGGGGCTCAGGGAACAAAGGTGAAGCAGTGATGGCTCCTCGTCCCCCAGGAAGCCACGTATAAGACAGGCAAGCAGGGAATTCCCTGGTAGGTCCAGTGGTCAGGACTCTGAGCTTTCACTGACGAGGGCCCCGGGTTCAATCCCTGGTCAGGAACTAAGATCCCACAGGCCGTGCAGTGTGGCCAAAAAAAAAAAAAAAAGAAAAGAAAAAAGACGGGCAGAGCAGCAGTAGGACAGCAGTGGGACACAGCTGTCCAAGAGCCAGGTAGGAATGCCACGAGAAGGCGTTCAGAGGCATCTCCCTGCACCTGGCCAAGCAGAGCCAACCTGAAGCCCAGAATCCATGAGCTGATTCTCAAAGGAGAAGGGAGAGTCTGTCGGAAGGACAAAGCAGGCGCCCGCCTTCCTGTGCCTGGATGGAAAAGCCGCATTTCCCAGGAAGAACTGGCTTCTTTTCGCCCATGCGATTCACCCACCCCACCGCATGTCCAGGCCCCTGACGGACAGGTCTCGGAGTTGCCAGCCTCCCACGTCAAATGCGCCAGGTGTCTGCCTGCCTTACTGCCTCAGGGTTTTGCCCAGTCACGTTCAAACGCAACCCAGAAGTGCCGGGAACTAACGCAGCAGGTGCTGGGAACAGGTGGCCAAATGGGAGCCCCTCCCTGCACCTCCCAGGGCAGCAGTCTGGGGGCGCGTGCCGCGTGGTGCCCCGGAGGGTCCCCCGGGGGCTGGATTCCAGCTTCCCCCAGGGTAACCCGCTCACTCCCACATCCTGTACCAGCGGCACTGTGCCCACTCCTCGCTCCTGCCCCCTGGACCCCCTCCCAAACAGATGACCTATGGCCAAGTTCAGGCTTCAGACTCTGCTTTGGGGAACACCTAAACTAAGACACACTCTAATCCTCTCTGCGATTTGGGGGGTCCTAAAGAAGCTCTGGGGCTCAGCCTTAGATGGAGGGATCCACGGAGGAAAGGCAAGGCGAGTCCACGTGAGCTTCAAGTCTGGCTCATCCTCGTCTGACGCCATACTCCTCCCACCTCGCCTCACACAGGCTCCCTTGAACTTGAGGAATCCTAGTGTGTTCTTAACACCTCTGCACTGCCTGCCCTGGAGGAAGTTCGCAGACGCTGGAGCAGCTCCCACATGGGTCTGTTTAATGACTTTCTGGAAGGAACCAGAGGTGACACGATCACTGCAGAGTGTCACAGTGTGGCAGCTCTGAATCCCTGCGCCCTGGGCGACTGGAGAAGACGACGACAGATGGTACCTGTCAGGCCTTTAATTGCAGGATGTTCCTCGGAGATGGTCGGGCAAAGGCTTGCTCGTGGCTTGGCTCCTGTCTCATCCCCGACAGAATGGAGGGTGGGGGGAGCTTCTCGCATCCCCTGCTCATTGGCCTCCTCAAGCCCCGGCTGTGGGACGTGGAGAAGCTTCGTCACGGGGTCAGGGTGAGCATGGACATCCCGGGGTGACAGCTGCAGGACATGCCTCGTGAGCTCAATATTGGGGTCCCTCGGGGGTCCACCCTCTCCTCTCCCTCTCCCCTCCGACGGCTTTCTTCGCTGCCCCTTTAGTTCTCAATATGCCTCCCCTCCCCATGCCCGCATAAGGCTATTTAGGCAAAACAGGTACGTAAGGACCACAGCCATAAAACAGAGGAACGTACAGAGTTAGCTATCACTGCATAACACTCCACGGGTTTACAGGGTACCACACGCAGGGCTCATTTGGACCTCCAAGTGATGCTGTGTCATAAACACTATTGTGACCCCCATTCTACAAATGCAGAATAGGAAGCTCAGAGAGGTTCCCTGACCTACTAAAAGTCGCCCAGCCAATGCTGGGTGGCTGGAAAGGAACCGAGTCTGCCCTCTTTCCTCTGTGCTCATTGGAACCTCAGGCACCTGATAACTTCTGGGGGAAATCCCATTTTCCTTGGGCAGGAAGTTCGTTGAGACTCTCTGCCTCAAGAACTTTTCTACAGAGCGGCCCAGGGAGACAAGGGAAGAAGGAACCATGCACTGGGTGTCCCTGCAGCCTCTCCCCTCACTGGCCTTCGCTGGCCCCGCTGCACCAGGTCCACTGCTCCGCTGCCCACGGGCCCTGCCGTCAAGCACAGAGCAGGAGCTTTCCACGCCTCTCCTCTTCTGTTCCCTTGTTCACCCAACACCTGTCTGTCACTGTCCCCCCGTGGCTGCACTTCCTGAGGCTCTGGAGTACAGTCCCCAGGGAGAAGCAAGCATCCAGACACCTGCCACCTGCCACCAGGACGGGTATTCCGCCACGTGAGGACCAGCCTGCAAGGCCAGCGGAGGACGGGGCTCTGTGATGGAGGGGAAAGTCCTGCACTCGCACCTGCATCCCCTGGTTCCAGGACTGTCACTGTTTCCGAGAAGCACGGACCACGCTCTCTCTGCAGCCTGAGGGAAGATCCTGAAGAGGCACCTGGCAGCACCCACAAGAGGTTTAAACATCCTCCAGCAAGTCCTGCCCGAGCCAGGGTTCCACCCGCGCTGGCTCAGAGCACCGGGGGCCGAAATGATGTTGTTGGAGCTGAGGGCTGGGCTTTCGGGAAGCCTCTTAAGGCTCCTGGGCAAGGGATGGTGGCACCGTGCAGCTCTCCCCTCCCCGCCCTCGGACAGGCCCCCTCACGCCTGCAGGGAGGACCAGTCCTGGCCAGGACTCCAGCTCGGCTCCGATATCAAACCTAGACCTACACGTCCCGTGCTGTGCTGGGGGACAGAGGGGGCCAGCTGTGTGGTGGTCACCAGGATCCTCTTGGGGACGCTGCTCCTCACGTGGCTGTGCTCAGGGGGGATGGCCACCCTGTGCGTCTGATGCAGACAATGGCTTTCAGGCTCCGGGGAGTGGTTCTCATGTGCTCTCAATGAGCTGTTTTTACTCACAACACTTCTACCACCGAATGCGTGGGTTTCCACACCAAGCAGTTCTCCCGTTCTCTGGGGGCGACACCAGCTGGGTGCCCTCAGTTCAATTCAACAATGACGCTATCCACCTGGAGTCAGTGTCAGATCGCATAAGTTAAGGGCCACCCCCACTGCAGACTCCAATGGCAAGTCCCACTCCTGGGCCCCCCCTACTTCTGAGGAACTGGCTATAAACCCAGGGTTCCCATGATCCCCTTCTCAGTTTGATAATTTGCTAGAACAGCTCACAGAACTCAGGAACATGCTTTAGCTGTTGTCACCAGTTCATTATAAAGGATGCAACTCAGGGACAGCCGGATGGAAGACATCTACAGGTCAAGGGAAGGGAGGGCAGAGATGCACAGAGCTTCCATGACCCCTCCGGACGCACACCCTCAAAGCACATCAGAGGGTTCACCAACCCAGAAGCTCTCTGAACCCCATTGTTTAGGGGTTTTGTGGCGCTGTCATCACATAGGAACGACGGATGAAATCACTGGCCACTGGTGACTGAACTCAATCCCCTGCCCTTCTCCCTTCTCTGGAGGGCAGGGCAGGGGGTGTGAGAATAGCAAAAGTTCCAAGCTTCTAGTCATGGCTTGGTCTTTTCGGTGACCAGTGCCCATCCTAAGCTATCTAGGGTCCCACCAAGAGTCTCTTCATTAAAATAAAAGATGTTCCTATCATCCCTCACCCTTAGGAAATCACAAAAGTTTTAGGAGCTCTGCTTCAGGAACTGGGGATAGACCAAATACACAGTTCTTATCAGGCCACTCTCTTCAGCCCTTTGGCTGTCACGGGTCCCCTCTTCATGTGGACCAGAGGAACCCACCCATCCTTGAGCATCACGGGACAGGGCATAAATATTCCCTATAATGCAAGACCTGTCCAAGTCCTGAAGCAACACCAGGAGGGAGCCATGACTCGTGGGTTCCCATCACACCAAGAAGCAAGCCACCCACCGGCAGCTGCTGCACACGTGCCTCCCTCTGCAGTTCATCAGAAGGTTCCTGCTCTCACCACCTCATTACAGAGACGGCTCCTGGGCACCGTGCTGGCAATATAGGCGTCCACCACCACCCGGGAGGCAATGACACCACAACACTCCTGCTCTCACCACCTCATTACAAAGACGGCTCCTGGGCACTGTGCTGGCAATATAGGCGTCCACCACCTCCCGGGAGGCAATGACACCAAAACACTCCTGCCCTCACCACCTCATTCCAAAGACGGCTCCTGGGCACTGTGCTGGCAATACAGGCGTCCACCACCACCCGGGAGGCAATGACACCACAACACTCCTGCTCTCACCACCTCATTACAAAGACGGCTCCTGGGCACTGTGCTGGCAATACAGGCGTCCACCACCTCCCGGGAGGCAATGACACCAAAACACTCCTGCAGGCTTCAGGGCCGTGATTTTTCTAAAGCAACAGAAGTGCCGTAACCACTGATCCTATACTGTCACAAAGCGCTGCATGGACATGATTCATCCGCTTTGGTTTAAAGCGCTCTAAACCTGGAGGAGGTGGATCCCAGGGGAATTCCATGGAGCCTGGTCTGCAGGAAAGGGGAAAATGGCAAAGGCAATGGAGAGCGAACGTGAAACGTGAGCTGGAGCAAGGGAGACAGGCCTGGGCTCACCCCCTTCCATCAAACATGGCCTGTGTCCACCCTGCATCACGGGAGGCGGGAAGGGCCAGAGCTGGGTCTCGTTTACAAATGACAAGGAACAAAGGAGCTTTTTCAAAAGTTTCTGGGGTCCACGGAGCTGAGCCAAGCTGTGATCACAGTGCACGTTTATTCCTAAGGGTCTAGATAAAGAATTCATCATCTTACCCAGAGGGATGGACAAAAAGCAAGCTGTCCCCAGTCTACGGTGCCCAGAGTGGCAAAGAGCTGGTGGAAAACCAGAGAAAGCCCACAGACGACTCATCCAGCTAGAGGAAGGTAACCACGTTATTATCTTTCCTTTTTTTTCAACCCTGGCGCTTGTGTCTATTGGTGTCAATGAGACCGGTAACATTTTAATTAGGATGCTCGCCTGGAAGAGAAGCAGTGGGGGGAGGACTGTGGTGTTTGGATACTTGAATCCATAACTCCTGCGGCTGTAAGTGCATACAGCTAATCAAGGAGAGGGTGTGTGCATGGGGGGTGGGGAGGGGAAGGAGGGAGGAAGGGAGGCGAACGAGATGGATGGGAGCTCAGGCACAAAGAGAAGAAAGGAAGGGACTGAGGTCGCCTGGCCGCGCGTGTGTCTGTGAATGAAAGAGACACAGAAAGGGAGAAGCTGCTACTGAAGGCTTGTGTTTGTGTGCAGAGCCCAGAGGGTCAGAGGGAGGAGGGAGAGAGATGACCATGAGACTGGAGGTTGGTGTGTGAGACAGCTGGACGGAGAGGAAGACGGAAATAAGGAAGTGACCAAAGTCTCTGTGTGTGTGTGTGTGTGTGTGTGTGTGTGTGTGTGTGTGTGTTTAAAAGAGAGAGAATGAACTGTGTGTATATGAGCTGTGTAAGAAAAATACAGATGCAGGAAGAAAAGAAAGAAAGCAAGCTTGTACGTGAAGCAGAGAGCAGGCTGGTGTGTTGTGTTTAAGTGTGAGTTCACGTATGGCTGTGTGCTTCGGCCCATGCGTTTGGTTTAATGCATGCTGTCTTTTCTGTTTTAAGTGTATATTGTTTGTTTTCATTTAAAAAGTAATACAGAGTCATTAGAGATAGGAATATATATATAACACTAAAAGCAGGAAAAAAAATCACCCAGAACAAAAGACGCAGCCTTTGCATTTTTTTCTCAAGTGCAGTTGTAAACCCTATTTAATTGGACTTCTGAATTCAGTGGTGAAATTCACCTGAAATAACTTACATTAAGCGTTCTGCAAAGGGCCCAGCTGAGAGTAAGCATGCGGTAAATGCTGTGCTTAGTTTATGTTGTCTTTTTTTGGCCTGTGCTTTCCTGAGGAGGAAGCTTTTCTCAAGGAATTTCTGATGTGCCTTGACAGAGCTGACCAAATCAAGTAGGGTAATAATAAATGAGGAGATCCCTGCCTCTGAAGCTTCATCCAGATGACACTGGGACTGGGTGACAGTCCCCGTGAGTGGCTCATTCAGCCCAGCTGAGGGGTCCCGCGCAGGGGCTACCCCTCCGGACCTCTGGATGGGGGCCCATCACCTCCACTGCAAGGACTGTCAGCCTGTGTTCCTAACTTCGGTGATCTCTTGGTTGGCTAGAACTTCACATCTATTATTTCCCAAGATCATGCACATGCAAGAACGACATCACTTGTCTCTGGAGGTGAAAGATGTTTTGTCTGGGTGTAAAGTTCCCAGAGCAGGGCTTCGAACCCTTACAACTGTGGCTCACCCCGGCTCACAAAATCACAACCATGGGACACTTCTCTTTTGTCTTCTGGCCTTTGATATCAGACAAAAGGCAAAGGCCAGCCTGAGTTTTATTACTTTGAATATACAATCATTTTAACATCACCTTAAATAACTGATGCTTCCTGAATTTTTTAACCTTGTTGGTATACTCCAGTCATCTGGCAAGGTGCTCTAGGCACAGGTCTTTCCCTTTGATGTTTGCCTGTAATGAGTATTCTTTTAACAAGGACTCCAGGGGAGCTCTGGGAAAGTGATCTGTTCACATCCTTGATTCTCAAGCCTCTAAGATTGTTGTGGAATTTCTTTAAGAACAGCTCGAATTGTAGCCACTCTTCTGTCTTTTCGATCTCTGATCTCTCATTCTCCCTCTCTTGTCTCTAGCATGATCCTCAGAATATGTGGGAAAATTCTCAATTTACCATCCTCATGACTAACTAGATTCTTCTGTATGTAGGTTTTACTTCTACTTGCTCCGGCATCATCTAGCACAGGTGGAATGGGTGTGAGTTTTCATCTGCCTAGAATCCCTAACTTCAGGGAACCACCTCTTTCCATGGCAACTCCCCATCACCCTGGCGGCTCAGACGGGAGGTCCCTCCTCCCCTGAGTCGCAACTGCACGATCAGTCTGGTCAATCAGAGGACCCCCAGCCCCCTGAAGTTGGCTTAGATATGGGCCAAACCAAGACAGGTCAACCGAGATTTTAACCAGAACCTGGGAACATTTGCTGGAAAGATAAGGAAAGGACTCACTTTCCTCTGGGATACAAAGCTGTAAGGATTATGCAAGTTGGGGGTTTGGGGGGCCATTTTCCCCTGATATGGCAACAGCTTGCCCAAGAATGAAGTCAAGAAAACCGGGGGGGGGGGGTGCGGAACTGAGAACTGAAAACATCATTCCACCACCTTGATCCAGGTGTGCCCGACTCATTACACACGATGAGCCAATACATTCCTATTTTAGGCTGGTTTTTCCTACCCGACAACCACTAAGAGTCCAGACCAGAGCAGCTGATTCTGCTGGACTGTGATGGGATTTTCTCCTGCACCCACTGACTGGTTCTCGAAGACTTCCTTAATGAAAACAGTATAAAAAGAAAGCTGTAACAACCAGCGTATTTGTTCCCAAGGCTCTTCCTAACTCCACGCTTATCTAAAACTATTTCCTCATGGACATCACAGATTCTAAGATGTACTGTGCCATCGCCCATGTCTTTGCCCCCTTCCCTGTTTTCTGGAGTCTGCACGGAAGAGTCAGGAAGGGAAGGGCCAAAGACTTGTCACTTGGAGAGAAGATGGATGCCCAGTTTGTCTGGAAGCTATGATTGCTCAATCAGTGGGCAGCCACTGAAATAACAGTGAATGCTAATCCTGCATACATTCATTCTGCACACTGGATGCCAAGTTACATTTTTAATCCCGTTCCAACAACTTTGTAATTAGTGGAAATTCCTCCAAGATTCTGACAGCAGGTTGACTCACAGTTGAGTCCACAGCGGGTGGACTCACCCAGCCGTCCACGCGTGGTTGTACTTCCTTGTGTCTTCATAGGCCTCTTGATGGAAAGTTGGAAGAGGCTACACCAGGAGCCATTCACCAGACAGCATTTAAAGCTGGAAGCCCTGCCATCTTTTCTTTATTCCCTCTTTGAAGACAGTCAACAGCCATTTTAAAGCACACGCGGGTGATAATAACTTAGAGGACTAGGAGGGGCAAATGTGCTGAGAGATGTCTTGAACATCTTCGGCACACGCGTTACAAGAGCACTGTTTTATGTACTGTTATGACCATTATTATTAGCGGTGGAATCACATTTCAGCAGCAGGACCCTTTTTTTTTTAATTTTTTTTTTTTAAAGAAGATGTTGGGGGTAGGAGTTTATTAATTAATTAATTAATTTTTGGCTGTGTTGGGTCTTCGTTTCTGTGCGAGGGCTTTCTCTAGTTGCGGCGAGCGGGGGCCACCCTTCATCGCGGTGCGCGGGCCTCTCACTATCGCGGCCTCTCGTTGCGGAGCACAGGCTCCAGACGCGCAGGCTCAGTAGTTGTGGCTCACGGGCCTAGTTGTTCCATGGCATGTGGGATCCTCCCAGACCTGGGCTCAAACCTGTGTCCTCTGCATTAGCAGGCAGATTCTCAACCACTGCGCCACCAGGGAAGCCCACAGCATCAGGACCTTTACGTTCACTGATCTCTCCACCAGGAACCCTGGGTCCCACATGGCCTCAGGCGCACTCCGCCATTCCGTTCAGCTCTTTATTGAAAATGTCACCTCCTTCGGGATGGCAATCCAATGAGACCCCCTCTCCATCACTCTCCATCACCCCTTCCCCTGCTCCATGTAATTCTGCTCCATCGTATTTATCTCCACCGGACTTAATGCATGCATACCTCGGAGATGCTGTGGGCTCACTTCCAGACCACCACAATAAAGCAAATATCGCAATAAAGCGAGTCACATGAACTTTTTGGTTTCCCAGTGCATATAAAAGTTATGTTTACACTATTCTGCAGCCTATTAAGTGTGCAGTAGCATTATGTCTAAAAAAATCAATGTACATACCTCAATTTAAAAATACTTTATTGCTGGGGCTTCCCTGGTGGCACAGTGGTTGAGAGTCCGCCTGCCGATGCAGGGGACACGGGTTCGTGCCCCGGTCCGGGAAGATCCCACATGCCGCGGAGCGGCTGGGCCCGTGAGCCATGGCCGCTGAGCCTGCGCGTCCGGAGCCTGTGCTCCGCGACGGGAGAGGCCACAACAGTGAGAGGCCCACGTACCGCAAAAAAAAAAAAAAAAAAAAACCCTTTATCGCTAAAGATGCTGACCATCATCAGAGTCTTCAGCGAGTCAATCTCTTTGCAAGAGTAACATCAAAGATCACCAATCACAGATCACCCTAGTACCTATAATAATAACGAAAACATCTGAAACATTGCGAGAATTATCAAAATGTGACACAGAAACACGAAGTGAGCAAATGCCATTGGAAAAATGGTGTTGATGGACTCACTTGATGGAGGGTTGCCACAAATCTTTAATTTGTAAAAAATAAAAAAAAAATGCAATATCTGTGAAATGCAGTAAAGCGAGATACGCCTTATGTATTTATTTATTTCTGTACTGTCTGTGTCTCTCCATGAGAGAAAGACTATTTTATGACTTGTACTTTTGGTTGAATTTTTTGTTAAATTACTCTTGTTGACTGTTTTATACGTTACAAAACACACAACTTATTTATTGTTACCTAAGTACCAGCTACTGTTCTAGCACTTTACATGTATTAACTCAATCCTCGAGAAAATCTTGTAAGACGGGTGCCACGATCCCTCCCATTTTCAGATGGAGAAACCAAGGCACAGAAAGGTTCACGAAATTGCCTGAGGTTATGCAACCGGTAAATGTCAGAGCAGGGCTTCGAACCCTTACAACTGTAGCCCCAGAGCTGTGCTCTGAATTGCCTCACCCCATGCAAAATGATCCTCTAGGGTCTATTACTATTATCTATCGTTGTCACTCTTTACCGATGGTGAGACCCGAGCCCACAGAGGTGAGGGCACCGCCCTCAGGTGGCGCCGTGGAGAATCTGCGCTCCCCACAGGCCGCCCGGAACCCAATTTCCAGGCCAACCTGCTGTACTTTATTGTACTTCATTTGCTGCCCGCATCAACCCCTTGACACAGTTTCCATCATCTCCACTTGACAGATGAAGAAATGGAGGCTTACAGCACTTAGAAGACTGTGTCAAGGTTGCAGAGCTAGTAATTGACAAAGTAATTTTAAAATAAACTATAAGTCGCACCAAGAAGAGTGAAAGAGCCTTTCATTTATTAAAAAAGATGTTTTTAGGACTTCCCTGGCGGTCCAGTGGTTAGGACTCCGCGCTTCCACTGCAAGGGGGTGCGGATTCGATCCCGGGTTGGGGAACTAAGATCCCGCGCGCCGCGAGGTGCGGCCAAAAAAATTTTTTTTTTTAATTATTAGAAAAAGATGCTTTTAAGTGTATTAAAACATACGTGTGTGCATGTGTGATGCTTCTAGAGGAAGTCTGGATTGGAGAGCTTCAACATTCGTCTTTTCTCACATGCTGCTATCTCTTTACTTTAGCATCACTGTATTTATATTGGATTTACTGCTGCCATGGTGGACACATGTCACCAGTAAGGTAGACAGAGCTTCTCTCTCCTACCCTTGGAGTCCTGGAGCCTCTCGAAGCTAGAGCACTGGGGCATAACCACCCTCTCCTTTCTCTGATGGGGAAACTGATCCTCAGGGCAGGGAAATGACCGGCCCAAGGTCATCAGTTAGTGAGCAGTAGAAACCCTTACTGTTAACTAGAGGTAACGTACAGTCACAGACTCTCGGAGCCGGAAAGACCCCTAGAGATTATCTAAGCCAACCCTCTCACTGTGCCACTGAAAAAGTTAGGCTCTCAGAGGAAATAATATTTCCAGGTTTAGCGACTCAAATCAATGTCTCTTGACATCAAGCTTATTCTTTTTCCCCCAACATGGTACACTTTCCTATAATTATTTTTGCTTCTCCAGACTACAAAACATAAAAGTAGATGGGAAAGAATTATTGTCATTTCACTTCCTAATTCTGTCTTGTTTTAAGACAGTCAAAACACCTCTTTCCCTTATTGTTTGGGACAAGGTTCCTCTAACAAGAATGGGCTCGATTCCCTTTGGTGTTGTAAAGCTCGCTTCCACCTAAGGAGCCTGTCTTTTGTCAGTGCCCTGGAATTAGGGGCTGGAATTCCAGATGGAGCCGGACAAGGAGATGACCATTTCTGGGTCACCCAGCTGCCCAATGCCCTCGGGTAGCAGCAGCAGCGGGAGGGTAACCTAGTTTGCTTAGGAAATATTGCAGCTGTCCCAGTTTATCTGAGGCAGTCCTAGAAAAGTATTGCCGTTGTCCTGTTTCTACAGCTCGTGCAGTTAAACCTGGCAAAGCCCCGCTGTCCCTTCAGCCTGATCAGCTGAAACACAAGAGTCCAGAGCCCCAGACTCCACATTCCAGCCTGTCTTGATATGCCCGTAAGTCTTCTATTCAGCGCTGGGGTGATCCTAGCTTGGATCCAGGGTATCCTGACATGTCAAGGTTGCCATCTGATAATGATGGCACGTTTCTCAGAAATATTTTCAGGGACCTTCGGACCCTATTGGGTTAGGAGCTGGAGAGCCAGTAGCTAGGACTTCGGGGCTTATGCCTGCGTTGGTCAGTCTATTTGGCTGTGTGGAGCAAAACTGGTGGTAAATGGGGAGGTTTGGGGCGGAACCAGGGGAGTGGGCTACAGCACGTGGGATCAGGGAGATGGGAGACTGGAGTTCCTATTCTGGCCAGGCTACTAGTTGGCCACGGCACTTCGGGTAACTCCCATCACCTCTCTGAGTTTCAACTTTCTCATCTGTAAACTTCCTCATTTGTAAGGAGTCTCTTGCCTCTACTCCCCGCCCACCCCGCCCCGCCACCCACGGGCATTTATGGATTTCAAGTAAAAAGACCTCTACCCACCAGAAAGCTGGACACCTAATTTCCTGGGAGCTCCGTGAGGGCAGAGCTTCTTCAGTCTGTTTTCACCCACTGCATCCCCTGCGCCCAGCACAGGTGGTGCTCAAGCATAGTTACTGGATGAACAAATTAATGTGAGTTCTTTCATTTGCTTTTTATGCCAAAGACAACTCAGATAATTTTCCTTCTAAGTGCTGTGTTACAGGGGAAAGGAAGGGTGTCAGAGACAGAAAAGGAATTCTGGAAGTGGATTGGAAAGTCTTCCTTTGTATACAGGCATCAGACTCAACAGCCTACGTGTACCAGTCTGACACACTTACACAAATCTTAGATAAGATGAAAAACCCAGCACCAAAGCTGAGAAGAGCTACAGATGGGTAGGGGAAGACTTCCAAGAGATCTGGGGCCAGAAACTTAGAAATACGGGTCTCTGGGGTTGTCATTTCTGGGAACTAGGAGTGCAGCTACTTCTGGGTATACACCTTGAAGTGTCAAGGGCACCCCTCAGTTGTCTTACTTGCAATAGCCTTCTTTCTTCTCTATTTGATGTTCTGAGATCTGAGATCTAGATTTCAGGCAGTGACAAAAGAGAAATGAAAAATGGGTGCATTGTATAGTATGTAAATTATATCTCAGTAAAGCTGTTTAAAAACGTTAGGTGAAGCCCAGGTAAAGCCAGGACTGCATCAGGGAACTCAATCCATGCTGAAGCCCCTGCAGCATAAGGGAAGGAAAGGAAAGGTCTAAGGAGAGAGATGTTTGGTGTCTGCAGCACATGACATGCTGGATGGGGGAGAGCAAAGACTACAAGTTCAAGTCCCAGCTCGGCCGCTAATGAGTACAATGACCTTGAGAATCCTTTCTAAAGTCTCAGGTTCCTCATTAGTAAAATAAAGGTGGTTGGATGTGATGAGTACCAGTTTTCTCTTATTCTTTGGCTTGGGAATTATTTTAAGGCAGGCTAATGAAGTTTAGATAAAACTAGAATTGCGTGAGTTTTAAAGAACTCACCCTGTTCTCAGTGACAGATTAAGGAACAGATTGGAATTCTAAGCTCCTTTGTGAACCTTCTTGATAAAGGACTTGTGAAACACTCGCTCCTGTAGGCACAGGGCCGGAAGACTGGTTAACCTGACCTGAAAATGTTTTTTCAAAAACGATAATATCGGTGAGTCATTTCTCTCTTCTGGTCTAACTCTTTCTCCCTCAAACCTTCAAATGTTCTGAAAATCTAAAGATCAACCTCAACTTTAGTCTCTAAAATAAGCATCCTACTGATACCACCCTGCCCAATTTGCCTTTTAAAAAATGAATGTAATTCCACATTTTTATTAAGAGGCTGAAAATCTTTAGGCAAGATACTTGATGAAACCCATCATTTTACACTTGAATCAGTCCATTTATAAATACAGTAAATTCTCCCCAAGTGGATCATATATACAAGACTAGTATCTCCAAGAAGAGAATGACTTATTGCAAATTAATTAATAAAAGTTGGGTTTTCAATTCTAGTAAAACTAAAAAGGAACTGTATTCCAGTATCTTAAGTCCTGAGCTCCAGTTCTGATATGGCTTGTACCAGACTGCCTTATAATTCTGGGCAAAAATAGAAGAAAAGAAAATAAACCCAACTATTTGAAGGTACCAGAGAAAGATGAAAGGCAGGCAGAAATCAAAGGCAATTTGACATTTGGAAGAAGAAAATCATGTCTGGTGAGATGTATGTTTATACTGCTTTTGCCCTGCTGGAACTTCCCAGCCCATGTGGCAGAAAACACGTATAATTCAAGCAGGAAGCCAGTGTATCACTGGCCTGAGTCAGAGGACAGAGTTTGGGACTCCCAGAGATGCTGGAAATTAAAGGGGGGAGACCCCGGAAATAAGGAAGCCACAAAAGGTGGGACCCCTAAAATCTGCATATAAACTCCCCTCAAGTCTTTGTTTGACCCCTGAATGGTGGATATTCAGACAAGACTGTAAACAGGCCAAAGAGGAAAACAAGAGCTGCAAAGTTTAAGAGTTCAGTAGACTTCAGCAGCTGCCCATCTCAGGGGAGATCATATTTAGAGTTCGAATCCTCCTGAGTTAGAGAAACTTGGTAAACATCTCACATTTTTTAAACATAATCCCAGAAAGGCCATGCTTTAGGGGTAAAGACTACGTCCTAGGACTAAAGGATGTGCACTTAGTACTAAGGGAAAAACCAAAAGAGACCTGCCTAACAAAGTGTAAAACCAAGCTTCCCCAAGTTCACAATCCACCAGTAATCTAACTAGTTGCTGGAACAAGACTCTTTAGAAAATGATAATGGAATCCAGAGTCTCTACAATGCATGACCAACAATATCCGGGGTACAATAAAAATTTAAAAAAGAAATCACCATACATGCAAAGGATATCTGACCAATATTTAAGAGAAAAATCAGTAAATGGAAGCAAATCCATAAATGACCTGGATTTTGGAATAACGAAAAGAGGACTTTAAAATCTATTAAAGAATCTTCAGGACAAGCTGGATATAATGAGTGAACAGATGGCCAGTTTCAGAAGAGACATGGAAACTGTACAACAAACTTTAAAAAAAACTTGGGCTTCCCTGGTGGCGCAGTGGTTGAGAATCTGCCTGCTAATGCAGGGGACACGGGTTCGAGCCCTGGTCTGGGAAGATCCCACATGCCGCGGAGCAACTAGGCCCATGAGCCACAACTACTGAGCCTGCGCATCTGGAGCCTGTGCTGCGCAACAAGAGAGGCTGCGATAGTGAGAGGCCTGCGCACCGCGAAGAAGAGTGGCCCCCGTTTGCCACAACTAGAGAAAGCCCTCGCACAGAAATGAAGACCCAACACAGCCAAAAATAAATAAATAAATAAAGCCAAGCATTTAAAAAAAAAACACAAAACTTAAAAACCATCAAAGGGGAAACAATGAAGTATCTTATATAAAAGAACAAAGAGAAGATTACTACTGACTTTACTGAAAAACAATGGAGGCCACAGACAATGGAACAACATCTCTAAAATGCTCAAAGGAAAAAAAAGTCAACCTAGAATTCTATAAACAATAAAAATACCTTTCAAAAATGAAAGTGAAAACTTGGAACAATTTGGCCGATATAATAAAATAGTATTGACTTATAATGCAAAGTAGAAAATAAACACCCATAAGTCAATATTGATATAAATAAATAAAAGAGAATGGACAAATCTCCCATGCTACTAAAGTAAAAAAATAGTACTAAAAACAAATTTGCATCTCTAGGCAGGCAGAACAATTCTCCAAAAAAGTAAGTAAATAGATAAATACAAAAGACTATTTTCTGTTATATTTTTTAATTGAAGTAAAAATAAAACAATGTAAACTAAAAATAAAACAATGTAGAATGGAGTTCCGAATATATGTAAAAGTCATGCCACTAATAGACAAAGGATGAGAGTGGTACAAATGAGATTATACTACTGTAAAGATATTACATTATATATGAAGGATATAATACTAGTTCTTGGTAATGGTGGATGCTAAGTTAAAGAGACACACTATTATCCCTAGAGCAACCACACACACAAAAAGTTATTTGAAGACGTATATCTGAAAAGCCTATAGAAGAAATGGAACCCTTGCAAAGAGCAAAACAACAACAAAAACTTGATTAACCTAAAAAGAGACAGGAAAGGAGGAACAACAACAAACCAGAGGGGCCAGATAGAAAACAATCAGCAAGATAGAAGATTTAAACTTAACTATATAAATAATTACACTAAATATAAGTTGAGTAAACACTGCAATTAAAAGTCAGAGACTGTCAGACTAGCTACAAAGACAAGACCCATCTTGTGCTGTTTGTACTGGATGCTATTTAAAGGTAAAATCATAGCTAGGTTGAAAGTTAAAGGATGGAGAAAGATCTACCATGCAAAATATCAAATCCCTACCAATCTTCATGGTTACCAACCCAGAACTCATTCTCATTCCCTTTCTCATTTTCCTGCCTGTCCTAAAGAAGCTGGGAAAGCTAAACATTCACATTCCCAGCCTCACTTGCAGCAAGGAGTGGCCACATTATCTAGTTCTGGGCTACACGATGAAGTACGGAGTGGCAGGTTGGAGTAGGTGGAGAACAGCATTCTAGTTAGAGGGAACAGCCTGTACAAAGGCCCTGTGACAGGGCATATTAAGAAACTAAAAGAAAGTCAGTGTGGTCAGAGCTCAGAAAATAAGGACAGGCGTGAAGGATGTGAACCCCAAGAATAAAAATCAAATAATGCAAGTTTCCACAAAGCAAAAGTCAAGTTTGTTTACAAAGAACACTTAGTATTATACTTCTCCCCTGCAAAACAAGGTGTGAGTAAACAATGGAGCAATGACTTCAAAGTGTTAAATTCAAATAATGTGAACCTAAATTGAATGCGTTAAGGGAGCAATGTTAAATTTTTTAGTATGATAATGTCATTATGGTTGTTTCCAAGAGTGTCATTATCTTATTACCTTTCAGAAATACATACTAAAATGTTTACTATTTGTGGATGAAATGATATGCTCTTTGGGACTTCCTTCAAAATAATCCAGAGCGGAGTGTAAGTAGAAGGAGTGGGGGCAGGTGAGATAAAACAAGAGAAGCTGGGATACACATACAAAGAGTTCACCATACTGTTCTCTATCCATTTGTATATGTTTGAAATTTTCTACCACAAAAAGTAAAAACAAAATTTTTAACTAAAATTAATTAAAACCTAGGGTAGTAAAAGAAAGACTTCTTCAGAAATACAAACACTCATAGGTTTACCGCCCAAATACTCAATCTATTTTTTACAAGGCAGGGAGACACTACCAAAACAAAAACAAAGGAAGAAAGGAAGATATGCTAGCAAAGAGACAAGTAAAAATAGAAGAAAATCTCAATAATTATTTATGTTGTGGTCGTTAAATTCATTCAATTTTTTTTCAAGGATTTCTAAGATGTAAAAACAAACTCTCTCTCCCTCTCTCCCTCTCTCTCTCTCTCTCCATATATATATATATATATATATATGTGTGTGTGTATGTATATGTGTATATATACACACACACACATATATATTCTATAAACAAAATGATACAGAAAGGCAGAAAATAAAGAACTGAACAAAAATAAATAATATACTTATTATTAATAAGGAATCAGGACTAGAAATATTATATCAGATAACAGATAATACAGAGCAAAAAAAGGATAAAAAGGAATACTGGGCTTTGGTAAAAACTATGGACCAAAGAAATAAGAGTAAGCATGACTTTTTCTTTAATAAAAGAAAATATAGTAGAGAGACATTTAAAGCAAAATTTGAAAAAATAAAAGAGTTTGACAAAACCACAATCACGGTGAAAGATATAACTAATTCATTAGGGTTTTTAAAATATGATGCAGAAAAAAGCATATTGGATATATACATTATCTATAACAAGACTTACAAATATGGATGGCTAGCCAAACAAACATAAAATACATTTTTCCCAAATACCCATAAAGTTTAGAAAATTCAGTCACTGAGTCACAAAGAAAAGCTCAATCAACCTCTTAAAGTAAAAATCATAAAAGAGGCTTATTCTCAAATCAGAATTATGTATTAACAAGTGAGCAATGGCCAAAACTATACCTGGAAGATTTTAAATGCAAACATGAAAACTCTTATCAATAATTTTTGCTGTAAAAAAGGAAATTCAGACTAAAAGTACACTTTCTTTAGGAAATAACTTTTAAGACTATGATATTTTAAAAAATATTAGATGTGGTCAAAGTCTCACTCAGAGGAAAAGTGATACCTTTAAGTGCATTTGTAAGAAAACAAGAATTAACAAAACTGAATAAGCCTAAAGAAAAGGATGGAGTTAATACAAACACAAGGAGAAACTAACTGAATAGAAAAAAGGAGACCTGATAAACCCAAACCTAGTTTATTGAAAAGCCCGATAAACAAAATGTTCCAAAATCTGGCCTTACTTGGAGAGACTAAACCCACACAAATCCATATAGCATCAAGAATGCCAAAGGAAAAGTAACAAAAGCTACTGTGAAAACTTTACAATTGATTTTTAAACATACTACGTTCAACTTTATACCAATAGGTTTGAAAAATAGACACAATTGGCTCCAGATATAATAAAAACGAATCCATCAATAACTGTAGAAGATATTGAACAGACAGCCAAAGAGATAGTTGCCTCAAAATTCACCATGCCCAGATCATTTTATGACCAAGTTTGGAAACTTTTAAATAAGACATAATTTCCTTGTTATTAAACCCCATAAGGGCAGAGAAAGAGACTAAAATTTTTTTTCAGGAATTGTTTGTGTCTAAATGATAAATGCCTTGTAATAAGTACAAGGGAAGTACCAGACTCTGTTTGGTTTCTTATACCAAACCCCAATACAGATATTAGGGAAAATGAAAGTTCTATACCAATCTTATTTATAAATTTTGATGCAAAAAATCGAAATAAAATGTTAGCAAACTAAATCTCAGTGTAATAATATAATAAAGCATCATGGCCAAGGTGAATTTATTCCAGGAATACAGGGAAAGTTCAACAATGTAAAATATAAGTAAGTTATAAAATTTCCAACATTATAAGAAAGAAAAAGCACATGATTGCCAACCTGAGTGCAGAAAAAGTCATTTTTTAAAAATCTGTTTTTTAAAAAGTCACTTTTTGGTAACCTGAAAAGCAAAGGTTTAACTTATTGATGAATCCCAAAAGACATTTCTATACAGACTGCCTATTACCACTGTAATTATTCATCTTTTTAAAGAGGTTATAATCAAGGTACTAACAGAAAAAAAAGAGGTAAGAGAAACAAATACTGAATTGGAAGAGTTATAACTGTCATTATTTGTAAACGATATAATTGTTTACTTACAAAATTTAAAGCAATTAACTGAACCACTATTAAAGTTAGTGAGAAAATTCAGTAAAGTGACCAGATAAAAGAAAAGCACACAAAAATAAATAGCTTTCCTATACACTGGCGAGTAAATGAAAATGAATTGCATCTATTTAATGATAAAAATAATAAAATGCATTGTAATGCCAACTACAAATTGGCATTTTCCATTGGCGCTTGCCATCTACCTCTACAAGGATTAAGTCAACTGCTGCTGCAGTTGCTGACTTTCAACACCCCCTTGAAAGGAGTTCAGGGTGGAGAGCAAACACGAGACACTGAGGCTCTGGGAAATACTGGCAGAACAGGTCTTCAGATAGTTAGATATTTTCAGGAGCCGATTTTATGAGCTCAATTCTTGTATCTCCTCATATCTAGAAAAGCACTAACATCCTTCACGGTGATGTCTGTTCCTCGTGACGAGCTGTAACCTGCACGAGACTAGCAGAAACCTTCTGTAAAAAATATGTGCTTCATTGCATGTATTCCCCCTTCACCAAAATCACATATATACTGACCTTCCCCCCTGTCTCTTTGGAGCAGTTTCTCAGAGCTATCTGGGATGCTGTCTCCCGGGCTGCAGTCCTCATTTTGCCCCAAATAAAACTTAACTCTCAACTCTCATATTGTGCAATTTTTTTTAAGCCGACAGTAATATAAACACAAGAGAACTATCACAACTCTATGATAAAAACTATGAAAACTTTGCTAAAGGAAATAGAAGCAAAGTGTGGATAACTAAGAAGATATACCATATTACTAGATAGGAAACTTAAGTCACTTAAAATGTTAATTCCCCCCAAATTAAAACATGAATTCCATTCAAGCCTAAAATCTCATTCTTTAAAAATAGAACCTGATTCTAAAAGTCATATAGATAAGTGAATGCATACGAACAGCCAGTAGCATTCTGTAAAAGAATATGAGAGGATATTTGTACCTCCAGACATCAAAATGTACTACAGAACCCCAATTTAAAAAGCAGCATGGAATGATATAAGGGTACCCAGAAAAAATACACACAATAAAAGTTTCCTACTGTATGTATATACCAAAGAAATTACCATTTTAACATCTATGCCTTTTTCCCAATATAAATACTGACAGAAAATAGGAAAGCATGTTTTACAAAATTGCAAAAGGGAAGATCTTCTCAAATGCAACAAGGAAACTATGAAGCAATAAAGGAAAAGATCAACAAATCTGACTTCATAAAAATTGAAAATTTTGATACTTTGAATCATGAAATAGGTTATTACCAACTGTGAAAAAAATATTGGCAACATATACAGCAACCAAAGTGTATCTATTATTTAAAAGATAGCTAAAAATCAGTAAGGGAAAGGCAACTGATCGTTTCCAACTGCAGGGCTGTCAGTTACAGCAGAGCACAGAATGCAATTTGAACAGCGCCGCCTACTGTTGTTCAGCATGATGATCCTGGTCTAGAACATTGTTACTTTTCATCAGGATTAGTACAACAAACAGCCTTTTAACTGGCTCCCAGATTCTTCTCTTGCCTCCCTAGAATCCTTTCTCTGTACAGCAGTAAAAGAGATTTTTATATTTTTATTTTCAATAGGATTGCATCAACTCTCAAAACACTTCAGTAGCTGACCACTCATTTAGAATAAAATCCTATCCCTCTCTGTGGTCTGCAGGGTCCTTCACGGCCTGTTCCTTCTCTATTTCACCCACTTCATCTCCTTCACCACTACGTTCCGGCTTCTCGGATCTTCCCAACTCTCCCTGCGTCCCCAGGGATTTTGCACACGCTGCTGCTGCGGCTCATCAATGCCACCTCTAACCTCCAACCTTAACTCACACTGTTTGCCTGGCTGGCTCCTTCACACGCTTAGGCCTTGATATAAATGCTATCACCCCAGAGAGCCTTCCCCAAAGGTTCTATCTAAGGAGATACTTCTTTTATTTTCTAGCTTGACTCCCAGGTTGTTAATTTCATAGTTTGTTTTCAACTTGCAATAATTTTATCTGTTCTGTTCCCTAGAAAATAAACTTGGCTAGTGGAGAGAACAGAATCTGCCTTGTTCACTGTTGTATCCCTAGCAGCTGGAGGAATGCATAGTATAGAGAAGGTGTTCAATTAAAATGTTTTTGAATGAAAAAAGAACAAGGTAAATAATATGAATAGGCAGTTCAGAGAAGAAATAAAAATATTTAACACATGAAAAGAAATGCAAACTAAACAAGAGTAAAATGTAATTTTAATCGATCAGATTGGAAAAAATAGGAACATTCTTAATATTCAGGGTTATTAAAGTTATAGAGAGAAGAACCACACATTGCATGACTGTAAATTAACCCAATAATTTTGGAGGCAGTTTGGCTTTTCCCAGTAGTATGTTGGAACCAGTTTGAACTGGCTTATACCAGCTCACAAGAGTCCATAGTTAAATATTCAGGGCTTTTTGGAGAGCAGCTGCTAGCTTGAAATCAGCCGTGGTGGCAGAGTTTACACCATGGAAATCAGCAAATGCTCTAAGTCAGTTTCTTTTGTTGGCATGTTTGTTTTTTGGACAGCCACTTTTGAGCACACCAACGCCTTTATATATAAAAAGGGAAAATGGGCATAATTTTGATCTAGAATTCCTGAAGAAATTATTGTGCCATTGCACAAGGGAAAAAACTTTAAAAACAGACCATCTAAACACTTGCATGCCCATTAGTAAGGGAATGATTAAATAAATTTATCCCATATTATAAAATAGCCATTTAAAAAGAATGAGATACAGATCTTGCCACAGTTTATGTTGAATAAAGAAATTCAGAGGACATGTATACTATCTCATTTTAACAAATTGTATATGCCTATAGTATATTGTTTTCCATGTGTTTGGACAAGATCTATCTGGATGCATGCCAAACTGCTAAAAGTAGTTATCCCTTAGGACCGATACAGGGATGGGAAAGGAGTGTGGGGTGGGTTTTGCTTTTTAATTTATCCATTTATAAATTGTGTGCACTTTCAAAACAGCAGCAGATATTATTTTCAGAAAAAATAATCTTAAATAACTTTTGGGTTAAAGAGACAATCCAACTGTAATTACAGACTATTTAAAAATCATGACAGTGAAAATAATACAGAGCAAAAATTATGGAATGTGGTAAAAGCTGTAATAAGAAGGAACTTCATAGCTTTGTATTTCATCATTAAACAAAAAGTTAACAAATTAATTAAGCTCTCAACTTAATATGTTAGAAAATAAAACTCAGGGAAATCAAGAGAGAAGGATTCATAGATAAAAGCAGCAATTAATAAATTTAGAAATGGTAAAAAGTATAAATAATAAATAAGTCCTAATTCTATGCAAAAACAATCAGTAAACCTGGCACATTCATCAGCAAGAGAAATAATAAACCCATGAGAAAGAGGACATAAGTAAAAACGTGAAGATTAAAATTCATGAGAGTGATACACTTGAAACCTGAGAGCCAATAAAACGGATGAGCTATTTTAAAATTTTAATGTTAATTTAAAGAAGAAAATAGGGGGCTTCCCTGGTGGCGCAGTGGTTGAGAGTCCGCCTGCCGATGCAGGGGACACGGGTTCGTGCCCCGGTCCGGGAAGATCCCACGTGCCGCGGAGCCTTTCCCTGGCCCACAAGGCCCTTCATGAAGGGTTCTAGTGACCTCTTTGACTCATACTCTTCCCCTCTCCCCGCGCTCTAGCCATCCAGAATTCCTTTTTGTTCCCTGAACCCAACTGCAATCCATTCCCAGGGCTCCTTAGGTCGAGGTAAACTTCATCAGGGTACAGACTTTTTGCAAATAGCCTGCATGATGCCCATCACAAATAGACTGCTGACTGCCCACTACAATCCATTCTCCCCACCTTCCACGGAGGGAGACCTGCAGCCCAACACACAGGTGGGAAGATGCACTCCATTCTCCAGCCTCCCGTGCCGTTAGGTGTGGAATGCACCCATGATCTCACCTAAGGAAGGTGAGAAGACCGCCATGTTCCTCTTCTGGTCCAAAGCCTGAAAGACGGTGGACCAGCCTCCTCCCCCTTACTATCTCCTTCCTATAGGCTGGACCACTCTGATGCCGGATCCCAGCTTTGGCCATGCAGATGAAGACGGTGGCTCGCTACGTCTGAGCGAACCAATGAATGAATCCCTTTTCCTGACATTTCTGTTCCAGATTTGGAAATGGGGAAAGGAAATCCAAAACCAAGACAAACCACAGGAATCTCTCTGCATGGGAAGAATCGTAGAAGAAAAAGAAGCACTGTTTGTAGAGTGAATTCAGGGAGTCATCACACAAATCCAGGACAGAGCAAATGCTTGCATGGGGAGCATCTAGACCCCTGACGAAAGTTACTGACAAACCACTCTGTAAATTACTGATGACGCTTTAGAGCACGGCCACTTAACAGAAGCCAGCGATCACTCGCAAGGGGGTAAAAGTTTAGCATCAGAAGTTATGACATCAAGGCATCATAGAGAGAGAACCACAACAACAGCCAAAGATGAGGGACACTAGGGAATGACCCCACCTGGCCACACAGATGTCCTCCTGCCTTTAAAGAAGAAACACAGCAGAGAGACCACTTATAAATGGGAACCAGGCAGAACAGACACAGGGTCAGGGTGAGAAACAATACAATGACTCAACTGACATCACTGCAGAAAGCAACGTGCAACTGGATCCAACTAGCATCTTATTCACCCTAAAGGATGAAAGCCAGAAATGCAGTCTTTGCAATCAGATGCTTGCTTTAAGGATGCCCATGTGGATGACTTGGCTTCACCGGCACTGACCAATCTCTGGAAGTTTAATATCCAGTGAAAGTATGACACAGGTATCTTAAATACTCATCGGTCACGGTGCCACCCGATCCCACGCTGAAAAGTCGTCTCCTCTTTCCGTAACGCACGTTCTCTTTAGAGCTTTGCCGGCGATGCAGTCACCAGGCGGGGAGAGGCTCCCCAGAGGATACTTACCAAACAGAACTCCAGTACTGGCTGCAGCCTGAGCCCTGGGCAAAGATTAGCTGTGAGATCACAGAGTTTCTTTATGAAAGAACAAATCACGCTGGACAAACTTGATTGCTTTTCCGATCAGCCTGTGAAATGAGGGGGCTTAGCAAACACGGGCGCACACAGTATCTGGGGTGTTTAGTGAGTTATTTAACGAAACACCCCGGAAATGAGACTTGGGAAGCCTAAGATGTTTGGCCTTAGGTACGAGGGAAAGGGAGAGAGCGCCCACGGTGCCCTTGGGTGTGGAAATGAGAAAAGCCCGCTTCTGCCATTTTCAGGAAACGTCATTTTGCTGCCTTGGGGGCACATATTGCTGCACTGGGTGCATCTAGGAGATGGGAGAAAGTGCTGGGCACAGCAGGGGTCTCTGTGCTTGGGAGTGGAGGGATCACGCTGATGGAATTCCGGCAGATCCGTCCCTCTAGCTGTGCCTTTTCCACCCGGCATCTCTGCCCTCTGCGTGGCCATCCATCCTCTCGCACAGGAACTGGGAAAAAGCCACAACGCTGGGCGGAATTCAGGGCAGACGATTCCTCCCTCTGGACTTTAGGTCTCTCCTCTGTAAACCAGAGGTTGGACCAGGCTTTCTGAGAGTTGCTTTAACCCCGCCAGATCCCATGGTGAAACTTTAGGAACCTGAGCATGTTCTTTCCCCACCCCAAGGTGGGCTGTCGAGACTGATGGCTGTCAGACATCAAACTCTGTGCATTACCTGAAGGCACCAGGAAAAAAAACTGCCCTTTTTCAAGGACACTCATTTGCTCCTTGATAATAAAAAATTGTATAGTGATTTTACCTTAAATATTCTCATCTGTTGAAGAGGGGGCTGGACCAGGTTTCTAGGGGTCCTCTAGCCCGATCTAAGTAACAATTCTGGCCATTCCACACCCCTCACCCACATTATCTTTCTTTCTTCAGACTATGTACCATTATGTGAGGTTATATTGAGAATCTGCATATTTATTCAACTCCTCAAGTCAACGTAAATTTCATGAGAGCACAGACGCTTGGCAAATGTCCTACGTGGGCTTCCCTGGTGGCGCAGTGGTTGAGAGTCCGCCTGCCGATGCAGGGGACACGGGTTCGTGCCCCGGTCCGGGAAGATCCCACATGCCGCGAAGCAGCTGGGCCCGTGAGCCATGGCCGCTGAGCCTGCGCGTCTGGAGCCTGTGCTCCACAACGGGAGAGGCCACAACAGTGAGAGGCCCGCGTACCGCAAAACAAACAAACAAACAAACAAACAAACAAATGTCCTACGTGATGGAGACTGCTGGCTGTCCATCACAATCCATTCTCCCCATCTCCCATGGGGGGAGACCTGCAGGCCCACCCTGCAGGGGTGCACGCCATTCCCCAGCCTCCCTTGCCATTAGGTGTGGCCACGTGCCCATGATCTCACCTAAGGAAGGTGACAAGACGACCATGTGCCGCTTCTGGTCTGAAGCCTGAAACATGGTGGACCGGCCTTCTCCACTTGCTCATTCCCTGAGGACCAGAGCACAGAGGGCTGTGACCTGGCTTCGACCACAGAGAAGATGCTCTGTGGATGAGGGAATGGCAGAGCCTCTACCGAGCCCACACTCGGACTGTTACAGAAGAGAGGAAGAAACTTCCATTTTTGGATGCTCTGGGGGTCTGTTAAAGCAGTTGAGCGTGTCATCCCAAGGGGTCTCCACCAGCCAATCCCAGCGTGCTGTGCCTAAGTCTGTGAGGTGACCTAGACCTTGAAACCTGTCCCCACGCCAAGGGCTCCCCATCACAACTGCTTTTTGGTTGGGGGTTATTTAGCTTTGTTCTTCCTCTTCCTGTGCATTGCCTACTGATCTTGGAAATCTATTTACACCCCCTGAAATCTTGGGTTTCCTCACCTGGATTTCCAGGAGCTCCAGTGGCACCAGCAATTGGCACGTGGTACTTATATGAATTCATGGTTAATAGGATTGTACAGAGATTCTTAAAATAGCTAGTTTTACTGAATGCCAGCTGTGTGCTAAGTGCTTGATAAACGCTTGCTTACGCAATGCAAACCATACACCCCCAGTGAGGGGGACCTTGGGAGTCCTGTTTTCCACAGGAGAAAACTGAGGCACAGAAGATATTCAAGAACTTGCCCAAGGGCACACCCCCAGTAAGTGCTTTGCTTAACCAGGGATGAGATGTGATGTACATGGAAACCCCTCGAAAACCCCATCACTGCTGGCCAAGGTGACGTCTCTTTGAACCACGTAAAATCTGAACAGCAAAGCTGTCCATGGAAACACGTGGTCTGAGAACGCTCCTGTCTGGCAACGCTACCTGGTTCCCTTTGGTCTTTAACCACCTGCTCACCCTGCAGCCAAGCAGGAAGGATGGGTCTCTTGCTAGTTGCCAAGGGCTGAGACACCAGCTTGGCACCGCCCTCACCCCAACCCCAGCCAGCAGCAGGGGCAGCAGGTCCCAGGACCCGAGTTCCCCTGCACTCAGCCCTGAGTGTCCCTGGCAGGTTCCCAGAGTCATCGTGAGTTCTTCTCTCCTTTGCTCCACATGTCACTGGCCTCCTTCCCCGGCATCGTCACTGCAGCACAGCCCTGAAGGGCAGGGATAACTGTGGGAGCTGTGTGCCCGCTTCAGGCCTTACTCTCCTCCTCTGACACCCCCATCTCCCGCCCTCCAGCATCCCCTACTCACTTCCTCTCCAGTCAGTTCAAGATGCCGACCTCATCCATCCCAGCACGTGCAAGCCCCTTGCTTCCGCTGCCGGCTTCCCCCGTAGCATCCCAGTGACAGGGGTCCCTGTGCATCTGTCATATCCACCTCACCAAACCCCAACGCGGGAGCCTGAGGGGGGCTAACAGCCCTTCCTCTGACTGCAGATGTCAGGATCTAATCCGTATGAGGAGAAGTTGGTCTCGAACCCAAGACCTCAGATGCCGCCGTGCGGCTTTTTCACCAGATCCTCCTCTCTGTCCTCACTGAGCTCACATCTCCTTCTGGTTTCCCTGACGTCACCTGCCTCCCCTCTGCCCGGCCCCCATAGCTCTCATCCAGCTCTGGGCACTTCCATCTCCTGAGGTCCTACCCTGGGGGCAGGGCCACATCTGCAGGACAAGCTGGGCAAATCCCCACAAGGCTGAAACCCAGAGCGAAGGAAGGGGTCTGTCACCAGTCAGGTCTCTGCTGCCCTCTCAGGACCCCATCCCCCCCCAGGAAAAAGCAAACTACCTGGGGGGTTGCCAGGGGAGGGTTCCATCCCCAAGGAGGCATCTGATTCCTGAATGCTATCCAATCTCCTTTCTAGAAACAAGAAGGTCCGAGGAAGTCATTCATCCGGTTGCTTACAGGGAGCCCTTCCCAGGCCTGCTGGAGGCTTGTGCAGCTCCTGCCCTCTGCCTCTGCGTCCACTTCCCTCTCCTGGAAACCCGACTGAATGCCACAGACAGATGGGCGAGCGTGTCACCCTAACACTTCTTCCCGTCCCCACTTCTGTCCCCGAGTCTCCGGGGCCCGACCCAGCACGCTCCTCTGATGGGAGGCCCACCCATGAGCTCTGTATCCACCCTTCAGCTCTGCAGGTGCTTGAGGGGAGAGGAGGGTCTTCTCGAGGAGATGGAAGGTCAACATGGATTTGACCATGACCACCTTTGTCCTCCGAGTCCCAGAGGAGATGTCCCCAGGCAGGCCTCTGGATATGGCCCCCTGGGGCTCCCACAGATGGAGTTACCTCCTGTTGGGATAAGATGACAGCACACTCAGACACACACACGCAATCATACATCGTCACACACAGTAACACACTCACACGCACATATAACCACACACATAATTATGTGCACACACAACACACACACACAATCACACAAGTATGTAGGCAGAGCACAGCGCTGTTCTGAGATGGGGACTGGCTCACCACCTCAGCCATATATCCTTTCCCTGGAGGCCCCCAGACCCATGCTGGAGCCCGCCTTGCTGAAAAATGACACAGTCTCCAGCCTTCAACTAAACTCCAGCAGAGCTTCTGGAAAGTTCCAGTTTCCATCAAGAAACCTCTAAGGTCAACCCTCTCCCTGGATCAATCTCTGCTTCTCCCCTCCCCCCATCGTTTCCACGGCAACCTCCAGCCCCCAGGTACTGCTGCTGCTGCTGAGAGCTCTGACCCCTGGGGGCTGCCTTCTATCTATCTAACAGCCGGGTTACGAGCCAGGTACATATGCTCTAGGACCTGCTCTAGGATTCGAGCGTTGCCATGAATGTTGGAAGCCAAACAGGGCTTGGACCAGTCCAGATGTTCTAGAGACCATCAACCCGCTCAGGCTAGCACCTCAGCATCTGCTTCTCTCCTTCTCGCGCTCTCTCTCTCCCCTTTCAAAAGCACATGCCTGGCAAGGAAACGCTTGCCTGTTCCAGGCACTTCTGTATACAGAGGCAGATGCATAGGTGCCCATGTGGAAAGGTGAGCAGAGCAAAGATCTGGGCATCCTGGGATGTGGATTCTGGCCACGGGTCTGCCACTCGCTGGCTGCTGGCCTCTGGGCAAATTCCTCATCTGTAAAATTAGGGGTTTATACTGGACGAGCTTGGGAAGTATCTCCCAGCATAATGCTCTGTGATCTATTTCACTCTCTGCAACTTCTTAAATTTTGCTGGCAGGAAACTGAGCCTGACAAAAAATGGGAATTCTTCCAGAAAACTCCAACCGGAATCCTCAGGTTCCGCTCTAGGCCCCCAAAGCCGGGTGCATGCAAAGGGCGGGGACCCCCGCCTACAGCTCACAGCCTTCCCTGTGGGACATCCTTCCTCGAAAATGCCACACCTGCATTGACATCCTTTCTACATGCGTGACCTTGATCTGGGGACCCACAAGGACGCATCTAGACTGCAGGAACCTTCATGGGGGTCATGAAGGTTAGATGTCCCTCACTAGGGGGGACCCACAAGGATTCATCTAGACCGCAGGAACGTTCATGGGGGTCATGAAGGTTAGATGTCCCTCACTAGGAGGCCCCCAGGCCCATGAAGACACAGGGGACTTTTCTGGAAGCCACCCCTGACTGGGGGGAGGCAGGAAGGAGGGGAACCGCAGTGAGGGCAGACTAAGGATGCTCTTAAGAAAGGAGAAAGGCTAATTCACGCCTGGTGTGACCTGAGGGTGGCAAGCCGCCACTGCAGTCCTCTGGCCAGTACCCCTGCAAAGGAGTGAATTAAGAAGATGCTGACCCCCAAGTGCCGCAAGCGTCTGGATCAGCACAGTAGGCCGCGGCAAAGCCTGGGGGCTCCCAAAGAAGTGGAAAATTGGAAAGACAAATAAAGGTCAATGTAGCATCCCCTTCTTTCTGAGATGGGATTTTCCATCCACCTGGGGAATCTGATGCTCTGCGGAGTGTGTGCTTAATGGTCCTGAAGCTCACAGTGCCTCCCAGGGATGGACCGTGCAGCATCCGTTTCAGAATCCAATGTTCGCAGCCCGACCCCGGCACTCACCAGATGTTCCAGGCTGCAGAGGAGCAAGAGCCCTAGGGAGGGTCCCCCCTCCCATGCATTTTTGGGTCTGATGTGCAGCTCTTAGGAAGAGAACCTGTCACCGGCATGGGGGGCTCTGATACCCAGAAACAGGAAGGCCCGAGCTGAGGCTGAGGATGGACTCCAGGAGGCTCTGCTGGGGACTTCCTTTGGCTTCAGGCCTTGCAAATACCCTTTAAAAACGTTTCCCCCACCTGATACCAAAGGCTGGTCATTTTCTCTTCTGGATGAACGTGTTGTGACTTTCTCTTTCTTCCTCAGGCAGGGCTCAGCAATTACAGTATGTTCTCGAAGGAGGGGCAGATGGCCTGAGAGGGTGGAGCCCTGTTCTCCCCGTGGCCTCCTCCTCCCTCCCCCATGGCCCAAACTCTGAAATTACCAACAAACATTTCAGGGAAAGCTGGGATTCTTGGCCAGCAGGTCAGGGACTCAGGATAAGAAGACTGCTTTTCCTACAATCATCTTCTCTTCAGAAGTTCACGTTCACACCCACAGTTGGTGCGTTAACAAAAAGTGGCCTTTGAACTTGCAGAAAAAGGAATTCTCTCCCAAGAAGGGCTCACAGTCTTGCTACAAGGAACTCTAACTGCCACTAGAACCACAGAAGTCTAGGACGTCAGATCCAGATGAGATCAAAGCTGAGAATGGCATAAAGGTTTCACCGTGCTTGAAAATTCAGATCGACCACCCCTCAAAAGATGGGAACTTCTCAAAAGGACAGACGCACTGCAATGTTCACTGCGGCACTATTTACAATAGCCAAGACGTGGAAGCAGCCTAGATGTCCATCAACAGATGAATGGTTGAAGAAGATGTGGTACATATATACAATGGAATACTACTCAGCCATAAAAAAGAATAAAATAATGCCACCTGCAGCAATAGGGAGGGACCTAGAGATTATCATACTAAGTGAAGTAAGACAGAAAGAAAAAGACAAATACCATATGATATCACTTATATGTGGAATCTTAAAAAAATGATACAAATGAACTTGTTTACAAAACAGAAACAGATTCATAAAGAAAACACACCTATGGTTACAAAAGGGGAAAGGTCGGGGGAGGGATAAATTAGGAGTTTGGGATGAACATATATACATTACTATATACAAAATAAACAACAAGGACCTACTGTATAGCCCAGGGAACTATATTCAGTATCTTGTAATAACCCATAATGGAAAAACATCTGAAAAAGAATATATATATATATACACATATATATATGTATAACTGAATCACTTTGCTGTACACCTGAAACTAACACAACATTGTAAATCAACTGTCCTTCAATTAACAAAAATTTTTAAGAAAAATAAAAAAGGTTGGAACTTTCTTGTCCTCTAGGCACCAGATTCACAAACCCTCCAGCATCACCATCCACTTTCTGTCTCCTCCTGCTGACACGAAGGAATTGTACGCTCTTTTGCTGAAGGCCGATCCCACCACTTTACCTGGGGATTCTATTCCTATTTGACTGTAACTGAGACTGCTGGGTAATCTAGTCTTTGATAGAGGCAGACCCCTGAAAGCTGCCCCTTCCATCTTCTACAGTAAGAGAAACTTAAGTTTTCAGCTGACTACTTGGATACCAAGAAAAAATACTATACTTCCTAGTTTCCTTTGTAACTAGGCAGGGACGTGTGACCAAGTTCTGGCTAATGTGACATGAGGGCAAATGATGTGGGCAACCTCTGGGCTGCAACTGGCTCCTTTACTGTCCCTGCTTCCATCCTGATGCCTGGAATGTCGATGAAGTGATGGGTTAATCTGGATCCTGAGAACAAAGATGGCAGAACAAGAGAGGTAAGGAGCTGGCTCCTTGAACAATCTGTGCAACAGAACCATCATTCTAGCCTGAGCGCTTATTTTGGGGTATCTGAAAGGATCAAACCTTCCATCTTATTAAAGCTACTAGCATTCAAAGTCTGACATATTCTAATTAATACTCTCAACTTCTCCTGGATTTCACTCATCTATTGGTCCTTTCTCCACCCTCAATCTCCCATTTTCTGACGGATGGAGCATGCTGGCATCCGTACATGCTCTGGTATCTTCCATCTGCACAAGGCTTATTCTTCCAGTCTCTTTTATCAATGGTTGTGATTTTGGTGCGCTCGTGAGAGGAGGTGAGCTCAAGGTCTTATTACTCTGCCATCTTGTCTCCGCCTCAAGAGAAGACTCATTCTTGACTCTGCATCCCCTCTAACACCATGTCTTCAATCTCCTTCCAAGGAAAGCTTCCTGAACTATTTATCATCTATATAGTTTCCACTTCCCCTCATCCACCACGTCCAGCTAATCAACCCAACTTGGCTTGAGTCCCTACAGTCCCACTGAGATTACTCTTTCCAAGGATGCCCGTGACTTCCAAGTTATAGGCCAATAGGTGTCTTCCTGTTTTCATCTTACTTGACTTTTCCATGGCTCTGGACAGGGTGGAGACACTCTCCTCTCTCGCCTCCAGAAGACCAAACTCTCTGGCTTTTCTTTCTGCCTCCTTCACGTGATTCTGTCCAAGATGCTTTCTTTCTAACCAGCCTTGACGTGTTGAGTGCCTCAGCGCTTAGCTGTCAGCCCTCTTCTGTACTGGCTCAACATTCTCTTCCTAGAAGACTCTACCCCTTCACTCCCATTACTCCACAGATGCAGATAACTCACATTTCTATTTCAATGCAGGCTGCTCTGAGCACCACAGGTACTGACCGTACTACATACAGGACAGCTCATTGGAATGTTTCAAATAGAGCACATCCAAAACGATCTCAGTGTAAATGCTATCTCCTGAGACAGGCTGTTATGGGCTGAATTTTGTCCCTCCCCCCACCAAGAAATTCATATGTTGAAACCCTAACACCCTGTACCTAAGAATGTGACTGTATTGGGAGATAGGGTCATTAAAGACAAGTTAAAATGAGGTCCTAAGGGTGGGCCCTCATCCAATATGACTGGTACCCTTATAAGAGGAAATGTATAGACATCAGACAAGCATGCACACAGAGGGAAGGCCAGGTGAAGACAGAGGGAGAAAATTTATCTGAAAGCCAAGGAGAAAAGCCTCAGAGGAAACCAACCCAGCTGACACCTTGATCTCGGACTTCCAGCCACAAGAACTGTGAGAAAATTAATTTCTGTTGTTTAAACTACCTGGTCTGTGCCATTTTGTTATGGCAGTCCTAGCAAACTCATATGGAGGCGTTCCCTGGGCACCCAGCCTAAGAAGCCACTGGTAACTTTCTACCATATAATTTTACTCTAATTATGTGCACAGGTATCACTCGGATCACTTCCCTGTTTGCGCATTTATTCTCTCTCTCCTCATTAAACTATAATGCTGTAAGGGCAGGGCTCCGGTCACCACTGACTTGCATTGCCTGCTACAGTGCACAGCACACGGAAGTCCCTTAATAAATATCTACTGGATGAATGAATACATGACTTCACACTCTCATTTATTCTAAATAAAGCTGAAGAAGAAAGAGGAAGGGAGGAAGTGAAGGGGAGGCACCAGGAGAATAAAAATAAGCTGGATTTCTTCCAAATCCCTGGAGAATAAAAGAGGCAAAAATAGGAAAAGAATTGAAGGGGAACAGTGAGGATGGATTCTTAAAAATGGAAAGCAAACAAATGAAATTTAAAAATACAAGAACTAAGTATATTGGTTATCAAATGAATGCACATAGGCTTAACACCTCTGTGATAACAAAAAGCTTCTCACATAGAGACGCGAAACAAAATCTTAAGATAAACTGCGTAAAAGAGATGTACCTAAAATAAAATCATATGAAAAGATTAAAAGGGATGAGCAAAGGCATATAAGGAAAATGCAAACAAGCGAAGAGTCAGTAATGTTATAGAGGGTGGCATTCAAGGCAAAGAGAATCAGAGATAAGATAGGGTATAACCCACTGTCAATACGTAAGTCCAATGACCCCTTATGTACCCAACATAAAATATATATTTTTAAATATGTATATATTTAAAATATTATAAGTATAGGTTAAACTATAGGAAATTGCCAATATTTAATTGTCCTAACCTATTAAAACCAGAAACTTCACATAATACAAGAAGAAATAAAACACAATCACAGTAGAAGTTAACGTATCTCTACCAACTTTGATCAAGTGAATAGAAATAAGAATAGATTTTAACAACACGATTAATAGACTTTAATTATATATTAATTCTGCACTGTAAACAGATATTCTTTTAAATGCCCACATAATAGTAATGAAAATTGATCACATCATATACCACACACAAAAAAAAGTAGAAAATTTTCAAAATTGGGAATAATATTGGTCACACATTCTATCTAAAATGCCATAAAATTAAATATTAACAAAATATGAACAAACACAAAGGCAAACAAATTGAAATTTAAGAAACAAAGTCTTTTCAAATTCTTAATCTTTAAAGTCTTAAAGATTAACTCGTTGGTAAAAGTAATCTTTGAGTAAAAGTATAATTCAAAACGGTAACCACAGATACTTAGAACATACCAGTAGGAAAAATATTACATATAAAAACTGTGGGGATTCACTTATAAAAGAATCTACCCTTACAGAAGAACTTACAGCTTTAAGTTCTCTTAGATTTAAGGGGAAACAATAAAATTTAAAGGACTAGGAAGTCACCTCTAATACGTGCCATAACTTCTTCCATGAAACAACTAATTAAATCTCCGGCAACCCCAGTCAGAAGCAAGAGGGCACAAGTGTCCGGTGATATAAAAGAGAAAAGGTATACAACTGCTGGTCCAGAAGAGCTATTTTTAACTAATAAAAGGCTGTCTGCAGCTCTATGCCAATAAACGTAACAAAATCAGAATGATTTTCTTTGAAAGTATAAATTGCCAATAGTAATTCAGAACAAGTAGAAAAACTAAGAGTTGCAATAATCATGAAAGAAAATAAAAATATTGTTTAAAATATATATAGATTTAATTAAAAGTTGCATTTATTAAATGCAAGTATATATGTGTGTATATTTTTTTAAGGTTCTTGCCCAGGGTAATTTCACAGGTAAGTTCCTTCAAACTTTCCCAGAACAGAATGTATAGGGGAGGCGGGGAGGAGAGAGGGGGAGGAAAGATGGAAAGAAAAAGTCCCAATTCAAAGCTAGTATAATCTTGATCTCAAACCTGAACAAAGATACCTCTGAAAAATAATGACAGTTTAACTCATGAAATTAGATGCATATACTCTAAACAAAGTATCAGAAACCAGAATCCATAAACAACAAGGACCTACTGTATAGCACAGGGAACTACATTCACTATCTCATAATAACCTATAATGAAAAAGAAGAAAAAGAATATATATATATATGTGTGTATATATATATTTATATAAATAACCGAATCACTTTGCTGTACATCTGAAACGTTGTAAATCAACTATACTTCAATAAAAAATAAAAATAAACTAAAAAATATAAAAAAAGGAAACTAGAATCCAGCATTATTTTAAACGGATAACATCCTTTTGACCAAATTGGTTTTATATGCTAAGAACGAAGAATATATCAACAATATATCATCATATTAACAAATTAGAGAAAAATATAAGTAATTATTTAAATAAATGCCCCTAAAAGGCAATAGGTAAAATTCAACATCCATTCTTAATTTTAAAATCTCAATGGAAGGAAATTAAGATGTACCTCTTTTCATGATAAAAATATAATAATAACAAAAACACCTGTTATATGTTTACTATTTTAAATGTTTTACAATATTTTTTAAAAATCTTCAGTTGAGCTCAATTACACACCAACAGCCACCATCAAGCAGAAATTAACCACGAGCAGAGCCATTTCCACTCAAGTTAGAAGTGAAACACTGATGTCAACTATCTTTGTCATCATTTAGTCTTATTGGTGCTAGCCAGTGCAATTACACAAGAAATAGAAATAAAAGGTAAGAATATTTCAAAGAAAGAGTCAAAAAACCAGATGATATGAATATAGATCTAGAAAATCCAAGAAAATTAATTGGGAAAAAACCTCACTGAAACTAATAAGAAATTTCAGTAAGGTTGACAATTACAGAATAAATGTATGGTATTTATTCTGTAATTTCTACCAGCAATAATTAGTTGGGGAGGGTCAGGGAGAAAAAGAGAGAAGAGAAGGAGAGAAGAAAAAGGAATCCAGTACTTCCCTGGTGGTGCAGCGGTTAAGAATCTGCTTGCCAATGCAGGGGACATGGGTTCAAGCCCTGGTCCGGGAAGATCCCACATGCTGCGGAGCAACTAAGCCCGCATGCCACAACTACTGAGCCTGTGCTCTAGAGCCCACAAGCCACAACTACTGAGCCCACGTGCCACAACTACTGAAGCCCGTGCACCTAGAGCCTGTTCTCCGCAACAAGAGAAGACACGCCAATGAGAAGCCCACACACCGCAATGAAGAGTAGCCCCCGCTCACCGTAACTAGAGAAAGCCTGTGCGTAGCAACGAAGACCCAACACAGCCAAAAAAAAAAAAGTAATCTTATTCACAGTTATGGAAAATTATATAAACTACGTAGTCTTTTAAAAGAAGTGTGGGGAATGCAGATGAATAAAACTTAATGTTTCCTGAAGGACATAAAATGCTTGTTCTTGGACAGGAATTCTTGGTATTATAATACAAATTAATCTTTAAAAATCTATTATAAAAATGCAGTCAAGGGCTTCCCTGGTGACGCAGTGGTTGGGAGTCCGCCTGCCGATGCAGGGGACACGGGTTCGTGCCCCGGTCCGGGAAGATCCCACATGCCGCGGAGCGGCTGGGCCCATGAGCCATGGCCACTGAGCCTGCGCGTCCGGAGCCTGTGCTCCGCAACGGGAGAGGCCACAATAGTGAGAGGCCCACGTACCACAAAAAAAAAAAAAAAAAAATGCAGTCAAAAATAAAAACAAGCTCTATTGTATTTATATTTTGACAAAATAATTCTAACGTTTATACAGAAGAATAAATATAAAACTGCAAGAATAATTAGACAGTCTCCTGTACTCCTCATGGATTGTGTAAATGAGTATTACGAACTGGAAGGAAATTTGGCATTTTAGAATAAAAGTCTTTAAAAACCTATACAGCCTTTGACTCAGCAATGCCACTTTTAGCAATTTATCCTAAGAAAATAATTAGAAAGTTACACAAAACTTGTTGTTAAAAGTTATTCACTGCAGCATTATTTGTAATAGTGAAAAACAAGAGTCCTATCTTCTAAGGTCAACACCAGGGTACTAGGTGGATAAATGATGCTGCAGCTCTATGAAAAGGGCCCACGCAGCTATAAAAGGAGATTTCGTAACTGGCTGGGTGTTTGGTGATATTAAGGAAATCCTGCTAACTTCCTTAAGTGAGGTAATGGTATTGCGGATGTGCGTGTTTTTTCAGAGTCCTTTTCTTCTAGAGACAGTCTTAAATATTCACAGATGAAATAATGTTATATCTGGAATTTGCTTCATAATAATCTGAATAACAGTGGTTTCATGTGTGTGTGTGTGTGTGTGTGTGTGTGCGTGCATGCGCGTGCGTGTGCGTGTGTGTGTGTGTGTTGGGGTGGTGGGTAGTGGAGAAGCCATGGATGAATGGGATTGGCAGTGAGTTGACAATTTTTAGAGCTGGGTGATGGTACATGGGGGTATATACTGTTCTCTGTACAGTCAGGCCTCTGTATCTGCAAGTTTGGCATCTGTTAATTCAATCAACCGTGGATTGAAAGAATTTTTTTTAATTTCCAGAAAGTTCCAGAAAGCAAAACTTGAATTTGCCATGTGCAGGCGACTATTTACATAGCATTTACATTTTATTAGGTATTATAAGTAATGCAGAGATGATTTAAAGTGTACAAGAGGGGACTTCCCTGGTGGCGCAGTGGTTAAGAATCCACCTGCCAATGCAGGGGACACAGGTTCAAGCCCTGGTCCGGGAAGATCCCACATGCCACGGTGCAATTAAGCCCGTGCGCCACAACTACTGAGCCTGCGCTCTAGAGCCTGCCAGCCACAGCTACTGAGCCCGCATGTCACATCCACCGAAGCCTGCGCGCCTAGAGCCCGTGCTCCACAACAAGAGGAGCCACCACAGTGAGAAGCCTGCAGCCCCCGCTGGCCACAACTAGAGAAAACCCGCATACAACAATGAAGACCCGTCATAGCCAAAAATAAAATAAATAAATAAATAAAAATACTTTAAAAAAAGGAAGTGTACAAGAGGATGTGCATAGGTTATATGCAAATACTACAGTATTTTATAAAAGGGACTAGAGCATCCTCAGATTTTGGTCTCTGTAGGGGTCCTAGAACCAATCACCAGTGGGTATAAGGGATGACTATACATTTACATGTGTTTGAAATTTTCCATAGCAAAAGAAAAGCTGTTAAAAAAGATGCTCTACATGTGTACTTATTAACATGTAAAGATGTTTATGATATACGGTGAAGCAAAAAGAACAGGTTTTAAAACACTCTGTAGAGTTTCATTTTAAAAATTCAGATATATATACAAATAAAGACCAAAATGTAAACCACGGACTATGAGTAACATTCTTTTTCCTTTTATTCACTGCATTTTCACATTTTTCTGTAATGAAAATGTTTTACTCGAGTAATAGAAACTATTAAAGTAAAAGAAAAGGGGAAAAATGCAACAGAAGCCACATCCACCCAGAGAACAGGATAGTCACGTCTCGTAGCTGAAATGATTCCTTTCTCATGTCAGTCAACGTAAGCCAAAATATTTATACTAGGCATTCAGGATATCATCCTTCTTTTCCATCATTCCAATAAACACTCTGAAATTCTTTCTCTCGAATCCTGCTTCCAACGTAGGTGCCGTGTTCTACATCTGAGAGGTTCCCAATTCATGTCATTTAAGCAAACGAATTATAAAATTTTGGACACAATGTCCTGAGGTCCTACGGGATTTGAATGGACATTTCACCTAATGAAAGAGCCTGTTCCTAGACTGGATTCTGGTTCCTTTGAAGGGAAACTGATGTTAGTCCTCACTTTCGTGGAGGAAAATCCTTCTCTGCCTCACCAGTGATATTTCTTTCCCATCGACAGATATGATTTTCCTTGCATACATTCTAGCAACATCCAGACACATGACTTTGAGACTTTGATAAAGGGCAGGATGATGGGAGTGCTAACTAGAGGTACAAGCCAAAAGTTATCGAGGAGTGGGAGGGGATAATCTGGGTGTGGATAAAGGGAGGAGGTGTATCCTAGAGGGCTTCCCAGAGGAAGTGACATTTCAAGTAAGGCTTAGGGGATGACAAGGATTCCACAGGTGGGTAAGTGGGAGAAGGGACTTCCTAGCACTGAGAATAGCAAAAACAAAGGCACAGATTTGTGTAAGCTCAGGACGCAGGGATGTGTGACCTTTTGTACCCGTTCCTGAATCTTCAGTAGAAAAGGATGCACACATGTGCCCTTGTCCCCTTGTCAGTGACAAGGCCTGGTCTGTGGGGTGGGCAGGTGGTGAGGGGCGTGGTGGGAGGTGACCACCAGGGACCTGAACCTCCCTTGTTTGAGGCACATTTGTTTCCGCTGAGGCCGTGTGTGGCACAGCTCAAGTTCAAGGATACATCTCCCAGCTGGGACCTCACCTCAACCTGACAAAGAGATACACACACGGTCGCGGTGTACCACCCGTCCTCTCACTCTGACTGTTGTCACCGCAGCCGCTAGCTTCCACAAAGTGCCAAAGGGCCACTTCCCAGCCACCCTCATCTCCATCTTGGTCACAGTTTTTTTTTAATAGTAAAGATAGACCCACGCAAGCCTGGGCACATGGGCTGCACGCACCGCGCAAAGGAAAGGGAGCTTCCTGGCCCATCGGCGCATTGCTCTGATAAGCTCTCATTAAATATGTATTTATCAAAGCGAATTAGTTCCCCAATGAAAGGCCCCTGAGCTGCCAGTTGGATTTATTTTTTAAAAGGCATCCACACCATTATTTCAAACAAAGAAATGATCCCCCTCTCTCCTTAAGATACACACTTTCCCAAGTGCGAGGGAAGAACTGCTCTTCTCAGGGCACAGATAGAGGGTGGTGGGGTACGTAAGGCACCACATCCTTATCCCCCCAAAGCGTCACTTGCAAGGCTGAAGGGAAGGGAGAAAACGACAGCAACTCGTGCAAACATCACGCTCTGCCTCCCAGCCTCAGGGTGAGGAATCTAGCCCCATCTGTCTGACACACCAAATGGGATGTGCAAACCTCATCCCAGCGCAGACTTCCAGCAACGCATCTGAAGCTCCTCAGATCAAACCGTAATGAGCAGATGCCCCAACCGCAGCGCCTCATCTGTGAAGATTTACTGTTAAGGTGCCTGTATGTATGTGAGTGTGTGTGTATCAGTGAAACCTGAAACTTGGGGAGTATTTTCCAGGATATTTTTCCTTGTCAATTTCATGTCGTCAAAATGCCACGTGTTTGCAAAACGGCACCAAGTTCGGTGTCCTGAGCTAAGTGGCAAGCCATCGGGCCAGAAGGGTCTTCCTGGGGTAGCATCTGCTCAGAGCCACGCCAACTCTGGTTAGGAGAAACAGGGGTGGGGGAGTGGGACGGAGCCCCAGATGAGGAAGACCAGGGCTGAACAGATCACTAAACTTCTGAGGTCTCAGTTTCCTCTCTTGAAGGATGGAGGTGATATTCTATCTCACGACCATTGTCAAGTTTAAACGGGACCATGGCAGTGAAAATGTAAAGTGCTATAGAAGTATAATACTGCATTAATGGAGTCATTAAAAAAACCCAGAATGAATTCCAAGGGATGTCAATTATTTTATTATAGAGAGATTTGTTAAAGTGAGCACAGGACCAGAAGCCACTCCTCAATGAGGAAGTCCTTTCTGAGCCTGTAAGAAGGAGGAAAGCACACCCAAAAGACAGGGCAAGTACTGGGAGTTTTCCCCTCAAGAGTCCATTTGTCTCCCTTCTTCCTTGTAACAAAACACACATTATTGAGGGCAGCAATATGTCCAGCTAAATAAAGATCACTGGCATTGCCTTTCCCATTCCTGGAATGTAAATGTAAAGCCTGGAGCTACGGCAGCCATCCTGCAGTCACGAGGTCATAGGCACAAGGTGAAGAGAAAAGGTGGGAAGGAAAATATGGGAAAAGTCTGGTTCTCAGGAGGCACTGCTGAGCAGCTGAACCGACTCCAGAAATGGCCTACCTTTGGACTTCTGACTAGGAAAGAAAATCAGCCTTTATTTGTTTCAGCCACAGTTGATCGGTTTTCTGTTACTTGAAGTTGAACATAATCCCAAACGATACAAATCACTTCTCCCACTCTTTACACTAGGTAAGTGTGTGTGTGTGTGTGTGTGTGTGTGTGTGTGTGTGTGTGTGTGTGTGTGTGTGTGTTGTTTTGAGGTGATGATACGGGAGTCACAGTTTTCTAATGGAAGATTTTCTGTGCAGAAGTACAAGAATTTCTGAGTGAGGAAAGCTTAGGAGAACTAAAGAGGAAGTGGGGAACAATTGCCCACCAAAAAACCCATCAAGCCTAAAGTGCAAACCTCCCATAAAGCTCAGGCTAAAGAATTCTGTAGATTATTTTCCACTATCCTTCCCTAAGAGCAACAGAAACATGAGATAAGTCCTCCCACAGGGAAGGACAAAATTGGAAATTCCTTATTAGCCACTAGAGTTTTATACTATTGAAATCCAAAACTGCACCCTACTGCCATTATATGCCCCTCCCCTATTCCAACAGAGTATAGGTGTTGAGTACCTGCATTATTAACGTGGTATTTTTGCATGCGATGAATAGTTTGAGTTCTCCAAGCATGGTGCTAGGGTGATGTGCTTTGTGCAGTACCTGCTGACACCACTTGAAAGTCACTAGCTTGTTTTCCTTAATTCAGATTCCAAAGAACAGGAAAAAAAAGCACGTGCCTGAGTTTATCCAGCGTGAGGCTTCAGACCTACTTAATTTTAATTCTGTAGTAGACAAACGAGTGGCTAAGCTGTAATCGGGGCAGAATGGAGAAGTAGAAAGAAAAACAGACCTTGAATCAGAGGACCTGAGTTCAAGTTTGGGTTTTAATACCTATAGGCTGTGTGATGATGGACACATTAATTAAACCTTCTGTATCTCCGGAGAGAATCACCTGTTGAATGAAAAGAATTATTGCTTCTTCAAAAGACCCATGGGCTGATGAACCTATATATACATACATATATATTTGCTTTTGTAGAGTGCTACCTGAATGCAATGAATTTTTATTACATATATTGTCTAAAAGGACAGTAAGTGATGGTTAATTTTTTTTTTTTTTTACAGCAGGTGGGATCTTAGTTCCCTTACCACGGATGGAACCCACGCTCCCTGCATTGGAAACGTGAAGTCTTAATCACTGGACCACCAGGGAAGTCCCATAACGGTTAACATTTTTTGCGTGGACACCTTACAGAGTTCAATACCCCTGAGAAGTAGAAAGTTTTATCCGATGAAAAATCTGAAGATTTGGTCCATAAAAACACCCAGGATCTTCTGCTTCAAGTTCAATGATTTTTGCGCTCCACTAGATCAATTAAACTGTCCTGGAACAAATCATGTACAAACAGCAGGTCTGCTTTTGAATGAAAAGCTGTGTTGAGCTCTCCACTCTACAAACCTGAATGTGGAATGGGGCTTTGGGGGAAATCAGAGAGAATGCCGCCACCTAAACTCCAGTTTGCAGACTCGGAGTCTGAGTGAGGCGCCACCTCCTTGCACCTGGGGCTTGTCAGGTGTCCCCTCAGCTTGGGGGGTGGCTGGGGAGATGCCCATCCATTTATGTCTTTAGGTTACAATGGTGAATATGCGGTGTGATAGGAAATAAACAAGAATATGTTTAGTCCAAACCATTTGCCCTCCTGTCCCTTCCTCCCTTCTACTTTCCACCTCAATGAGCCAAGAGAATTCCAAAGAACGAGGCAGTGTAAGTTGATTTACAGTCATGACGGGGGAGACCTGCAGAGGCCAGTGGGCTGAGTTTGGGGGAGTTTTGTGAGAAAGGAGAGTGTTTGGGGAAGCAGCTTCTGACAATACATAAGGCATTGAGAGTGAGGAAGATGAAAAAAAGTTTTTAAATTTTTAATTTAATTTTAATTTCTAAAATTTGTGGTACACCACAAACGTTTCATAGATCCCTTTGTTTTTTTCTTCCAAAATACGAGGTAAAGGTTCAAATTGCTTTTTAATTATGTTTGGGTACTGACTGTTGCTGCTTGGAATATAATACCATGCCAAGACAGCTGGCCAGTCACCCTGGCTTTTCATGAGTTATACTTTGAGGATGTCCTGGGATCACAGCCTTCAGCAAAGTTTTAAAGCATTTTTTAGTCATGCTTGGTTGTTTCAAAAAGAAATAATCGCCCTATATCTATTAAAGAAATTGAACTTTTAAAGTCTTCCTGTAAAAAATAAATAAAACTCCAGGTTCAGATGACCTCACAAGTGAATGCTACAAAAATTCTTCCACAAAATTCAAGGAGAGAAAACTTCCTAATACATTCTATGGGATGAGAATTAACACTGATACCAAACCAAAATGACAAGAAAATACAACTACAGATCAATATCTTTCATGAACCATGACACAAAAGGTTCTTACCCAAATTTTAGCAAATCAAATCCAATAATATATAAAAATGATAAGAAATCATGACCAAGTAGGATTTATGCCAGGAATGCAAGGTTTTTTGAACATCTGAAAAACCATCAATGTAATTCACCATATTAACAGACTAAAGAGAAAAGCTGTATGATTTTCTCAACAGATACAGGAAAAGATAAAGAAATAAACACAATCCAGTTTCCATTCCTGATAAAACCTCTCCACAACCTAGCAACAAAAGGAAACGTTCTCAACTTGATAAAGGGCATCTCTGAAAAATGCAGCACGCACATCACATTGAAAAAGGCTGAATGTTTTCTCCTTACGACCAGGAACAAAGTTTCACCACTTTGATTCAAAATTGTGAAGGAGGTCCTAGCCAGTGCAATAAGGCAAGAAAAGAAATAAAACGCATGCAGTAAAAAAGGAAGAAGTAAAACTACCTTTATTGCAGATCATATAATTGCCTATGTGGAAAAAAAGACTCTATGAAAAAGCTAATAAAACTAACAGGGGAATTTGCAAGTCTGCAGGATACAAGGTCATTATATAAAAATCAACTGTATTTTATAATAGCCACAAATAATCAAAAATTGACATGGTTTTCTTTTAGAATGTGAGGTTTTTTTAGAATGTGAGTATAAATGTGAATGCAGACACCACTATCAGTATGGTGTTCCCTTCAGGCATTCCCCTTGAACAAATCCTGGCATTCAAGGTCTCCACATTCTGTTTCCAACACGCTTCTCTAACCTGCTCTCTTACTATTCATTCCCCCCCGCCACCATGAGCATGGCAGGCCTAATCTCTGTCCTATGAAGCCCACTCTTTTCACCCTGATGGTTTTCCTTAATCCACCCCATTCCTACTGTGGCCAATCCCTCCCCAGACTCCTAACCATCCAAGCCTTATCTACCTTCCAAGGACATATTCAATATCCAACACCTTCATGCTGCCTCCTTAGACCATTTCAGTCCTTGGTACAGTGCCTGGTATGCAGTAGGTATGCACCAAAGCCTAACAGAATGAATGAACTTGTAGCCTGCTCCTGTTTCTATGAACACCCATACCCGACTCACGTGTACTCCTCGACTCACACTGCTTCATATGCTATATTTCAATCTCTCGCTCTACAGGCCTAAGGGCAGCACCTTATTCCTAAGGATGGTAAGTGAACATTTCTTTCATCACAGTTTTGTGCAGATTTTTCACTCTCGTACTGCTATGTAACTCTTCTTCCGTACACATCTTATTTACTCAGACTGTAAATTCTCCCCGGGCGTAGAACCCCATCATTTGATCCACAATGCCTGGACTTGGGTCAGGACTCAATGAATAATACGAATAAGTAGATTAATGAATCTCAATATACTTGGAATACATTTCCATCATAGCAATCATATATCCCAGAGGAAGTTTCAAATAAAAGAGCTGCAAGGTGCTTGAGCAAACCTTTAGGCAGCAACAACATAAAGAGAAATGCTACCAAGGCTGCTTTCTTCAGTGGCTGCTATTTAAGAATGTTTATATGGGAGAACATCTCGCTCCTTCTTAGAGAACAAGGCTCAGTGCGCTCACCCAGCCCTTCTGACTCACGTGAGCCCACAGGCCGGAGGCTGCGGGCCAGCCTCGGCCAAACCTTCACGGCTCTGAAGGTCACCGTGAGCTTCCTTTACAGGAAAATCTAAGGAGCCAGGTGTTTGCCCAGCAGCCCTGAGAGCATGAGCCTGCTCACGAAAGCTGAAAATACAGGTCACTGCCCTAGCCTTGTCTCTTTCTCTCGGTTCTCTGCTGTTCTTGGTCTCCATGACCTTAGGGCTATGAATGAAAACTACTACCAGGGCTGGAAACAATGCTCGCCCGGGAGGGCTGGGGAAGCCTGTCTTTACGAGCTCTTGGAACCACTCCTGGCACTGCACGGTCACATCCAAGCTGTGTGACCTTGAGCAAGTCGGTCAGCCTTTCTGAACTTCAATCCTGTCATCTGCAGGTGACAATAAGCATATTAATGACTTCAAAGGATTCCTATCCTGTTGCCTCTTAGGAAAGTGGGTTCACAGGGCCCAAAGGAAGACACAGAGTTGCCTGTCCTGAAAGCCATGGAAGAAAAAGTCTAAGATTATTATGCGACACGGATCCACAATAAATAATACCAGGGCTCACGATGTATTGCTCACCGACCATGTGCCTGGACTGTGCAGGTGGCCTTATATTCATTGCCTCTTGTCTCCACAAGGATCGTACCAGTAGATATTCTCATGGAGAGAAAAGTAAATAAAGGTCCAGAGAAGTTAAGCAACGTCTTTGTTCAAGGTCGCACAGCTCACCCACCCTTCCCACTACAGAGGTGCTTCTCTGGTTGCCCTGGAGCCGAGACCGTGGCCGGGTAGAGTCCTGCTGCCCCTGACCTCACACCCACGTCCTTTCCAAAGGGTTACCGGACATGCCTTTGCAGCTGCACCAGGAGGAGGAGACAAGTTGGGGACCCAAACTGCTCACTCAAGGAAGGATTCCCACCACAAGCCTCAGACGTTGCTGCTTCAGCTTCCTTCCATGGAAGACACAGGGCTGCTCCTCTGCCGTGGGGATGCCCTACCACCTCCCTGTAAAACGACCCCAAACTGTGCCCAGCATCCCCCATCCTGAAGCCACTTGGCCAGCAGTGCCTTCTCCACCGCCCCGGCCCCCCAGCTCCACCTGCCTGCCCTGCCCGGCCTCCTCTGAGGCCCCGTCTCCTTTAATCTAATTCTTACGGGGAAAGAAATGCCATATTTATTAAAGTACAGGCTTATCTATTTCATCACAGATCTAAGCTGCAGCGATAAATCCCTAAGCTAAACACACACAAAGGGAAATACAAAGCTGGAATGCAGATCAGAACTGAGAAGCCAGGGAGGGGTAAGTGTGAACTCTGGCCCCGCTGCTGGCTGTCTCCCTCTCCTACTCAGGCTCTTCATCCAGAAGACACTGTTCCTGCCTCCTTGCGGGGGTAGGTGGTGGGGCTGAGGCAATGGCCACATCGACGTACTTTCTAGAGAGTTATGGCGAAGTCGCCACAAACGTTCTATTTAGGAAAAACTGGCTTTGTTGCATCTTGTAAAACTCCTGAATCATCTCAACTGATTGCTGTCTCTTCATTCAGCAGGCCCAGGATAGGATGCAGGGTGCAGGAGAACCCAGAGTTCCCGGCAGTGAAGGTGCGGGGACCCAAAGGTGGATAGGACACTGCTTCGGATTGCAGGGAGCTCTCACAGCCGGGGACACAGAGTCAGTGACTCTCCACAGAGGTTTCCCAAAATGTGTTGGCTTTGCTATCGGGGTAAAGTTCTGAGCCCTCCCTACCTGAATTCAAAGTAGGGAAACACAACTCCTTCAGCACTCTGAGACACTTCTGCAGGGGTGCCCCAGTGGCCTCACCTGTCCTGTGCATTTACAGTCCACTTCTGGATGCAACTAATTGATGTTACTGTGTAAAGTATGGATGGCAACCACAGTGATTCACCACTCAAAACGGCTTTTATACGGAGGGTTTGTGGTTGAAGGCATCACACAGCCCCAGCCACTTTCCAGGCCACGCAAGGACACTGATCGCTAATGGCCCCCCACAAGCCATTCTTCTCTAGTAAAAGAATTCTCATGTTTTAACTGGTCACGTGGTCACCCAAAATAAAGACTCCACTGGCTAACGTGATATAAGTGGGAATGGTATGGCAACTTCAAACAAGTATTCTTAGAGAAATGCAGTATAATCTTTTTGGCCTCCCTCCTGATGGCTGGAATGCAGGCGTGATGGCATGAGCTGGAGCAGCCATCTTGGGCTACCACGTGGAAGCCACATGCTTAGGAGGCCAGAGGAACCAGATATAAGAAGCTCCCTTATACTGTAGAGTCAGACCATGCCTGGACTGACTTCTTTCACAGGAGAAAGAGAACCTTCTCTTTTGTATCAGCAGCTGTTATTTTAGGTATTCTGTCGTTTGCAGATATATACTTACAATTGCTGCCTCCTGTCTGATGTATTAGGTAAGAGCATTCATTCTGTCATTCATTTATTCAAGACGTAGTTGTTGAATGACTACTAAGGGTCAAGATATGTGCACCATGAATACAGTAAGCAAAGCAGACATGTTCCTGTCCCTGACGCACTTAGAGTCTAATGGGTCATTACTGACGCTGCTTAGTTATGGTGAGATAAATCCACGGCTAAATTCAGGTCTAGATCCCTGGGAGAAAAAAGCCTGTACATGCATGTATACATATATGTACCCTATGGGGTGTGTGTGCGTGTGGAGAGAGCAAGCCAGATTCTTTGACTTCCCTTATAATTGCTGTGGCAACAGCCATTGGACAGCCCAGCCCAGCTCAGCTCAGTTCATCTGCCACCACTCAGACCCTTCCTAATTTTCTTTTGGCTACGAGTTCTCAGCTATTCATTCCAGGTCCTTGCACTGGCCTAGCCATTCTCATCAACCATTTGCTCTGGCCAAAATCTCTGAAGTCATCTGTGACTCCTGTCTTGCCGTCATACCCTCCATATAATCGATTAGCAAACGCTGTCACTTCTACCTTCAAATACATTCTGCACTCCTCATTAGATACTAGTATTGCAACAAAGATGAATTTCATAAATCTAGTCATTGTTTCATGGTGATGTAGGAGGACATCCTTGAATTTAGAAGATACACGATTAGAGTAGTGGGGAGTGAAGAATCATGATGTATCTGCAACTTACTCTCACATGGGTCAGTTCTGATGACGCTGATTGCTGAGGCAAATGTTAACCACTGGTGAAGGGCATACACGTGGCCACTGCATCATTCAATCGCTTGAAAATATTCCACTGGTTTAAAATTATTCAGTATAAGATGTTAAGAATAAATAATAATAAGCCCTGAAGCTGAGTCTTTCTTAGGTCCTGCATCCTGGGTCCAAGCCTCCATCTCTTTCCCATCTCCTGGATGGTGCAATAGCTTCCACCTCCTCCCAGGATCTCATTCCCTCCGTCTTTGCCCATCCAGGATCTGTGCTGAACCACAGTGAGGACCAGAGTGATTATGTAAAACATCACTGCTCGGCGGCAAGCCCTACGACACTCCATATCACACCCAGAATGAAACCCAAGACCCTCACATGACCCGTGAAGCCCCACCTCTCTGACCTCCTCCACTACTGTGTCTCCACCCTGGTTCTCTCCGCTCCAGCCACTCTGGTCTTTCCGTTCCCCAAACACACCTGGCAGCGCTCACCTCCACCCAGCACCTGGTCACACGTGGTCTGTTCTCTGTCATTCAGGTCCCTGCTTCAGTAATTCGACCAGTAATGGGGTCTCTTCTTCAAATCAGGCTTCTTCCCCCCAATCCCCATCCCTGGCTACTCCCCTTTCCTGCCCTACTTCTCTCAAAGTGCTTACCATTACCTGATTTTGTGTTGTGCGTTTATGAGTTTCTTTTCTGTCTCCTCCATTCTGCATGTAAGTGCTGAGACTAGGGACTTGGCTTTGTTCCCTCCCACATCCCCGGTGCCTGACACCCAGTAAAGGACCAAAATTGTTTTTTGTACGAACGAAGGGATCAGTGTACCTTGAGTCCCACCCTGACCTCCCCCTTTCCTTCCTCCCAAGTTGCTGCCAGGGGCTGTGTTCCTCGTGCCTCCGCCTCTCTGCACCTCTCACCTTAGACCCTCACAGGCCTCCTCTGCGAGCCCCCTTGCAGGGTGCAACCTCACCCCACCCCTAACCCCCATCATCATCCCAAATAAGCCATATGGTACCTCCCCAGCAGGCACTCCCGCCCCTTCCCACGTAACTCCCGCCCCTCCCAGGGACACAGCCCTTATGTTTAGAGAAGGAAAAAGAAAAGTCTCCTGCTCGGAGCAGCCTTCTCCAACAGGACACGGAGTTCCAGTTCCTTCTGGCCTTTGCCCTAGTTCTTTCATCACCACTGCCTGTTTACAGAAATGCCACAACCAACAACTCCAAAGGAACTGATGACCCTTAAGCATCCCTGCCTTCCAGGCTCTTGCGGCTCCCAGGTCACCGGCCAGGGGCACCCTCGGCCATCCCGTTTAATCCTACCATCCTTCAAGGCACTCGCGCTAACCAGGCCTGCGGACCTTCTGAACACGTGGCTAGTTCTGGTGAGGCATCTGTATGGCTGGTTATCTCTTTACTGTATAGGCTGGTCTCTCTGCTCCCGAATTCAAGCTCCCAAGGCGGGGTCTGTGTCTTATCCATCTCCTGGCTAAGCACATGGTGGGTGCCTCACATCTAGTGATGGGTGGCTGGATGCCACCTCCTCTTCCATCATTGGTCCTAAATATCCTTTACTGTGTGGGATGGTCTTGGGGCTCCCTGGGGAAAAAGACCCCTAATGCCCGCTTGGATAGAGGCTTGGTTCCCCTTGCCCTGGGAGCTCTCACCCTTTGCAACCCCAGTGCCCGGCCGTGCACCCGCTGCCTCCGGTCCTTTGGTCACTGGTCCTGCCGGCCCAGCGCCCTCTTGCACTGTGCTCTGTCGGTCCGCGGTTTTGCCAACCCGCCGAGGTCGCTGTGAATTCTAACCCTGTCCGCAGCGCTACGGCCTTCCTTCTTCCCTGCACTTTGATAACCGCCAGAACATATTCTAAATCCTCCTGCTTCCTGGGCGTGGTGAGTAATGAGAGGGCCAGCTCAGCCAGCGGCCCTGCCCGCTCCCCGGCCATATGGTGAGATCGGGCTCCGTCTGGCCCCCATGCAGGCTGCCTCCCCGGCCAGGCTGCCCGAGCTTGTGCAGGTCCCAGGCAGGACCAGGCCCTGGGGGCCCAAAGGATGTGTCGGGCACAGCTGGCTGGCCAGGGCAAGGGCAGTTCCTCGGACTCCTGCAGGCTCTGCTTCTCAAAGCAACCCTGTGCTGGGAAGAGCCATCACCCAGCATCCCACCCAGGACTGGAACACAGCTCGGGACTCACTCTCTAAATGGCTTTAAACTGTGAAGGAGGAAGGAAACCTTCCGCTCATGACCAGCCTGGCACTGAAGATGGAATGGTGATTTGACCACATCTGGGCTCTGACCCCGGGGGTCACAGTATCCAAAGAGGAAGACGAGTCAGTGTAGCCACTAACCAAGTGAGCTCAGGACCGGGCCGCCTGGGTCAGATCCACATCCGCCGCTGACAAGCCGGGCCCCAGGTACCGGCTGCCTCACGGCTCCCAGCCCTGCAGCCCCCATCTGCTGGGGCGTGGGAGGACCCACAGGGTCAGCCCTCAAATGCCAGCTACTCTCCCCAGTACATTCTCAGAAAGGGAAAACCTTAGAAGTTGCTAGGCCGGCGCCCCCAGCCCCCAGCTGAAAATGCCCAATGGCTCCCCCCGCCCCGCTGCTTAAAGCCTCCTGGGCTGAGTGCCCCGTTTGTGGCAAAAGGTGGTCTGTCCTGGAGCTGAGGGGCGTCATGAGAACATCTGCCGCGGGGCTGAGCACACACGGCCTCCTCCGGCGCCCTCCCTGCCAGCCCAAGTCCATGCATCAGGCAGCCAGGGCCAGGCGCGGACCCACGGCCAGGGGACAGGCTCCACAGAGCTGCAGGGGCTCCCGGGGCCCTGTCTGAACCTCCAGTCAGCTGGACCTCAGGGCATGGGCTCTGGGGTCAGACTGCCCACCTTCAGAGCCCAGAGCAGCCCCTCCTGGTCGTGTGACTGGACAGGCTTCTGAAGCCCCCAGCCCTCAGTCTCCCCGTCCGCAAAAAAGGGGGCCTCACCATAGGCGGCCTGCTCGGGTCACTACAAGACTTAAATAAGTCACCGCGTGGAAGTTTCTTTAAAAAGCACTGTCCGTTGTGAATATCTTTAAAGACCAGGGTTCTCCGGCTTCCTGGCAGCCGCAATCCTCCCCCGGGGCGCACAGGGCATGGGTGTCTACAGTAGGACACACTAAGGACACAAGCCGGTCACCCCCCTGGATCCGGATCTGAGAGGTTTTTTTCAATGCAATTGGAAAACTGCCATTTCCAGAGATACCAACTGATTTGCTCTGTTTGTTCAGACCAAACAGAGGGTCAACTACACCCGCATGACTCTCTCACATGACCTGCTGTTCCCCACGTGGGACATATTGGTCCTTCTGACCCAAACACAAGATTTCTAATGCGCGGTTCACAGCTTGCGTGTGCCAGGTCCTGAGATGGGCTGACGGTGGACGTGTCCTAGGGGGACCGCATAGCACAGAGGTCCAAACCAGGGCCGACGCCCTGCACCCGCTCCCCCGACTCTGCAGCGATGGGCGCCGGGGGTGGGGGGTGGGGGCGCTGGCCCAGCCAGGAGTCAGGGGCCATGAAAGGGAAGCCAAGACCTGGGAGAGAAGGAGGAATAGGGAGGCTGAGAGTGGACAGAAAGAATGTTCCAGACAGAGCGAAGATCAGAGCATCGTGTGTAGCCTGGGAAGCAGAGAGAACTCGCCCCCTAGGAACCGAGTGGGTCTGGGTGGCCAGAGCTTTGGCTTTGGTGGAAGAGGGGTGAGAGGCCCATTCTAGCAGCAGAGCCTGCTCCCCGGACCCCCAGGGCCACCCGCCGAGCTGCGGGGAAGGGGATAGAAGCTGGAGTGCTGGGGCCGAGGGGTGGGCGGGAGAAGCGGAAGCAGAGGCAGCGGGTGTAGACAACTGTTTTGCAAAGCTCAGCTGTCAAGGAGAGAAGCAGCAGGCGGGAGGGTGTGAAACGGAAAGAGGGCTCCCCGCCTGCATTAAGGTGGGGGAAGCACACTGACACCTAGAGGAACTGAGCTAGTAGAGATGGGGGGCGGGGGGGTCGTGGATCAAGGGAGCAGGTCGTCTGAGGACCAGAAGTAAACGGGATCTGAGACACAGTGGAAGGAGGACATGCCATCAGCAGACGTAACCTGGGGGTGTCCACACCCAGGGAGACATTTAGAACCCTGAGTCTGTCATTAGGGGGGTGCTGGCCACCCCTCCTAGCAATGCATCACTTGTAATAGAGGAAGCACGCTTTCTACATCATCACCTGGGTGGCAGATAAAACCACCAAGAAGGTCAAGCTGAGGACCCTGGTCTCCGCCAGGACTTGGTAATTCATCAACCCTCTTTAGAACCACGGACTCCCCCATGGCATCCTGGTGAGGGATGTGTCCCTATTCACATGTCACATGGAAGCAGAGGTCCCCTGGAAGGTGCCTGTGGCTTGCAGAGAGAAATGAAGAACTGGGGTCGACACATTGCAGCCACGGGCCCAATCCGGCCCACCGTCTATTACTGTGAACAGCGTTTTATGGGAACACAGCGGTGCCCACTCTTTTACGTATCACTGTGGCACAATCGAGTAGTTGCAACGGAGATCTTACGGCCGCAGAGTCTAAAACATTTACAGTCTGGCCCTTTTCAGAAAAAGTTCGCCAAGCCCTGCTGAAGAGCCCTGGACTAAGGCCTATCAGCTTGTCCAAGCTCAGGTGGGATGTGGGCCTTGGCGTGTCTGATTCTGAAACTCACAGGCTACTGCTGCTGCATCTTGCCTTCTTTATCAGGAGGGTGGATAATTTCTTCTTCTTGTGGAAGAAGAAATTCGACAAAGTTCTCTCATTAACCCACCTTGATATTAGCAATGCTAACTGGTTATCTATCCTGCTTCTCAACAGAGCCCACGTCCACTACTCGGCAACCAAGGTTGTCTTATTAAACCAGACATCAGATCAGTATAGACAACATCCACACTCTACCCTGGCCTCCAAAACCCTGCGCGACTGGCCTGTGTCCACCCCTCTGTTCTCATCACACACCTGCCACTCTACCTGTGTCTGCTTTCTGTTCCTTGAACAGGCCAGGTTTGCTCATGCCTCAGGGCCTTTGTGCGTGCTGGTCCCTCTGCCTAGAATGTTCTTCCTCCAGCTCTCTCCAAGGCTGGCTCCTCCTCGTCAGCTGGGTACCAGCTCAAATGCCCCCTCCTAGGACCAGACTATCAGAAGTGCCCAGGGCAGGGGGTGGCGGAGGGATGGAGTGGGAGGTTGGGGTTAGCAGATGCAAACTATCATATATAGGATGGATAAACCACAAGGTCCTACTGTAGAGCACAGGGAACTCGATTCCATATCCTGGGATAAACCATAATGGAAAAGAAGATGAAAAAGAATGTACGTATGTGTATAACTGAAGCACTTTGCTGGACAGCATAAGTCATCACAGCACTGGAAATCAACTGTACTTCAATCAAATAAAACCTGTTTTAAAAAGTGCCTTCCTCTCCCAGCCTTCCTCTGACACATCTGCTGCCCGCTTGTGTCCTAAGCATTTCGCACCCTCTGAAGTTATGTACTTGTTTACTTTATGTCTCCTCCGTTACAATGTAAGCTCCCCAAATGGTGAGGATTTTTGCTCAAGACTGAAACTTGAACTCAAGAAGACGCTCCACACCCTTAACAGTTAAACCAGCCCTGACCCAAGTCGACGGGATGCAAAGCACAGCTGTGACCCACAGAGGTAATTTCACACTCCTTAGTCGTCACGTTAAAAAAAAAAAATGAAAAGAAACAGATGAAATTAATTTAATAATAGAGTCTATTTAACCTGATAAATCCAAAACATTATCATTTCAAATGTAATCAATATAAAAAATGATGGAGCTATTTTACATTCCTTTTTTCACACCAACTCTGAAATCTTGTGAGGCTCTGAGACACATTTCAAGCACTCAACAGCCACATGTGGCCTGGTGCCCGACAGAGGAGAGAGTGCAGTCTTAAAACAGTGTTTTCCTCTGTCAAATGCTGCCTGATCACTTTGCATGAACACCCACTTAATCCCCACAGCAGCCCTAGGAGGGAAACACAATTATTAAGCCCATTGTACAGACGGGCAAATAAAGGCAGAGTCTGGATTCAAACCAGACAGTCTGGTTCCACACTCTCTGCTTTTATCCACCATCGAAATTGCCTTTCATTCTTGGCTGAAGCCATGGATGAATCCAGTAACAGAAGAGGCCCCACAGCATACAGCCTGAAGCCCAGGCTTGGGTTCTAATCCTCCCCCTACCGATGACTACGGATGTGACCTTGGGCAAGTTCTCCTATCCCCCTGTCCTCAATCTTCCCATCCATAAAATGGGAGTAACAACGATAGCACTTCACAGAGCTGTGCTGATTCAACGATGCAACGTCGGTAACACACATACAATGTCGGTAACACACATACAGTGGTACTTCATGTTAACTATAAGCACCAATCAGTGTTACTCTGTTATCAGGCATTAGTGATGGCTCTTCTCTCCTACCAGCCTTGACTCAGTGAACTTCCTGGGTTTTCTGGACCCTGCAAGGAGGCGATAGTAATAGCGACTGCCCCACATGGTTGCTGTGGTCAGCCTTCCATCCACCCTACATCATCCCCGGGCAGAGATCTGCTGGGACCAATGGCTGCAGGAACAGGGCATGGGGTAGAGGGAAGGGAGGTGATGTAACATCTGGGCAGAGAATAAGGAGACTCCACTTGGAAAAGGCCAACAGCAGTCCACGGGGACAGTGTCCAAACAACAGGTACAGTTTGGGGAAGAGTGACAGAGGATGGCCAAGGGAGATGGAGAAGAGGCAGCTGAGGACAGGGAGGATGGCCACGGTGATGATGGAGACGAAGACGGCTACCAAGCCCGGGCTCAGAGCCAAGCCGGGACCGAGACTTAAAACACGGGGGCCCTTCCATCCAACTTTCTCAATGGCCCCGTGAGGAAGGTGCTAGCCATTCTCATGTCCCAGAGCCAAGAGTCACACCCAGGTCTGTTGAGCTGCACACACCACATTCCATCTCCAACACTGGAGCCCGGGTGTGGAGGCCTGGCCCGACCACCTCCCACCTGGGTGACCTCCGTGTGCCTCAGCTTCCTCCGAGGCCAAGGGCAGGCTCGGTCAGCTGATCTCACCATCCCCTTAGAGCTCTGAAGTCTCATGGGGCAATCAGCTCAGCCTCTTCTAGGATAAGACAGTCCTGTTCCCCTGGGGATGACTGAGCAAAGAAAAGTCCCATTGCCCATTAGGGGCTGAGGTTGACCAGAAGTTTCCCAGAGTTCAGGTACATGGTCCAGGCTGTCGGGCTTTACCTGCAGCCTTAAACCTGTTCCTGGGAAGATGAACTCAGAGCTACCTGTGCTTCTAAGACCTCTGTAAAGAAGACTTTCTTGGCAGAGTGAACAGAATGGGCAGGGCCCCCGGGTGTCAGCCTCTCTTGAGCCCAGCCAGGGAAGCAAAGCTCCCAGCCTCTGGCCACACTGAGCCTTGGAGTCCTGGATTGGCCCCAGATGGGAGGAGAGAAGCCGTGGGGCTTGGGGAGAAGCATGGGCACTGGAAACCAGGGCCTCCCAGCTCAGCTCTCCACTGGATGACCAGCCCACGAGGCTGTCAACGTGACCAACTCCTTGCTAATTTTGCAGACAGGGCAGCAGAGGGGCACACAACCTTGATGAGAGCTCTGTAGCACTCAGGTAGGTAACGGACACCTACAGGCTGGCTCCTACATCCATCCAAGTGAAGGACCATCTTGTCATTCCCTGCAAGTAGTCACTGAGCAGTAACGCTGATCTTCCAGGCAATGTTCTTGGATCTGAGATGCCACAGCGAATAAAAAGACAAAACCCTTGCCTACATGGAGCCTACATTCCGGTAGGGACAGAGACAATAAACCAGTGAACGTACCAATATATGATGTTAGATGGCGCAGGGGCTCGGAAGAAAATAAAGCAGGGGACAGGAACAGATGAGGAGGTTAGGAAAGGTGGTACCACCTGAGCATCAACTTTCACAGCACAAATATCTGGTGCTGGAAAGTTTCCGGCCACAAAACAGGGGGGGGAAATACCCCGAGGCGAGAACACGCGCGGCGTGAGGAGGGTCTGGCGTCTGGATCCCAGAGAGAAAGGCAGACGGTAATAGGAGCTGAGCTCAACAGAGCAGCAAGGGGCCGGGCCATGCAGCGCTGTGACTAAGAGCCCCTCCGTCAACTGTCCAGCCTTCATTCTTGGTCTCCGCGAAGCTTGGAATCGTGCCCCTCGGCTCCCTCGGTCTGCTGTTAACGCACGCGGCTTTGACAGCGGGCAGATGACTGACAGCCCGGGTACCCAACTCACAGTGGTGTGTAGCTGGGGCACAAGTACTTACTTCCTCCAGCAGACGCCACTCTTGATCATGGGAAGTTGGATATCAAGGCTCTGGAAACTTAATACACGAAGTCATTGCTACAGCAAGGGATGGGTACACCACTCTCCCCCCAGCTGCCCCAAGACAGGCTCTTTAGGAGAGAGTCAGGCCAGGTGGACACGCGAGGTCCCCACTCCTTCCCATCTATGAAGCCCACCGCGAGCCTCTGAGATCCTGGGCTCAGGGGACCTGCAACTGCAGATGTGATACGTTTCCTGATGCCTGGCTCCGCTTGGCCTGCTAATCAATTCTGATAGTCGGCACTTGGTACCCACCAGCTTGGTTCTAGAACTGCCACGGATACCAAATTCCACAGATGCGCAAGTCTTACAGTTAGCCCTCTGTATCTGCAGAGTCCACATCCGAGGATTCAACCAACCGCAGACAGTAAACATAGTAAAGGATCCAGGGTGGTTGAATCCGTGGATGGAGGGCCAACCATATGTCTGCTTGCGCCTGCTTCTGCCCAGGTGTCCCCATTCATAGTTGCAGACTGACCCCATCCCTCTCTCAGATGAGCCCAGGCCCTCTGCTCCATCCTGCCCACCTGCCATGGAGAGGACTTAACCCTGCAGCCCAGTAAGAAGGACAAGCCAAGCTCTGTCTTGATGTGAACTCGAGTCTTGATGTGAACTCAAACTCCACAGTCCTCGAGGATGTTTGCCTTATTTGATAATCTCCCTCTAGCTCTGGTTCTCAGTTTGCTGAACAATGGAACCGTGTGGGAAGTTTTTGAAAAATGCTAATGCCTAGGTTCTAGCCCAGACCAATTAAATCAGAATCTTTGGGACGTTAGCATTTGTATTCTCAGAATATCCTACATCATTCCAATGCGCAGTCAGGGCTGATGCTCGCTGTGCTAAAGGGATCTTCTTCAACTTTAATGTGTGTACAGATCACCTAAAGATCTTGTTAAAAGGCAGATTCTGAATCAACAGGTCTGGGGAAGGGCCCAAGAGTCTGCATTTCTAACCAGCTCTCATGGCATGCAGTCACTACTGGTCCATAGACCACACTTTGAGTAGTGAGGGTCTAGAGGCAGCCAGATTTGCGGGATGGGAGATGGAAATGGGCTTCACTGATTTTCTGGGTCCAAAGTAAATGTCCAGGATTGAAGCTCCTTTTAAAGTTGGAAAGGGATTTCTGAAAGAGTTAGGTTAGGGTCAAGGGCTCTTATAGAAGGAAAGAGGAATTTTCTGCTAATGTGGAAACAGGAGATCCTATACCTAAGAAATGCTACAGGATCCGCTGTGTATTGTAAATAAAGTACCTAACAGACTACCCAGCACATAGTGGGTACCCCATACTCATGGTACCACTGTTTTTATTAAGACAGGACCCTCACTCCATTCCCTAAACCAAACAAAAAATATATATTTTTGTTTGTTTGGTTGCTTTCGGTTTGGTATGCTTTTGACTTGCAAGAGCCCCGTGAAGCCCTACAAGCCCTTCCATCCTCAGAGGATGTGCCGCAGGCAGGGGCCAAGCACAGAAGGCTTGGGGCCGGGGGCTTTCATCCCAGACACGACCTCGTGGACCCTGCCTGGTCTAAGGATACCAGTGCCTTTATTTCTCTCATTAATTTGATTTGCTTGCCGTGAGTTGGGCAAAACTCCATAGCCCGGCCATAGCTAAAATTAAGGTTTGGTACAGTGAGGACCTATTTTAAGTGCTCTCCTTGGTTTAACTTATTAAACAACTCCACACAGCAGGTACGTTTAGTCTCAAGGGCAGATGAGGAAACTTAGAGAGACAAAGAAACTTGTCCAGGTCACATACATAGCAATGTGACGGGCTCAGATAACACGCTGAGACGCAAATGTCAGAGCCCATGTTTTCCCAGGGCTTCTCAAATTTTACTTGCTATGTGATCTCATGAAAATGCAGGTCCTCCTTCATCGGGTGAGATGGAGCCTGAGATTCTGCATTTCTCACGAACGGCTGATGTGGCTGGTCCTTGGACAGTATTTTGAGTAGCAAAACTACTCATACGCTATGATGCCTCCTGGGATTTCTGTCCTCAAGATTCCTCTACAAGACTCTTGCCACCATCCTCCTATGATCGGTGATCTGTGGATTTGACCAGTGGCAAAAATCACAGTAAATCACCACTTTGAACACCTATACCAAGTTCTGTTTAGACTTCTGCTCAAAATGCAGTCTTCTGTGGCGAAGGATCAGCTATTCGGAAAAGCAGCTGTGTCCATTACAAGCTGTAGATGTTGCAGATAGTTATGAAATTGCTTTTAAATATAAGCATCACCACTGAGAATGCTTTCTGGGCCAGGGAACAATTCCCATCTCTAAAAGCCAAGTAAAGAGTTCCAATTTGAGAAATACATAGGAGGGATTTCTCAAAACATAGGAGTGAATCATTTAACTTTAAGTTTCTCTTCTCAGATTAACAGAGGAGAGGATGTATATAGGAACCAGAAGAAATGACAAATCTTCCCTCCCTGTGAAAGGCATTTAAGGGCAAATCTAGACCATCCACTTAATCAGTCTGGACTCAGTGGCTGGGAACTAGCTGGTTTGTGAATAAGACAGGGAAAATTGGAAGAGAGAGGGATGAAGGTAAGCTCCCAGGGGTACTTTGGGTACCAGAGTGACCTGAAGCTCCAGAATCACAGACAACGTTCTGGAGGAGCCTGACTTCAAAACATCAGTTAGAAGGGCACCTTTCTGCAATTTCCACAGCCCAGTGATTCCCAAACTCTGCTCCATATTAAAATCACCTCCCGCTCAGGCCACGCCCCCACATCAATTAAACTATGAGCTCTGGGGGTGGGGCCCAGGTACCCTTAATTTTTAAAGCTCCCCAGGTGATTCCAATGTGCAGCCGAGTTTGAGAACTACTGGCAAAACCTTTCAGTGTCTTCCTTCATAAAATAAAGGAATCCATCTGGACGAGTGGTTCTTTATTCTGTCTTGCATGTTAGAATCACTTTCAAGTGATTTTTTAAAATACTGCTGCCAGCAGCATCCCTAGAAATTCTGGTTAATTTGTGAGGCCCAGGCACCAGCATCATCAGCATTTTTAAGAGCTTCCCCAGGTGATTCTACTATGCAGCAAGGGAGACAACTACTGGTGTCAGGGTTTTTGCCCACTTCTTCTATTGCTTACATTTTCAACATCTATGATATTCAGGCTAAAAATGCATCTTAGACTTTTTGAAAAGGTGGATCTCTCATCCTTACTTTTAAGTCAGGGATTTTTAACTTCAGAAAGGGTCTATGAATCCCCTTAAATCCTATGCAAAATGTTGGATGGATATATATATTCATATGTATATATTTGGGGGAGGCGAATGTCCTTAACTTTTATCAGAGTCTCAAATGACTTAACTCTTATTACCTTAAAGGCAAGTATGTGATTTCTGATTTAATAAATTTAAGAAAATTAAAGAATGAATGGAAAACCAATTTGGTTTCAACAGCACATCTGCTAGTTTGAATTTGGGACACTTCTATTGCCACCTAGTGGCTGCATATCTTTATTGCAGGTTTAGTTCAGACCATATAGCCCATCCTTTGAAAAGCTATAGGGTGACAGATGTGAAGATTTCAAATCCAAGTATCAAAGCAGAAGCTGTGTCTGAGACTGGAGTCAGCAGTAGACTGGTAATGCTCACAGTAAGAGATGAGCTCCCCACCTGCACTTATAAGGAGACCATCCACCCAGATACTTTGGATTCATGTCCCAAACTGGATTAGGACACTAGGGTTTCTAGACTTGACCATTGTTACCTACATGCCTCAGTTTGACTGCCGGCTTGCTTTCTTACCAACCGTATGTGCTTGGGAAAATTACTGAGCCTTTCTGTTCCACACATAAAAAGAAGATAATACAAGCACTTCTAAGATTGCTGTGAAAAATAAGTAAGACAATACACGTAAAATGTTCAGCATAACCCTTGGTACAGCACAAGATCCCAATAAATCTGAGGTTATCTTATTTATCATTATTTCCTTGCTTTGTTTATTGTTCCATATGGGTTACAGTAAAGACCAAATAAAAGAGCAAAAGGTATATTACTATCACATGGCAACTCATCATATATCCAGAGAATCCACCGAGCACAGAAGAGAGTAACCCTACAACACAGACATAATCCTTACTCTCAGGAAGTCCCTTTGAGATTCCGACAGTTCATCCGCCTCTACGTCTGAGTGCAGCCACTTCTTGTCAGATATCTACCTTCCCACCATGTGAGCAAGAAGGTGACCATACTCCACCACCAAGGCTACTGCAAGCTCCTTTCAGGGAAGAGGATTACGCAGACATTCACTAAATCACAGACGCCCTAAACCAACAGCTCTGCTCCAGCCTGGACACTCACCGGCGACAGTCTCCCACGCCACTCTCTCCGCAGGGGAACAGTCCCCAGACTCTTCCACAAGCCACCTGCCCAGGGCTCCAGGACCGGCTCCTGCCCAGCTGAAGCAGAAACACCACCGAAACTTCTCACCAGCCTCAGCAAAGATGCAAGGTGATCAGCTCTCACTTACCTGGAGTCTGCTTAGCCGTGCGCACGGGAGTGTAGTGGTTTTTCGAGGATGATCTGACCGGCGTGTTCTCTTTGGGAGAGCTATCGATAGCCGAGATAGTTTCTCTTTCACAGTGTGCTATGGGGATTGGTCCCTGTTGTCTTAAGATGTCGGCCAGAGCCCTGAAAGAGGAGGAGACCACACAGTGAGATCCACCGAGTTGGTGAGTGCAACCACAAAGGAAGTTGGGCTACTATCATCGGCCCTTTGATGGACGGAGACCCAGTATTCAGTTACAGTCACAGCATCATCTGGTGCTGGTCTCAGTGGGGATACAGGAGAGAGGCTGCCATGCCTGGGGGTACAGGCACTAAAAGGCTGTGATTAAGGTTTCCTTCTTTCATTCATTTCCCACCAATCAACTCTGAGCCCTTTCAAAATGCTGGCTCCCCAAATAAGCCCGTATGCCATGCAGATACGACAGCAACTGGCCCGTGGAATGCCACTTCAGTGAAGGGCAGCCACCACTGGCCTCAAGTTCAGCGGCAGGTGACTAATATCGGGGGACCAACTTCCCCATGGAAAGACACACACCAAGGAGCATGTACTCGACACGGGTGACCCAAATAAGTACAAAACAGAGCTCCCCTTGTCAAAGAAAGGTGTGATTTAGCTGCAAAGACACGACATACAGATAAAATGATAAATATCAGAACACACGGACAGTGCAGACAGTGAATGCAGCTGAAGCTTAGAGGAAGAAGCAATCAGAGACACAGGAAGGAAAGAGAGATGCACAGAGATGCTGCTGTAGCTGGAGAGGTCCATGCCCTCTGCAAGGGACCCATGTACCCCGAGAGCAGCTTCTATTCACCCAACGCCTCTCTTCAACAGCCAAACATATGTTTACTGAGGACTCAGCATGCATTAGTCACAGCAGAGACAGAGGTAAAGAGAACACAATTCCTACCCTCTAGGGGCTCAGCATTTAGGGGAAATCGCTCCCCGACGTGGTTTGGAACAGGACTCCCTCTGGTGGGACAGGTGATACCACTGTCAGTGGGAAACAGACATGCAGGTATGTTCTGAGGAGCCACAAGGGACCACCATCGGACATTGTCATTTCAGGGCCAGGCGCCCCATTCTGAGTGCACGAGCCAGGAGGAACTCTTCCATCTACCTGGGTCCCTGAGGGGTGGGCGAGGCACCACGCCCCAGGCCTCTCCCGGCCAGCCCGGCCCACCTGAGACCTGGCTACACCCAGCCCACTTTGAGGCTTCAGTCCCCTGGAATTCCAGCTCCCCACACCCTGCCTCTGTCGAAAAGTAACAACCAACTGCAGCAGTTTAAAACGTGTCTGGGAGTGGAGAGTTTCCTTTCATTATGCCGCCCCTGACATGCTGAACCTTCCTGGGAGAGGACCATCAAACTGGTAATCTTATCATTTAGTGGCATTTATATAGCAATTTCAGATTTTCCAAATGCTTTCCTCGCACTGGCTTTCTTTTTTCTCAGGCTCTAAGGGAAAAAGCAGACACACGCCACCACCCCATTCACTTCTGTGGACCAAGAAGTGAGGGAGGGGAAGACAGAACCTCACTAGTTTGGCAAAGGAAGTCCAGGCAGACCTGGGGCCTGGAATAAGAAAAAACATTGCCCTACCAAATCAAGAGATTTGGGTTCTAATCCCAGCTCTGCCCAGCTCTGCCAATGATGAGTCGTAAATCTTTGGGCAGATTTGTTAACCTCTGAAGTCGAAATTTAATCTTTTTATCCCCCATCAGCAAAACAAAGGGTTTACACTAACATGACCTCTAAGATCCCTTTTAATTCCAAAATGTGATCAATATTTTATATACTTTTTAACCACACATCCACGCACGTTACCTTGATTCCTTCACCCTTCTGTTTATCAAAGGCACTTTCCTACCATCTTTCTATGGTAAGGAAACAGTGACTTAAAAGTTATAACAGAGGGCTTCCCTGGTGGCACAGTGGGTGAGAATCCGCCTGCTGACGCAGGGTACACGGGTTCGAGCCCTGGTTCGGGAAGATCCCACATGCCGCAGAACAACGAAGCCCGTGCACCACAACTACTGAGCCTGCGCTCTAGAGCACGCAAGCCACAACTACTGAAGCCCACGCGCCTAGAGCCCGTGCTCCGCAACAAGAGAATCCACCGCAGTGAGAAGCCCGTGTACCACAACAAAGACCCAACGCAGCCAAAAATAAAAATTAAAATTTTTTAAAAATGTTGTAACAGAAATACAGACCAATGGAATCAAATTGAAGAGTCCAAAAATAAGCCCATATGTCTATGTTCAACTGATTTTTAACAAGGGTGTCATGATCATGGGGAAAGAAGTTCCTTCAACAAATGGATATCCACATGCAAAAGAATAAGTTGGATTCTCAAAATGGATCATAGACCTAAATATTTAGAGCTAAAACTATAAACTCTTAGAAAAAAATTGAGAAGTAAATCTTTGTGACCTCGGATTTGGCAATGGTTTCTTAGATATGACGCCAAAAGCACAAGGAAAGAAAGAAAAAAACAGGTAAACTAGGCTTCATCAAAACTAAAAACGTTTCTGCATCAGAGCAGCTTGAAGAAAATGAAAGACACCCACAGAATGGGAGAAAATATTTGCAAATCATATTTCTGCTAAGAGATTTGCATCCAGAATATATAAAGAACTCTTAAAATTCAACAATAAAAACCAAACAACCCAATTTTAAAACGGACAAGATATAATCAGACATTTCTCCAGAAAAGGTACACATGAAAAGTAGCTCAACATCACTAGTCATCAGGAAAATACAAATCGAAAACACAGTGAGATAACCCTTTACACCCACCAGGATAGCTATAACCAAAAAGAAAACACCAAATGTTGGCAAGGACGTGGAGCAATTGGAGCCTTTATAAACTACTGGTGGGAATGTGAAACGGTGCAGACCCTTTGGGAAACAGTCTGGCAGTTCCTCAAAATACTAAACAGAGTTACTATATGGCCTAGCAATTAAAATACTCCTAGGTATATGCCCAACAGAAATGAAAACACATGCCTACACAAAACTTGTATATGAAAGTTCATAGCAGCATTATCTCTTTTTTACAGAGGCCCATTCAAGTTGGTTTGTGCATATTTTATTTTACTTATTATAATACATCAATGAAATGTTTTATTTCTATTTTTTATTTTATTTTTTGCGCACACTGCACGGCTTGCAGGATCCTAGGTCGCCGACCACGGGTTGAACCCGGAGCCCGAGCAGTGAAAGTGCTGAGTCCTAACCACTGGACTGCCAGGGAATTCTCCATGGAAGTAACCCAAATGTCCATCAACTGAAGAATGGATAAACAAAATGTAGCGTATTCACACAATGTATTATTATTTAGCCTTAAAAGAGCAATGATGTTCTGATATGTGCTACACCATGAACAGACCTTGAAAACATGCTAAGTGAAAGAATCCAGTCATGAAAGACCACATGTTATGATTCTGTGTATATAAAATATGCAGATTAGGCAGATCCACAGCAACAGAAAGTAGATTGGTGGTTACCAGGGGCTGGGGGAGGGGCAAATGAAGAAGGATTGCTAACAGGTACAGGTTTTCTCTTGGGGATGATGAAAATGTTCTAAAACCAGCTAGCGGTGATAGTTGGACAACTCTGTGAATGTATAAAAATCACTGAATTGGACGATTTAAAATGTAAGGATGAATTTTATGGGAGGTGAATCACAGCCCAATAAAGCTGCTATTACACAAAGAAAGCTTATATTCTTTTCCTTGCCTCTCACGTTCTTACAAAGACCTCTCAGGTATCTACGAAAGAAAACGGAGTCATGTGGTTAAGACCACACTTTTGGAAGGTCAGTACTAAATCTACATCAACAACAATGATTTTGCCCCTCAGGGGACAGTTGGCAATGGCTGGAGACATTTTTGGTTGTCACACAACTGGGGAGGGAAGTGCTATTGGCAAACTGGTGGGTAGAGGCCAGGAGTGCTGCCAGACATCCTACAATGCACAGGACAGCCCCCTACAGCAAAGAATTATCCCACCCAAAACGCCGACAGTGGCGAGGCTGAGAAACTCAGATCTGCGTCTACACGGCACTACGTGAAGTGGGTCTTTGATTAATGCTCAGTGCAGTCTAGTTCCAGAGATGTGTACCAAGGTCGGACACTAGGCTGGGCTCTGGGACAACTAGGGCTGGAGACCCTGAGATGAACATTGGAAGTCAGGGGATCTTGGGTGTCTGGGCCATCAGTGTATCCCCGGGTCTTGGCACATTGCTCAGCCATTATTCAAAGAGAGAAAGGATGGCCAACAGACACGTGAAAAGATGCTCAACGTCACTAAATATTAGAGAAATGCAATTCAAAACTACAATGAGGTATGACCTCACACTGGTCAGAATGGCCAGGATCAAAAAATCCACAAACAATAAATGCTGGAGAGGGTGTGGAGAAAAGGGAACCCTCCTGCACTGTTGGTGGTAATGTAAATTGGTGCAGCCACTATGGAGAACAGTATGGAGGTTCCTTAAAAAACTAAAAATAGAACTACCATATGACCCAGCAATCCCACTCCTGGGCATATACCCAGAGAAAAATATAATTCAGAAAGACACATGCACCCCAGTGTTCATTGCAGGACTATTTCCAATAGCCAGGACATGGAAGCAACCTAAATGTCCATCAACAGAGGAATGGAAAAAGAAGATGTGGTACATATATACAATGGAATATTACTCAGCCATAGAAAGGAACGAAAATGGATCATTTGTAGGGATGCGGATGGACCTAGAGACTGCCATACACAGTGAAGTAAGTCAGAAAGAGAAAAGCAAATATCATATATTAACACATATATGTGGAATCTAGAAAAATGGTATAGATGATCTTATTTGCAGAGCAGAAATAGAGACACAGACGTGGAGATCAAACGTATGGATACCAAGGGGGAAGTGGTGGTGGGAGGAATTGGGAGACCGGGATTGACACATATACACTACTGATGCTATGATTGAAATGAGATAACTAATGAGAACCTCTGTATAGCACAGGGAACTCTTATGCTCTGTGCTGACCTAAATGGGAAGGAGAAGAGGGGATATATGTATACGTATAGCTGATTCACTTTGCCGTACAGAAGAAACTAACACAACATTGTAAATCAACTATACTTCAATAAAAATTAATTTAAAAGAAAGAAAAAAACAAAGAGAGAAAGGAGTGAAGATTTCCATCCTTGCAGGGCTTTCGTCCCTTTTGTCCATATGGACGGTGTAAATGGCAAACTCACAGCAGATTCGCTCCAGGCTTACTGGCCAAGGAGGACCCAGCAGAGAAGAGATTTTCAAACTGAGATCAGCACTCCCGGGGGTGGGGGAACCTGGGAGAAGGGGACTCTCAGGGCCCATCTCCTGAGAAGCCCCGCAGGCTGCAGGCCCTGAGAGATGAGATGTAAGGGGGAAGACACCTCTTTGGAGACCATCAGGCTCCCCAGAGCATCTCTGCTTGCCTCTGGCTTGCTGCTGGTGAATGAGTTTTAACTGGGTTACAGCCAAGCTGTCTCCTCCTAAAGGTAATAACTTGCGTGGTACCCTCTCCAAGTGCCCTGTTGGCAGGGCTGAGCTGGGCTGCACAGCCAAACGGGATGGATGTGCTGAAGAGTCAGGCTAGCTGGGGGCAGGGACCCTGCCCTGTGTGGTCCCAACGAGGAGGACAGGAGCCAGGGATGTGATCCTGACCGCCTGAGCACCGTCCTCCGAGAGCCCCCTTTTCCCAGTGCCCTCCGGCAGCCAGAAAGGTGGGCCTCGTTCCCAGATGGTGCTGGGTCCCCCTCTTTCAGCTCACACACCCTTCCCTCAGCTCTTCAGCTCTGTGACCTCCCCTTCTCACCCCATTCCTCTCCACCTTCCATCCCCTTCTCTCCAGGGTGCTGGATAGGTATTATTCTAATTCTGAAATGTGCGATCCCAATCTCACCTAATTAATTTGGAGACGCCGGAGGAAATGGGTTAAGGCCTGAGCTACTTTCTCACCGTAGGAAAGAAAATTGGTCATTGAGGAAATGGGAAGCAGATTTTGTGAGAGAGTGGCTGCGGCTCTCAGGGTCAAAGAAAGGGACAGAGACCCCTTTGGGGTCGGAAGTGGGGGGAGAGAGAGGGACAGACAGTGACAAACCGAGAGAAAGGGAGCGACAGAGGTGGAGACAGAAGGAGAGGGAAAGGAAACAAAGGGAGGGAAGAGATGGACAGAAAGGGAGCCAAACAGATGGGAAGGGTGTCAGAGACTCAGAGCCAGAGAGAGGCCGAGGGAGAGGTGCAGAGACGACAGAGCAGAGAAAGATAACAGACAATGAGAAAGAGTCGGGGGGCGGGGAGACAGAGGGTCACAGATAGACAGGCAGACAGAGCCAGAGAGAAAATGGGACACAGAGAAACTCAGAGAAAGAATGAGATTCAGAAGGTGAGAGATAGGGAGATGGGATCAGAGAGAGACCTTCCCAGGGAAAGACCATCTGGGGGTGAGAGACAGAGACGGGCCAGTGAGGAGTGAGGCTGGTTCCCAGCCAAGGGCAGCCCCGCGCCCCGTGCCCACTACAGAGGTCTAATTTAAGACCCTGAAGAATCTGGTTCTTTGTCCTGCTCATCCCAATCCCCCAATCTCCCCCTCCCCCAGAGCCACTTTGCTGCAATATCTGGATATAGGAAACAAAGGAATGCTTTTTGCCTGAATTATCTACCTAATTGCCTTGGTTCGCTGCACATGGACTCCTTGGCTTTCGTGGGTGTGTGGCGAGCAGGGGAGAGTTAATTAATTGGGCAGCAAATCTGAACAGGGGAAACAGTCATTCTGATCACTCAAGCCAGGAAATTTCTGCGTTCTTCAGGACTCGTTGCTTGTATATTAACCATCTGCAAAACTGAGATCCCATCTTACATATGGATAGCACTGAACAGGTTCTAAGGGCTTTACCTGCCTTGTCCGGCGTGGCGGCCATGCTAAACCTGGGACCTTTGCAGCTACGGTTACCCCAATTTTAAACACTTAGCTGAGGCTCAGACTAATTCTAGGATGAGAACGTGATGGAACCGAAATTTCAACCCAGGGCTTCTGGCTGGAGCCCTGATGTCCCTCTGCTCAGTGGGACTGCCTTTTATATACATCTCACTTTCCTAGGGACTGTCAGCTTGAATGAGTCCTCCCAGTCTCTCCAGCTGGGTCTGCTAATTTAGCAAATGCCAGTTAATATTAAGGCGTGGAGAAACAATTAGCCAATGAGTGGTTCAGGTCAAGACCAATTACTTATTCACTTAACACCTTGGTTAATGTTGTCAGTGGTCCCAAGGAATGAAAGTGTGTTTGAATTTCCCCAAGTGTTGAGTTATTGCAATTCCTGTAGGGACCAAGCCTGGTCAACATTTCGATGTGTTGCCCCCTGTATTCAAGATATGAAATCTTTCTTAAAATGGCAAATGATTCCCTTAACATGGGAAAAATAAACAGAACCTTGGTTATAACTTTGCTTCATAGTCTTGCCAGCTTGGGAAATTAAGGGCTATAATTTATTGAGCCATTACTATGTGCCAGACAGAGTGCTCAACTCTTTTATGCATTATCTTATATAATCCTCAAAATGATCCTATACAGTAGGTGCTATCAGTAGCCATATTTTGCTGATGAGAAAACCAAGACTTTGAGAGGTTAGATATCTTGTCTGAGGTCACAGAGCCGGTAAGCGGTAAATCCAGATTTCAAACATAAGTAGCCTCTGTTACACTACAGAGGCTGACTTTATACCACTGAATTTTCCGTTCACCCATTTGTCCACCCACCCATCCATCCATCCATCCATCCATCTATCCAACACCTCATCCATCCATTCATCCATCTATCCATCCATCCATCCATCCATCCATCCATCCATCCATCCATCCATCCATCCATCCATCCATCCATCCATCCATCTTTCCTTCCAATCCTCCATCCACTTAATCACATTTATTTTTTCACCGACTGTGTTCCCGCAGTGGTCTCTGAACAGGAGATATAGAGAGCGTTCAATCTTTAGTAGAAAAATCTACCCAGACAGAACTCAGTGGTCACCCAACTGCCCATTTCTATTCACCTTAGTGAGTCATGACCATCAACAGCTATGAAAGTTTTTACATTGTCTTAGCGGGCAACCTTCTATCAAATGAAATTCTGAGTAGAACGCCAATATAGTTCTTTAGATTCCTGCTCTGCATGAGGCCAGAATAAGAGCCAGAGCCCTACTCTACCAAGTTCTTACCCTCCATTCAGCAGTCCCTGGACTTCACGGAGCTTCCAAGTTTGAAAACAAACGTGGCCAAAGAGTGCCAGATAAAAACTTGGAATTGTTTTTTCCCGATCTTCACTCACGGAGCAGGGGGTAAAACTTCAGTTCCCCCCAAATGAAGTGGGGAAGCTAGGAACCCTAGTTTATTGATAAGGCTTTTTGAGCTCAATTAACATGCTGTCCATGAAGACACCATGAACATCTCTGCTCACTGAAGTGGAACGAATGGAAACCAGCCTTCTGCCTCTGCCACGTCTCTGGATCTGAGAGCCACATAGATGCCACGGAAGGGAGGAAATCAGTTCAGCTGGTGTTCGGTAAGTTTTTCCGTGCCAAGAGCAAGGCAACCTGCAGAGTTAAGACCCCCTAGTCAGGACCTTTCTCTTTTCGGGAGCAGTGGGAACAAATTCATGCTGTTGGATGGGTATGAGAGAAGGCCGAACAGATGAACTATTCCACGAATAAACTATTCTGCTTAATGTTTTTGTTCCTAAGGACTAATGAGAACACTCTTGTTTTTGAAGAATTTTCTAATACCATTCCTGCCTAATTAAGTAGCATATACTGAATATAATTACTTTAAAAAAAAAAAAAGCAAAGTTCTTCCATGAGAGGGCCACCAATCTAATCTTTAGTTCTCTTCACAGAGAAAACTCAATAAAATATAGACAATCTAGGAAATGGAATCCTATAAAAACTGGAGAATGAACCACGGAAGATTCTGATAGCTACTTCTGTGGTACTTCTCCCAGAAGTAGAGTGTAGACGTTCTACTCCGGTTAAATAAACTATTCTGGTTACGTGAGTCCCGGATGACTGAGCTTTTCCTCGACTCTGCCACTCCGGGAACAGCTAGAGTCCTCTACCCTCAGCCTCATCCTCATCTACTGGGCAGTCGGGGTGCTTTTCTTCTCTGAAACACGCACTCCGGACAATTGAAGTGAATATATTTTTAATAAACACGGACCGAGGAGAATGGCTTAATTTAGTTCTCCTTTTTTCTGGTTCTCTCAAAGTCCACTTGAAAAACACAGCTGCCGGCTTTGTGTGTGCACAAGACCGCTCTCCGCACACACAGAGGCTCCGAATGGATGGGGAGAATCTCCTTTGTTGTGATAACAATGTTTGTGCATCTGCACCCAGCCGTTGTGCAGGTCTGAGTTGTCCCCGGCACAATCGGAATTCATCATGGCCAATAAACACAGCCGAACTTAGCAAGGGAAAGCTCGGCCTGCCTGCTTTGTTTTCCAGGCCAGCAAGACAAGTCACTGCATCCCAATGAGCGCCTGACCTGGAGCTGTCCCTCGATGACGAGCCGCAGCTAGGTACAGGGTCGACGTGCCTCCCCCGGGACCCCAATGCATCCCTAACGGCGTCTCCTCCACACACGCCATCCCTTGCCTCATGAATCATGTGAAAATTTACCCGGGCCTGGGAAATTCGGTAGCATCTACACCAAGCCTAGACTTCTTCAGAGAGATGTGGACTGTTGGAGCCTGAATCAAAGATCTGGACGTGTCCAGGTCAGCTACCGTCTGGACCTGGGAGAACAAAACTGCTACCAAGACTTGTTAGCAGGGTCGCTTGGGCAGCCAGGTGATAGATGAGTTAATACATGCACCTACGGCTGCTCTTACTGTTGCTACCCTTGGTGTCATTTTCCTGACTTGCTATAAACACAGACGTGAATCTATAGGAGACGCAAGATGAAGGCGGTATTGCCCACCGGCTAAATGCAGGGATTCTGGAGCCGGAGTACCTGAGTCAGAATTCCGGCCACTCAGGATACTGGTGATCTTTAGGCAGCTCCTCAAGTGCCCTGTGGTTCTGTGACCTTGTTGAAAAAAATAAGGCCAAAATAATAAGGCCAAAAATAACGTCTACCTCTTAGGGTTATCATGAGGACTAAATGAGTTCATATTTGTAGAGCACTTAGAACGGAGCCTGGCACCTCGTAAGCACTAAACATTCGATTAATACATCAATCCAAATACAGCCTCCCCGTGTCTAGGGGCTCAGCCAACAGAACCACAACGGAAGTCCATGCGTACAGGTGCAAGACGGGAGTCTTTGCGGGCTGACTCAACAATGCCAGATGGCAAAACTCCTGGTGTGGCGGGGGAGCCACGTGGCACGGCTGTGGCTACGGGTCATCCTGGAAGGGACCACCTACATCCCATACTTTCCACTCAGGCCTAAGGTCAGAAATGCATCTGCTCCCACACCAGCTTTTGCTAAACCCTGAACCTGGACTCTGCAAACCAAGTGCAAAGAGAGTGTCTATTTGTTTTCTTCCTGCGAGGCCATCACAAATCGTGCTTCCGCGACCAGGCAAGGAAGCTTCGAGATAAAAACCAAAGGGATTCACATCATGGGCAAAACGAATCAGGATCCTGTTGGGGTATTAAAAGGGCAAATGGGTCAAATGGGCCGGGGCAGCATTTTCTGCAAAAGACTCAGTTATTTTTTTTCTTCCTTCTCCCTACCTCCCTTTTTCCTTCTTTTCTTTCTTCAATTTTTTTTTCTTCCTTCTATAAAAAAAATTATAAACATCATTGTCATTTCCAAGTTCAAGTACCTTACCATCAATGCCACTATTGAAAGGGTGGGGTACACAAGGGTGGGGCTGCCCACGTGGGCAGACCTCATGCCAGGGAAGTCAATATTGGCTTCCCATGAGAATTAACTGGAATTGCGTCCTAACAATAGAATGGACCACCTCCAGGGGGAGGGGGAGCCCCAGCTCTAGATGCAGCCGGCGCGCCCAGCGGGAGAGGCATGAAAGCACCTCATCAGCCCCTTTCACCCAAGAGAGTCTATGAGTTTAAGATGCTAGAGACAAGCATTCCCGTGAGGCCACGTGAAGATAGCATTCTTATGTGAACGGAATGTTGGAGGAAAATGCATTTTCTTCTGCACCACAGGGCTGTTGCGTCTGAAAGGACAGACTGCGTTCCTGAATTTCCCAGGTGTGCAGGAGATCAGAATGGGCCGGAGATGAACACACCTCCACAACTCGATAGCCCTCAACCCACAGCAGGGCCAACAGGCCAGAGGGGGCCGAGGGGCTCACCCAAGGTCATGGGCACAGGAAATGACAGAAGTTGCCGTTAGCCTGCCTATCTCAGGAAGTGCTCTAAGGCAGGGAAAGATGGATGACGGCCTCCAAGAGTGAGGGAAAGGGGGCTTTGCTAGGGGTCCCTCAAGAGCCTCAAAAGCAGGCAAAGCAAGGGAGGTCCGTGTCCTCTTCCATAAGGGTGCATCTAGGCACATCCTATCTTGTCCTACCGTGGTGTTGGGACAGCGATGCAGGAACAGGCAATAGGGAAAGAATGGAGGGAGGAAAGACAGAGATCTCTGTCCTCGTATCCCCCAGAGACAGGGCCGACTGTGCTAGGTCTGCTTTCGGGACCCTAACCTCTTGTGCCCACCTGGTCACCCTGTGGCAAGATGGAATGAGGGCCGCCCTGGGCGGTGGCATCATCCGTCACAGAATTCTCAAAGCCAAACGCGAGAGAGTTTCTGGATTCTAGAAATTCAGGGAAATACAAAGAAAGAAACAAGAAACAAGAAGAGGGGAAGTAAGCGGGAGCCCCCAGAGGGAATTCGAGAGGGAATTCGAAGCAGCCTTACAGGCAAGTATCACCAATTCAGCAGAAACGGGGGCAGGCTAATCCCAGTCAATAAAACAGACAAGGAAATTATAAAATGCTTTAAAGGAAATGCATTTTTACTGCTTCCTGGGCCACCGCAGGATTACAAACTAGGCTAAAAAAAAAACATTGATCTTTGGAGAGCTACTTTATTGAACAGATAAGAATGATTTGTAATTAGCATGCCAATTGTCTGCAGAAGAGCCTGCTTGAAAACAGTCCGTCTTTCTGCCTGGCGGATGCACCCTGCACAATCTCTGCAGTCTTGTCTGAGCTATTAATCTGTTCATCACAGCTTTTTATCAGAGAGAGAAAAGAAAAGCAACTTTGCCGAGGTCCAATTTGGATAAATTTTGAATTAGCAGAGTCTGAACTGATGCAGCTTAATGAAGTTACAGCAGGACAAGTTCAAGAAGGAGAAAGGGAGGGAGCCGGGAAAGGAAAAAAAGTCAACAAAAGAGGAATCACAAGAAGGACAGATGGAGAAAGCAGCAGCGGTGGACAAATACACCGAAAGGAACAAAAAGAAACATTTTAATGATGTGACTGAAGAGCGAGACAGAGAAGCCACAGATCCTCCGCTAAAAGCCAGGTTCTCTTCGCAAATGCTCAGAGAGGGTAAGAAGCTGGCAGCTGCGGACCTGAGAACAGAAAAGCTGCGTGATTTCTCATAGCACAAAGAGCCTTCGCAGCCACCGGGATAGCATTCCTGGCAAATCTCAGGCAAATTTCTCAGGATGCAGTAAAAAGTCAGAGGGGGTCCAAGAGGGAGGCTGGAAACCAGATTCTTCCGAAAAGTCTGGAGCAGTCTCAGCACTTGGGCTGGGCCTCCTGCCTGGTCATTTCAGGAGGTGGGTTAACACGAGCCCGCCCTCAGCTGCCCAGACATCGGGGTGACTGAGGCCAGAGTCCCTACTAACAGGATCCGAGGCCGATCCGACGGCTGGAGGAAAAAAGCTCTCCTGGCAACAATTTCTTTGCTTATTAGGGGGTCAGCCCCCTCCCTGCCCCTGGATGACGGCAGGCGTCTGTATCCCAGGACCTCAGAAGCGGGGGGATGGATGGATCCTGGACGCACTCCTGCGCCTCCTTGCTCCAGCACACGTTCTCAGGGTTCAAATCCCTCCTCGCTGGAGCAGAAGGATGGAAGGAAGAGGGAAGAGTTGCCTGTCTGGGTGTGAAGCATCCTTCCCAGAAGAGGACATTTGGCTAAGGGAACTGAGACTCTGTCCAGAGGACAGATGTCCTAAGTAATGAGACTTTAATGCCGGAGCTAATGGGAACAGTACACGAGACCACAGGCCAAAAAAGCAAGGAAGAACGAGAGTATTCGTGAAGCCTGCAGAAAGCAGCAACTCCTCTCCCAAACACTAGGGAACAGGGCCAAGCTCGTAGCCACCCAGAGCCCGGCTGGAACCCAGCCTCCACAGGTCCCGAGATGGGGGCAGCAGCTCTGGATAAGTAGGACCAAGGGTTCTCCTGCCCCTCCGACCAGGGTGGGGCTGAAAACAATGCTCAGGACCTCCACACTCCCACACCCACCTCGATCCGATGGTCAGGGACCCCTGCACTGGAGCTGCAGACCCCAGGGTGTGAGCCCCGCCAGGGACCACCACCGTGGCCGTGACCACATGTGACCACCGCCACCAGCCGCAACAGCTGGAGCTGGAGAGCAAAACCCAGGGCTCCTTCCCTTTCACAGGCTTTTCAAGACAGAGGGCTTCAGGGCCCGAGAAGCAGAGAAACGCGGGGAAAGATTGAGGAATGAGGAGGCAGGGCGCGGAGAATTAAGACCAGACGGCAAAGAGCAGAAGTGGGGCAGAGAAGCAGGAGTGAGCTGACCGGAATCCTGGGTCTTGCGCGCCCTGTGCTTGAGGTTATAAATGGGGCAGGGAGGGGAGCTGTGATAAACGGGGCTGTTGTGATCCATCCGTCTCTCCATAATTAAAACTGGGAATGGCCCGAGGTCCATCTCCTCGCCCCCAAATCACTTCTTTTCTCTAGTGCCCCGTTACTCTCAGGAGCCAGGACTCCCGCAGAATTGCCCTGGGGTCCCTGCAATACTGTAAAGGTTTGCCGGGGGGGCGGGGAGTTGTTTTAAGGGTTTTTTTCCAATTAAAACCCAGGTGGTTTGGTTTGTTTGTTTTTATTCTTTATGCCTTCTCTGTATTGTCTTCACAGCCCTCCACCAACATAATCCGTTCTTGAAGAGGAGCCCTTTCACTGCCCTGGGCGCCTCCGTGCTCTGCGTGCAATGCAAGTGAGGCCACCAGCCCGGCACTGAGGTACCCTGGCCTGTAGGTCACTCACCCTCCAGTCCCTTACAGCGATAACGCGTCCCAGGGCACAAGCGTGTGGGTCTCTGCTTTCTCAAGTAGTCTGAGTATCACTGACCCGTTTACATTCAGGAAGGGGAGAGCCAACTGCCTTGTCGGCCCCCAAAGAAGATAAGAGACCAACCACGGACTAGCTGTGTGACCCTGGGCAAGTTACTAAGCCTCTTTGAGTTGATTTTGTCATCTGTTAAATGGCCACCAGACCCAGGGTGGTGGAAGGATGCAGTGGGATAACGCAGGATGCCGGGTACAGAGGGAGCCCCGGAGAAGGGGGGCTCTTTGGAGTGTTTCCTGTTCCCCGCCCTGCTTCACCTATGTGACCTTGAGTCCTCATCTGACTGAGATCTCAGGTCCTCAACACCAGCTTCCTGGAGTGATGGGTGACGGCGCCCTGTAAGCTCCTGGGAGACAGAGTTTCCCCCTTCCTGACGCCTGAGCAGAGGAGGCGGGTGCCCAGCCGCAGAGCAGGACTCCTCCCAGAGTGCTCGAGAGTGACTCTTAGGGGGCGGGCAGGGTCACAGGCTCTGCCCCAGCCCCTCGTCACCCACTAACTCTTACTGGGAAGAAGGAATCCCGCCCCAGCTACAGCAGCACAGCCGCTGCTTCCCCAGAACCAAAGTGGAATAACAATTGGCCACAACTGCTGCACCTGGTGGCCCCTTGTCACCAGCCCTTAAACTCAGCCTGCCCCACCCTCGCTCCATTTCTGTGATCAACCTCGTGGAATGAACACACTTCTGGGGGGTCTGGGGAGGCGCAGGAAATACACATTAGGACTCTAGTGGCGACGCTCACTGGAAACCTCATCTTCCTGTGCTTGTAAACGCTTCTGCCTCGTCGATGGCTCTGTGGCCCAAGTGGTGACCTCGTCTGGATGCCAAACTGCAGAGGGGCTGGCATTCGGGTGGAGAGGAGGGAGGGCAGGGCACAGCCGGCACCTGGCTCTGACCCCAAGCCTGGCTGCACGCATCCCAAAGAAATCGGGTCCCTTTACCCTCAGAATCAAATTAAGAATCCAAGTTGCATTTCTCATGCAGAAATGTGGGACCATTTTTTAACCCTTTCTGGACAGTAATTTGAGCCATTTTCTGCATATTGAACCCCATTCTCTTCCCCTCTCTCCCAGCTCCTCCACTGTCTGCCCAGACACACGGAGAGAGCATGAAGCTGATTTTCTTAAGGTCGGTAATTATCCTTCAGTGAGGGGAGGGGCTCCTTCCTAGTGGTCCTCACGCGCACGGGTCTCTGATGCCGGGCTGCCGTTCAATACCGGGACGCCTCCTCCGGGCACCTGCCTTTGGAGGCAGCTGACACGGCCCCTGGGCCAGCAGGTCTCCTTACTGGAGGCACCCTTCATTTCTGATCAATAACCAGCCAAACACCTATTTCATCCATCGGCCTCCGCCCCACGACATCGCTGCTTACAAGAATCACATCTACCCTAGGAGGATAAAAATACGCTACCGTCATGAAAAGTCAAAACAGCATGCATGGGCTCTGAGAGCACTTGCAAGAGAGGAACCGTGGCAATATTTCCCCGAGAAGAATCAGCGTGTGGCCTCCCGAAGTGACTACTCAGAAGGGTGACACATTAGGATAGGTATGCCCCGGTTCTTTCCAAGGAGGACTTGGGCGCAATGCAGGCAAAAGCCCCGAACTGCATGCCACAGACGTTAATTTCTCATAATGATGGGACCCAAATGTCCAGCTTCATTAGCCATCCTCCCCAAAGCTTCTCTGAAGCCCTCACCTTGCATTCACCCTGGCCCTGCGGTCTCTCAGCCCAGAGCTGAGAAAGGGCAGAACAAGGCACCAGTTAATGTACGTCTGTGGGTCACAGAGCTGTCTTATACGTAGGGAGCCATCCTGGAGGACAAAGCTGAAATCACTCCCTCTCAGGACCACGGGATGCCTGGGGGGAGCTCTGGTCTCTGGTCGGTCGGACCAGGTCGCACCTGGTCGGTTTCAGCATCCCCGCCCATCTCTGGGACAGAGAGAAAGCATTCACAGCCCGTCTTTTTCATTACAGGTTTCTGCCCATAGTTTTATCCAGTGACCCACTGCTCTGGTTCACAATCTTTGGCTTGTGCTATATTTTCCTTCTTCAAATGGGCTGCATTACTCAAATCTTATGAAAGGATAATAATAATAAACTTAGATCAGGGTACTGCCCTTTACAAAGGAATTCGGAGAAACTGTCAAGGACCAGGGAAGATGAACGGAAATCATTCTAGTGGATGGAAAAGTTGAATGAGAAAAAATGTAGGGAAGCAAGAGAAGGCAGAAGGCTGGCACTCACATCTCTAAATATCTGAAAGTTATTTGTACATAAAGTAAAACAGAATAGATTTCCACTGGGCAAGACGAGGCTGTGGCCCAGGATACCCGCACACCGGCTTCTATAGTTCAAGATCCCTGAGGACCCTTGGCATCGTCACCTGGCCTCCCCCGGCTTCAGCTGCTTGGCTTACAGAATCAGAGAGTTAAGTTCAACGACCTGCCCACAATAAAAATTCTATGGTTCTGTAATGCATGACTAAATAATAGAAAGCACTACTCTGCCTTTTCAGAACATTCTGGTTTTACTTCTAGAGATAAAAAAAAAAAAAAAGAAGACGAGGTTAGCAATCTGTCTTGAATGGGTGTAAAATAAGCCTGCTCAAGGCCAAGGGTCTGAGACCCTCGGAAAGGTTGCTGGTAACCCCCCCGGCCAACCCCTCTTCCCCGTCTGCAACATTCAGGAACGAAGATGCTGGAAGTGGGGGGTCAACAATGTGACTCAGGGAAAAATAACAGGTAGGGGTTTCCTAAGGTAGAGAAAAGAGGCGAAAAAAATCACAGCAGACAGTATTTTTAAAATGAACTTAACCTAGGCCCTCATACAGTCCGTCAGAGCTCCCTCCCCTGCCACCCATCTGAGATGGTCTATACACAAGGGAGTTCAAACCACAGTACTGTGGCTCCACGGGATATATACTGTCAAGGGATGTACCGAGAATTGTGAGACAAAATGCACTTGAATTCACCCTAATGTCAAACAGACTGTGCAGGACTTTGGTGGGGGGGGCGGGGGCGGGTGGCAGAGAAGGCCAGTGGTGACACCCAGCAGCCAGGGATTGGGTGTAACTTCTAACATGCAGTGGGGACTCTGGCTGACGACGGCGACGAGTCAGAGAGTGAAGATCTCAGGGCCATCCTGGCAGGCCCCGGAAAAGCCGGCAGGGGCGCTGGGAGGATGAGGCTTCTTTCTGCGTAGTTCCCTTCTCTTCTGGATCCCAGGGTACATCTGTCTGGGATCACCTCTTTCGGTCAGCTCACTTTTTCAGCTCCTCATCATGACTTCCTGCACAACTGATCTGAAATCGACTGCACGCTCACTTGATCTCTCATTAAAACAGGTTGGAAACAGTGCGCTGGACTTTTTCTCCTCCTGTGTTGTGGCAGCCGAGAGAACTGTGGGTCAAGTCTTAGTAACTCAGCAGCAGATTCCTCCGAACGAACGTGCTCTGGCCGTGGGACAGGGTTGTGGGCAGGGAAAAGGGACCGACGTGCATGCCTTCTGGGGCTGGGGTGAGGTGGGAGAGGCCAGGAAGACAGCAAGCAACGTTCCAGGGAGGGCTGTCCAAGGGCAGGGCTTTTTGCATGGCTGACCTGCTCCATGGAGAATGAACTCTGCTTTGCCTCGTGGGTCAAAGGTAACATACACTCGACAGGCTTACATTTTATAATCTGAACTGTTCCTTGCCCACAGCGGGTGGGCAGGGCTCATCTGTTGAATGAATACATATGCACGTAGCTGCAGGGGTCAGGAGGAAGCCAAGCACAGATCTGGGCAATGCCACCCACCTCTCTCACCTGATTACCTTCCTCCCTTTACTATTTTTGTTTCTTTCTGTCTTCCTGGTATCCTTCCCCGAACCCCTTCCTCCATAAGCCTTCTTAAATTCTTCCACAATTTCACTGCATTCCCTTTGTGCATTTTTTTTTTCTTACTCAAAGAAAATGGAAAACATGCAAGGCTAAGTAAGACCTTCAGTCCAAGGCAAGACGCTTTCTTTTTCTTTCCCAACAACTGCTATCTTTGAAGTTAAAAAAAAAAAACAAAAACAAGTTGACTCTCAGTTTAGATCAATTCATTACAGTGAGCCCAACGTGCTTGAAAAAATGGAGTGTTTGGCGTGATTTGACAATTCATTGCCCAGGAACCTAGGAAGAGAGCTCACTAAATCAGCCGGCAGAGGGGTCCCGCTACTGCAATTATGTGGTCTGTGAGGACAAAACAGAGCTCTTGGGGTTTGTAATTAATTTCTGGAGGAAGAGAAGGTAGGACACAATGTTCCCTTGATGCTTCTAGAAACAAGCAGAGGAACCCAAAGATGAAGGTCCCTTTTGATGGCTACCAGGGTCGCCTCCTAATATGCTTCCTTTTCCCTTACAACATCGGTCATCCAGGTTTTTCATTCCTCAGCCCTGAGTACTTCTCCACACCAATCCCCACCTTAAATTCCTCCATCCTTCATGGATGGAGGCAGTGGGAGGACCCCGGGCACCTCTGGCCCCACCAACTGCACCTACGGCATCCTAGTAGCTTCCTGACTTATCTGTTGATTAGCCATCTTTTTAAAAGGCCACACAGTTCCTCGCTCAGAATGATTCTCATCTCCAAGACTCTGACCAATGAACACAGGGCGAGGAGGAAGGAACGGGTTGGAATGTGGGACGGCTGGTTTGGAGCCCAATGCCAACAGGGAGCCCGCCTCTGAGGCCGTGTCCTGGGCAGGCCCCTGCCCTTGCAGGCCATGGCAGCCCCTCACTGAAGAGGCAGCCCCAGGGAAGCACCGCGGAAGCCACTCGGGAAACACTGAGACGGGCGGACGCCTGCGGGCCGGCAGCATGAGCCTCAGCCCGGGCAGGTGGGAAGAAGGGCTAGGTGAGGCCGAGATGCTGGTGGGAAATGGGGTTCTGGGCGGGAAAGGTGGGCACCCGACGTCCAGGGCTCTCCAGATCCAGAACTCGGCTCCACCTCTTTCCCCTCCCTGAAGTCCAGCTGAGAGTCTATGCTCACGTGCTCTGGCGTGAGAGGCAATGATTGCCCCACAGACACGGCGGGGGGGGGGGACTTCTCACACAGATGGCAAGGTCTAATCACTTCTGGGAAAGACTAAATCTTCCTCCCTGTGGGGGCTGGAGAGGGAAGAAGAAAGCCCGCCCTAAGGGGGACAGAGGAGGCAGATGGCTCGTCCTAAGGCAGCATCTTCCTTTTCACCCTTCTAACACTCCCACAAACATCCCTCCCGCTCAGCCCCTTTGCCCAACCACCGTCTTTGCAGAGGCTCACATGCTGCAATCAGTAAAATGATCTTTGCCTTTCCAGAAAGGAGATGCCTTTGCTGAACTCTTTCAAGGAGTACGGAACCGAGCACACGACCCACCTCTTCTGTGGACCTCTGAAGAGTATACATTCCTTCTCCTTCACTTTCCCCAGGGAGGACCCATTATGGTGTGAATATCTGTCTCCTTCTCCATCCTTCTCTCCTTTTCCCGACCCCAGGTCCCCAACAAGGCAACCTGGACCCCAAACTCCCTGAAACAGCAAGCAACGACCTCTGAGGCGTGAGCAAAGTGGGAGCGTGGTGATACCACTCATGCACGCCTGGGAGTCGGGGGGCTGCGCCTGCAAATGTGCACACGCACCCCGACACGCCCGGGAAGGGAGAGGCTGGGGTGGGATGCCGCTGTGCCTGAGTTATCCAGGATGGAAAGATGTTTCCCCGACCTGCCCAAGGTCATTCAGGGAGTGTCCCGGATGGATCGCTCGTGCTCTGTCCTCTCTCCCACGCCACTCCCAAACACGAAGACAGGCTCCGTCCCCTACCTAACAAGCATCAACATGATGGCTTCCCAAGGACTGAACAGGCGAGACTGCAGCTGCTGGAAGAGGTGCTGTGAACTGAATAAAATCAGGAGGTGAATTTGCGGGAGAAGCAGCCCACATTTACATAATGGTCTGAGGGCTGAGATGCATCGCCCTTCCCTCGGCTGCCTCTCTTTCCCAACCTCGGCGAGAAACTGCCCCCACGGCATCACCACTGAGGCACACACCTGAACACACACTAGTCACCCTAGTTTGGAGTGGGCTGGGGAGTCAGCATGGTGGGGGGACAGTGATATCTCCAAGGTCAAAGCCCGTAGAACGCAGGCCAACACCAGCATCGAGAGGCCATCAAGCATCCTCCCAGGTGATGATGAATCAATTCAGTAGGAGGTGGAGGGCAGGGCAGGGGGCAGGTCTCCCCAAGGGTGCAGAGGAGAACGGCTCGGGGAAGAGAGAAACCCAAAGAAAGCTTCGTGGGAATCCACTGGCAGGAGGTGTGATGAGAGGCCAGAAGCACAGAAGAAGGGGAAGGTGAACAACCAAGGGGACCAGAGACAGAGGCAGAAGAACCACGCACATCTGCTTCAGGAAGGGGACCAAGAGAGGGAATTCTTTGCCAGACAAAACCCGAAGGAGGGAGCGTCTTGTCCTGATTTTGCTCTCTCCATCCCACCGACCCTCTGCTTTTAAGAGCCAGCACTGACCACATGTGCCACGATTCTTCCATCATTTTCCAGGACCAACCAGCCACAGGCTTACTTACTTCAGGGTTAACGAGCGAGGCTGAGAAACCCATCTCCTATCAGAAGCACCCGATCCCAACACCTGAGTTTGTCAACGTGAAAAGTACCCACACTTTGTAGATTTGACTCAAAATCCGCCAGAGAGTATCATCTTTTCTCAACACCCACAGTATCCAGGGGGGAAAGAAATCACGCCCAGAAATTTCTATCTGCCTTTCTCTCTCTTCAACAAGGTACAGGTGACTAATGTCCGCAGCAGCGGGGGAAGGTTTTCAGGTCGAAAGGATAACAGGCAGAGTGCGGAGATGAGCTACAGCTGTAGGGCTTGGGTGCGGGCCTGCCGGGCAAACTCAGAGAAACTGGTCTGGGCGGTGTGGGGTGGTCCCGATTACTACGGCAGTGCCCACACCATGTGCCAGGGATGGAGGCATGTCCCGGGGCAGGGTTTGTTCCTTGAAAGACTGTTGAACCACGTCCAGCCGTTCATCAGCACGAGGGGACTGGAAGCAGAGCCGAGTTTGCACCCACTGGGCACATCATTAACAGAGTTGTAAAGAGAAGCTGGTTTCCCGTTCCCAAGGGGCGCTCAGGGAGCTGGAGGGCGGGGTGGGAGGGAGGCAGTCAGGGTGGAACCCTGCACAACCATATTTCAAGCTCTTGGCATAAGTTTCGGTGGGAGGCAGCTCCCACTGCCTCCCTATGGAAACAGTGAAAGATGCCCACCGGGTTGAACACAGCAAGAAGTGTTAACTCAGAGAGTTCTGCCCACAGGGTTTAAAAGAACAAGTCCTCCAGTCTCAGCGGGAAAGCGAAGCATCCCACTCAGCAGGATGCAATGAATAGACACCATATGCCCTTGGTCAAGATGGAATGGTTAGATCTGCATTCCTTCTCACCCCAGGAGGCTTCTTTTCCGTATCACCCGCATCTCCAACACACGGGAACACCCAGTTCACACTCTTTTCAGTAAGGTTCCAACATCGTTCAATCTCCTACATCCAAGATGATGCTCTGGTTTGACTCAGAAAACCGAATGCAGTAAGAGCCTGCACCGAGGCGCCCACCTGCCTTGAAAACTACACCCTGGACCCCTACCCAGGCTTACGGAATGTGTACAATTCTTAGACTCAGACTCACGGACTCCACCACTCCCTACTCTGCCCTGCAAATCCCCCTACCAACCAAAGCATGCGTTCCCGGTTCTGAGGAAATGGAGAAGAGGGAACAGAGGCTCCGATTCATTGCTTGTCAAAGAGGCAAGGGGTGCTCAGTTGACTTAAAAGAGTCGAGAGAGAGAGACAGAGACACAGAGACTCGGGGAGGGGGGGATGCCAAGAGGACAGGGAAGCCTGGAAAGAGGGGTGAGGCCGCCGGGAGTCTGGGGCCAGGCCCCGGGCGGCCGCGCTCACCTGTGGATGTTCATCTCCCGAGGAGGGCGGTGGGCCTTGTCGTACGAGACCTTGGCGAAGACGCCGGCCACGATGACGAAGGCGATCACCCCGCAGGTGATGTACACGGTGAAGTTGGTCTTGTCCTTCTCCGGGTCGTACTTGTTCTCGGGCCCCGGCGACACCACCTTGGTGCTGGGCGTCTGCACCCACACCGGACTCTGGTAGTTGGTGCACTGGCGCTGGTCCAGCTTCTCGTGGCGCTTCTTGCAGCAGAAGCGGTAGTAGCAGGTGCCGCAGCAGTACAGGTAGCCGCTCTCGCTGTTGTTGCACTCGAACTCCTTATCGTACTGGCCGCTCACGTCGTAGTAGCCCCAGCACGTCTCGTAGGTGACGGGCGCGCTGGCCGCCGCCGCCACCGCCGCCGCGGGCTGCCCCCGCCGGCTCCCCGCCTCCGGGCCACCGGGCGCCCGGACGGTGCCGTTCAGCTCGCGGCCGCCCCGGGCCAGGGCGCCCCCGGGCCGCCGGCCCCCGACGGCCGCGGCGCCGGCGCTCAGGGTCCGGTTGGCGGCGCGGCCGCGGGCGCCCCAGGCGCCGGGCAGCAGGTCCAGGGGCTGCAGCGAGAGCAGCGGCAGCAGCAGCAGCAGGAGGCGCCGCAGCGCCATGGCGGGGCCGGGCGGGAGGGCGCGGGGAGGCTTCCGCGGCAGGCCGCTCCCCGTGCCGGCCGGGCTACGAGGGGGCCGCGCGGACCGGGCTGGCGGCGCGGGGCGGTCAGCGGCGCCGGGGCGATGGCGCCATCGGGGCGCGTGGGGCGGCGGCGGCGGCGGCGGCGCGCGGTGCGCACGGACCAGCCCGGCGCGGGCGGCCGGGACTCAGGCTGCGCGCCGGCTCCGCGCTCCCCACGCGGGCTCGGCGCGCCTCCCGGGCAGCCCCATCCCCCGCCGGTGGTGGCGGCGGCCCCGCGCGCGGCTCGGCTCAGGCGGGACCCGAAGCGCGGCTCCCGGCGGCGGCTGCGGCGTGGTCCCGTCCGGGCGGGTCCTGCGGGACAAGACGGGGAGATGGTCACGGGGTGGGGCGACTGGGAGGCGGGCGGCGGGAGGGGAGGGAGCGCGCAGCCCTCGAGGAGCGAGGCTGGGGCCGGGAGGGGCGCGGAGCCCGCTCCCGAGACGGGGCCCCGAGGCCCCGGGCGCACGGGCCGCCCGCTCCCCGGCCGCCAGCCCCGCGGCGCGCCCGCGCCGCCGCCGCCGCCGCCAGCTCCCCGGGACGGAGCGGGCGGCGCCTGGGGTCGGGCGGCGAGCTGGGGAGCGCGCGGCGCCCGACCTCACTAACTCACCATGCCCGGCTGCGACTGCAGAGGCGGCGGGGCGGCGACCGGAGCGAGCGGCCAAGCCGGGAGCCGCCTGCACGAGTGCCGGAGAGTGTGCGAGAGGAGCGAGAGAGACACCCGCACACGCGGGAGCGCCGCGCGGGGAGGGGCCGGCCGGGGCCGGCGGGGGCGGCGGGGGAAGGGAGGCGAGCGGAGGGGGGCGCCGCTCACCGCCGCCCACGTCTCCACGCCCGGGCGCCCGGGGGAGGGGGGGCTCCTCTTCGCCGCTCCCCGCTCGCGGCGCCCGCAGCTCCGCGTCACCAAAGCCCAGGACACCGGTTCATCAACGCGGCCAACAGGGGCCCGGGAGCCGGCCTTTGGCGGGGCCAGGCCCCCCTGCCCGGGCCCGGTCCAGCCCTCGCGGCCGCTCCCGCCCCACCCCAGTCCGTGCGTGCGCGGCCCGAGCGGGAGTTGGGGTGTCTGCGAGCCTTTGCCTCTCCCTAGTGGCGACGCTCGCAGCGGAGGGAAGCGGTCAGGCCCATTGCTACAGGTTCCTAAACTGAGACCAGGGGTCAAGTCGCTCCTCTGAAGTTACTGGGCTACCAGCGAGCAGGGCCTGCGCGCTCCTCCTCTTGGGCACTCTGCTGCGCACCCAGCACACAGGCAGCCCCAGCGCGGGAGAGCACCTCATTGCCTCTTTCCGGGGACTTTCCCCAGAGCTTTCGGGAAGAGTTAGGGAAGCTCTCCTAGCCTCTGAGCCTCAGCGCTGAAATTCCTCCGCTTTAGCTGATGGGGGCGGGGGCGGGGTGGGGAGGGGGAAAAGGGGCGTTCCTGCGTGCTTACTGCTCGGGTCTGGGAAAGGAGGCCTGAGTCTAACTTTCAAAGCCATGAGGCCACCCAAGGGGGAGTTACAATCCTCATCTTTGACCTGAGGGGGTGGAGCTGGGGGCAGGAAAATGAGAACAAAAAGCGACGTCCAAAATTCTGCCAACAGTCCTGGCCCTTTGAGCAAGTGCCCAGGTACTTAGGTTGAAGGCAGGGGACAGTTCATCAGTGTGTGGGCAGTAGAGATTGTCCCCAGAGCTGTCCATTCAGTCTCACGTGTGACCCAAATCAAGGATCCCCCATGCAGGAGTGGCAGAACGCCTCTTCTCAGAATCCGGAATGGATCAATTGGAGCTGAAACCCAGATTCCAAGGCCCCCGAGGGAGATCTCGATCCTAGGATGGGAGGTTCACAAACTCCCCTGGCAGCTCCCCACTTGCTTCTATCTCTCCATTTCCTGCCTCTTCCCCTGCACCCTCTCCCACTCCCCCAATTCTCTCTACTCAGCTGCCACCCTCTTCTTCATGATTCTGTTCAACAAGCATTTATTTTAGTTAGTGCCTACTCTCCACCCAGCACTGTGCTAAGTGCTGAGATAAAAGCTAAATAAGACAGTCCCTTTCCTCAAGGAAGGGGAGCTTGTAAACCACTGGGGAGGCAGACAACAAATGATGAACTTATCCATGGTTATGTCCCATGACAAAGGTGGGCACCGAGTGTGCTCTGAGAGGCACCCAGATGACAGGCACCCAACCTAGCCCGGGAGGGGAAAGGTGGAATCGAAGGCAGTTTTCTCAACGAGATAAGGAGCAGAATCTCGAAGTTAATACAGCAAACAAGAGGGGAAGGACACTCCCAGCAGAGGGAGCATCATTCACAAAATCCAGAAGCCAGGAGGCAGTGGGGTATGCGAGCTGGGGAGACAGCAGCTGAGCATACACTTGGAGGGAGTCTTCCAAATAAAGCTGGCAGAAGAGGGCTGTATCCCCTGCCAAAGAACTTGAATTTATTCTGCAGCTGATGGAGAACTATTGGTGGGTTTTACTCAAAGGGAAGTCAGTCAGATTTACATGTTCACTGGATCTCTAAGTCAACTGGAGTAAGGAACACTGGATGGGAGAAGAGAGATATGAAAGCCTTTCGGATAATCCAGGTAAAAGAAGATGAAGGGGTGAAGTAGGTTTCTGGTAGTTGGCGGTCAAAGGGCAGGTTCAGGACAGCATTCGTGATGGTCATGTGGAAATGCCTTTTAGAGCTCTAAGTGGTGCAATTCAGCACAAGCTCAGGAGAGCAGATAAAAGTATATATCGTAACACACACACATACATTTGGGAATCATAAGTACAAATTTTTTACCTTCAGACTATGTGCAATTTTAAAGCCAATCCCTTCCTTTTCTCTTCCCTGAGCTTTCACCTCCCCATCATTATTCCAAAATTGGGAGCTTCCTAGCAATGGGTAGAAACATGCCTTCTTTGCGTGGGACTCTAACAGAATTTGATCGGTGGCACTAAGTAAGGGAAATTGCTTTGGTTCCTCAGACCACCCTCACAAATATGTTCTGAACTTCTGTGCTCATAGATGGTAGCATCAACAAACTCACAGAAAATAGTAGATCTCAGAATTGAACAGGATGTTAGGGGTTATCTATTCTAACTCTTATTGAATGCAAAACACTATACATCTTATTGACACTTTGCCCTTTGTAGTTGACCGGGCTGGTTGCCCACCAACATTCGTTCCCCTACTTTCTCCTTCTAGTTTCAGTACCTGAATTGTTGACAGTATGGAAGCATCTTTCTGTTGCAGATGTGACTTATTAAAAAGTGCCTAAGAATCATCTTTTTCAACACCTATACATACAACTTCAGAGCGCTCGTAGGCTCAGGAGACAGTGACCCAATCCCTGGCTCTAGAAGACGGATCCCAATTGCACTGAGCCAATCATAATAATCCCATTGCCCTTGCCAGATTAGTTAAGAATGGATATGTGATCCAGCTCTGGCCAATGCTAAGTGCGGGACCTGTTGGGAGATTCTGGGGAAATTTTCCTTGCTCTACTTTTTTAAGTGTTGTTTCCGTGAAGGTTATGACCATGGGGGGCTGAGGGGGTGAGGCAGGGGGGACAGAAACCAGTCATTAGTTGAAATTGATATTCAGTTTGATAGTCATCAGTGCTGCACAAGAAATATCTCTGCCCTTCCAGGCAGACTGTAGAATTGCAATTCCTGGCCCATTAGTGAGCAGGAGGGGAGAGTGACTTAGTACTCCTGGTCAAAAATCCTGAGCAAAAATGGTGCATGTCATTTCTGAACCAGAGCATCCGGTTGCCGCTTTAAGACATGGGAGAGCTCTCATTTTCTCCTGCCATGGTGACCAGCGATGCTCCAGGTGGGAGTGGCTTTGTCAGCCTGGAAGTGATGTCAGTGAGGAGGCCCCACCATGGACACGTAGCCTGAGTAAAACTGAACTCTTCTTAAAGCCACTGGGATCGGGTCTATTATTGCAGCGTATCTTAACCCATCCTGACTGATACACTGAGGATGACAGAAGGAACATCATGAAGCCATTCAGGGAACTTTGCCCTAGGCTCTCACAACTCCGATCTTCCAATAACGTAAGAGAATTAAGTTTCTTATGTCAAAGCCTCTTTGAATCCAGAGCTTTTCTTACGTGCAGCCAAAGGCATCCTACGGATATAGCATGTATTTTCTGTCTCCATTCTGACTTAGGGTTTCCACCTAGCTATGGTAGACAAATGATGGCCACTCCTTTTCACAAGGGGTGGCGTCTGTCTGTCTTCCCTTTGAGGCTAGGCCAGCCTTTCGACTTGCTTTGCCTGATGGCACGTGGCAGAAGTGATGCTCAGCTGGTCTGAGTCTAGCCATTAAGAGGCCTGGCGCCGTCTTCCTTTGCATTCTTGAGATCGAGCTGCCATGTAAGAGGCGTGGGCTGCGGGTTATACTCTGTGAGGAGGAGTGAGACCACCACGACATGGAGAAAGACCCTGGGAGACAAGATGCCACCTTTGGCATTTGATTCCCAGTTGAGCTCCCAGCAGAACGCAGCAAAGGATGGGACCCAAGTGAGGCCAGAAGAGGAATCATGCATCTCGGCCCTGGACAACCCACCGAATCATGAGAAGTGACAGACTGATGGTGTTGTAGGTGTTTGAAATCATTAAGTACTGTGATGGTTTACTACAACACGACAGACAGCTAAGTCCATCCACAGATCACAGCACAGACGCTGAACAGAAATGTATGAGGTGCAACTTCCAGCCACTAGATGTCCGAAGCTATTTTTCATGAGCTGCTGTATGAATTTGCTAGGGCTGCCATCACAAAGTACCACAAACCAGGTGGCTTGCAGAATAGAAAATGATTGTCTCGCAATTCTGGAAGCTGGAAGTCTGAAATCAAGGTGTTGGCAGGGTTGATTCCTTCTGAGTACAGGATCTTTTCTAAGTGTCTCTCCTTGGCTTGTAGATGGCTGTCATTATGTACACATGATGTTCTACTTGTATGCATGTTGGTCTCCATGTTCCCCTCTTTTTATAAGGACATGAGTCATATTGGATTAGGGCCCACTCTGATCACTTCATTTTAATTTTATTACCTCTGTCTCCAAATATGGTCACATTCTGAGGCCCTGGAGGTGAGGACTTTAGCATATGAATTTGGGGGGTGGGAGAGGGGAGGCACAATTCAACCCATACACCTACTGCATGGAAGGGTGATGTGCTCTGTACAAAACATGATGAAAACGTGTGCAGATGAAGAAGAAAGGAAGAGAGGTCACGTTTGCCATCTTTTATTAGAGAATTGCAGTTTAGGTCACACTGGAAATGAGTAACTCTTTTTTTATACCCTTTTCAAGACTGAAGGCAATTGCTCGAGAGAAAGAAAAGAGATTCCAAATAGGCAGCACAGGAAAGGGACTGCCTTCCCCTGGCATTCCCCACCTAGAGATGGAGTTAAGGAAGTTTGCATCCCGTATCATTAGAACTCTAGAATTGTGGCACTTCAGAATTTGCAAGAATTCATATCCTCTAGACACTTTATTCTAAGCAGACCTCTGGTTAGCCAGACAAGTGAGGGCAAAAATGACCTCAAATTATCCCTGTGCCTAGCCTGGCCCAAGGTTAACTCACTTCTGCATTCACTTATTCATTCTTTATCATTTATTCTACCAATTAGCCCTTCAATAAATATTTAATGAGCACCCACTATGTGCTAGTCCAAAATACAAACAAATAAATTATGCTTTCTGACTTGAAATCTGGAATCCTACATAGGGCCTCATAGAAGTGCCTTCCCTCTACCACATACCAGATGTGATCGACTAAATGTGTCCCCCCAGAATTCATACGTTGAAGCTCTAACACCATCCCCATGCCGTGTGAGGACACAGCAGGAAGGCAGCTGTCTGCAACCCAAGGAGAGAGCCCTCACCAGGCACCAACTCTGCCGGCACCTTGATTTGGATCTCCACTCTCCCGAAAGGGGAGAAATAAATTCCTGTTGTTTCAGCCGCCCAGTTTTCGGTATCTTGTCATGGCAGCTGGAGCTAGGACACCAGAGATTGAGAGGCAAAAATAAAACGGTTTGAGAAGACTTCAGAAATGTTTTTCCCCCGAGCTGAGTGTCCAGCAGTTCCCTAGGACACAGACTCTTTTAGTTAGGTCGTGAGCTACACTACCAGGAGGATGCCTTAGCAGATTCAAAGCACCTTGGAGACATGCTGGAAACACAATTGAAGAGTCTAATGTGTGGGCCACATGTGAGCTCAACATCTTAACAGCTTCTTGAGAAGCTCTCCTTAAGGGCTGCTTTCCTACTGTGATCATCTAGGGCTATCAAATGTGGTTTTCTCCACGTTTGTTGTGACATTATTAGCAAAGACAGGTGAAGATGCATGCACTTTTATACTTTTAAGCCCAAGACGTAGAACCCTACTGTTAGAATTGGTCTAGCTATTGTGACTGTCTTAAGAATAAGGTCACATTACAACACTAAATGATTGAGAGTTTGGGGCTTTCCCCCCTTTTAATGTAGGTAAAGCTCTTCTGTATCCCCAAGCATGTACTGAGTCACAGAGTAGCTCATTTTAGTTGCGTGTTTCCTGGGTAAACTTGTACCGAATCATTTTCAAAGGAGACGTTTAGCTGGATCTATGGAATGTGATTTATCTACATAGCATTGCATCCAGTCACTCCTTATGGTAGGACAGGCTGTAACAGTGTTCTCTGCTATGATGCCCTCCTCCTGTGCCCAGGGCAGACATCACTAATCAATTAACAAACCCTTTCCTGCTGAGACCAGGCATAGCCTCAGAAAGCCCTTCCACACACAAAGCTCCAAATAGCCAGCAGAGATTAACTATAGCTGGAATTAGTACGAGAAATAAATCCTATTTGCCTAATAGCTCAGTGAGAGGCGACAGTCATAGTGGTTCAAGCATAGTTCTGTTACTTTATGTAGGTGTGGTTTTAGAATGCTGTTCCAATTATACAGCGTTATTGCCCCAAACAGAAACATTTATGAAAGGAAGGGGGTGAGAGGGTGAGGGACACCAACGTCATTGGTCATTATGTGCTTTTTACTGAAAGACGTCATTGATTTACAGCTAGAAGAAATGCACACCGGGGTTAGCACTTCCCGAGGAAAGTGATAATGAAGTGTTTGCCAAACGAATGCCAAAGATAATCATCATACAGCCTCTCTCAGATATTCATGTGCAGATTCTGTGCATTGCTATTCCATTTTCTCTTCGGTTGTAATTTATTGATATTTTATTCCAAACCACCAGGGATTAACATACAAAAATATATTTCCCTATAAAACTAGGAAGCCTGTTACGAGCGCATTAGACATAGATGGCATAGGGTTCGTATCAACCTGTGTTCTGTGTCAGTACAAACTGTTTTTCATACTTCTGCGTCCTACCTTTAGATCATGCCTTTTGTGTCTATTGTGTCACATGGGTTACCTTGAATTCTGTTTCCGACTTCCAGGAAGTTAAACCTGCCATAGGCAGTAGTGCCTTCAGTAGAATAGGTACATGTGATTTAAAACAACCCGCTAAAAATGGTTGGGGTAGCTTTTTCCTTTAAAGGGAAAAAAAAATTGAATTCACTAATTGGATCTAACCCACTGATCTAATCCAATTGACTGGGCACAAATTGGTCATTAATACAGACAAATGAATAAACAGCAATTCTTGATTCTGTTTCAGAATGTAGACACTATCTGGATGGACCATCTGTTGGGTGAGTGCCAGGCTAAGGGTGAATCACTGAAGAGACGGATGCCATCATTAAAATAACTGAGGTAACTGGGCTGAAAGGACCAATTTTGTTGTTGTTAACTCCCATCAATTTTCAAAATTACTAGTTTGATCCTGAAATGACTTCTGTGGACAGAGGTCCATTCTGACATGCTCAGTCTTGATCAAGACATCGAATAACCCCATCTTCAGACATAACCAGTGTGCAGATAGGTCCTGCAGGAGCCAGGAAGCAATTAAAGGAGGGAGGGCTGGCCTGAAGATGCTTGGCAAAGGAACTTCTGGAGATAGTTGGCCAGAGAGCCTGAGAACTATTTCTTGACCTTGGCTTGAGGGTCTGATTTTCCAACTTATTTTTCAAGTCCTGGCTCAGCCCCTGATGGTGCCTGTTCGATTTTACCCTCATATCCCAGCTCCCAGCCCCAACTCTATCTCCTAGAAGCCCAAGCTTGGGGAGTGGAGATGAACTCCTTCCAAATCTTTCTATCCGAGGAGTCACCAGGTGCTGAAGGACAAGGTCATGGTGGCACTGGTGTGGTGATAGAGATAGCTCCTGGGTTGTAGACACTACAGATCAAAAGAGAGAAACCGGGGCCAGGGTTATCCTGAGACAGATAACATTGGAGTTGTGTTCAGGCCTTTCAGAACGTCCACAAGCTCAGTGGAATCACACGGGAGGAGTGAAGCAGAGGGTTCATTTAGAACCGGCCAGTCGGTCCAGAGAGGTTACACCAGAGAGGGAGGCCACAGCAGGGCAGTGAATTAAACCCAGCAGACCTGGAAGACCTCAGAGTAGGAAGCATGATGAGCCGGGGTCCATCTAGCAGTTAGGAAGAAGGATGTGCATGAGAACCGACAGGAAGGGCAAGACATTGCCACCGCGTCTAATCACAGTGACGGGTACCCTAGCCAAGAAGTGGCTTCCAAGCTTTCAGCAAGAGCAACTATCGACTCCGAAGAACGGGCTTGCCGGGGCTTGCAGGGGGAAATAGCTAGAGATGAAAGTGATGCGTGGGATGGATCCCACCAGGCCAAGGGTGACCACAGGCTGTGCCCACTTGGCCTCCATGAGCCCGTTTAGGTAACCACACTCAATTTCCTGCATCACTTCCACCACAGCCCCTCCCCCAGCAACGGATTTCATAAATATGCACAACGTGCTGGTTGCACAATGTTCATGATTGAAAATATCTAATTGGCCATTCTGTTTATTCCTTTTCATTTTACCCTGCTTCTCATTCTTTCAGTTCAGTATCTTCTCAGGTTTTTATTTTCCATCAATACGTTCCCATTTCTGCCTATAACCCCCCAAGGTAATTTTTAACACATTTAATTTCAGGATACGCCAGTCCCTCTGAGAGATAATATATTCCAGGAGAAGAAAGAATATTTGGCAAAGAACTTGGGAATTTGGTCTTGATTCTCATCTTCAAATTGCTTATTGTCCTATCTCAGAATTTCCTGGTTTTTTACTCTATCACCTTTATAGAGATTGCACAGTGTAGGACAGTAGTTCTCAACCTGGGGGTGATGGGGAACCTCTTGAAATTATAGCAAAATTGTGTGTGCCTGTGTTGCATGCATGCTATTTTTAGGAGACGTTTCATCAGACAATCAAATGAATTCAGACCCCAGAAGAAAAAATGAAAACATTACGAAAGGACGAAAACTCTAAGAACTGAGTTCAGAAGACCTAAATTCCAGTCCTTGGGTTACTTTTTACTAGTTCGGTGACTAGTATGTGGCCTCCTGGGGCAGAGTTTCTTTTGCTGTAAAATAGAGAAGGTAATTCTGGCCTTTCATACAACACAGGATCAAATGAGACCACGGATGGTAAAGTATCGGAAACGCAGAAGTTCAATAAAAGCGTTCATTTTTCTCACGCTGCCAAATCTCCCAGTTATGCAAAAACATAAGGGCTGGATCAAAAGTCAAACCCAACCAGTTCTGGCAGCGAGGAACGTGCTGTTTTCAAAGCACACCCCTGTCCTCTAATGATATTTCAGTCTTCCCGAATTCCTCACTAGCTTTGTGCGTGGTTGCATGGGGAAGAGAAGCATCGTGGCAGTTATCCAGTTTATTCAATCAATTATCTGGGTATTTGAACTAATGTGATTATATATTCTTGCTACACTATTTGTTTCTGGACCCTACTCTCCCTTTTGGTGTATAAACATGCCTGAGGACACAGCCCCTGTGTGGACAGCTGCCCTTGAAGAACAACTCTTTTAAGAAGTTTCTGAAATTAGCTCTGTGTGGCAGTTGACTGTGTGATCAGCTCCAGCGACAGCCAGCTAGGAGTAAAGGATGGAAGGGTTTCAACGTTTTCCCTCCAACAGAGAAGGGCTTTGACCTAAGTGGGGGCCCTGGACAATTTTGGAATCTGAGACCACAGTGATGCCAGCTGGCAAATTAAACAAGGAGTGAGATCAAAGGAGGCCACAGTGAGGACCTGGAGGGACAAGGTGACACTTTATTACCAAGAGAGTAACACCTTTTAATTGGTGAACACAACAAAGGAAGAGGTGGCAGCCCCAGCTCGCTTCTGATTCGCTCACGCACCGAATGGGGTTTGAGACAACAAAATCCTTTCCTCGCTTCATTTAGAAGTTGTGATATTGATTAGGAAACAAAAGGCCATGCAGGAGACAGCATGTGAAACAGAAGGCGGCTTCTAACTGATAAAGACTGAATTTATTAGAAAGTACCCTGAAAGCCAGACATAATGAAATGAAAATAACTTTATTAATTCAGCATTAAGAGGAAAATGTTATTCAGGAAAAGAAATAACACACTTTGTAGGGGGCAGCAGGGGGGACACATGGGTTTACGAGGATTGTTTAATTTTGAATAATGCATATGTCAACTCCATGGATCCTTCCCCAAATTTGCTTCTTTCCTTCTACGGCTCAGTCATCCTACTCTGTCAACAAGCCTAGAACAAACACATTGGAATGCTGAAAATATTGCTTTCACTTCCAAAGGAGACTACCTGAAAGTACAGGCATTTAGAACAGCATTAAATTGAAAAACCACAGCTTGCAACAGCCATAATTTTTTACAACGTAAGCATGGCTGTGAAGGTGATTGTGAAGCTTCTGGGCTGGGATGGCAATTGTAAGGGTTTTTCTTTTCAGTCTGGACTCCCTTTCACACTGTAGTGGACGCTGATGGTTCCAAGCAGCGATACTAATACTTTATTGTTAACAGAGGTCCAACCTCTATTGAGATATCTTTAGTTTTTTCCCTAATGTCCTTTTTTCTGTTCCAGGACCCCATCTAGGATATCACGTTACATTTAGCCATCACGTCTCCTTAGGCCCCTCTGGTCTGTGACACTTTCTCAGACATTTCTTGTTCTTGATGACTTTGACAGATTGGGGGAGTATGGGTCAGGTATTCTGTAGAATGTCCTTCCACTTGGGTTTCTCTGATGGTATTTCTCATGGGTAGACTGGAGTTATGGGTTTGAGGCAGGGAGGTCACCGAGGTGAAGTATCATTCTCATCATATCAAGGATACAAGCTATTAATGTGATTTAACCATAATGACGTTGACCTCGATAACCGCTGCGGAGGCAGTGTTTTGTCAGATTTCTCCACTATAAAGTTATGCATACCGTACTCTTTGGAAGGAAGTCACCAAGCACAGGTCACATGTAAGGAGTGGAAATTTACTCTCCACCTCCATGAAGCGGGTGCACAAAACCTCAATTATTCGGAATTCTTCTGCACAAGAGATTTGTCTTTTCTCTTCCACTTACGTATATATTCAATCATTTATTTACATCAGTATGGACTCATGGATACTTATACTTTGGGCTATAATCCGACACTATATCATTCATTTTCTTGTTCAAGTTGCCCCAGCTTTGCCCGTCACGAGCTCTTTCAGTTGGTTCTTGTGTCCATTTGGCAAACACACCGCCATTGGGGTTTTAGGTTGTTTGTTTTTGAACAAACTGCTTTACTTTTCAGCACTATAAGAACTTCTTACAAAGTTATACATTTCCTGCCCCAACCATTGACTCAGTCATTTCTACAAAGAGACCTGGTCCTTTTTCTTGTAGAATGGTATTTCTTCTCTTTATTGTTTTTTAAAAGTATCCACTTATACCACTTTCTGCCAATCCTTCCCTTGTCCCCCTAACTTCAGGAATCCAATTCTTTCCCCCTGATTTTTTTACTATTCTTTTTAGTGCCTTCAAAAATCTGCCTTACAGATACCTCTAAGATTGAACATTTTCATCACATTTGGAGCCCCTCTCTCTAATCTCTCACTCTTCTGTCATCTTTCTATTGAACATCGCGGGTTCCCCTCCCTGGCACCTATAGCGCGTCAGCCGCAAGCTGGAAGGAAAGGAATCGAGAGGAATACTAAGACAGGGAGTGAGCTCAAGCTATCTCCTGGGTGGCACATTATTTTTAATTAATGCTGCTGCCATTTCCTCACTCTCCCAGCCAAGTTAATGAAACAAGAATTGTGTTGGCATCTGCAGCAGCAAATGGAGAGGAACAGCAGTTTCAAAGGAGGGGGTGACCGCCCCCCGCCCCCAATCTGGGTACACTTTGCAGTAGGGCACAGTTCACACGCAGATTGCCAGAACTCGGCGAGGCTACTGGTTGGAACTCAGTGGTTCCGGAAACACATGTCCTCCGTGACTGGCAGCGATGCCCGCTCCCCATCATGCTGAGACACTTTGAAGAAGGCTCTTTGCCAAGGTGTTCCCTGCAGTCACACGGGGGGCCAGCTTACGGGGAGCATAGGGGGCAAGAAATTAGCACCCAAACACCTTGCCATTCACGTCCAGGAAACACAGGGATCACAGCGAGAGCCAGGTCCTCTGTCTTCACTTCAGCCCAGTCGTCCCTTCCTTGCTCCCACTCTTCAGATCACCACCCCTAAGAAAGCTGATGATTTCCTTTACCTGTGGCTCAACAAACTGTTCTTGAGGGCCAGTGCGGCCCAGTGTCCGTGGTTCATGCTAGAGATGCAAAGGGATTCAGGATATGGTCCCGGTCCAGTGCAGACAAGATTAGCCTGTGAACAGATCACATCAGACAGTGCACTATCTTTAGTATATACACCAACATCCACATATTATGTTATATACAGAGATTCTGTGCCTGTTATCCATTTTTTTTAATTTTCCAAAAAATTACTAAGCTTATTGTTTTTTATCTTTAAATTTCTCCTGGGCATATATCTGGAGAAAACCGTAATTTGAAAAGATACATGCACCCCAATATTCATTGCAGCAGTTTTACAATAGCCAAGACATGGAAGCAACTTAAATGTCCATCAACAGATGAATGGATAAAGAAGATGTCGTACATATATACAATGGAATATTACTCAGCCATAAAAAGAATGAAATAATGCCATTTGCAGCAACATGGATGGACCTAGAGATTGCCATACTAAGTGAAGTAAGTCAGGCAGAGAAAGACAAATATCATATGATGTCACTTATATGTGGAATCTAAAAAACTGAGACAAATGGAAAACAAATTTATGGTTACCAAAGGGGAAAGGGGGTGGGGGAGGGATAAATTAGGAGGTTGGGGTTAACATATAAACACCACTATATATACAATAGATAACCAACAAGGGACCTACTGTATAGCACAGGGAATTATACTGAATATTTTGTAATAACCTATAAGGGAAAAGAATCTGAAAAGATACATATATATATATATATATATATATATATATATATGAATCACTGTGCTATACACCTGAAACTAACATGATATGGTAAATCAACTATATTATACTTCAATAAAAAATGTTTTTTAATTACCAAATTTATTATTTGTTACTATCTTTAAATTTCCCAAATAATGTGTGAATACATTCTTCTTTAAGAAAAACTAAAACATTACAGATGAGACTAAAGGTCTGTAACAAGCATACCACCTCCTCCCCAGACCCACCTATACCTCCTCCTTCCCAAATACGAGGGCAAACGCTGTTTGGGGTTTGCTGCCTATTTCCCAGAGAACAGGTACGTTTTTAAAAAGATACTGAAATTCAGGACAGTCTTATTCAAAACGGTACGGCTGACAACCACTGACTGCCGCGTGGCTCCCCGTCTCCTCCCGTTCTTTTCCACCTGTCACTTAGCCTGGTCTGGTGATAAAATTCCAGGCAATGCTTGGAATGTGGACGGGCCAAGATGGCTCTTGTCAAAATGGAATAATCAGAACGCAAGAGAAAGGCTGGGCCTGGGGAAAGCACGCGGATGTCCTCACTGATGGATCCAGGCTGGACCAGGGAAATGAACAAGGGACAGCCATCACCAAGAGAAGCAAGAGGCGGTGGGGAGTGCAAAACTGGAGGAAGGATCCCGGGTGAGGGAGATGTGGAGAAGGATGACCATGGTCCTCAGGTCCAGGAGGGATGGGAGAAGCAGGGCCCTACAGGCAAAGCCATAGTCTTTGAGCAGAGCGTGGTTACGGGCATGAGTCTGCATGGTCCCAGGGGAGCGGTCTGCCTCGACCAAGACTTCCTGCCATGGACACCAGTCTATACTTTTTATTAGTAGAACCTAGATTGAGAAACACAACATCCCCAGGAGCATAGACACCCCCCTCCTTGTCCCAATTAAAGGACCTGAGGTTTTCCTTGGCAACCCTATTCGAGGTTTTTTCATCCTGATCTCTAAAGGCCCCAGAGGGTTCAGCAAGACAGAGAACAGGGAGGCGTGTGTGTGTGTGTGTGTGTGTGTGTGTGTGTGTGTGTGTGTGTGTGTGTGCTGGTGGAAGAGAGTCTCTTTTTCTCATGTAATAGTGACAAGATTTTTAAATATTAACGTGCTTTTCCCTTTTGTCCGTCTGCGTCCATGACCTGTTCCCTGATAGGCTCAAGGCATTAACCCACCTGGGGAAGAGAGGGGGCTGGTTCCATGGGGAGGAAAGGCATAGGGACTGTTTGGGGAGGGAGGCAAAGAGAAAGCTTCTGAGCTTCAAAATAGAGAGCTGAGCGAAGTATACAGCAGGGTTGAGAGAGGGGCACTTCTGGGAAAGGACTGATGTTCTAAATTCCCTAGTTCTCACTTAACACAGCCAGCCAGCTCCGAGAGCTTTAAGTAAAGGAAGTCTGGGCAGGTAGGAAAGAAGTTAAAGAAAAACTCCCTCTTTCTGACATGAATGACTATGGGGACTTGAAGCAAAGAGAAAAGAGGAAACAGGATGGGGACAGAGACTCTTAAACAAGCAGCTTGATTTCCCCTTCTAGACCATCTCTCTATAATTATAATACACAGAATTAAGGCAACACAAGGCATTGCTGCCCAGCTAGGAAGGTGGAGTCACTGGTTGGGCTGCCAGCAGGGCTGGCTTGCTTCCCTGAAGTGCCCTTGACCCCCTGGGGTTTGGACACTGTCTCCGGAGACACAAGGCCTGCTGGGAGGAGGGTGAGGTGCCCGCATGGCAGACGGTGAAGCTGGACGGGCTCGGCCAGGAGCCAGGCCAGGTGGCGGATGCAGCAAAGACACAGGGAGGAATGCAGCGTCAGCAGGAGTGGAGAGGAGGCCAAGGCAGTGGTGATGGGCCTGGGTCCCAGCCCGGCCAGGAAAGAAAAGACCCCGAGTTTCAGCCACGGGCATCAGCATCAAACACCCGCAGGGCTTCCGGAGACGGGATCATGCCAGGAACGTGCTGCGGGTTCCTTGGGGCAAATGGGAGTGCGTCCAAGTCATGGATCCTCCCCTTTATCACAGAAGTGGGGAGGGGTGATTGCTGACCTTCTGTTGTGCTTCCTGGGCCACAAATCATGGCAGCCTTGCGGGGTGGGCTGGGCCCATCCGATTCTGTCCTCAGAGATGTCCTCTTCCTGGAATAAGAGGTGCAGAGACCTCTGGCTCTTTCCCCAGGTGTTTCCCCAGCAACCTCTCCTAACGCCTTCCCTGGGACAGGCATTTTGGACAGCCCAGTCTTTGGTGGCCTCTCCCCAGACTGAGGGTTCTTGGTCTGGGCGACCCCACTCTGTAGGACAGCTCTGCCAGCAGCCTGGGCACTCAAAATCTCCCGGTGGCATTGCAGGACCAGGACAGAGCGCACACCTCTGCTTCTTAGCAAGGCTCCCGCAGAGCTGCCGTGATAGTGGATTGGAAACAGCCTTGAGGTGGCTCACCAGGGGCACTGGACCCTCCCAGCCATCCTTTCAGGATTTGCCAAGTAGGCAGGATGCTTCTGCCTGAGCTAAGTTGATAATCACACAGCATGGCGGGGGAGAGCTCCACTCTTAGAGGTGGCTTCCTCCAGAGCCTTCCCAGACCCTGGGCATGGAGAAGAAGGTGCACCGAAGGCTCAGCTTTTTGCCAAAGCAAGAACCAACAGAGGCCAGTCTAGAAGCAAAACGAGCACTGCCAGCTTGGATTGCAGGTACCCACTTTTCCTGTAGAACAAGAGACAGGCTCAGACCTCAGGCTGGGGGCTCTAGTGACCTTGAATGATCCAAGACCATCCTGATTCCATATAACATTCTCTCTTCAAGAAAGGCCTTTCTCTCGACATATAATCAAATGCCATTATATGTTAATATCTCTGTAAGGCCTTTCATCTTTTAAAAATTCCATGTGCTCAATTTGTATCCTGTATCCACAGTTGCTGAGGCCGGGATAGGTCAGCTGGGGTGCCTTTGGAGTCCATACTTACTTATCACATCACATCATAAATAATTTTAATGGGAAAATGTTAGGTGCTATTTTCTTAAAAAGCAGGTTGGAAGTGAGTTCAAAGGAAGGAAAGATGCCATTGGCTTGGGGAATTGGTAAGGTTTCACATGTCTTCTAAATGGTAAAAACAACCAGAATAATTATGTGACCGATTATATCACGCTGCCTAAATACACACAGAAATTTGTTCACTGTGGGATCATGAAGAGGTCTTTGAACTAAAAGTGAAGGCAAGGTACAGTGTCCTTAATCTGTAAAATGGGAAGAACTATATGGCCCTGGTGAGCCGTCTCAGGCCTGTTTCCATTCCACTATCACGGCACTTACAGTTCTCAATTTCTACTGACACATTCCTATAGAATGTGTTAAGAATGTGCACTTTTCAACCATCACATTGGGGTAGTATACATGTCACATTTCTTGATTTTTTTTCTAAATTAAAAAAAAAACAACTGATCATTGGCTCTCATAAAAATTAACTTCTGCTCTGAAAGCCACTCGTAAGAAAATAAAATGACAAGCTAAAGACTGGAAGAAAATATGTGCAAAGCACATATCTGACAAAGGAGTGGTATCTAGAATATACAGAGAAACTCAAAACTCAACAGCAAAAAGCAAAAAATCCAATTTGAAAATGGGCAAAATACATGAACAGGCATTTCACTGAAGAGGCTCTACAGAAGGCAAATGAACACATTAAAAGGTGTTCAGCGTCATTAGCCATTAGGGAAACACAAATTAAAACCACCGTGAGATACCACTATATTCATATCAGAATAGTTAAAATTAAGAATAGTAACCACACCAAATGCTGATGAAGATGCAGAGAAACTGGGTCACTCATCCACTGCTGGTTGGAATGTAAAATGGTACAGCCACTGTGGAAAAGGTTGGCGGTTTCTTTAAAAAGTAAACATACGATTACAAATGACCCAGAAATGCACTCTTAGGCATTTATCCCAGAGAAATGAGAACCTATGTTCACATAAACACCTGTACATGAACGTTCATAGTAACTTACTCGTAATAGCCCCAAAATTTAAAAAACCAAATGTCCTTCAATGATAAATATTTAAGTGATGGTACACATCCGTATCATGAACTACTGGTCACCAATAAAAAGGAGCTAATTATTGATAGGCAACAAGCTGGATGAATCTCAAGGGAATTACACTGCATATAAAAAGCCCATCTCAAAAGGTTACGTACTGCATTATTCCACTGATACAGCATTTTTGTTTGAACAGCAAAACAACGGAAGCAACCTACACGCCAATTTGTGGGCAAGTTGTTAAAGAAATTATAGTACATTCATAGAGTGGAATAGTATTCAGCCATGAAAAGTATAAGGAAGTGCTTTATATACTGATATGAAATTATTTCATGAACAGGAAGTGAAAAAAGCAATGCAGAAGAGTATGTACAATATGTTGTCATTTCTATAACAATGGGACTACATATATGCTTGTCACTGATGGTAAATGCTTAAAATTCTACAGGAAGACTACAGAAAAGACCAATAACATTGGGTTGCCTCTGGAAAGGGAAGGTTTTTGATGAGAATCAGGGGTGGAAGGGAGACTTTTTTTTTCTTTGTGCATCATTTCAAAACTTGGAGGTTAAACCATGTGCATTAATTGCTTATTCAAAAATAAAATATATTTTTGGAAAAGAGAAGCTCTGAAAAATATCCTTTTCTAAATATAAATGATGACCAGAGTTTTTCGAGGTCCAAGGGGCCTTCACACCCCCTGCAAGTTTCTTCCTGCCCCTGCATGGCTTTCCTAGGTGATGGGCACTGCACCCGTACTGTCTGCACAGGAGGGGGAGATGGGAGTCTTTGTTGGTGGCAGGGTGTGTGGGGGGGGGTGGTAGGGAGTGAGTTGGTGACTGTGGCATCAGGCGGAGCTGCATCTGAAAGAGGAAAAAGGTCTTTTCACCTAAAGCAATGCAGTTAGGACACCTAGTGTCCAGTGATTTCTCTCACCAGACCTGTTCCCAGAACCATGTTGGCAAGGGAACAGAGAGGAGTTAAGAGCCCTTGCTGTATTTTTTTCCTCCTGTTTCATTTTTAACACTGAAATTACTCCTACCCGAGATGACTTCATCAAGTACATTTGTTGCTTCGCAAACTCAGGAGTTCCCCCTGTTGAAATCCCAAACTACCCCCATACACAGAGGGCAAGGAGAGACCCAAGAAAGAGGCAGACTGCTCCACACTGGTTAATGGCAGGTTGAATAAGCAAGGAAACTTACATACAAGGCTTGTCTGGGACAAGCAGACCTCTGCATCTGCCCGCCGGAATCTTAAACGTTTATGTAGAGGCCTTAACTGGGTTCAGTCATGTACGCCGTCCAGATGGTCTTGGCAACACATGACTCTCGCAAGGCTGAGTCCTTGAATATGGCTCCCGCTGTGGGAACGGTGGTCAGAACGCACATTCCAGGGACAGGAGGGGCGAGGAGCCTCTGACTGCCAGGGTCCAGCTTGCAGGTTCACCAGAGATCACGTCCTCTCCATGATGTCCTCCAATGGTATTTCTGAGACATCTGTTAATTTCTCCTTTACCACTGGAGTGTCTAAACAGCCAGGGAAGGCTCCAAGAGGAACACTCAAACTTCCAGGGCTGCTTTGTCCTTCCTGCAGGGCTAACCCAATTCCACGGGGGGCTCTGTAGCTCTCCTGAGGCTGGAAGCAAGAAGTGTTAGAGTCCCAACCCTCGCCCAGCGTCTGGGTCTAGGCCATGACATCCAGACATGGCTAACTGCATACTGAGATGAACACAGGCAATTCCAAACCAACAGCTTCCTGTCGTAGTCTCTGTCCGTTCCTCTCCTGCATCTTTCACTTTTGTACGAGACTCTGAAGCTATTTGCCCAGGAGTAGTTTGTCTCTAGTTACTCCTTCTTAAACTGTCTTCAGGGAGCTTGCTATATTTTCTGCTCTGATCTGCAAGGGAAATTCCTAAAGGCGTATTAGATCAAAGGTCACTGTGCCCACTTCCAGGGCTGCCTGGAAAGCTAGCTGGATAGACTCTTCTCTGCATCCCCCTCACATGTGTAAATCTGTGATTCAGTTTCATTATCCCGTTTTAGTCTCTGAGCAGCTATGCTGTTACTGTGGCAGAAACAAGAAACTGAAATATTCACTGATGTATTTACAGAAGATGTAATCAAATCTGGCCCCGGAGGTCAGACGGTTCGTATCCCATGGAAAGTAGTACATGCATGGGCATCAGGATTAAATACATATATTATACTAGGGTTTCAGCTCATTTGCCTAATATATTTGAAAATGACTCAATTTATTGCAAACTAAGATTTAGGAAGCTCAGTTTACAGGTTGACAAATTAGCATTTGTCTGCACATATTTCACTATTTTGCATAATTAATTCCTCCCCATAGTACACAGGCATTTTCCTCTACAACAAAACCAGCCTATTTCTCGTTCCCTTCCTGTTAGCATCATGTAAATGGTATTTATTCAGAAGATGCATATTCTTTTCCAAAGCAGCCCTTGGAACATGACTGAGATTTTCATCCCAATCATTATCAGCTGTTCATTATCCAGCTTCCCAAATCTCGGTCACAAAAAAAAATTAGAAAAGGAAAAGTTGAGTCATAAAAAACAAAGAGAGTGCCGATGAAGTGGATTCTCCTGATTCAGATTGACTGGGTGTATCAGTTAGCATTACGAGGATCAGAGAAGAAAAACGCTAATTAATACTGGCTTTAACAATAGAGAAGATATACTGATTCATTTGCCTGAAAAATCCACAGGTAGAGCAGCTGAATAATGTCACCAAGGGCTTTTTTTGTTTTTCACAATGTTCTCTTCAGAGTTGTCTTCTCCTAAGGCTGGCTCTCTTCTTCACTCTAGGATCACTTTCAAGAGCTACACAGTTCCCACCAATAAAAGAGATGCCGTCTTTATTCCCAGCAAAAGTCCTAGGTATCACTCTAATTGGATGGCTACAGTCACATGCCCAACATTGAGCCAATCACTGTGGTCAGGCAGAACAAATGCTCTGATTGGTCAGTCATATGCTTTCTCTCTATAACTGGGGTAAAATCAGCTTCCCTAGACCAACATGCATCCCCAACCAAAACTGGGAGCTGTTAGAAAGAAAGAAGTAAGGGGGGTGGTGGTGGTGAGGTAGACAAGGAAGCTACCAAAAAAAAAATTTTACTAAAGTAAAGAATGGGAAATCTAAACTGGAGAAAAATCTGAATTTCTTTAAAAGTATTCTGTAGTGCAGTTTATTTCTTTCACATACATGCAGTAAGTCAAATGAGGCCAACAAAGTGTTGACAGGCACTCACTTGAATGAACAGACATGGCTGATTGGCAATGAGCCTCTCAATTACATATAAGCACACCAATCTTCTTTTGTTTTTTAATTTGGTACTTATATAGAGTTTGTTCTTTGAAGGCAGGCCCACCAGACGTTTTATGAAGTACAGCTCATTGTTTTGTATTTGAAAACTTGAGATTGCTGCAGCAGGAATGGAAATGCCTGGCAGTTGAGGCCTTGAGTGGAACAGGAAAGAGGCACAGCTGCTTACTGCCCTTCCTTCTCTCTTGTAAAATTGGGCAAAGCAAGGAGTATGGAAGACCCAGCTAAGAAAGTCTGTGATGCAGAATGCACAAGGACAGCAGGTCTGGATTTCCACCAGGGAAGTATTTGAGATGTTCTGGCATAGCAACCATCTTTAGCAGTGTAAACATAATATCTCAATGAGTTTAAATTATTGTTCACATGGAAAATCCTTTCCTGATTGGAAACAGCAGGAAAGAGATGATACTTAGTGGGAATGACCAATTCTTTCTTCTGCAGTGGAACTTGTATAACTTCACAATCACTGACTAAGCAGAAATTGCAAGGATGCATCTGATTCTCTCCCTCCTCCTCCTCCTCCTCCTTGGCCCATGGCAGACATAACTAATCAATCATGCACATTCCCTCTAAGCTTAGAAATGGCTTCACAATCTCTCTTGACAAAGTGCTCCAGGGAGCCACTACCAATTGATCAGACTTGGAAATAGAGATAAAACCTGCTTGACATAACAAATTTTAGCCTGATCCTTTCCCATTTTCATTTTCTGTGATGTTTCTCCTACGGAGGTGATCCATTTGGGGGCTCATTTATTCCCTCAGCTGAATTGAGGGACCTATGAGTCCTCTTCTCCCTGACGTAAGCCTTCTCTCCTCATTGTTCTCAGGTACCTCTTACAGGAGCATTTCCCCAAGGATTATTTTAAAGCATACCAAATCATCCCCAGATCACTCCTTATTTTATAATCTGTAACTGTCAGTGATTGATTGATTTGCCTATATTTATTTTTTCTTTATTGGTAACTGCCATACACTCCTTTCTTTGGGGTTCTTCTCTCTGCACTGAAGTACAGAAAAGGATGAAGCTGCATACTACCCCTTTTTAAAAGTTCCCTCCTTGGGCTTCCCTGGTGGCGCAGTGGTTGAGAGTCCGCCTGCTGATGCAGGGGACACAGGTTTGTGCCCCGGTCCGGGAAGATCCCACATGCCGCGGAGCGGCTGGGCCTGTGAGCCATGGCCACTGAGCCTGCGCGTCCGGAGCCTACGCTCCGCAACGGGAGAGACCATGACAGTGAGAACTCTGTGTACCAAAATAAATAAATAAATAAATAAAAGTCCCCTCCTCATCTTAAATAAATACACCCAGCTTTTCAGGTCAAGTAAGGTTTACTTTGTGTAATTTGTACCTGTTGTTTCTTAGTGTGAAGTCAATGACCCACCTGAATCAAAATTTACTAGGGTGGGTTTCTTATCAGAAATGGTATTTCTGAACCTCACTCCAAAGCCAACAAAGCAGAATTTCTAGTGACCTGATTTTTTTAGCCAATTCCCGAGGTGACTCTTAGGCCCGTTAAAGTTTGAAAATAACTGCTATGGGAACCAGACAGGGGGTTGGGGAGAAATCGTGGTAAGCTTATCTAGACAGAAAGAGTCTTAAAAGTTTTTAACAGTGGTATCTCCTGAGCTCTATTGATTTTTAGATGGAGCTCTGTCTGATCCTTCTTAAGCTTTTACTGACTCATTTCTTGTGATTCTGCCCTGAAAGTCAGACTAGAACATAGCCAGATTAAGAGGCAGGTCAATGCAACACCTGTATGGGACATCAGTCTAAGACTGTCACTAAAACGTCACTGACAATAAGTGGAGAATACCGTATTTACAACTCAACTGCACATGAGCTGGAAGGAATATTCGGATGAGTTGCTTTGGGAGCAAAATTCCAAGAAGCTTGTCCAAATATAATAAAAATAACAACGATAATGATGATGATGATGATGATGATGATAATAGTCCCTGGCCTTCCAAGGAAGTTGAGTGTGGTAAACTGTAGGGCTGCATGGAATACCTGAGGTTTGGGCTAGAGCTGAATGGTCTGGATGAGAGAACAGGTGAGGGCCCAGCCTGTGGCCTTGCACCCCGGCTTCACCACCTATATAATCAATCATGTCTACAAATAAATGGACCAACAGATACTCAAATTATAACAGATTTAAGAGGTACCCCACTTGTAACCCTCCCAGGAAACCTGTCTATTTCAGGTGGCCGGTCAAAACTGTCCAATTCTTTCATTTTCCATTTTAATCCTCAGGAATTTTTCTCCCAGGTCCCCATCCCCTTCTCTCCAAAGTCAGCCCCTCAGACTTTAGAGACCACAGGATTCGTGCATTAAAATTTGCATCTCTGAAGAAACTTCTGCCGAGCTTGACAAGCAACCAGAGGTGATAGAAGTCTTCTGGCTTCACACAGAAGTCATCCCAGGCAGTTCCCTAGTACATTTACCGGTGCCTCACGGCGGCCTTTGAACCCAGCATACAACCCACAGTGAACTTGTCTGATGTCCCTCCACTTGGAAAGATATATCTCCTCTCCTCCACCTAGTCAAGCAAGAAGTCAGTTATTTTCTGCTGCCCTGCCCTCCTCCACCAAAGAGGACAACATAAAATATAAATTCTTCAAATTCACAGAAATATTGAATACTTACCTCCATGGTTTTCAGGCCACAAAACCCTGTGTCATTTTTTTCCCTGTTGTCTGATGCGGGCCTTTATGCTGCTTCAGTGCATGTGTGAGAGGTGAGGCCAGCCTGTGACAACGTGGGGAAGCACAGTACTCTCCTTTGGGAATATTCATTTAACTGTGTTTTTGCATGAATTTCCCCCACCTAATTATTTTTATGAGCTATTAGCAGATGGTGCATTCTTCACTTGCCCAATACTGCTAAACTATCTAAAATACATGGGCTCTTATCACTGAGTTCTATTTAGGAATTTACTAAGTTTCTGTTTCAAGATGGAAGCCTAAGCATGTGTTGCTACTTCCATATTCTTTCAAGTTTACATTGAAATCACACACACACACCCTATAACAGAGCGGGGGAAAAGAAATAGATACCATCAGTAACTCTTAAATTTTGGGGACTGTCTGGAGGATACAATATAGTCTTCACCTGATTCACAGAGAAAAATGAGAAGAAATCCCAGCCCAAGGCACCAGAGTTAAACATCGGTCTTCTCAGAGGAGCCCAGAGAAGGCCCACGTTAGCGTCCCCAGGTGCAAGCGTGGGCCAGAGGTCATCTTCAAGGTTTTTATTGAAGAACTGCATTTTAAAGCCTACGGCAGTAGGTCCTTTTCTCTTCAACAGAGTTGCTGGCAGCTACGGCTTTTACATTCAGGCCAAAGCCTGGAAACTGCTTTCTAGAGAAAGTAGTTGATCTGTTACTACAAGAAATGGCTGATCTATTATCATTGCTTCGTAACAAACCACTCTGAAATTTAAGAGTTAAAAAGCATTATGTATTATCATCTCTCATCTTCCTGTGGGTTGACTGGGCTCAGCTCGACGGTCTGTCTCTCGTGGGTGAGCAGGGAGATGGAGTCATCTAAAGGTTTCCCCATTTGTGTCTCGCACCTGGCACAAGCCATCCGAGTGGCTTGGGTATCTGGGGCCTGGCCCAGTGTCTGTCTCTCCAAACAACCTCTCCACGTGGCTAGCGCTGGCTTCCTCACAGCATGGTCGTCTTCCAGGAGTTGGACTTCTTACATGCCACATCTGACTTTCCCCAGAGCTCATGCTCTAAGAAACAGGAAGTGACAGCTGGCCCAGGCCCAGAACTGATTATGTCCCTTCAGTTAATATTCTATGGACCGACGTCATCATAGATCCCTACAGACTCAAGGAAAGTGGGGATCCAACTGCACCTTTCAGGGGGAGAAGTGAACAAATGACTTACATCCATCCTACCCTAGAAGAGTTCCTGGCAAGGGTGTTGGAGACTGCCAGAGAAACAGCAAAATTGAAACACTCAAAGGCTCCACGCTCAGAGGGCTTTGCACTGACAGTTATGGGGGTCCCTACCCTGCTTTCATATTCCTGGTCCCCAAACATGAAAAGAGAGCCTGCCTATAATTATGCTTGCTGACTGAAACCTCACATTTGGTCTTTCTATTTAAGAAAAAGGCCTGTTATGAAAGAGACATATACAACTGCTGAGGAAAGGCACACCAATTGTCTGCACATGTCAGAGTAGCCTGTCATTAAAAAGAAACAAAAAAAAGCTCTTGCAAACAAAGATTGCAAGGTATTAAAGAAACTCAGAAGCATGAAAGAGAAAGAGAAGGATCATTAAACACAAACTAAATAATCCCAGAGGAGGGAAAAAAGAGATCATTCAGGAAAAAGATGAGAACTATTTAAAAACATTCTGATTTCTGCCTACAGGTTTGGGCAGATACCGTAACCACAAATTAAGGGCAGTCTCTTTTGCAAAGGTACCAATCAGAGAGTAAGAAAAAATGTTTCAAAATGAAGATATTACTGCAAAAGTAAAGATTTCACTAGACAGGTTGAATAATAAATTGGACAAAGATTAAGATTAGGTTTTTGATCTGGGAAGTAAAATCAAAGGAATCTCTCAGAACTGGGAGCAAAAAGATAAATAAGGTATATGGGAAAAGTTAGGAAACACAAATGTCAAATCTAGGAGGCCTGACAGCAATCTAGTAGATTTCTTAGAAGGAGAGAACAGAAGCATAAGAAGATAAAACATAATTACAGACATTAAAGAAAAAAATAAAATTCCCTGAACTGAGAGTAGACGTGACTCTTAATACTGAGCATCTCCTGAGTATGGAGAAGGATAAATGAGAAAATAACTCACATATAGATGTACCATGCTGAAATTTCCTAACTCAAAGCATTAAGTGAATGTCCTTAAAGCTTCCAGAGAGAAAAGAGAGGTCACGCCCAGGGAAAGATGAACATATTAATATGCACTTCTGAGCAGCAACACTGAGTTATGTTAGAGGAGCAATATATTCAAATTTCTAAGAAGAAACTATATTGGATCTGGAATTCTATACCCAGCTAAGCTATCAATAAAATGCAGAGATTAGAAAAGAAAAGAAGATGTTTGTGGCCAAACAAGGATGCAGCAAGTGTATCACCTGTATTTCTAATATGTGAAGAGATGGCTTCCCAAAGTCCTCCTACAAAATGCAGAGCAACTATGGGAGGAAGGCCAGCATGAAACATACATTGTAGATGCAGCTGAGCATCATTCAGAAGTACATGAAGCAAGAAAGACATTAACAGACAGTACATTGGACTGGAGTGCTTGGAAATTATACAGAAAAGATGGGTAAATATGATTACCCAAACTTTTAAAAGTTTAAAAAAACAAAACTAAGTTTGAAATATACGTAGCAAACCAGAAAAATATTTGCACCACCTATAACAAAGGACTAATATTCTTAGTATGGAAAGTGCTTTTTAAGACAATTTTTAAAATGGAATAGAAATAGAAAAATGGGCAAATATCATGAATGGGCAAGTCACAAAGGAAAGAAGAAATGAAACCAGATAAAAGGTGACTGGGATGTAGTGAATGTTTGAGTCCCCCCCCCCGAAATACACGTATTGAAATCCTAACCCCCAACATGATGGAATTAAAACGTGAGGCCTTTGGGAGGTAATGAAGTCAGGAAGGTGGACACCCATGATGGGATCTGCATCCTTAAAAAGGAGACTCCACCAACAAGGACCTACTGTAGAGCACAGGGAACTATAGTCAGTATTTTGTGATAAGCTATAAGGGAAAAGGATCTAAAAAAGGATATATATATATATATATGAATGAATCATTTTGGTATGTACTTGAAACCAACACAACATTATAAATCAACTATATTTTGATTTAAAAAGTTATTAAAAAAAAGGAGACCTCAGAGAGCTCTCTCCCACTTCTTCACTAGTGAGGACACAGTGAGAAGACAGCCACGCATAAACCAGGAAGCCGGCTCTCACCAGACACCGAATCCGCCAGCACCTTGATCTTAGATTTCTTAGTCTCCAGAACTGTGAGAATATACATTTGTTGTTCAAGCCACCCAGTCGATGGTATTTTTGTTTAGCAGCCCAAACAGACTAAGACAGTGACAGTCTCTGGATTTCCCACAGGGCTGCTCCTCCCTAGAAATTCGGCCTGAAAAGAATGATTCCATTCACTCCCCAGGGCTCACGTGGATGGGTGGATCGGGAGTGCGGGGGAGTGTTGACTTTTCAAGGGAGACCATGCTTACAGGTAGAGGGCAGGGTACTTTTTTTTTTTTTTTAACAGTTACCATGTGTGAAACTTCGGAGAAAGAGAAGTTAGGCTAAGGGAAATTTTTCGGGAGTTTGTTCTGCTAAGTACGTATGTGTTTAATAATTATCACGTTTATTCCTCATTATGACCTCCTGAGAAAGACAGCTTGCTTAGCAGTAGGACATTGGTGAGTTCTGAATAGCAATCAGCTTTATTTTTCCCATTTGTGCTCCAACCACACTCTGCCCTTTTCCTCAGCCGCAACGTGGGCCAATTGTATCCCTTTCTGGTTGCTTTGGGTTATCAAAATTCCATCTGGTTTAAAGCTTTACTCAAATCTCCTATTTTAAATTCATAATCAGCTTTGGGTCCTCATCGTGGTTAGTGGGAAGGGGTCTACTCTTTCACTCTTATCTTGCAGTGCAGGGTAGGGCCATGGTCTCCTTCTGGGTTCTCTTCTCCCCACTACGTTTCCGGGCTTCATTCCTCTAGGAAGACAGAGAGGAAGGAGAGGGACATTGGAGTTGACTGTACCTAACTGTGAATCCACCTCATTCTATCGGGTGTTTTTTGGTCTCCAGAAATGTGCTGGCATCTGTGTAGATGCAGGTGAGGTTTTCTTGGGATGGTGCACAACGACATCACAGCCTCTGTAGTCACCCACCTCTTCCTTGTTTCCCTTTGCACCTGCCAGTGGTCCACACCCTCAGCCTCTCTCCTGATGGTCTCGGGTGGCCTCGGCCTGCAGCGGCTTGAAGCAGGATTTCAGTTCCCAGAGACTGAAGTCAGGCCACGGCAGTGAGAGCACTGAATCCTAGCCACTAGACCAATGGCCAGTGACAAGGCCCTGGCCTGTATGGCTTTGCAGAAATGAATTCCCACAAAGATGGAAAATAGTAAACAAGTAAAGTGTTTATTAGGAGGAAAAAGAGTACGTGTGGATAGACACACGGGCAGACTCAGGGAGAGAGAGTCGCGCCCTTGTGGTGGTTTGAATAACTTCTGTGGCTCATTTTTTCCGGGTTTCCTTTGGCGAATCATCTTCCTTTGCCTGGTTTTGAGTCCGTATTTAGTATATCTCAGGGTCCTCCCATGTGTGCAGGCGCATCTCTTAGCCAAGATGGATTCTAGAGAAGAGGCCTATGGGTAAGGTGACATCACTTACTATGGGGTGGCGCCCCCTCCTTTTTTGACCTCCAAGCAACCTTTCTGCACATGTGTACTCGGGAAGGTCTCCTTGACTTCGAGAATGAGGAATACGTGGTCTTTTATCTCTTATCTGGACAGGGCTCAGCTTCTCCTCCATCCTGCTATTTCGTAGTATCTGCCCACAGGGGACGAACTGCTGCTCAGCCTGGCGCCCATCTATCTCCTGCCTTACTGATTGGTATCGCTGAGCTTGCCTGGTTGAGCTCTGAGCAGTCCTCAGGGCTTGCCTACTCTGCTAACTTAGGCAGTCCTCTGTGTGATGCCCTGGGATGGCTAAGTGCCTCTTCTCGTTCTTGGAGGTCCCTGGAGTTCCGGGCTGCAGCCCCTCCATCCTCTGGTAGGCACACTAGACCACAGTCCCCACTGCCCGTCTGCTGAGGGCTTCTCCCGCAAGCTTCCTGCCTTTAGAAATGCCCATAGAAGGGGATGTCTGTCACTGAGCTCATATCACTCCCAGGGACACGGTCACCTTCTCCCAAGAATCGTCTCATGGTGCCCTGCTCCGAGGGTGGCATCCAGCCCGGGAGTAGCACGCCTGGCTCTCCTTCCTGCTGGGACTGGAGATCTCTCCTAGTGATGCTTTTGGAGCCCTCTTCCCAGCCTATCAATGGGTTTTTTGGTTTTTTCGAGTAGGGAGGGAATAAGCTCCCTGCCCCCATGAGAAGAAGTAACGCCCCCCCACCCCGCACCTCCTACACAGACACAACTTCAAAACTCTGACCATTTTCCTGCCCATCCCTTTTTGCTACACCTCCCGTTCATGCACCTCCCAGTGCATGAGAGCTTCCAGCTTTGCTGGATGAATCTCCAAACCACAGGACATCACCCAGCGCCCAGGCTGGGTCCCATCTGCCAGTCCCACCTCGCAGCTACCCACTGGTTTTGCCAGGGATTTCTAAAGCAGGCTGTGGTGATGCAGAAGAGAAAAGCCACACCCGCCTCTGAAATGTCGGAACACTTTCTTGACTACGGCCATTCATACACTGAAAACGGTTTCATTCAGATTTTGTTTTAGCCTCTCTTTACATGAGAGGCTAATGCTTTACATGAGGGGCTTGAAAAGACAAGAGCATTAATTAACATACGACTTGATGGAAAAATATAAATAGAAATCAAAACAAAAGTCTAACCTTTAAAGGGTTCAAACTTAAAATCTCTGAGAAAGTGAGTGATTATTTTATTGATGTAGTTTCTCCACCAGCTCTCAAAACCTGCAGGTGTTAAATGAGCTGCACAAGAATTTCTCTCTGCTTCCCAGCCTGCCGTAGAAACATGCTAATGAGAATCAGAGGAAATTAATGGGAGAGGGTCTAGGAGGCCACAGGAGAAGTTCAGCACAGCTTCCTGTGTGGTAAATTTTCAGAAAAGCTGCTGTAATTTACCATGACCCAGGAGGTTATAAGTAAAAACAAAAAACAGGAAAACAAAAAATGTGCAAAGCTACGCCCTTAATCGTACACTTCTCCTAACACACAATCCTAAAAAATGCTAAAGACAAGGTCAGTTTCAAAAGGGCTATTGCCTGGACTTCCCTGGTGGTGCAGTGGTTAAGAATCTGCCTGCCAACGCAGGGGACACGGGTTCGAGCCTTGGTCCAGGAAGATCCCACACGCCGTGAAGCAACTAAGCCCGTGCGCCACAACTACTGAGCCTGCGCTCTAGAGCCCGCGAGGCACAACTACTGACGCCCGCATGCCTAGAGCCCGTGCTGCGCAACAAGAGAAGCCACTGCAATGAGAAGCCCGTGCATCTCAATGACGAGTAGCCTGCACTCACCGCGACTAGAGAAAGCCCGTGTGCAGCAATGAAGACCCAACACAGACAAAAATAAATTAATTAATTAATTAATTAAATTAAAAAGAAAAAGAGCTATTGCCAGCCCCCGGCCCCCACAAAAACAACAACAATAAAACGGGAGCACTGTGAAGCAGGACCCATACCTTAGTGTCCCCAAAACTAAACAAAAGGAGAGTAAGATCGATGTCAACAGTGATGGTGATATAATTATTATGTAAATTCTGACTCCAGCAGGAAAGATGGGGCTAATGCTACATCTTTAGCAAGCAAAAGGCTTATAGTTTATTTGGTCCAAACGTCTCATTTTACAGATAAAGAACCTGAGGCCCAAGAGGTTAAGATGGCACCTAATCTTTTTTCTTTTAACTTTTTATTTTGTATTGGAGTATAGCCAGTTAACAATGTTGTGATAGTTCCAGGTGCACAGCAAAGCGACTCGGCCATACATATCCATTCTCCCCCAGACTCCCCTCCCATCCAGGCTGCCACATAACACTGAGCAGAGTTCCCTGTGCTATACAGTAGGTCCTTGTTGGTTATCCTTTTTAAATATAGCAGTGCGTACGTGTCAATCCCAAACTCCCTAACTATCCCTTCCCCGCACCCTTCCCTGCCGGTAACCATAAATTCATTCTCTAAGTCTGTGAGTCCGTTTCTGTTTTGTAAATACGTTCAGTTGTATAATTTCTTTTTAGATTCTGCATACAAGTGATATCATACGATATTTCTCTTTCTCCATCTGACTTACTTCACTCAGTATGACCGTCTCTAGGTAGGATGGTACCTAATCTTAATGGACTTGAATTCATGCCTAGATGTCAAATCTACTAAGTTATATCGATACAGACATTGACAGGGATAATAATATTAGCTCTGAAACTGGTCCACGGATGTCAATGACCAAAACAGTCGTGTAAAAATTAATGATCAGGGACTTCCCTGGTGGTCCAGTGGTTCAGACTCCATGCTCCCAAAGCAGGGGGCCTGGGTTCGATCCCTGGTCAGGGAACTAGATCCCACGTGCATGCCACAACTAAAAGAGTCTGCACGTGGCAATGAAGATCCCGCATGCAGCAACTAAGACCCGGCGCAGCCAAATAAATAAATATTTTAGAAAAGAATTAATGAGCAGAAACTTCATTTAAATAGAGTTGGGAGACCAGAAGGGGGCGCTCTCAAGCCCTGTGAGGACGGCAGAGCCCAACAGGAAGAAGAAAGACTCGTCTTCTTTCCTGGCCAGGACTCAGACAATGACAAGCCTTGAAAAACTCTTTGTTTACTATCACCCTCCCAACTTCCTTTCCGTTCTATAAAAGCGTTCTCCTCTCCTTGCTGTACAGGTCCTTACAGGCGGCTTGCCGTGGTTGCAGACCCCGAACTGCAGTTTTCTGCTGACCCTGCATAAACCCATCTTTGCTACAGAACTATCTGTCTGTCTCTTTGTTTCAGGTCAACAGTGGTGACCTAATCCGAAGGCCAGCACTCATTTCATTACTAGTATTCCACTAAATTTGGTCTGGCGAACCTTCATGGAACACGTACCATGCTAGGCACTGTCACTGACAAAGAATTCATGGTTTCAACAAGGGAAGCCAATGACTGGTATTCAAACAGGTACCTACACGCCAAGGTGATACGTGATAAGCAAGCTGCCATAGGGACAAAGATAAAGAAGCAATTAATTCCACCACAGGCCAAGGAGGGTGGGGAGGCTCTCGGGAAAGAATGGAGAAGAGTAGCTTTTTTTTTTTTTTTCCAGTGGAGATGAATACCAAACTGTTTCTAAAAGATAAGGTATTCATCAAGAAAAAGTGGGATGGGAATTCCCTGGCAGTCCAGTGGTTAGAACTCCATGCTTTCGCTGCCAAGGGCACAGGTTCCATCCCTGGTTGAGGAACTAAGATCCTGCAAGCCAGCCAGCATGGCAAAAAAAATTTTTTTTAAATTACACAAAGAAAAAACTGGGAAGAGTGGGAAAGCATGAACAAAAATAGAGTCCTAACACAGGGAGTCTGGGAAATGGGAAGTGAGTCCAGTTGACAGAAAGGCTGGAGCCTCGGCTGGAGCTAAGCTGGATTTGTATGACTTTCGGCACCACGCGGGTGATTTTGTACTTTATTTTGGTGAATAATGGAGAGGCAGTGGAGGAATATTTTTTAGAATGAGTGAGATTGGATTTCTGTTTTAGAAAATGATTCTGTTGGTATTCCAAAGGATGGATGGGAGGGTGGAGAATCTAAAGGCAGGAAGATCAATGAACCAGCAACTGAAAGAGTAGAAGAGAGAAATAAATGGCTCACCAAAGCCTGCTGGTGGGGATGGAGAGGAGGGCTGGGTTCTGAGCCATGTGTCCAAAGTAGAACTGATAGGATCCCTGAGGATTGCATATGATCACTGGGCAGCTCAGACTTTTGGTGACAGCACCCATGATGCAATGTTTAGAGGAATGTTCACTGTACATGTCAATCCATGTGATGATGAGGCTGAACCCCCTTCCTCTCTGTGTTCCAGCATTGACTGCTGGTCTGACTTTTGAATATCAAACTTGTTTCTGCTTCTGCTTTGCCCTCTACCTGGCATGCTCAGCTCCACATTATTATAAAGCGGGGTCCTCATCCTTCAGGTACTGTTAAAGGCTGGACTGTGTTCTCCCAAAATTCGTAAGTTGAAGTCCTGAAACCTACTGCATCAGAATGTGACCTTATTGCGAAACAGCGTCATTGCAGACGCAGTTAATTAAATTAGGATGAGGCCATACTGGGTTAGGGTGGGCCCCTAATGCAATGTGACTGGTGTCCTTATAAAAAGGGGAAATTGGGAGATAGATGTGCACACAGGGAGAACGCCGTGTGAAGATGAAGACAGAGGTCGGGGTGACACCTCTTCAAACCAAAGAATAGCAAAGCTGGCTAGCAAACCACCAGAAGCTAGGAGAGGGGCATGGACCAGATTCTCCTCCACGGCGCCCAGAGGGAAACAACTCTGCCAACTTCTTGATCTTGGACTTCTGGCCCCCAGAACTGTGAGACGATACATTTCTGTTATTTAACCCTCACACCCAGTCTGTGGTACTTTGTCATGGCAGCTCCAGGAAACAAATACAAGTCTCAATTCAAACTACAACTCCTGGGAGAGGTTGACCACGCAATATAAAATAGTGCCTGCCCCCATCACATTCCTTTGCTTTACTGTTTTCACAACATTTAACATTACCTTAAGTTATCTTGTTAATGTATTTGTTTATTTGTTTTTGTCTATTCCTCCCACCCAGCCACACTGTGCTCTGCCATCCTTGGAATGTATGGTCCTTGACACTGGGGGATGTTTCTTGGACTTTGCTGGGTCTCCAGACTTTAGAACAATCTGGCGATAGCAGACAATCAATACATGTTTCATTGAACGGACGAATAAATAGACGAACATCAGTCGTGACATTAAAGCCAACTGTAATGTCAATTACAACTCAAGCATTCTCATTTGTCCTCCGGATAGTGCGAAATCTGGGATGTCTGTCTCCTAGTGCAGAATCATCTGGAGGGTCCTTCACTCAAACGTCTGGGCTGGGATGACTTGCAGAGCAGTACTGCCACCAGAACACCTGCATGGGCCTCTCCAGGTGACTTGGCTTCCACACACCAGGGCTGCCTTAGCTTAGCTGGACTTAGAAGGCAGCCTAGGACGCCAAATGCGAGTGCTCCAGAGAACAAGCTAGAAACTGCATCGCCCTTTATGTCCCAGTATAAAGTCACACAATGTTGACTTCACTGTACTCGCACTGCAAAGCAGCCATAAGCCCGTCCAGGCTGAAGGAGGGAGGGGACACAGACCCCACCTCTTGAAGGCATGGAGGCAGGATTATATTACAGAGGAGGATACGGGATGAGAGATACTGTGTCACAGCTCTTTTGGGAAAATAGAGTTTGCCACAGATTCCAATTCAAAGCCTGATTCTTGGGTCTTACTCCAAGAGATTCTGATTTGTGCATCTCAGTGCAAGACTGGAAAACCTTTTGGGCATCCTGGGAGTGCATATTTTTAACAAGCATTTCAGGTGTTTCTGATGCTAAGAGCCACAGCCCCACTGCCTAACAACTCTGCATAGGGCCTGTCGAAAGCCTCTCGACAGCTGGATTTAAATGCACAAGCCAGTTCACTGTTGTGCTCTCCCCAAGAATAGAAAATATAGAGATACAAGAAGCTGAAATGCCGGGGCTCCTAAATCCATAAAAACAAGATTTTAATATAACAATAGATATATTGAGATAAAAAATGACTATATTGACATGTAAATTTTAAAATAGCTTTGGTGAAATATTGCAAAATGTAAAAACCTAAACCAAATGTTATGCTCTTACTAATGCAACTGTGCTCAATTCCTGCCTAAGGAAACCATTCCTAGTCCTAAATTAGGAATTTACAGTAAATCCCTTTCCAATAACGCAGACTTTCTTGGGGTGTACTTGTGCTTTCTGTAATCGCTGTGAGTGCTTTAAAACCCCTCCAGTTGCCATTTTTTTAGAATAGCTACCCCAATTCTCACCTTAGCTTTTGGGTTAATTCTGGTTTTTCTTGATCATTGTTCTCTGATTCATATGCACCCCCTGTCCTTTGGACAGAGTCAAGATACCACAAACCAATATGACCTCATTGATTACCATTCTTAGGATTATCTTATTCTGAATTTGGTTTTTTCTGTAACAGGTTACAAACCAATCCCAAATCACTGGCAGGGCTTTTGTGAGAAATTATAATGGCTTGCCTCACATAAAATTTTTTTAAGTGCTGTTAATTCCCTGAACAGGTTTGAATCCGATTTCTTTCCAGAAAGTGTCTTTGAATTGATTACTTGCTGCCCACCTCCCACCAGTCTTAATCTTGTAAACATAACCTGGATACAGCAGTGAAGCCCTTAAGATTTAGAATGGATTCCTTGCAGTTTCATAAGAGCGCGGGGCTGTGTACAAGCATTTCCCGACACAGGGTGTTAGGAGACTCAGTGGGAGATCCAAAGAGCTCTGAAGATCAGAGCTAGGGAAGGAAAGGAGCTGGGTCAGTTCTGAGGCAAGTGGAGGGAGGGGGATACAGGATCAGGGACCTGCCACACGCTGGGGACCAGGAGAGGCAGGGCTGAGCTGATGCTGGCTGTTAGCAGAAGTAAAGCAAAGCCAGGGAGAATGAGAACAGATCCAGGTGGCCAGGAAGTCACAAGCGGTCCTTCTGTGGATAAGAAGCCTTTGGCCTATGGGTCCCCTTTAGGAAGTAGCTGGGAAGCCCTCGACGGTACAAGGTGACTGGGATCCTGTTGCTACTGGTGCAGGCTCAGAGCACGTGGGTGTTGGGACGCTGTCTCTGCAGAACCACCTTGGCCGGGTGTTCTTGGGCTGTCCTGGGTGACTCAACACCAGTTGGCCAGACTCAGAGCCCAAATGTTTCCCTCGTCCTCCCCTTCGGCTCCCAGAACTATGGACTCAGGAAAGAGGGATCCTCATGTTTTTTTTTTTATTGGGTGGGGGGCGTCGGTGGGGATAGCATCCCTGAGTCACCTGCAGGATGCTGCCCTTTAGGAAATTAATTAGGACTTCGGCTGTTTATGCTAATAATTGTCATCGTGATTACCGTAGAGATTACTTACAGCTCTGCGAGGAATACTTTCGGCAAATCTGTGTTGTTTTCCTCTTTATTGTGGCAGCCTTCCTCGTTTTCCTGTCTTCTTTTTGAAGAAGCCTCACCCACCTGCTTTCCACCTTCTCCTTCTCTTCCTCCATTTCCTCCTTTTCTCCGCCCTTCCCTGTTTAGAATGAGTCACAGGACATTAGGGACAACGGGAAGTCGAACCAAGACCACCTCGTCAAACCGCGAGCCTTTACACCTGAGCAAACTGCATCCAGAGACAGGAGGCGACAGCTGTGGCCAGGCGGCTGGCTTGTGTCAGATCCAAGCACTATACCAAGGAGTCCTGGGGCCACATCCGATATTCTATTTGCTGCTTCGAACAGCTGCATCTTCCTGTTTGCCTTTTTTCTCATTGCCTGCTTTCCTCCCTCCTCTTTCTGACTCTAAGAAAGATGGGTAAGCCCCTGAGAGCTCCCAGAACAAGAAAAGCTATGTGTTTGTAGTGAAGAAGGGCTTGTAAGGGGCAAGAACCGCAGGCCATAAACAGCTATCTGAGGCCCCTATGGGCTCCGTGCCCAAACGTGTCCAACAGAGACCCACACCTCCCTTCCTCTCTGGCACGGAGCCCTGGAGGGGTCATTCTGACTTGCAAAGTGAAAATTGGTTGCTCGGTGATGGCTCAGGCCAGGAGCCACTGAATCCCAACCGTCAGCCACTGACATTATTGCAAATAGCAAGTTTTCGCTGCAAATGAAGTTTTCGCTGCAAATGAAACGCTGGTTTCCAGCTGAGGGCCCCCAACCGCGTGTGAATTGTTTGCAGGCAAGCACACTGCAAGGTTGGCTCTTTCCTGGTCATTTATTTTTCCTGTCTTTGCCTAGGTCATGGTTGCTGCTGGGGAGCAACCTGGGAATTCACCCCTACAGACCAGGGTCACAGAAGTCCCAGCCTCTGCTGTTCCTTCTCTGTATGGTGTACAATGAGAAACTCCTAAAATGCCTGAATTAAAAGGAAGCCCAGCAATCGCCTCATGCCCTATTATTTCACAGATGATGAAATTGAGACCTAGATAAATTAGGGTCCCGCATTCAATGACAAAGTAGAAAGCGGGGAAAGCATGGAGTGGGGGGACTATATTCGTTGAACCCCTACTATGTGCCAGGCTTAAAACTTGTAATCTCATTTAATTTTCAAGTGAGGGCTTTTAAAAAGGAAGGGCATTGGTGTTCTGCAAGGATGCAGAGCTCGAGCAATGTTACCCAGGGTAAAGCAGAGGAGCCGGTGGGAGGAAGGCTGCATGGTCTCCCTCCAAAGCCCCCGTTGGTTCCTTGTTCCACAACCTGGCGAAATCCTGAAAGTGCCCTCCAGCAGATCTGCAAGTACATAGAGGTGGAGGAGAAGGAAAGACCTTCCCTAGGTGGGACATGACCTCCACCCCAGCCCTCCCTGGCAACTGCTTCTGCTCTCTTGCTCTGATTCTCCTCCACACACACAGCCCGTGAAGACATATTTACCGCAAGCCTTAGATGGACTGTCAGGAAACACTTCCTGAGATTCCTGTAGCTGTGCCCACCAGCTCAGGGGCGTCATTCAACTCCGTATCACAATTATAAATGCCTATTTGTTGCTTCCCCAGCAAAGCTGTGCTGCTAAAGATGGTGAGAGATTCACTTGGGTTTACCAAAAAGGAAATTAGTCTGGAACCATCAATATGGGTTGGGTCTACCCCAAAGCCCTTTTCAGAGACAGGAGGATTACAATGTTGGTATTTACATTTCTGCCTCTGCCTCCCCAGCAAATGGGATTCCTTGGTCATAAAAATGTTCCTATTTTTAGGTCTCTTGATTCTTTGTCTTTTGCGTTCAGTGTTAATTTTGTTTATTGTAGTCATTATTGCTCTTCAGCTTTCTGTGTCTCCACGGGTCTAATACTTGCACAATTTATCAGAATCAACCCAATAATACTTATTTATGTGACTTTTTTTGGATAATGTCTGTCTCCCTCATCAAAATGTAAGTTGGGACGATGTCAAATATTTTCACCATGATACTCCAAGTCCCTGGTACAGTGCCTGGTATATAGTAGGTACTCAGTGAACACTTTTTGAATGATTGGACAGACAAATGAGTGAATGAATGAAGTAATAATAATTTATTTTTCATCTGTCAAAATGGGAAGATGAGAAAACCTTACATTTTGCAATTGTTTTAGAATGAGGAATAAAATGCTTTAAAAAGTGCCCTCATTTAACTATTTGGTCTTCAATTTTACACTTATATTTTTTCAAGTTATATACATGGCATCATAGTTTAGTGGAAAAGGCACTAGAGATCAGGGTACAGACTCCGAGATGCTGTTTTGGGGGCCTTTTACAAGGTTCTTCACCTCCCAAGCCCACAGTTTATCCATTTGTAAGTCAAGGGTGTTGGAGTCCAAGAGCTCCTTATTCTTTTCTAGTCTAATACTCTGAATTTTATATGAAGCTGTGACCATGTTAGATCAAGAGAATGGATGCCATACACTTTCTCAGACATAACAGTAATACATTTTGCTTCTAGGCTGCACTGCCAAATTCCTGTGAAAAGGAAGAAGAACTCAGGGCCTTGCTTATGACTGAGTTCTTGCCATTGACATTTTTCTTTTTTTTTTTTTTTGCGGTACGTGGGCCTCTCACTGTTGTGGCCTCTCCTGTTGTGGAGCACAGGCTCCGGACTCACAGGCTCAGCGGCCATGGCTCACGGGCCCAGCCGCTCCCCTGCATGTGGGATCTTCCCGGACCGGGGCACGAACCCGTGTCCCCTGCATCGGCAGGCGGACTCTCAACCACTGCGCCACCAGGGAAGCCCTTGCCATTGACTTTTTGTAATTGGATGTGTTCCTTCCCTCAGTCCTCATCCATTGCCATGGGGGACAGGAAGTGCTCACACCCCACATCATGTTTGCCATGCACAGGTGGTCCTGCCTCACCCACCCCTCAGACTCTTCCAGGTTTTTCTAGGGAGCCTGATGGAGTTGATGTATTGTCCCTTCTGACCCCCTTACCTTATCTGTACAGACAAAGAAAGGCTGGAGTGAGTGAGAATGGGAATCGTACAAAAGTTAGAACATTGTTTCTAAAAGTGTCTTCCAGGAAATGTTTGTCCAATAAGAGACTCCTTCAAATGGTTACCATTGTCGATGATGTCTGGGAAGTGCAGCCTACCAGAGCCACTTCCTGGGAATTTGCCATACACCCAGCCTATTTGAGTGTCTGAGTACTGACACAGTAAATAAACCTCTTAATCTTTATTTAATCCTGTTTTCATAATATATTTGATCACCGAAGCCTCTTTTTGCTCATCACCCTTATTCACAGCTCACAAAACTCTTCCTTGTCACCCCTTTATGGGAGACACTGAGAAGGGAAATGGACACAGGAAGGGAAATGGCCAAGGCTGGCCCAGTGGCTAATCCAGAAAGAAGATAAAGTTTGCTTAAAATGCACTCCTATCTCACTGTCTGGACCCCTCTCATCTCCCAGGGTCAGAGTCTTCGTTCTCTCTTTCAACATCAAACCACCAGATTCTGCTCGCCACTGCCTCATTTCATCCAAACGAGGGTTGGATTAGTGGCTGCACGTGTTAACTCATGCTGTAGCTGTCGGTCTGAGCAGGGGACTTAGCCACCCCCCCAGGGGGACAGGATGCCACATCAAGGGACATTTAAGCCCCTATTTGTGAAAAATACTGCTGAAGAAGAGAATGTCAAACCAAAGACAAATAAGAACCTACACCTGAAAATGATGTATTTCAGAATCAAGGACAAATTATTAAGAAATAATTAGGCATTTTCAATAGAGTATAAGAAGTCATGATTTCTCTGACACGTAATTAAGATATCCTTAAAGAGAGAATGGACTAAGTGAAAAGAGAGCAGGATAAGACGAAAAAGGAGATGGACAAATATGGCAATGAAGGTAATATTTTAACAGCAGTCAAAGAAAAAAGTAAACTGATCCTGCAGAAAATCATATAAGTGACTTAGAGATCAATGGAGAAGTTCCTCAAGAATGGAGAGGAAATTGGGGGAAAATTCCAATTAGCGAGATAATAATGAGAAAGGAGGGTATAAAATCATCATACAGATAATTATTATTCTTGAAGTAGAAAATAGTACAATTTAACTAGAAGCAATAACCAAAGATACAGTAGAAGAAACTCTTCTTGAGATGAAGAAAGACCTGTGTACACATAGTGAAAGCTTCACTGCACAGTGAAAATGTTTATGTCTTGTTTTAAATACCCAGAACAAATAATTAGTCAAAATAATAACATATAGTCCAACTTCTTAGATGTAACCACTGTTAACATTTTGGTGTATCCTTCTGGCCTTTGTCCATTTCATAGCCTATTTGGCTACATTAGCATTTTGAAAGAGTTTTTGAAAATTCTATTATGTGAAAGAGATAAAAATAAAGACTTATGTCTCTGCTCAGACCACTAAAAAAGAATCAGTGTTTTCTTGGGGACCAGCATGGGAGGGGTGGTGACTAGGGGAATTAGAATGAAAGACACTTGAAAATGAGGGGTCTCAGGGCTGGGGCCCTTGATCAACTACTCCTCCTCTCTTTGGGTATTTCCTTCCAAAAGAAACTTAGAAATTTTGGATTTTGTTCTAGAAAGTATGGACCCACAACCATTGATCAGTTCTGTTTATAAAAGAGAAGAAAACCACAACATCATGGGTTACTTGCCCAGTTGTAGGATTGAATGATTTGTAATTATTTGTTGGAATGTCAGTGTCTTGATCATGCGTCTCCTTGGCTATCTTTAGGAAAAGCACTGACAGCTCCATGTGTGGAGTGGTTCACAAATCTACTTGTCTTAAGGTAGGAGGCAGCCTGGAGTGAAGTCTAAAGACCCCTTTCTGTTCTATTAGCTTGTGTCTCCATAGTGCCACTGCATCCACTTCTAGCCATTCATTCTAGTGTTACATCACCATAATTAACATTGCTGTGTGGAAATAACAAGCATGTGGGAAACCAGGGGAGAGAGAACTCAGATACTAATGAGCACAATTACAATAATGATAAACTTACTGTCATTCCAACTATTGATCTTCACGTCACACAGCTGTTGATTTTGCAAACGAGCAGAAGGAAGGAAAAAATCTGCTATAATCCTACCACCCATTTAACTACCATTAACTTTCAAGTGTATGTCCTTTGAAGCTTTATGCTGTCCATATGTTCAACGTGATTTTGATCATATGCTATAGTTTAAATTGTATAGACTTATTATTTGAAATGCCCCCTGTTTTCTGAAATGAAAAGTAGATACTCACTGTAGACAATTTTGGAAAGTACAAAAATACAATGAAGAAAATTTTAAAACAATCTGAATGTCCATCACTTACACATAACATTGCTAGCATTGGGTGAATATCCTATAGTATTAAAAATCTTTATTGTCTTTCTTGATCATAACAGGTTTATAATCATATTGTAACAATTCAAACAACAGAAATATATAAAGTAGAAAGTGAAGTCCCTTGCTATACACCCTCCCCAAAATGACCACTGGTAAAAGTTTTCTGTCTATTCTCCTGGAATTTTTCCTAAGCAAAGACATATGTGTATGTTTCTTTACTATTTTTATTTTATTTTATTTTATTTTTTTTGCGGTACATGGGCCTCTCACTGTTGTGGCCTCTCCCATTGCGGAGCACAGGCTCCGGACACGCAGGCTCAGTGGCCATGGCTCACGGGCCCAGCCGCTCCGCGGCATGTGGGATCTTCCCGGACCGGGGCACGAACCCGTGTCCCCTGCATCGGCAGGCGGACTCTCAACCACTGTGCCACCAGGGAAGCCCCTCTTTACTAATTTTTTATAAAATTGGATTATAGTATATATTCACTTCTCCAATCTTCTTTTTGTATTTAGCGCCATGATATGGCAATACTATTATTTATTTTACAAAGACCTGTTCCAATTGATTCATATTTAGGTTTCTTCCCATATTTCTGTTACCAACAAACCTGCAAGGTTTTACCTGTGTCTTTTCACACTTGCTTAAGTACCTGTGTAGACACCATAAGGTCAAAAGGCTCACAATTTTTAAATGTTGATAAAATGTACATTTGTAATCTGCAAATATATTGCCTTCAAAGCGAGAGTTCCAGCCCCACTCTCACCAACAATGTATGAGATTGCCTGTTTGCACAATAATGAATATTTTAAAGTATTTTTAATATTTGAAAATAGGATCACTGAAGAATCTTAGTGTTATTTTAATTTGCATTGATTTCATGACTGGTGAGGCAGTGTATCTTATGTTTATGGTCATTTTCACTTATTCTGTAATTGCTATTCTTACTCTTTTCCCACTTTCTTTTGTACTGTTTCCTGTTGTCTTATTTACGTGTACAAACACTCTACAGATGTCAACCTCGATATTAAGTTTTAAATAAACATAAAATTTCCACTCAAGTTCCTGGACAATGAAAATATCAGCATATTGCTTTATGGATAATTTGGTTTTTGGTAGTGAAAAGTAGAGATTTTTGATTTAGTAGTTCTGGTGTGATGTGCTAAATGAGTAAATAATTTAACGAACAAATGGCATGACAAAACAATACCAGATACCACTGCGAATGATCCACAGACCCATCAAGAATTGTGAGGTGGAAAATACGGCAAAAGAGAAAACATCCTTTCTGGAAAAGTACGTCTCCAAGAATGAGAGTACTTTCTAAAGAAAGCTCTGTAGAGACAAATTTTCCCCACAGGATTCAGAATTCACCTGAACGCAAAGACTCGAATTCCTAATTCAGGAACTAGATTGAGTAAGGAAACACTTTCAAGCCCCTTTTATACTGTAACAGGATTAGCGGTGGGGGGAAGGAACAGACCCTAACACCCTACGCACGCGCGCACGCGCGCACGCGCACACACACACGCACGCGCGCACACACACACACACACACACACACACACACACACACACGCACTGGGGCAAGGACGAGAACTCAGTGTTCCCTTAGATGCAGAACTTGAGTTTCTAACCCAGAGTAAAGATATTGAAGATGGAAGAAAGGCATTTCTACTATTTTCAAGTAGACAGACTCAGCCATGGCATCACACTCGCAATCCCTTACGAGAAGCCCTGAGGCACAGGGAAGTTTTCTCCAGTGGTGTCAATAGGGTTGACTGCCAAACTTGGACGGCTTTTTTGCTGTCTTCATAGGCATTTCAGTGAGGAAGCTAGAGCGATTGTTCAGGGCTGCCACCCAGAGCCATTTAATTTTTTGAGAGGTGGGGAGAATGAAGCTTGCATACGTGTCCATGTTTCTACGTAGGGAGGTGTCTGTGTGAACTTGCAATTAAAGCATAAAAAATATTCAGAAAAGCACACAACGACAGAGATCAATTAATTTCACAAACTTCACACAGCAATGTGTGAGCACTCAAATCAGGAAACAGAATATCACCAGCACCCCAGAAGTCTCACTTTCCTGACTGCTAACACCAGTAACGTGTTTTGCCTGTTTTTGACTTTCATATAAATAAAATTATATATATATATATAGGTTTGGCTTTCACTCAACATTAAGTTTGTGAGATCCATCTCTATTGTGCACATAGTGGTAATTTGCTCATTCTTATCACTGTATAGTATTAAAACATTTTTATTGGAGTATAACTGCTTTACAGTGTTGTGTTAGTTTCTGCTGTATAGCAAAGTGAATCAGCTATATGCATACGTATATCCCCATATCCCCTCCCTCTTGCGTCTCCCCCCCACCCTCCCTATCCCACCCCTCTAGGTGGTCACAAAGCACTGAGCTGATCTCCCTGTGCTATGCGGCTGCTTTCCACTAGCTATCTATTTTACATGTGGTAGTGTATATATGTCCATGCCACTCTCTCACTTCGTCCCAGCTTCCCCTTCCCCTTCCCTGTGTCCTCAAGTCCATTCTCTACGTCTGTGTCTTTTGAATGTACTACTATTTATCCATTCTGTTGATGTCGGGCATTTGGTGACTTTTCGATTATGAATAGTGCTGCTATAAGCATTCTGCTACATGTCTTTTGATGAAAATATGTATGCACAGGAGTGGAATTACTGGGTCATAGACTATGCACATATTCATCTTTACGAGGTAACGGCAAAGAATTTTCCAAAGTGGTGCACTGCATTCCCACCAGCCGTGTAGGAGAGTTCCAGTTGCTCCCCACCTCCACCAAGCCTTGGTATGTTTTGTCTTTTTTATGGGAGCAATTCTGGTGGGTGTGTGGTAGTATCTCAGGGTGGCTTCAACTCACATTTCCCTCATAATGAATAAAACTGACAAAACTAAAAACAAAAATTTTGGCCGCTGGGGAAATTATCCCCTCCCCGACTGGAGGAATGCTTATAGCACTTCTCCACCCTGTCGGCCTTCATTGTGAGAGGAAGAGGAGTAACTGTCTGGTTGGTGAGTTTGGAAGAAGACCCCTAGCATGCTTAGCTCAGCCCCTTCTCTCTGCTCCTTTGAGAGTCGGTCGGCCGGCCAGAACACACATTCGCTGCCTTTCCATGCTTTAAGCTTAAGAGACACTGTCCTGTGGGGAGCCTGTGGTTGGAAATCTGTGCCCGTGACTGGGGGCACTTGTGTCCCATAAAGAGGGACATATTAAGATGACCATTGCAGACAAACATAGAAGCATTTCCTTCCAGCCCAGGCAACTGGGGTACTCTTATCTTAAAGTGGGGGTGGTCAGAACAGAAACAGACAATGGAAACAGAGTTTTGACTTTTGGATTTCTAAAGCCAGGACTCAGGGTATAAGACCAATAGACTTGGGGCTTCCCTGGTGGCGCAGTGGTTAAGAATCCGCCTGCCAACGCAGGGGACGTGGGTTCGAGCCCTGATCCGGAAAGATCCCACATGCCGCGGAGCAACTAAGCCCGTGCGCCACAACTACTGAGCCCATGGTCCGCAACAAGAGAAGCCACCGCAATGAGAAGCCCACGCACCGCAACAAAGAGTAGCCCCCACTCGCTGCAACTAGAGAAAGCCCGTGCACAGGAACGAAGACCCCAAATAGCCAAAAATAAAAATAAATAAATTTATATTAAAAAGTAAAAATATCAATAGACTTAGAAGAATATGCAAAACAGGTTTCCCAGTCCCAGACTAGAAAAAGATACCATGGGTCTGGACCAAACAGATAGGAGCTGAGCCACTCAGAAGGGACTGTCCATCCTATGCCTGAGGGAGCCCCATCTGTCCCCAGTACCAGAGTGGCGTGTGAGAGCTGAGTCACCACCTGAAGATCTTCCCTTCCCATTCCTGTGAGAACCAAACACCCATGTGTCACGGAACTGTGACAATTTCCATCTCTTTGCCATCCTGTGAGTAATTTCCACAGACAGCTGCCAGAACATTGCCTGCTGACTAGGAGTGATATCCGGCTGCATTCTGACACTCTGTACAGTCTTCCTCCACTTTGCTATGTGGACAGTCCTCTTAGAATGACCCAGGACCCTTGGAAGCTCTTTAAGATGAAGATGATGGTGGTTTAGACAAATGAAGGAATGATGGTGGTTTAGAAGCCAAACCCTATATTCTTAAAGTGGGGCTGAATTTGGAGCAATCTAAGATTCATCCCTACTCTTCCCAGGAATAAAATACTCATCACATCTTCTTGGACTTCTTCATATCCCTTGAATCGTCCAATCCAAGGAGTTGTGGATTTAGATGACCCTCGATAGAATATATTTTTGTTGGGCTTAATAGCATATGTTTGAAATTTAATGGCGCTCTGCCTATCGAATCAATGGGCCACATGATCATTACTGATTATGTTCTGATACTTAGTTCCTAAATCAACTCTGGCCAGGCTAGAAGCAACAGATGTCTCTGTATCTTTGGTTTCGGGTACTGAGGTTTCCATGTTAAGAAACATAATTACTTTTTTAAATGAAGAAACCAAACTTTAGAAATCCTCCCCAAACACAGCAGGTAGTGATTGGTAGTGATATGTGCCCTCAATGCCCAGATTAGGCCATATGTGGAGAAAATGAAACACAGCACATAGTTAAGTGATTAAGAACTCTGACTTTGAAGTTTGACACTTTTTACCTATAAGACATTGAATAATTCATTAACTTCTCTATCCCTCAGTTTTTGTCATTTGTGCAATGGGGATAATAACGTTTCTATCACAAAGAGTTGTTCTGAAATTCAATGAGATGGTGTCTGTAAAGGGCTTAGAAAAGTCTGTAGCACAGAAAAAATAATCAATATATGGTGGTTATAATTCTGGAGAGTTGAGCCACACTATAACTTTCAAAACCTAAACCATCATCATTTATTCAACTGAAGCAGTGAAGGTTATCTGGCCGGAAAGCTAGAACTATGAACCACTGGGTGGCGGGACTTCCTTGCAGAGGCTAGGAAGAAGGAAGGTGTGGTGAGCAGTTGGAAGACTACCCTGTGAATCAAAATCTAAAAGTGCAAGTCCAGCCTCCTCTCTTTAGAGCCACAGCAAGTCTGGGCCATGGCCAAGTGGCTCTGGACAGGAGAAGCAGCCGCTGTGCTCGAACCACCGCCATCTTGGAAAGCCTACAGAGGAGGTGACGTAGTCCGGTGAGCATCCTGGCACTTCCCTGGGAAGAGATGAGTGACCTGCGGCTGGGAGTGAGCTTCCGGCAGGCAGAAGACTGCAGAAATACAGCCTGAATAATTTCAGGCTTGTTAACACCATCTGCTATGGCCATCTCCTCTTGGTCAGCTGGAGAGGACTCCTAGGTTACTGACACCATGGGGACCTTTTAGAAAGTTATTTTCCTGCTATACAGTGGTCATCGCTCTATGGAAAGGACCTCCATGAAGTGATAGCCACTGTCTTCCTTGGTTAGAAGGAGGCAGTCATTTATGTGCTGCAGTCTGGGGTACACTGCAAGGATTCCCCACCCCTTAAAACCTTTAATTTCCCCCAATTCCTTACCATCTAGCCACTGTACCTGCTCCTACCTGTTCTATATTTCCAACAAGTCTGTCATTACTTTGAGTGAAAGGATAAAAATAGGGACTTAGTTCTCAGAGGTCACAGTTAAATTAGCTTCCTTGCTATTTCCTTATCTAGGAGTAATGTACCTCTAAGCTTCTTCCTTTATGCACTCTCTCTCTTCCCCAAGCTCTTGATCATTTAGTCATTCAAAATATATTTTCTGAGTGTATCCTATACGCCAGATGCTGAAGATACGGTGGTGACCAAGACAGACGGGGCCCCTGCCCTCATGGACAACATATTCTAGAGCAAGGAGAATGAAACATGTCAGCGTACGACTCAGATCAGTTTGGATGGTGAGAGGGGCGGTGTGGAGCCGTGGATACAAGCTGGGTCTCTAGGCTATGACTGCGGAGGTCCAATTCCTGGCAAGTTCACCTGTTAGTTGGGTGACCTGGGTCAGTGACTTAACCATTACAGAATGGGTCCTGATTTGTGAAATGGGGATTCTAATAGGATCCCTCTGCTATGACGCATTGGAGTTGAGACTTAAATGTTCCCCAGGAGGCAGCCGCATGGAGACGGCGCGGAACAATTTGGTCAGTGGGAACAGCAAGTACAAATGTCCTGTGATGGAAACAAACAAGCTTAAAGGATTCTCGTTACTAAAGGAAGGCCTGTGTGTCTGGCATATACTGAGAAAGGGCAGAAGTGATAAGAGATGGGATCCGGCAAGGAGGCAGGCACCAGATCGTGATGATTCATAGGCCACGTTGAGAACTTTGGATTTTATTCTAATTAATTAGGCTTTAACCTCTGCCTGGAGTGATTTCTCCTCACCTGGCACCACATTTTCGAAAGAGAACGTACTGAAATCCTCTTCATCTTTCAAACTCTGTTCTAATGTCATGTTTTCTAGAAAGTCCCATACCCACCAGAAAAATCAGTTCCTCCCTGGCACTTTGATCGTCCTATTCGTTGTGTACATGTTTGTCTCCTATATTCATTTTGAGTGCCTGAGGTCAGGGATGGAGTCCCCTTCACTTCAGAATCACCTATCAAAGCGCGTGGCACAAGTAAATATTCTTTGGATGACTGAGAGGATGAATGATATCAGCTTGGGTCCTTTAGTCGGATTTGCTAATTGCAAATCTGGACCCAAAAGGAACAATCTATAGCTCAGGTAGATTTCACCTGGAGCAAAAAGAGACCCTGAAAACAACAGGAAGAATGAGAGGACGCAGAAGGGAGGAGGCTTGTAATGGGACTCCGCGTACTTCGATAGAGGCCATACCTGTTTTCCTCAGTTCTAACCCTCGCTCTTATTGTGTGAGCTTGGGAAATTACTCAACAAAAATTACTCAGTGACAACCACCATGCTCCACTTATCCGCAAGGTAGACTTCTGACACCCTAATCTCTTTAATGTGGACAACACAAGACAGAAACCCAAAATGAAAACAAAACCCAATAAACAAAAAACTCAAAATAGAAGTTAAAGGAAAACAATCTTAGCCCAAAGAAGTAATCATAAAACCCAAGACCTCAGAGCGAGAGTGACTTCAGGCAATAGCCTATTTATTTCCTTTTCTTCCTTCTTTCCTCTCACTTTCTTCCCCAAATATTTACCGAGCACCTATCAACTGTCCAACACGGAGGTGCTGCCGGGGCAAAAGCAGTAAACATGACAGACGTGGCCCTGTTCTCAGGGAATTTCTTTCCCTTTTCCCTCCTGCCTCACTGCCTCCCTGCCCCCTCCTAACCTGCCTTTCTTCCTTGCATGCTTCCTTTATTTATTGTAGTAAGAAAAGGCAACAGATTCTGAAATCAAAGTTTTAGAGTTCAAATTCTGACTGCGCCGATTAGTAATTGCTCTCTCCCCCCAGTTTTGAAAGCACTCTGTCAAACCTTGCCCCAGGTATAAGAAGTCATTAGGAAAGCATAAAAGAGGAGGAAAGCAGAGGACTGGAGATCTAGGCTGAGGTCTTGGCTCTGGTATTTTGACCTTGGGCAGATCACGTGACTTCTCCGTCTCTCCATCTCTAAGGGGCAACTACTGTCCTTTTCAACATTCTCTGTCTCTGGGCTAAGTCAGCTAATAGCCCCGCCTCCAGTGCTGGGCTATTTCATACAACTGGCAGATGCCACATCTACCAGCCTGTTACAACACCTCCAGGGAAAGAGCTTTAAAGGTTTTCACAAAAAAACAGATCTTTTTCATTTCTCTGATGAAGAGACTGACTTTAAAGCCAGGAAGAGAGAACTATGTGCAATTTGATGGGATTCAGAACATCAAAGGCAGTTGAGTTGGTGTTTAGAACAATCTCTCAGGTCAAATCTAATTTTATCTGAGCTGATGTTACCAAGCTCTGGTAATTGCTCCCAGCATAACTGCCGATTCCTTGTTATAAGGCTGTGAGCACAATTGCTGCAGGGCCTCCAGTAGAGGGTCCAGCTGACGGCTTTTGTCTTTGTTGCTCTTGGGGCTGAGGCAATGGGCTAGATTTCAATCTTGGGAGCTATAGGCGGACAAAACAGAAAGGACACTGGACTTGAAGTCAGGACCTCTGTCTTCAAACTGTGGCTCTACCACAGAGCCCCGGAGATTCTCCTTCCCAAGGACTTTTCCACTTGAACTTGACACTTTTGTGTACTGGTTTCCTGAAGACTTTGTGATGGAAGAGGGATGGAGAGAAGTTTGGGGTTGTGGAGAGTGGGGTGCTACTTAGGGTGGGCAAAGTTGACAGAGGCTCAAATGGCACAATGGCTCTGCACACAGCGATTCTCCTGACTTAGAGAAAAGGTTTGAGCCTCTAAGTTAGGGGTCACTGAGGATTGCAGGAAGCTGCCGGTGTTGGGCATGGCAACATAACTGGGAAGAAAAGACCTGCAATGGTTAATTTTATGTGTCAACTTGACTGGGTCACAGGGTGACCAGACATTTGGTAGAATTTATTCTGGGTGTTTCTGTGAGGGTGTTTTTGGATGAAATTAACATTTAAATAAGTAGACGGAATAAAGCAGATTGCCCTCCCTAATGTTGGTGGGCCTCGTCCAATCAGTTGAATGTCTGAATAGAACAAAAAGCTGACCCTTCCCCGAGGGAGAGAGAATTCTCCTGCTTGATACGTTGAACTGGGTCGTCTGCTCTTCCTGGTCCTGCAGCAGCCTGATCGCCTTCAGAGTTGAACCGGGACATCGGCTCTGCAGATTTTTGACTTAGCCTGCATAATTGCATGAGCAATTTTTATTATTCTTTATAATAAAGCTTAAAAACTAATTTCCTATTTTGATTCTGCCCAAATAACATGGGGCACTATACCTGCAGCAGAGTTTCTTACAATCAACAAGGAAAGTTGGGAAGAGAAGTTCAAATAAACACCTTCCGAGTCCAAGGCCACTACTCACTTGATCATCTGTTTTGAGTCTGGCAGACTCTATTCCCCAACCTCTTGGCAGATGTAGAAGGGAGCAGGTCTACTATTAGCCAAGTGCAGCAAAGTGGCCTCTAACTTTTGGAAGATTTCCTAATCCTTTATCCACATCCTCTTGCCCTACGTGGGTAACAAAGGCTTCTGTTTTCCCATCACAGGCATTCCTAGCCCATCATCTTAGCTCAGAAACAAGCCTGGCAGATAACCTCCCTACCGGGCAGAAAACCTCTCCTCCTCTCATGCACATCCAGATTCCACTTTAGACACTCTGTGACTTTCATCTGGTCCCTGGCTTTTTGAGTGAAACATCCACAAAGTACATGGGGATGCCCAAGGGGCTAGTTTCTGGGCTAGCTCTGGGCTATAGGCAGAAGGTATGAGCAGAAGTAATTTTATCTGCAGGGAGTAATATTTTGATATTTATGTGTGTGATTTAGTTTGATTTCTCTTACCCTCTACCTTTCTCTTCACACTGAAGAAAAAGTTTTCCATATATACTGTTCTTAGGGTACCGATGTACAAAGTGAACAGAAGAGCCAAATTCAGGGCTTTCAAACTTCTAATTAATCTATAGCAGATATAATAACCTTGAGTATCATACATCTTTATTTCAAGAACCAGGCGCTTGAAAAGAAAGAAAAAAAAAGATGTTTTGAATTCTAGAAAGCTTGGTTTCTAGAAAGATCAAGAGGTGAAGCCTGGAGAAAGAGGGCAAATTTTATTCATCAACAAGAGATGACAAAGAGGAGCTTGGAGAATCGCTAAACCCTGCCCGAAAAGGAGTGAGAGCAACTGCGTTACAGGAGAGGAGGCAGAAGTGTAAAAGCATCCTAGATGCAGAAAAGTCTGCACAGCACAACAAGGCTTGGGGAGGAGTGATGACAACCCGGTGGCTACAGCGCTGAGTTTTGGAGGGTCAGGGGCGGAGGTCCAAGGCTAGGGATTGCCAGCTACACCTCAGCCACCCCTACCGGGGGCATCTGCTCACACCAGGAGGGTACATGCCCCATTCTCCATCCCCTCCGTCCCCTCCCGTGAAATTGCCCTCATGTTCAGAAAGATGAGGAGGGATGAGGGATAACCTTAAAATTAACTGAGCATTTATGTGAGATTAAATTTTAAACAGCAGTGAATGAATTGCCTTAAATCAGTAAGATTACATTTTCTGCCATCAAGGGGGGATGAGAGTTTGAGACCTAAACCTAATCATTTTATAGACAGAGTTTTGTCTTTCCACTCCTGATTTTTTTTTACTACAATACTTATTTTGTCTCTATGCTATTGATGGGAACGGCCATATTCTTCTGGGCTGCATGTGCTTGTAATCACAGCTCTCAGGTGCTAGGATCATCTTCAGAAGGGGAAGAGATCTGGTTGAAGAGATCTGCTGGACTCGAGGCTGTCCTTCAGAAGCCAGCGTTGTACATCCACCATTTCCCCTCTTAAGATTGCCTCTGTTGCTGTTAACTTTATTATTATCACTAGTTACTATTACTGACTGAGAATGTACCATTTCCCAGTCACTGTGCTAAGTGCTGTGCTTAGATGCTTGTACTTTTGTTTGGGTTGTATCAGACTCGATTGAGGTGGCTGTTACCACCTCTAGTCTATGAATGAATAAACTGACAAACATACAGACTAAGTGACTGTTTTTCAATTCCACAGCTTGGGGCTGGCAACAGTGGGATTGAAATGCAAGTATCTCTGACTCTAAATCCCTTGCTCAAAGATGACTCGGTTATACTGAATTGAACTGAATTGATAACATGTACACATGCCAGAACTGTCTGAAGTGTACATGTTATCAATTCAATGTACATTGTACATTGTGTACAATGTACAAGTGTACATTGACTGCCCCGAATCAGTCTAATTGTTAAAAATTGAATGAATAATTGTCATTTGTTTCGCCTGCCCATCGTCTGCATCTGTTTCTAGGTTTGAGAGATTTTCTCCCACTTTGGGGTCTTGGTGGGAGAACTATTGGCAACAGCTTTAGGGGAACCCCAGCGAGCAACACTTGGTACAGGCTGAGATTCAAGGGCAAAAGGGTCAGCAGCTTCATTGGTCTCCCATTCTCCCATCACCCTACAGAGCAGGACTGAGACCTGTCCAAGACCTAGTGCTGGGCACACTATAGGGTCGAGGAAAAGGAAAGGGCCCTCGCCTACCTTTTGCTTTTTCATTGTATAGGGCAAGCATGAGGGTGATTTTGCAGACCACAAATAAACATTATGGACTTGGGAACCAAATTGGAATTTAACTGGAAAACAGAGAGAATGCTCTCGTGTTCAGAGGGGGAAACAGTCTCCCAGGCCTGGGGTGTCCACGTACGGCTTCCCAAAGATGTGGGAGATGCACCTTGAAGAATGACTCCATTTTATTTAGGAGATATGAAGTGGATTATAGAACATCAACTCCATGGAATATTATGGGATCATTAACATTATAATTAGAAAAACTGTGTAAGAACTTGAAAAAATGGTATACTAGTAAGTGAGCATGGCAGAATCAAACTTTCTGCTATGATCACAACTCGGTAAACTCCATGCTTATGAGTGTGTGATGGAAAGAAAGCTGGAAGATAAAAACAAAGGATGTGTTTGTTGTGGTGCAATACAGGGTGAATTTTCTTTTTCATTTCCATTTCCTTTGGGATTTTTTGTTCTTGTTATCAATACAATACCATTTTGAAAGCAATGTGGGCTGGGAAGATGAGTGTTCCTAGCCAGAAAAACCACCTTGTCATAGACTTGAGACTGTGAGGGCAGTCTGTTTGTATGCTAGGGTTTCTGCAGTTGAGTTTTCTGTCTGTTGAACAGCTGTGCTCAGACAGCACCACTAGACCAGAAACCAGGACTGTTTTGATGGAATGTGCCAGGCAGCCACAAACTCAGGCAAGTAACTCGCTCCTTGACTTAGTGAAAGAGACAGCAGAGTCTTAGCAAGTCCTTTCTACCTGGGAGGTGCAGGAGAAAGAGGGGCTTTGGGACTCGAGTGGAAGGTGTCTGGTGTGTGAGCCTTGGTGGGAGGGTGTTTGGGGGGCTGAGAGGACGTGACCAGAGTCAACCATCTCTGCTCTGGCGGTTTTAGCAGCAGTCACACCCTTTGTCCGGCAACGTTTACCCTGCACCACTTTTTTTCCAGAAAAACTGGGGAGTGGGGAGCTGCCTATCCAGCAGCCAACTAAGCTGTTTTCATTTTACGCTAATTGGCCCCAAACTGGTCAACAGGGGCATGGAGATGCTTCCCTCTTCTCACATCCCATGCCCCGGTCCATGGCGTCCAGCAAGAGCCCCAGTACCCCAGCCGCCCTCCAGATCCAAGCAGCTCATCTGCCAGTGAATTATGGGCCAGCTCAGGCTGTGAGGCACTCTCATTTCTCTTACAGAGAGCAACCTGGGAAAGGTGTCCCGCAGGGTGGAAGCACATGGAAATTCAAGTGGTCTCAAGCACCAGGGCTGCCTTCGTTTTCCTGGCGCACGAATCCGAGAACAACTTGAAAGGAAGAATTGTCAGGGCTGTCTCAGATCCTTGCTTCTGTCCCCCGACGTCCCAACCAGGGATTAGACATGACGCTGCATTCGTGGGAACTAGATACCCCAAGTTGCTGGCTTCTGGTCTCCATCTGCTTTCTGTAACTTCCCCAAAGCCCCACCGTTAGTGCCCAGGTCCCCCGGGGCGCTCATGATTAGCCTTCTTAAGTTCCTCCGCCCTGAGCTTCTTGTTGACATCATGACCAAGGGGCCTGCTGAGGCTGCCAGGGATTTCCAGAGTGTTGCTGACCTATACAGCAGGCTGCCCACGGGCTCAGCAGAGCTGCAGGGCCCTCAAGGCGAGTACATCCGCCCTGAGCCCCTGCTCCACTGCATTGACCCTCAGCATGAGAGCTGGGCTGCTTCTGCACAGAAGCGGGGAGCATGCCCACCGAACTCTCTGCTCTCCTTCGTCATTTGAGCCTCCAAGCAGCCTTGTGTGTGCCTGGAATAATCTAGAAGAGCAACTGCCTCTATTTTCACCTTCAATCTCTTTTTGGGGGCTTAGGCATGGATCACGGAGCAGGGCGAGGGAACAGACGCCTGGACAGGTCCATAGTACGCTTTCTGTCACATCCTTCCCTCCCAAGAAGGTCTTCTTGCCTCGAAGGCACTTTCCAAGCAGTTTATGCTAAGGTGTGTAAGTATCACCCGCCCCACACCCAGAATGCTTGATTCTTAGTCGTAATCCCCCTCTATATGCCTTCAAGTTTTCTAAACTCAGTCCTTCCTCCAAATATAGGTGCTGAATGAGATGTAAGACATTACATCACAATCACCATCAAACCAATCGTCATTACCCTCCTCTTCAAGGTGCGCCCGTGGGTACCACAGAGTGCAACACCCCTAACGCATGCTCTGGCCTCATTCAGCATTAGTGAAAAACAGACCACAGGCCCTAAATCAAGTTTCTTGTGCCAAGCCTATGTCACCAAACCTAGACTTAATACCTAACTAGTTGCAGTTTCAGCTTCCCCATGGAATGTAATCTTAACCAGTCTGTCTGGGACCACCTGGTCAGAACTAGTGAGGTAACCTGCCTGGTGGACCCCTTCCTTCCCCCAAAGGAAGGTGACCTTGCCTGATACGATCCACTCTTTGCTGGAAACTTCCTTGTCCTGCGCCCCTCTGCCTATAAAAGTCTCTCATTTTGTGCAGCCCTTCAGAGCTCCTTCCTATCTGATAGATGGGATGCTGCCTGATTCATGAATCACTGAATAAAGCCAATAAGATCTTTACATTTTACTGAAGTTGAAAGTTGTTTCTTAACAAAAAACAAAATTCAATTCGGTTAATTTATCTCATATTTGTCTGAGCCCACTGATACTCTGAGTTTGCTTCCTGAGCCCCTAGTGGGGTATAAGGATTGGCTGGTTTGAATAGTTTCCGTGGACTCTAGGGCATAGGGGCTGTCCTAGTTGTCTGGTACCCGGCCCCCCAGTGGGGTGATTAGGGCAGATGGATGGTGGTCTGGAGTGTTAAGAGGTCCAAAAAGGAGGTGGTTGGAGAGAATGGGCCCTGGATTGGTTACTTTGCCTATGAAAGGTGCACTCAGGTGAGTTGTCTGCTATCACTAGAAATTGGCCAGCCCTGGGAGGGGCAATCTCTCCGCTGTCAGGAAGACCCCAGATGCCAAAGGGTTAGAATAAAAAGGCATGCTTCTACAAGGTGTCATACAGTTTTATTATAATGGTTAACCGTTGAACAACCTTGTATCCTAGTTCCATAGCCTAAAAGTTCCCAAAGGGATCAAAGCTAATAAGAAGGCAGAGGTCCAAAGAGTAAAGACAGTCTTGAGCCATCACAGAACATCACTGGTGACCTGAAGGAGACTGAGGTCACCAAAGGGCAGCCCAGGGAGTGTGTGGATAGAGATGGAGACCAGCGGCACTGGCTGCAGGGTGTGGACTCAAGGTCTGTGAACAGCAGTCTCTTATCCATTGGCCAGACTGCTGAATTGCTAACAAGAAGTGAGAAGTCCTCCAAAGGACGTGGCTTAAATCCCACTACGCTCCTCCCTGAACCGCTGGTCTCAGTATCCTTTGCTCTCAGTCCTTTCAAGACAGACTCTCTGATGCAACCTGGCTGAGTGAGACACGCTTAGATTGCCTTCCAGCTCTACAACTCGCTACCCGAGTGTCTGCTATTTAGTCACCTCTCTGCACCTCTGTTTCTTAAGCTGTAAAACAGGAATAATATTGCTGTTGTAGGCTCTTTATGAGAATTCAATAAGATAAAGCACGCCAGGTGCCTGGTACACAGCCTAATACGTATAGGGGCCCAACAAATCTGGTTTCTTTTTCCTGACTTTGAGAAGGCAGTGAAGGTGTTAAAAACTTTTTTAAACTATGAAGTATATAGCACACAGGAAAAATTGTGCAAAAAGAAAAGACAGACAGCTCAAAATTTTATCACAAAGCTGGTACCCAAACACCCATGGACCCAACACCCAGGTAAGAAAATAACACATCATTAGCACCTTAGAAGCCCCATTCATGCCTAAGCCCAAGCGGTGCCCACCCCTCCCTCCTGAAAGGGAACCATTCTCCTGATGTTTGCGGTTATCCCGTGTGTGTGTGTGTGTGTGTGTGTGTGTGATATATATGTCTCTTACATCACATATGTCTATCTAAACTCTACATTTTAGTTTTAGCCACTTCTTAAACTTTGTATAAATGAATTATACAATATGCTTTTTTTTTTTTTTTTTTTTTTTTTTGCGGTACGCGGGCCTCTCACTGTTGTGGCCTCTCCCGTTGCGGAGCACAGGCTCCGGACGCGCAGGCTCAGCGGCCATGGCTCACGGGCCCAGCCGCTCCGCGGCACGTGGGATCTTCCCGGACCGGGGCACGAACCCGTGTCCCCTGCATCGGCAGGCGGACTCTCAACCACTGCGCCACCAGGGAAGCCCCAATATGCATTTTTTGTTGTTGTGTCTGCCTTTTGTTATTCAACAGTGTGTTGTCAGATAGCTTTAAATGTGTTTTCACTGAGAGATTCACGGAGCTGGTGTTTGCTTTCCTTTCATTGCTCGGTGGTATTTCGATAGATGGATATACCACAAGTGGTTTATCCGTTTTTGCAGTTGATGCACGTTGGGCTGTTTCCAGTTTGGGGGCTATTACAAATAGTCGTGCAGCAAACATTCCTGTACATGATTCCTGCTGCATTCCTGTTAAGTATGTAGTTAGAAATGGAATTGCTGAGTTACAGGGAATGCAAATCCTCAACTTTAGCAGAAAATGCCAGGTTTCACAAGTGGTTGTACCAATTTATATTCCTTATAAATTTAGAAACTAGTTGCTCCCTGTTCTCGTCTACTTGGTAACGTCAGCCCTTCAAATTTCAGCCACAGTTCTCATAAGTATGCAGCGGCTTTGCACTGCTGCTCTAATTCACATTTCTATGATTTCTAATGAGGCTGAGCATTCTGTGTTTATTGGCCATTTGGAAACCTTCTTTTGTACCTGGTTAAGAGCATGTTGAAGTCTCTTGCCCACTTTTCTGTTAGACTGTCTGTCTTTTCTTTGACTTATAATAGTTTTTTTTTAAAAAAATATTCTGGATGGAAGCCCTTTTTTGACTTTATGCAGCAAATATATTCCTCCAGTCTTTGGGTTGCCTTTTTATTTGTTTTCTTACTGGCATCTTTTGATGACCAGAAGTTCTTAATTTTTGAAGACAGTCAGGTTAACCTTTTCCTTTTGGTTAGCAGTGTGTGTGTGTGATGTTTTATGTCACCTACCCCAAGATTATGAAGAGCCATCCTTTAGATGTTCCATTGTTTTACTTTGAACACCTAACATTCTAAATCCAACTGGAGTTGGTTTGGGGTATGGTATGTGTGGTAAACACCAAAATTTTCTGTCCTTTCCCTTACATTTGCACATGAATATCCAATTGTTCCAGCACAATTGGCTGAAACGCCCACCCTTGCTTCTTTCTTTGTGGCGCCACATCTGTCATCTGTCCATTCATGCATGATTCTATTTCTAGGCTCTTAATTATTCCATTGATCTATTTGTCTATCCTTGTCTTAATTAATCTCTTATAATAATTCTTAATATCAAGTAGAGTCAGGCTCCCACCCTTCATCTCTGAAAGTGTCTTAACTTTCTTTGCCATTTGCTTTTCCACATAAAGTTTAGGATCAGTTCCCAATTTTCCCCCCAAAATAAAACCTTGAGATTGTATTGAATCTATCAATTGATCTAGTAAGAACTGACATCTTAAAAATATTGTTTCAAATTTGCACGGCACACCCCTTCATTTATTTGGGTCTTCTTTAATTTCTCTTTTTGTATTTTCTGCAATGAAGTCTTTATACGACCTTTGTTAGATTGAATCCTTGGTATTTGATATTTTTCATGCTAATGTGAGGTGTATATTTTAAATTTTCTTTTCATTTTATGGCAGGTATAATATAAATATATATAAATTTAAAAGATTATATCTATATATCTTTAGTCGCTTACAGAATTTACTTTCCACTCCTAGCTTACTAAAATTTTTGTTTTTTCAATTTAATGAACAAATGTTTAAATTTTCCAGATGACATTTCTACATCTGTTATTTTCCCTTTATTCTGCTAATGTGGTATATTATGTTGATTTTTAAATGTTTACTTAAACCATGTATTCCTGAAATAAACTCAAATACTTATATTATCATATATATGCTAAATATATATACATATATATGTATATATTGCCAGATTCAGCTTGCTAACATTTTCTTTAGGATTTTTGCCTCTCTGCTCACAAATGAGTATTTTCTTTTCTCATAATGACCTTGTCAGGTATTTGTTAAGGTATTCTGACGTCATAAAACAAACTGGGGAGCAGTTTCTCTTAATCTTTGTGCAAGATTGTCATTGCCAGTAAAGCTATTTGCTCCTACAATTGCATTTGTAGAACATTTAAAATTCTGGTTTCATTTTCTTTAAGTTATTAAAATATTCAGATTTTCTATTTCCTCCTGTGTCATTTTTTTGCATTTTATTGTCTTATATTTTTAAAATTGAAGTACAGTTGATTTATAATGTTTCAGACATACAGTAATTACAAGATATTGAATATAGTTCCCTGTGCTGCCTCTTGGGTCACTTTTAATAAATTATATGTTTCTGGATTCATCTCATCTAAAACTTAGTATGTGTTGACATAAGGCTATTGATAATATTCTCTTATTTCCTTTCTCTGCATGATCTTTGGTGACGTGCCCTATTTTGTTCCTGACATTAGATATTCGTGCCTTCCTTCTTTTTCTAGTGATCAATCTGACTAGACATGTGTCAATTTTACTAGGCTCCCCTTTCTGTCCAAAGTATAGCTTTACTGATCCTCTTTTGTAGGCTGTCTCTGCCATAAATTTTTGCTTTTATATTTATTTTTCTTTCTTCTACGTTTCTTTAACATTTGTCATATATGCTTTTTTTTAACATATTTAATGGAGTATAATTGCTTTACATTGTTGTGTTAGTTGCTGCTGTATAACAAAGTGAATCAGCTATACGTATACATATATCCCCATATCCCCTCCCTCTTGCGTCTCCCTCCCACCCTCCCTATCCCACCCATCTAGGTGGTCACAAAGCACCGAGCTGATCTCCCTGTGCTATGCGGCTGCTCCCCACTAGCTATCTATTTCACATTTGGTAGTGTATATATGTCCATGCCATTCTCTCACTTCGTCCCAGCTTCCCCTTCCCCCTCCCTGTGTCCTCAAGTCCATTCTCTATGTCTGCGTCTTTATTCCTGTCCTGCCCCTAGGTTCTTCAGAACCTTTTTTTTTTTTTTTAGATTCCATATATATGTGTTAGCACATGGTATCTGTTTTTCTCTTTCTGACTTACTTCACGCTGTATGACAGACTCTAGGTCCATCCACCTCACTACAAATAACTCAATTTCGTTTCTTTTTATGGCTGAGTAATAGTCCATTGTGTATATGTGCCACATCTTCTTTATCCATTCATCTGTTGATGGACACTTAGGTTGCTTCCATGTCCTGGCTATTGTAAATAGTGCTGCAGTGAACACTGTGGTACATGACTCTTTTTGAATTATGGTTTTCTCAGGGTATATGCCCAGTAGTGGGATTGCTGGGTCATATGGTAGTTCTAGTTTAGTTTTTTAAGGAACCTCCATACTGTTCTCCATAGTGGCTGTATCAATTTACATTCCCACCAACAGTGCAAGAGGGTTCCCTTTTCTCCACAGTCTCTCCAGCATTTATTGTTTGTAGATTTTTTTGATGATGGCCATTCTGACCAGTGTGAGGTGATACCTCATGGTGGTTTTGATTTGCACTTCTCTAATTATTAGTGATATTGAGCATTGTTTCATGTGTTGGCAATCTGTACATCTTCTTTGGAGAAATGTCTATTTAGGTCTTCTGCCCATTTTTGGATTAGGTTGTTTTTTTGATATTGAGTTGCATGAGCTGCTTGTAGATTTTGGAAATTAATCCTTTGTCAGTTGCTTCATTTGCAAATATTTGCTCCCATTCTGAGGGATGTTTATGGTTTTCGTCTTGTTTATGGTTTCCTTTGCTGTACAAAAGCTTTTAAGTTTAATTAGGTGCCATTTGTTTATTTTTGTTTTTATTTCCCTTTCTCTAGGAGGTGGATCAAAAAGGATCTTGCTGTGATGTATGTCATAGAGTATTCTGCCTATGTTTTTCTCTAAGAGTGTTATAGTGTCTGGCCTTACATTTAGGTATTTCATCCATTTTGAGTTTATTTTTGTAAATAAAAAAGTGTTCTAATTTCAATCTTTTACATGTAGCTGTCCAGTTTTCCCAGCTCCACTTACTGAAGGGCTAGCTTTTCTCCACTGTATATTCTTGCCTCCTTTATCAAAGATAAGGTGACCTTATGTGCATGGTTTTATCTCTGGGCTTTCTATCCTGTTCCATTGATCAATATTTTTGGTTTTGTGCCAGTACCATACTGTCTGGATTACTGTAGCTTTGTAGTATAGTCTGAAGTCAAGGAGCCTGATTCCTCCAGCTCCGTTTTTCTTTCTCAAGATTTCTTTGGCTATTTGGGGTCTTCTGTGTTTCCATACAAATTGTGAAATTTTTTGTTCTAGTTCTGTGAAAAATGCCATTGGTAGTTTGATAGGGATTGCACTGAATCTGTAGATTGCTTTGGGTAGTATAGTCATTTTCACAATGTGCATTCTTGCAATCCAAGAACATGGTATATCTCTCCATCTGTTTGTATCACCTTTAATTTCTTTCATCAGTGTCTTATAGTTTTCTGCATACAGGTCTTTTGTCTCCTTAGGTGGTTTATTCCTAGGTATTTTATTCTTTTTGTTGCAATGGTAAATGAGAGTGTTTCCTTAATTTCTCTTTCAGATTTTTCATCATTAGTGTACAGGAATGTGAGAGATTTCTGTGCATTAATTTTGTATCCTGCTACTTTACCAAATTCATTGATTAGCTCTAGTAGTTTTCTGGTAGCATCTTTAGGATGCTCTATGTATCGTATCATGTTATCTGCAAATGTCATATATGCTTTTAACCTATTCTTTTCTCAAATTTCTTGAAATGTATGCATCCCACTAGTTTTCTGGGGTTTTGTGGTAAAATACACATAATATAAAATTTACCTTTAGTGACATTTAGTACATTCACAGTGTTGCACAACCTTCATAATCATGTAGTTCCAGAATGTTTTCGTCACCCCAAAAGCAAGCTCTGCACTTATTAAACAATCTCTTACCAGTCCCCTCTCCTCCCAGTTCCTAGTAACCACTGATCTGCTTTCTGTCTGCATGGATTTGCCTCTTCTGGATATTTAATATAAAGGGAATCATTCAATAAGAGGGGACTAGGTAATCCCTGGTGGTCCAGTGGTTAGGGCTCAGCGCTTTCATTGCAGTGGCCCAGGTACAGTACTTGGTCAGGGAACTAAGATCCCACAAGCCACGTGGTATGGTCAAAAGGAAAAAAAAAAAAAATATATATATATATATATATATATATATATATATATATATAGACCAAAAATTCAATGGCATAAAATGTAGGTTAATGGAAATCAGTTTTTCAATCTATATTGCCACTATACTGTATTGTCATATACTGTACAATACTGACTGTGCACTGAAATAAGAAAGTCCCAAATGATTAAGGCTTTCACCTATTACTGTATCCTTCCTCCAATAAAAGGTAATAAAGTTAGCCATCCCTCTCCAAATGGGGTTGGCCAGAGGATGAGACAACCCAAACACCAATTGTGTTTTTTCTAAATTCATGTTATTGTCTAATGTGGTATTTTAGGACACACACACACACACACACACACACACACACACACACACACAGCTTGAATTAAAATCCAAGGATTGCTACACTTGTAGTTGTAGACCATACCATCTTCTCTAGCTACTTTAAGTAGGGAGGAATTTATTAAATGGTATTTAGTAACTTAGAAAATCTTTGGAAAGGCTGATAGAACAGGCTTCAGGTTAAGTTCAGGAACAATTATGGGTGAGAAACAGAGCAGAAGAAATTACCTCTGCCATGTTTCGAAAGCTGTTTACCTTTGTTTTTCTCTGTAAAATGTATGACCCACACTTTCCTCTTAACTTTGTTTCAAATCAAAGTGTCACTTGGGTGCATCTGATTGGTGGAAATTCAGTTAAGTTGCTTGCTGTTATCATGGTTGATTTTACATTATTATCCCTTTAAATCCAGCACATTCTTATCAGCTACTTGGGGATCAACACAGAAAGCCACCACAGAGGCTTGCACTTGCCTCTAGAACTTCCCGGGGCTCACGAATGATCTTAGGCTTCTTCTTACGGACTCCAGACCTTTCTTTTGTTGGCTCCCATCATGGCTGATCTCAATGGCTTCATACATTGACTCTCCCTCTCTGTCCAGCTCTGTTTGAATCGGCGACCTTATTTTAAACTGCCTCGTTGAGTCTTAGGACACAGTTTCCAGGGATTGTGGCTCAGTTCCATGCACCAAAACTCTGGGAAAGTTTCCTCCATCATCCAGGACACACCCAGGACTTTGAAATACTTCTCCAGACAGCCCTACACTATCCTCAACCCCTCTAACAGGGGGAGGAGGAGACACTGTACTATTATTGTTGTTGTTATTAATAAGAGAGAGTGTGCTAGCATAGGAAAGCTCCCAAATAAAGAGAATAGTGTCCCCTGGATTTGTGCAACATGAAGATACTGACACAGTATCCACTGGTGGGAAAGAGAAAGAACTTGAAAGGAAGCAAGTGGTTATAACAGAAAGAAGGTCGGGGGAACCTGAGATCATACACGGAGACCAACACAGTAGCTTTAAGGGTTTTGAGGGCCCTAACACACTTCTCTTGCAAGCCGCGGTCCTTTCAACGAATATCTAGGTGTGGGCGGGGAGGGAGGAAGATCATGAGACCCGCATGCTCTCAGTATTGTACCTGGAAGCACCTTGTTTCTCTTTATCATTTTCTATTTCATGTACCGTTTAGCACACCACGTTTATGCTTACGCCTGTGATCTTTTGAAGATCTAAGCTCATGAATCTCTGTAAAGTTCAAAGAATCTCATTTAATGTTATCTCCACATTGTGGGTGATTTTTTTTTCCACTTGATAATAAAGATTTTGTTTTTAAAAATAAGAAAAAATGTCTTTGATATCTTAACTTTGAGAATTCCTTCCAAATACATTTTCACGTGTGCAAGTATGTTTATACATGTCAGATTATGTGACTTTGAAGTGTTTTGTGGGTCCCAATGTGTGCATTCATTCATGTACGTGTGTATACACATACATGTACTTTATGAACTGTTGCTATGAACTAATGACATTGGTTTTTGTAACATGAATGCTGAAATGACAAAAGGAGCGAACATCTAGGGCAGTGAATCTCAACAGGGGGCAATTCTGCTCCCTGGTGCGTGTGGGAGGGGCATTTAGCACTGTCCGCAGACATTTCTGGCTGCCAAAAATGGGGTTAGGGTGCTCCTGGCATCTAGTACACAGAGGCCAGGGATACTGCTAAATATCCTACAGTGCACGGGGCAGCCCCCTGACCCCTGCCCACGACAAAGAGTTGTTTGTCCTAAAGTGTCGATAGTGCCAAGGTTGAGAGACTCCGTTCTAGACACATAGTACTGAACAAAGGTTTACCGGGCACCTATAATATTCAAGACTCTGTTTTAGCCTTGGTTCAGAAATAAGCATAATGCAAACATCTATTGGTATGCCCCCCATGTATTTAGTAAGGGAGTGTATCAGGCAGGAAACACTTGGTACGCACAGATTAAGATAAGTTGAAGAACTACTTACAAAGGAACGAATATAGGGAGAGCATAAGGGAGAGTGTGGTGGCCTGGGCTAGTAGCCACCAAGGTGTTATCCTCCGTGGGACCTACAGAGCTAAGGTGTGGAGTGGATACTGGAACCTGGAAGGGGATGGAGTCTTCTGGTGCAGCCACCTTGAAGGGAGCGAGCTTCAGTTGAGAGAGTTAACCTTGAGGTGACCTCCAAGGGAAAGAACTAGGGGACCAATTACCCCCACCTCCCTCCCACCTACGCTAAGGGCCCCCCATGGGCCAAAAGAAGCCAGAGAACAAGCCAGAGAACAAGCAGTGAGGGAGGGGGGCGGGCACCAGGGAACATGACGGTGAACGAAGGTATCTGGGCAAGGGCTTACTTTGTAAAGGACTCTCACTGAAAGCAGATACTGGGAAGAGCCACCAAATCAAGGGCTCTCAGCTTTCGGAGGCGTGAGGGGTTCTTTCTAGCTTGGATGAGCTCAGGGAGGCCTCAGTAAAGGATGCGGCATTTGAAAGACAGCCTTGGGAAGTGACTAGAGTAACCAGCATGCCAGCCTTTTCCCACTTTGAAAGGGCACCTTCGTCTCGTACACGCAGGGGAGGGGGGAGGTGCTTCGGCTGCAGGCCTCGCCAGCCTCCTCTCCTGCCCACGGATCCCAGCCCTGCCGCTGTTCCTAGAACATGCTGCTGGAAAGCATCTCCCGGCTAGGACACTTCTCCCTGGGCCTGGCCACGCTCACAAGGGGGACTGGGCAGGCCCTGCTTCTCTCCATTAGCCTGTTTCTTTGTTCTTCGTAACACCACTATTTTACATATATATAAGCACATATATGTGTATACTACTTTCATATATATGTGTATGTGTGTATATATATATATCAACTGTTACGTAGGATTGCAGTACCCAAAGGACATTTACATAATAGAGGAGCACAGATATTTAAAACCTTAATATGCCTTTCACCCTAGTACAAGGGAAAAACGCTCACCAAATGAAACCCACACAGGGAACGCCCTCCTGCGCTCCCCCAGCTCCTAGCCATGCTCTCCCGTTTGGGGGTCTGTTCCTCGTTGTGGATCCTCTTCTACTCTCCCTCCTGTGAGTATTTTTAAAAATCTATTTATTTTATTTTATTTATTTGGCTGCACCGGGTCTTAGCTGCGGCACGCAGGACCTTTTTAGTTGCGGCATGCATGTGGGATCTAGTCCACTGACCAGGGATTGAACCCGGCTCCCCTTCACTGGGAGCAAGAAGCCGTAACCATGGGACCACCAGGGGCCACTCCTCTTCCCCTAGCGGCCTCTGTATGTAGTGAGTTGCTGACCATCCTCTTTGTTCTATTGATAACTCATTGGAAAGCCGTGGGGTTTCTTTCCAATTCGGCCTCCACCGTGGGCACATCTGCCTTTCCCAAGGATAAATATTAATTATCAGAGATATTACACTCTAAACCCAGAAGGTGGAAGAGAAGTATTTTTCTTACATCCCCAATGCTTTCAAAGCTGCCTCTCTACGTGTAATGAACACCTCGTATCATTTACTTTTGAACAGCGTAAGCGCGCCCACCCCTTCAAACTAGGACCCCCTAGAGCCTGCTGGAAATAAGAAGTGGGCCCATTTTCCAGCTTTATGCCTCTTAAGAACTGCCCTCATGACTACACTAAGACCTAACAGGGGCTTTGTAATTAGTTCTTAATTACAAGGCGAGATTAAATTCCTAGCCAGCCAAGAGCATTCTCTTCCCCAGACTCTGAATGGAGAGAAAAAGGATGGTTTTGTTTTTCTAGTAACATAAGATTTTACACTGAGAGATGAGAGCTGGAGCATGAGGTCTGATATTCAAGGTGGAAAGAACATCGTAAGCACAGAGGTTGGAAATAATGCACATAACCTATTGTTTAAATGAACATTGTTTAGAAATGTGAAAGCAATGAACTGTGGGTGTATACCTAGCAGGCACCAGATTATAGGTGATGTTTAATTATTTCCTTTAAAGATTGATTTTGTATTTTAAAAAATTACATGCTGCTGATTTAGGGAAGGATATTAACTCACTGGAATAGAATCACAAAAATCCATTTGTTTTTCCAGTTTCTGCTGCTACTTGGGTTAACTCCTTTTCCCCCACCCCCACCCCCCACTTGATAGCAGATTCCCTTCACGGCATCATAGTTGAATTCCATAACTTTTTGGTCCCTTTGGGTTATTCTGTCAGTCTGGTTTCCTTTCTAATACTCTGTGTTGTTTTTGAAATTGTTAATTTCACGGTCATTCCAAAGTCCTCTTCCACCATCCCCCAGCTCTTCCCCCAACTACAGGGGCCAAACTCAACAACAGCGGCTTAGAACAGGGAGGGTGGTACACACCAAGCTGCTGTTGGGGCCCTGGGGAGGGAGAGGGTTGGAGCATCTCCTTCCTGGCTGTCCAGTGGGAAGGTTGCTTCTTTCTGTTGGCTGCTGTTTCCTCTCTAACACTCAGTAGCCAGAAGCCATTGGTTCTGCCTGAGTGTCAAGTTTCCAAAGGAATGTTGGTTACTTGAGGGAGGGTACCTGTTGGTGTTTCAGGGAGCCCTAGGCAGCCCTGCCCCCTGCACGTTTCCCTGGGTTCAACTCCTAGTTGTGATGTGTCCCTCATCTTCCGCCCAGTAGCCACTCCAGACTGTCTAGCCATCCCATCTTGTCTATGGGGCCGCCATACCAGGTTTCAAGCTGTCTGGAGCTCTATCCTTCACGCCTGGTCAGGAAACACACAGGTTTGCCACGTGAAATGAGGAGGGTCACTGGTTCCCTACTGGCGTATACCCTTCTGCCCTCTACAGCGCTGACAGGAGGCATCTTCTTGTCCCCTTTCGACCAAGATGATCTCCAGTCCCCAACTTAGTGGAGGGAAAGAAGGCTCAGGCACTTTCCTGAACCCCCTGGATTCTCCTAGTTGTTCTCCCTCTTAGCGTTGTGGAGAACAGGCTAGAGCCCGTTTTCACGAACTGACACTCCTTCAAAATGCCACCTCCTCTCCCTGTCGCCTCCTTTCCTGTTGCCGTTGTGTGTGAGGAGTGGGTGGGTGGTACTCTCTTTACTGAATGGCATCCTTCTGCACTCCCTGAAGGAATGGGGCTGAACACAGAGCCGGTGGTCCTAGCAAGTGAGAAGGTGGGGTACCTCGTAACAGCTGTTTTCAGCCATGGACCTGAGTAGCCAATTGCAATAGGTGGCAACTGACAACACCGTGTTACTGTTATGACCACCCTTCAGAGATACGCGTATCCCCTCCCACAATTTGGTTCGGATGTCAGAACTGACGATGCCACACATTCACCAAGAAGGTATGAAAAGTTTTATTACTTAGGGATTTGAGGTCTCTGGGGGAGAGCAGAGCGGTACGCTTAAGTAGACCCCAAATAACTTCAGAGATGGAGGAAGGGCGCCAGGCCTGGGTTTTTAGGGCAGTTAAGGAATGGGGCCAGGGTGAGAGTTCTCAGGCAGGGGCTGGGGCTAGCTGGGTTTCACTCTCCTGCTGGCGCCAAGGAGGCTTTCTTATCAGTTTCCCCAGATGTGGGGTACAAGGGGTAGAGGGAGGGGTGGAGTTTAAAAATTGTCAGTTGTTGAACATAAAAAACGGGGCCCACAAGCACGTGAAAAGATGCTCAACATCACTAACTATTAGAGAAATGAAATCAAAACCACAATGAGGTATCACTTCACTCTGATCAGAATGGCCATCATCAAAAAGTCTATGAATAATAAATGCTGGAGAGGGTGTGGAGAAAAGAGAACCCTCCTCCACTGTTGGTGGGAATGTAAATTGGTGCAGCCACTAAGGAGAACAGTATGGAGGTTCCTCAAAAAACTAAAAACAGAGTTGCCATATGATTCAGCAATCCCACGCCTGGGCATATATCCAGAGAAAACTCTAATTCGAAAAGATACATGCATCCCAATGTTCATGGAAGCACTATTTACAATAGCCAAGACATGGAAGTGACCTAAATGTCCATCGACAGATGAATGGATAAAGAAGATGTGGTATATATCCACAATGAAGTACTACTCAGCCATAAAAAAAGAATGAAATACTGCCATTTGCAGCAACATGGGTGGACCTAGAGATTATCATACTAAGTGAAGTAAGTCAGACAGAGAAAGACAAATAACATATGATATCGCTTATATGTGGAATCTAAAATATGATACAAATGAACTTATCTACAAAACAGAAACAGACTCACAGACATAGAAAATAATCTTATGGTTACCAACGAGAAAAGGGGGGAGGGATAAATTAGGAGTTTGGGATTAACTCATACACACTACTATATATAAAATAGATAAACAACAAGGACCTACTATATAGCACAGGGAACTATATTCAATATACTGTAATAAACTGTAATAGAAAATAATCTGAAAAATTTTATATATATATATATATACACACACATATATATATGAATCACTTTGGGGGAATTCCCTGGTGGTCCAGTGGTTAAGACTCTGAGCTTCCAATGCTGGGGGCCCAGCTTTAATACCTGGTCGTGGAACTAGGATCCCACAAGATGCACCGCGTGGCCAAAAAAAGAAACAAACCAAAAACGGAATCACTTTGCTGTATGCCTGCAACTAACACAATACTGTACATCAACTATACTTCAATTAAAGACGTTTAAAAAGAATGGGGCCAGATTATTTCTTACAGTTACGTAGACATTAGACAAAACTCAGATGGTACTGCTCTTCAAAGTCATCGCTGCGGAAAGCTGGTCTGGTCCTCCAAGGAGCAGAAACCAAGACAGGATTAACTGTGCAAGGGTTTTTAGGAAAAATGCCTGCCAGGGAAAAAAACAGGGAGCAGACCAGACAAGCTGGAAGAGCCATCAGACTGTGACACAGAAGTCTGACCTTGAGTGAAGGACAGAAAGAGAGAAGGTTTGACGGAAATGTCCTAGGCTGCCATGTCATCTGCAAAAGGATCAGCAAAGTCTGGGGATGTTTCTGTGCTGAGGTTGGCCACCCCAGGAGTCCGCGCCAGGAAGGGGTCTGCCTTTGTGCCCCGGCTGCATGCGGGTCTGAGCTGGCAGGAGCCCTGGTCTTCGTGTGCACAGGTGGGTTCCCCGGCTCTGCAGCTGGGCCCCTGTCAATTGACCTTCCTATAGGTGGAAGCCTGGGAGGCAGCCTCATGGCCACCCCATACAGACACCTAGTCCAATGGTTGTTTCATCGCTAAAATCATTTTGCAGCTCCTTTTCAGGGAGATGTCTTCACAGGATAGTATAGAAGCAATGAAAGGGCAGAGAGTTTCATAGCTTTTAAAAAGACCCTTTACTCTTGACCAAAACCAGCATCGGCCAGCTAGAGTACCCCTCTTAGTACTTATTTGTGTGGATTTGGCTATTACACACACACACACACACACACACACACATATACACACACACAAAGAATCTGCACTTAAATGATAAAAGTCATCATTAACGACATCCCAAGGAATACGCCACAGTATCTGAAGGCAGTATCTGAATTAAAAGGAACAATTCCAGACACCTCTGGAACAATGGTAACATGGTAAGAATAATTGTACTGCCTTCCAAGGTGACTTCACTGAGGTGGACCATTCTTAGCATATACAGGATTTGGGGGACAGTAGTGAAAATTCAAAATAGCTCTGCTTTATACCTTCATTTCTTCTCTGTGTGTGCACAGACAGATGGGGATGTGCAGGAATTACTCACCATAAAGCTGATGAATGGACTCTTCCAAAGCTCTGGGCTTAGTTTTGAATTTGTACTTTTATATTCTTTTTATTTTCAAGGGGATATTCCCCAATTTTATAACTTTTAGGATCCACAACGCCTTCACCCACGCCAGGAATGTGTGTTTGTGTGTGCACATCCTGGCTGTGTTTGTGTGTATTCCTATGGCTTCCTTCCCCCCATCCTCACACTTGGGTGCATATGGTTCTCCAGATGGGGTAATGTTCTCCTTCACATGTGTTTTTAAATGTCTTTGGATCGTTTAACAAAAAGAAGTTAAAGGGTAAAAGAGTAAACACCTGCTTAGACAAATCTCTGAACCAAAGTGAGGGACGGAGGAGGGACATTTTTTCTTTCCCTGCCGGGGCTCAAGCTTCAAGTTTCCAATGTAGTCAAATTTGGGGGAAATGATCTTTCTTCAGGCCACTAGAGGGCACCAGTGTGCAGACAATTGTCAGGTTTGGGAGGGGTGCCGAGCTCCACGGAACAAGAGGGAAGGTGACTCTCACATTCCCATAGCCACAGAGTCCCTCTCCTTTTCAAAACACCTCTTGCTACACTCAGGATGTTTCTTTCTGGATCTGAATCATCTGAGTATTTCCTCCTCGCCTACCCTTCTACGAGGCTACACACCCCCCTCCTCCAGATTCCTTGTTGTCGTGACCATCATCTCTGTGGATGAAGGTTGAAGGACCCCCAGGAGCATAGACCAGGGAGGCCTACGGGTCCCGGAAAAAACACTGAAATTATTATCAGGAGACCTGGACTCAAGCCCCAGATCTGTCATTGGCTGTGTGATCTTGAGAAAATCACTTTACCTCTCTGAACCTCTGTGTGCTTATTTGCAAAATGGGAGGGAGAGTCCTCTAAAGTTCTTTGTGTTTCTGAGAAAAAGACTGGATACAGTTAAGCATCCTGCTTTGAAGGCAAAAGCCTCGTTCTTTCCTGTCATGCCGAAAACCTCTCCTTCTAAAATTCTAAAACCTGCTTCCTTAGTATTCTTTATCAACTCCTGATGAATAAAATTCCAAATTAAGGACTTCTTTGGGTTTCCAGGCCAACATATAAGGAACTTGGACTTCAATTCTTCCACCCACACAACAGGAGAAAATATGAACTGAAAATCAACAACTCTTCTTAGATCAATCAGAAAACTGACATCCTAGGGCAAACTGCTACCCCCCCCCCCCCCCGCAAATGGAAGAGACAGACAGGTAGACAAAGAATCTCACCTTACTGGAGCTGAAGATCAGGAGAAGAAAACTCTGCAGGAACCAGTACTGGGTTCCTTTTACCTAGTTTATCACGTCAAACTTGCAACAAAAAATGACAAAGCATACTAAGAGACAAAAAATGGACCAAAACAAAAAATGACACGGGTTGAAGAGACAGGGCAAACATCAGAGCCAAACTCAAGTGTGGCAGAGATGTTGGAATTAGCAGACTGGGAATTTAAAATGACTATGATTAGTATTCCAAGGGCTCTAATGGAAAAAGTAGATAACATGCAAGAACAGATTGGCAGGTTGGGAATGGAAGCAGTGAGATGGAAACTCCAAGAAAGAATCAAAAGGGAAGGCTAGAGATCAAAACACCATGACAGGAATGAAGAACGCCTTTGATGGACTCATCAATAAACTGGACTCGGCCGAGGAAAGAATCAATGAGCTTGAAGGCATCAATAGAAACTTCAAAAACAGACGTTCAAAGAGGAAAAAGAATGAAAAAGATAGAACAAAATACCAAAGGGCTGTAGGACAGTAACAGAAGGTGTTATGTACGTGTATTAGGATTACCAAATTAAAGACTTCCTCTTTCATCTCTTCATAACCACACCACTTACATAGCCACATCACTCTACCCTGCAAAACCCAGAGCTGAACTAAGAAACCATGTTTTTGCTTGTAACTCCTAACATTGCCATACCTTATTAAATTATCTCTGTTTAAACAATGAAAGACTTCCCGAGGGATGTGTGAGAATTTGAGGCAGCGGAAAGGGGCTTACCTGGTTTCTCTGTCACCTCTTTGGACTCATTAAACTAGGCTTGAAGTGACTTCCGTCTTCTCCCATCTTCTGCCTGAATCTCCTACTCCTCAAAAGACAGCTCGTTCAAACCACTGGACTGTGACCAGGGGACTGGACTGGTCACTGGATTGTGACCAGTGAGCTGATATTTCTTCATGGTATCAACTGGAAAGCCATATCCCGTTTCCAGTGGAGCTTTGTCTGGAGCTGGAGAAAAATTGGACCAGAGAGTTTGGAGTAGCATGTGGAGAGGTAACTTCCTTGCTGTCACTTCAAGGTCACAGGCTTGAGGTCTGCTGACTATACTGATTTCTCCTGTTCCATCACTTTCTCTTTATTTTAATCACCTTCATTATAAATGTCCTCATAAAAGGCCTGCCACCTTCCATCCTCGTTGCTACCCTCCCCCAGTCCCATCTGCATCCTACTTAGGATTCTTCAGCAGCATTCTTCTTGAGAGGGACATTCAAAGCCATCTATGACCTAGTGAGTGGATCTCTCGTTGCACCCCCCTGGCCTTCTCCTTTCTCACCAGCCACCATGTTCGTGCAACACTGAGCTGTTTGTAGTTATCACAACCCAAGGCATTTTACTTCCTTGTCCTTACGTATGCTGCTCCCTCTGCTAGAAAGATTTCTCCCCACTCTTGGACTACATGCTCCAAGATTCAGCTCAAGTGCCCCCTCCACCAGGAAGTCTTCCCTGAGAAGCCAGTCCAGGTTTCATGCCTCTCCTAGTTTCTCCCCCATAACACAGGCAGACCTCTGCTATGCCACTTCCCTGGACCACCATCGCTTTCCTAGTCACCTTCAAGTGCCTGGGGGGCAAGAATTGTGTCCCTTTCTCTAAGCTTATTATCTAGTACAATATATGGAACACGGTTTGTTACATGAAGAAAAGTCTGAAATAGTTGACAGAATGTAAAACTCTCAAAAATATGTTGTGAAAAGAAGGTGAATGTGGATCATGAGGGAGAAGAAAAGAAAAAGAAGAAAAGCAAAGCAGAAAAGAAAGTAGGCAGGAAAGTTCTATGTACTGTTTTAAACATAATAATTGGAGGAATTAACATTTCAGTCCTGGTTCAGACTGTTAAGGAAATACAGTTTAAGAAATGCCTTTTGAAATGCATTTTTGAAAAACCTTAAAGATAAGAATCAGTAGAGCTTAAAACGAAATACGTCTTTCAAAACGCTAAATCCACTTCTCAAGCCAGAAAGCAAAGAAAACATAAAAAGGTGGAAAGCACAGAAAAAGATGACAGAACAAAGATCAAACATAGGAGTTGTATCAATAAAAGCAAATGGATCAAGCTTTTCTATTAAAAGACAAAACCAATGGGGTCAAAACCCCAAACCTGAGTATGTACTGTCTACAATTTACATACCTAAAATAAAATGATCCAAACAGACTAAGATAAAAGCATGGGAAAAGACATGGCTGAAATATTAAAAAGGAAAAATATGGAAAATGGAAGTTACCATATTAATAGAAGACAAAGTAAAAAAATCTAAGGTAAAAGAGATTATGGGAGACAAAGTTTTTTGTTTTACTTTTTAATTAATTTAATGTTTTAATCAAAAAAAGTTAAGCATGGGCACAGTCTAAATTTTTTTTTTACTTCTAAAAGGATATAACAAATATGTCAGGTCCTTATCCCTCATCCCCATCCAACATTCTAAAGGCAACATTTTTCAGTTCTTTTGGCTGTTTCTTATATGTAAGAAACGTGTTAAAATTAATGGACATAAACAGACCTCAGTTGATCAATGATATTAGCTTCTTATATTGCCAGCAAAGGATTTTTTTATACCCATTTTACTCTGCTCTCATTCTTCTGTTGTAGTTATATCACAATTTGGAGGTTTGTCCATATCCACTATTGTATCAGTTAGGAATGTGCTTGGCTGCAAGTAACAGAAAACACACCTAGCAATGGCTTTCAGGCAGTCAAAAGCTGATGTGGTGGTTTTAAGATGTCCTTAGGGACCCAGGCTTTTAAAATTTTTCTGTTCTCCCATTTTAGGCTCATAGTTTTTGTCCTCATGGTCACAAGACAGCTGCTACACCTCCAATGTTGCACCCATGTTTCAGGGAGGGAAAAAAAAAGGAAGGAAGAAGGGAAGCCAGAGGAGAAAAAAAAGAAAAAGTTTCCTAGGAACACTTAACTCATGTCTCATTAGCAGGCTCTGTGTCACACACCTCCAACTGCAAGGTAATCTAACATTGCAAGAGTTTTTAGATAGGCACATTGCTGCCTGAACAAAATTGAGGTTTGGAATTAAGGAAGAAAGGAGTGTAGACACTGGCAAGGTAACCAACAGTGTGTATCACAGGTGTTTTTATTATTATCTCTATGTAAATAGTGCTACTGGCTTAACCAGTAATTGTCATAAGTATTTTCTTTCTTGTACATCTTTTTGTTTTGCCTGGAGTCAGAGCTTGCCTCATTATTTTTCATTTGCTTAAGGTTGTTTTTTCCCTTCAACTTGTGGCTAATTTTTCCCATAAATACCAAAAGCTCTGTAAGATATCTCTCAACATTATCTTCATGTGCTTACAGCCATCAGATAATCTATCATTTCGAACCTCTTTCAGGAGACATCACTACTTGAGACCTCCATCCTTCTGCTCCATCTCTAGGTTTGAAGCCACACTGTCAGCTGGGACATCCCTCCATCCCCTTTCCCCACTTTTCTGAGTCCTCGGTCTTTCATTTTCTTGAATTACTATCTAATTTTGTTGGAGTATATCCCTTAGTTGCTTTCTGGAAGGAAAAAAAGAGAAAAAGACGTATGCTAGTTTATATATATATTGTTTTAGACTTTTGCATTCCTACCCTGACACTTAATTGCAAATCTTGCCAATCTAGAATTCTAGGTTGGATTTCGTTTCTCTCCAATTTTTAAAGTCTTTGCCGCATTGCTCTTTTGAAGTCCAGTGCCATGCTGATCACTGATTTTTGCTTGTGCCCTGTTTCCCACCCCACCTTTCATGTTTTTAGGTTCTTCTCTTTATCTCAGTATTCTGAAATTTCACTATTGTGTGTACTGATGTATTTTATCACCCACTGTGCTGAGCATCTGGTAGGAAGTAATCTGGAAGCGTTTATCCTTCAGTTCTGGGACGGTTAGTTTTATTGTTCCTTTAATAATGTCTTCCCCTACATTTTCTTGATTTTTGTTTTAAGAAATTGTGACAAAATTAGGAATTGGATTCTTTCCTTTTGTCTATTTCTTTATAATTTTAATCTAAGTTCCTGAAGAATTTTCTGCTTTGTTTTCCAAACGCTACTGAACTTTTCATCATGGTTTTCACATTTTTAATTACCAAAGGCTGCTGCTTCTTCGCTGATCACTGCTCCCTGTCCCCTTTATAAACAGGTTTGTTTCATAGATGCACAATATTTTACTATTTCTGAGGACACTAATTACAGTTTCTTTAAAGTTTAAAGAAATTAAACTTTAAAACTCTGCATTATTTTCACTTCTGCTGATTTTGTTTTGATTCCTCTCTTTTGTATCAGGAGCCGTCTTCGGAGGTCTCATGATTCTCTGCTGTTCATATTTAAGAGTGAAGCACTGAAAAACTAATTGAAACCTACATCCATGGAAGTTATTGATTTCACTGTATGGGAAACAAGTGGCCACCTAGCTTTTCCTTTGGGAATCGAATATCAATGTGGGTAGGTCTTTTCTTTGGCTGTGTGTAGAAGGATTTGGTTTCTCCAGCCTCCCTCCCAGAATTCTGTGGCTGATAGGAAATGTTCTCATCATTCTATGAACAGACTTTGAAACCTTATTCCCCTATGTTCGGACCTCCACCTCACCTGGCCCTACTCTATGGTCAATGTATCTGAGTTTAAAGGCTCTCAGGTGCAATTTTTGAAAAAGTATTTTTCTCTTGCTTTATACTGGGGATAATTGCTGACTATATAGGATAGTGGTAGGCAGGGTAGGGGACATTGGATCTAATTGCTTCTTGTAAAGACTTTCAAATAACCCTCTGGTTGTCAACGCTACCTCACCCCTGGTTTCTTTGGTACTTTCCTTCTCTAATTTCGAAGGTTTTCCAGCTCTCAGCCAGGCAATATTTCCTGCTTCTCACCAGTTTCCCCTCTGCCATAAGTGGGATAAACCTTTCTCTCATTGCTAAGCCATTTACAAGTCATCCATTCATGCTCCCTTTTCATGTAACAATATTGTTTGGGGTTGTACAAGTCTTCTGCTTTCATCAAAGATGGAATTTGGGTTTCAGTTTCTCCTTGTTGTTTGGAATGATTTTGAAAAGAAATGAAAACGAAGCCACCTTTTCTCTATGATTTTAAAACTGGAAGCCTTATTTTGTTTTGACAAAAGTTACAACTCACAGAGAATGTGTCGCTAATAGCAAACTTTTATCTGGGCAATAATGCTGCATCAAAATACATAAAAACAAAATATTTGCTATTCATGGAGAAATTGACAGAATTAGAATGGTGGTGAGGAAGGTATTATACTTCTTTAAATCTTCAGCAGATCAAAAGGCAAAAATAGGGAGGTTGAAGATCTGAATAATGTAATTAATTCATTTGATTTAAAAGATATGTTTCACGAAAGATCCTGAATAGCCAAAGCAATCTTGAGAAAGAAAAATGGAGCTGGAGGAATCAGGCTCCCACACTTCAGACTATACTACAAAGCTACAGTAATCAAGACAGTATGGTACTGGCACAAAAACAGAAATATAGATCAATGGAACAGAGTAGAAAGCCCAGAGATAAACCCACGCACATATGGTCACCTTATCTTTGATAAAGGAGGCAAGAATATACAATGGAGAAAAGACAGCCTCTTCAATAAGTGGTGCTGGGAAAACTGGATAGCTACATGTAAAAGAATGAAATTAGAACACTCCCTAACACCATACACAAAAATAAGCTCAAAATGGATTCAAGACCTAAATGTAAGGCTAGACACTATAACACTCATAGAGGAAAACATAGGCAGAACACTCTATGACATAAACCACAGCAAGTCCTTTTTGACCCACCTCCTAGAGAAATGGAAATAAAAACAAAAATAAAAAGTGGCACCTAATGAAACTTAAAAGCTTTTCATAGCAAAGGAAACCATAAACAAGACAAAAAGACAACCCTCAGAATGCGAGAAAATATTTGCAAGTGAAGCAACTGACAAAGGATTAACCTGCAAAATTTACAAGCAGCTCATGCAACTCAATATCAAAAAACAAACAACCCAATCCAAAAATGGGCAGAAGACCTAAACAGACATTTCTCCAAAGAAGATATACAGATCGCCAACAAACAAATGAAAGAATGCTCAACATCACTAATAATTAGAGAAATGCAAATCAAAACTACAATGAGGTTTCACCTCACACCAGTCAGAATGGCCATCATCAAAAAATCTACAAACAATAAATGCTGGAGAGACTGTGGAGAAAAGGGAACCCTCCTACACTGTTGGTGGGAATGTAAATTGATACAGCCACTTTGGAGAACAGTATGGAGGCTCCTTAAAAAACTAAAAATAGAACTACCATATGACCCAGCAATCCCACTACTGGGCATATACCCTGAGAGAACCATAATTCAAAAAGAGACATGTACCACAGTGTTCACTGCAGCACTATTTACAATAGCCAGGACATGGAAGCAACCTAAGTGTCCATTGACAGATGAATGGATAAAGAAGATGTGGTATATATACACAATGGAATATTACTCAGCCATAAAAAGAAACAAAATTGAGTTATTTGTAGTGAGGTGGATGGACCTAGAGTCTGTCATACAGAGTGAAGTAAGTCAGAAAGAGAAAAACAAATACCGTATGCTAACACATATATATGGAATCTAAGAAAAAAAAATGGTTCTGAAGAACCTAGGGGCAGGACAGGAATAAAAACGCAGAGGTAGGGAATGGACTTGAGGTCACGGAGAGGGGGAAGGGGAAGCTGGGACGAAGTGAGAGAGTGGCATGGACATATATACACTACCAAATGTAAAACAGACAACTCGTGGGAAGCAGCCGCATAGCACAGGGAGATCAGCTCGGTGCTTTGTGACCACCTAGAGGAGTGGGATAGGGAGGGCAGGAGGGAGACGCAAGAGGGAGGAGATATGGGGATGTATGTATGTGTATAGCTGATTCACCTTGTTGTAGGGCAGAGGCTAACACACCATTGTGAAGCAATTATACTCCAATAAAGATGGTAAAAAAAAAAAATCAAAACTGCCAGGAGTAAAAGAAAAGTAGCCAAGGGACTTCCCTGGTGGTCCAGTGTTTAAGACTTCACCTTCCAATGCAGGGGGTGTGGGTTCGATCCCTGGTTGGGGAACTAGGATCCCACATGCCTCACAGCCAAAAAAAAAAAAAAAAACCAAAACATAAAATAGAAGCAATATTGTAACAAATTCAATAAAGACTTTAAAAATGGCCCACATCAAAAATATCTTTAAGAAAATTAGCCAAAAGAATAATTTCTTGATTAGATTTGGAAATGGTAACATGTATGTAATATATAATGCATATATTTATAAAATATCTACCTACAGGCATATATATTATATATATAAAATGCATACATATATATTATATATGTGTGTTTATATAATGTGCAGATGGTATGTATACATATATTAGTCTGTGTTTTAAAAAATTGGGGTATAAATTACACACAGTGCAATTTTAAAATCTTAAGCTTGATGAATTATTTTTTGTTGAGGTGTGGTTGATTTGCAATGTTGTGTTAGTTTCTGGTGTACGGCAGGGTGATTCAGTTATACATATACATATATATCTATAATTTTTCAGATTCTTTTCCATTATAGGTTAATGGAAGGTATTGAATATAGTTCCCTGCGCTATACAGTAAATAAATAAATAAATGAATAAAAGATATGTTTCAAACTCTGTACTTCACAGAGAATAACAAGAAACAAAATACAAACCTCAGTGATGGATCCACGACCACATGAGAATGTGTTTCATGATGAAGTTGGCATTTCAGATCAGTAAATAAGGGGTAGATTATTCAACAAATGGTGTTGGGAAAACTGGCAAATGATCTGGAAATAAAGAGAAAGAGACTAATGACTTTGGTCTTATAGTTATTGCTGCCAATTCTTGGCAGGCGGTTTGACTACTGGGGCTTTCCCCAAAGAGTCCTCGTTCCCTGGTCTTTTGCACGCCACTATAGGGTACTTTCTAGGCATTCCAAAGAATAATCAGAATTAAGCCATTTGACTTCCTCTGGTGACTTAAATGGCTGTGCTATTTTGAAAGCAAAGAGGTCCTTCATACTTTGCCCTTCTTAGGTGATTGTCTTGCATGCATTTGATAGCATGGAACTAACTGCACATTGGATTCTTCCACCATGAGTTTGGAGGGGCTAGTGCATGGGCTGAGAAGGTTGGGAATCCCACATTACTGAGCAAAGGTAGCTTTCTATTGTCAAGCCATCATAAAGCCCTCTAATGCTGTCTGAGGACTCTCCTGGGGCTCCTCCAGCTATTCCACTGCCTTTTGAATGCTTGCAGCTTTGAAAAGGCCTTCCAGAGAGGCTGCCTTCTTTCTGCATGCCCTCTCCCCCCATCCAGAAGGGATGTGCAAAATATTTATCAACTTTCATTGTGTCATTGGCACCATGAATGATGGAATATCCATCAGTCTAGAAACTAGGTGTAATTAACCAGCCAGACCTGTGCATAGTAGGTGAACATCAGCTCTTTCTGTACTAGAGACAGTCCTCCTACAATTCTCCCAGGAGCATTTCCCCCAAACTTCATTTTGTTTGAGGTGTTATAGTCCCTCTTAATTTTTTCCTCCTTTATCCCTTTGAATTTATTGTATGGTTGTCCTTGCCTCCTCTGACATGTCTGCCTGATAATAATTTTCCACGTTTGATTTACTATGCAAGTCTCTTGAGCCAGTACATTTCCGGAGGGGGCAGATGCCTCTACTGGCAGAATAGAGAGGGGTGTGGCCAGGCACATCTCCAGTGGCTTCCCCATTTTGGAAGCATCTTTCCCTTGCTTTTCCTAAGCTAGAGCTCTCTGTGAACAGGGCTTTCTCTCTTCCCAGTTACTCAAAATCCTCTCCCATTTGATTATACCACCATCTCTTAACCCTAAGAACCCATCTGGATGTTCTGTGTTCTGATGGCTGAAGAGCAAAGAGGATAAAAGTGAAGGATCCCACAGGAGATTCAGAGTCAAGCCCGGACGTGGCCAGTACTCCTTCTGCCCACACTTCACTGGCCAGGACTCAATAGCACGTCCTCTGACCACTGTCAGGAAGGCTGGGAAATATCATTTAACTTATTGACAGAAGGAAGAAGTGGGTTCATGAGCATCTCATCAGCCTCTGCCTCACTATTTTCTCCATCCTGCAGGATGTGGTACATGTTCTAAATTGGTGACCAATCTGTGATAGTTCTTCTTTCCTTTTTACGTAAAGGAGCATTTCCATTGGAGTAGCCATATTCTTCTTTTAGGCCGCTTGTCCTTAAACCTTGAAATGCATTGGAATTGCCTGGAGAGGCTTGTTAAAAACGCACATTCCTGGCACCACCTCCAGGAAATTCCCTTTTTCCATGAAAGTTTGGAAATAATGTCAGCCAGAACGTGACAAAAGTTTTCAAAAGTTGCACTGGCCAAAATGTTAATGGTGGTTGTCTTTGGATTATGGGTGATTTTCTTTTTCTTTCTCTTTGTACTTTCTAAGTTGTCTGATATGAACATGTGTTATTCATATCAATAGGAAGAGGAGAGGCTAATCTGTTAAAGTTAATGGATGGACCTTTCTTGTCAAGGCACTAACTTGACACAGTACTAGTGTCAACTAGTACACAGTACTCTCTCTTTTTTAAAAAAATCCGTAAAACAATTTTAGCAGCTTTACTGAGGTATAATTTGTACTCCATAAAATATGCCCCTTGTAAGTCGCCAATTTTTAATACATTTATAAAGCTGTGCAACCATAACCTAATTCAGATGTAGAACATTTCCATCACCTGGAAAGGTTCCTGCCTGCCCGTTTGCAGTCAACCCTCACTCCCACCTCAGCCCAGGTAATCATCGATCTTCATTCTACGTAGATTTGCTTTTCCTGGGTATTTCACGTAAACTGAATGATGCAATGTGTGGTCCTTTGTATCTGACATCTTTCATGCACCATAGTGCTTTTGAGGTTCAGCCATGTTGTGACTTGTGTCGGTAGTTTCTTCCTTTTGATTGCCAAATAGTATTCCAGTGTATGACTACATAATACTGTGTTTCTCCATGCACCAGCTGATGGACATTTGGACTGTTTCTACTTTGGGTCTTTTATGAGTAATGCGTCTATGAACATATGCCTACAAGTCTTTGTACAGATATATCGTTTTGTTTCTCTTGAGTGGATAGTTAGGAACTGAACTGACAGATCTTTTAGGAAGTTTAAATTTAACTTGTAAAGAAACGGCCGAACTCTTTTCCAAGTGGTTATATCATTATGCATTCCCACCAGTAGTGCTTTAAGATTTCAGTTTCTCCACAATCTCTCCAACACTTGGTATGTTCAGTCTTTTGGATTTTAGCTATTTTAGTAGGTGTATAGTTGTATCTCATTGTAGCTTTAATATGCATTTCCCTAATGACTAATTGTGTCGAGCAACCTTTCATGTGTTTATTAACCATTCATATAGTTTCTTTGATGAATTGTCTATTTAATTACCCATTTTTAATTGGGTTGTTTGTCTCCTGATTGAATTATGGGAGTTCTTTATATTCTGGAGATAAACCATTTTTTCAGGTATGTAATTTGCCAATATTTTCTCTCATTCTGTGACTTTTTCTAACTTTCTAAACAATGTCTTTTCAGAGAAGACTTTTTAATGTTTAGTGAAATCCAATTTATTAATTTTTATCTTATGAATTATGCTTTTGGTGGCCTATTTAAGAAATCTTTGCTTAACCAAAGTTATAAGATTTCTCCTGTTTTTTCTTCAAAGGCTTTTATAGATTTAGCTCTTAAATGTAGGATTATAATCCATTTTGAATTGATTTTTGTTTATTATGTGAGATAAGGATCTAAGTTTAGCTTTTAAAAAAATATATTGATATACAATTGTCCCAACATATTTGTTGAAAAAACCATCCTCAAAAAGAAAACACAGGGCTTCCCTGGTGGCGCAGTGGTTGAGAGTCCGCCTGCTGATGCAGGGGACACGGGTTCGTGCCCCAGTCCGGGAAGATCCCACATACCACGGAGCAGCTGGGCCCGTGAGCCATGGCCGCTGAGCCTGCGCGTCCGGAGCCTGTGCTCCGCAACGGGAGAGGCCACAACAGTGAGAGGCCCGCGTACCGCAAAAAAAAAACAACAAAAAGAAAACACAAAACATTGGGGTAAAATATACATAGCAGAAAATTTACAATTTTGGCTAAAATTTTGAGTGCAAAATTTTCTTAGTGTACTTTTAGTATAGGTTGTTGTTTTTTTTTTTTTTTAGCGTGGTTCATTGGCATTAAGTGCATTCACACTGGGAGTTCCCTGGTGGTCCAGTGGTTAGGGCTCAGTGCTTTCACTGCCATGGGCCTGGGTTTGATCCCTGGTCAGGGAACTAAGATCCCACAAGCTGCACAGTGCAGCCAAAAAATAAATTAAAAACAAAAAAAGTGCATTCACATTGTGCAACCGTCACCACCATCCACCTCCAGAGCTATTTTCATCCTCCAAAACTGAAACACTGTACTCATTAAAAACAATAACTCCCCATTTCCCCTCTCCTCCAACCCCTGGCAACCACTATTCCACTTTCTGCCTCTATGAATTTGACTATTACAGGTACCTCATATTAGTGAGACCATGCGATATTTGTCCTTTTGCGATTGACTTGTTTCACTTAGCATAATATCTTCAAGGTTCATCCATGTTGTAGCATGTGTCAGAATTTCCTTCCTTTTTATGGCTGAATAATATTTCATTGTATGTATAGCACATAGTTTATCTATTCATCTGTTGATGGACACTTGGGTTGCTTCCAATTTGAGGTTATTGTGAATAATGCTGCTATGAAATAGGTGTACAAATATCTGAGTCCCTGCTTTCAATTCTTTTGAGTATATACCCAGAAATGAAACTGTTAGATCATCTGGTAATTCTATTTTTATGTTTTTGAGGCACCATTATATTGTTTTCCATCACAGCTACATCATTTTACATTCCCACCAGCAGTGTTCCAACACATCCTCACCAACACTTGTTATTTTCCATTCTTTTTTAAATATTCAGGTCATCCTGACGGACCTGATTTAAAAAACATTATTTTTGACTCCCTCCTTTTTAGGACACTTTTTCACATGGCTTTGAGAAGTCCAAATGGCTATATTTCTTACTACCTGCTGGCCATCCTTCTTATTCTCTTTGGATGTATTCCCCTCTTCCCCCTGACCTAGCACTTTAGACTTCCTCTATGCTCCATCCTTACACCCTAAAGAATTTTAAAAATCAAAACCCATAAATACTGTATCACTTATATGTGGAATCTAAGAAATACAACAAACTAGTGAATATAATATAAAAGAAGCAGGCTCACATGTTTAGAGAACAAACTAGTGGTTACCAGTGGGGAGAGGGAAGGGGGGAGGGGCAACATAGGGGTAGGGAAGTAAGAGGTACAAACTATTAGGTATAAAATAAGCTACAAGGATATATTGCACCACATGGGGAATATAGCCAATGTTTTATAATAACTATAAATGGAGTATAACCTTTAAGCGTTGTGAATCATTATATTGTACACCTGTAACTTATGTAATATTGTACAGCAACTATACTTCAATAAAATAAATTAAAACCCAGAATTTTAATTATGAACACATCCTGAATTTACCTGACAAACTCTCCAGTCCCAATCTTCACCCCAAATTCTAAATGTGAATATACAGCTACCCGAACAACACTTCTACTTTCACCCCTAATAAGCTGCTGAGAGCTGAGATATCCAAAGCATATTCTTAATTTTCGCCCCAATTCTGTTGGGCACCCCCGCAGTAAAGGGCAACATCATTTACCCATTTGCTCAGGACACATATCTTGGATTGTCTTTCACTCAGACCCTCATCCCATTCAACAGAAAATCCTTCTAACCTACTTCAAATACATCCTGAATCCAACCACATCTCACATTCTGCACCACTGGCATCTCAGTGCATGCCATGTTAACATGACACACAGACCTGTAACATCCTCCTACTGGTGTCCCTGCTGCTCCTCTCCTCTCTTACCCCCCTACGGGGAGAACTCCCCACACAGAAGCCAGTGCAATCCTTTGAAAACATTGACCAACCACATTCCCCCTGCTCTCAATCCTCCAATGGCTTCCCTTGACCCAAGAGCATTCAAAATCCTTACCACGGCCCTCAAGGCTTACAGGATCTCAGCTCTGGCTGCTTGTCTGGTCTTGTTTCTCACCATTCCTGCTCATGGGGTGTGGCCACACTGGCCTCCTTGTCCTTCCTTGAATGTATCAAGGCCTTGGCCCCTGCTGTTCCCGTTCCTGGCATGCTGTTTCCCTAGATATTTGCAGAGCCCCCTCCATCACTTCAGTCTGGTCTCTGAACACACTTCATTCCCCCAAAGAGGCTTTTCCTGATTAGCCCTTACAAATAGTCATCCTGTCCCATCCTGCACTATCATTTTACTTCTGCTTTATCTTCCATCCCAGCTCTTATCATTATCTGACCCAACACTGTATAATTATGTGTCTGTTTTCTCCCAGTCTTATCCCATGACAGCACAGACATTGTCTTTTCTGTTTAGTTCTCCATTCCCCAGCACCTAGAATAGTGCTTAGTCCCTGAAGATTTTATATTATCTTTTTAAAAACTAAAGGGAATTCCCTGGTGGTCCAGTGGTTAGGAATCGGTGCTTTCACTGCCGTAGCCCGGGTTCAATCCCTGGTTGGGGAACTAAGATCCCGCAAGCCGTGTGGCACGGCCAAATAAATAAATATAAATTTTAAAAAGAAAAAAAGAAAAAATTTGAGGCTCCCAAGTAAATTTCTCTAGGAATCAGTATTAATAAAAGATTTCCCTCTTTTTGTTGAATGCCGAGCTTTTACTTTCTGGTTACATATTCAATAATTATCATACAAAATGTCAGTCTAAGCCCCGTGTCCTGACATTCTAAACTCCTTTCTCTGTTAATACTTGAAAAATCTCCCTGAATACATCGCTTTGCTCGTTCTTCCCACTTGAAGTCATCAACAGGACAGCCCTGGTTTCCAAGCCTCTACCTCGATCTGTTCTCAGGCACAGCATCTGTGCCCTGCAGTGGGAGATGGAGAAATCCCAGGAGTGTTGCTAAATCAGGAGACTGGCTTCATTATTATGCATCCCCAGTAAATCCTAAGCATGACTTATGAGACTCCTTTTAGGATAATTAAAAGAAAGAAAGAAACTAATGAGAAGATCACACACTTCATTTGTAGCAAACATTTCAGGCAGTTTTCTTCCAAGATGTTTATAAAAGAAACCCAGGGGAGTGAAATGGGTCTCTACATCTTGATACCCTGAGTCAGAAAATTCAAGAGACCATGTATTGACATCTTAGAGGAGAATGAGGGATGTCCAGTGGAGTTGAAACATAGTAATGAATGGTGTGTGGCGGACGGTAGTGTGTGTGTGTGTGTGCGTGCATGTGCGTGTTGGGTGGAGAGCTGATGTTGGGGAAAGATGAGAATGAGGGTGGGCGGTGGCCAGGCAGTAAAGCATCTACTAGAATCTTCAATGGTGAACTGTTGAAGGATTTTAAGCAAGGACATGCTTTAATGAAACCTGCATTTTGGGAAGATCCTTCCAGTTGCAGCGTGGAGATAGAGGGCCACACCAGAGACATCAAAACCAGTGACAAGGCCACGGTATTTCAGGGGAGACATAAAGGTAGCAATGAGGACAGAAAGACATATATTAAAGTGGTAGAAATGACTTCATATCCTGGAATTCCAAGGTGCAGAAAGACATTTGAAAGGATTCCAACCTCCGAAGAGTAGCACATTGGCCTCCCTTGGAGAGATACGCAGAAGATGGAGAATTACAGCTTTATTTATTTATTTTTTGACTGGTTAGCTAGTGAAATTACATCTTTGTTTCAAGATTTTTTAAACAATTTTTATTGGAGTATAGTTGCTTTACAATGTTGTGTTAGTTTCTACCGTACAGCAAAGTGAATCGGCTGTATGTACACATATATTCCCTCCTTTTTGGATTTCCTTCCCAGTTATGTCACCCACAAAGCACTGAGTAGAGTTCCCTGTGCTATATCGTAGGTTCTCATTAGTTATCTACTTTATACACAGTAGTGTATATGTGTCAATCCCAATCTCACCATTCCTCCCACCACCACCCCTTCCCCCCTTGGTGTCCATATGTTTGTTCTCTACGTGTGTGTCTCTATTTCTGCTTTGCAAATAGGATCATCTATACCATTTTTCTAGATTCCACATATATGCATTAATATACGATATTTATTTTCTCTTTCTGGCTTACGAGAATTATAGCTTTAGATCTTTGGTTACCTCTGCAAACTCTAAGAACTTTCTCAGGGCACTAAGGTCTACTCTCTGCAGATAAGATGAGCAGAGAATAGGTTCTCCTTAGGTTCTGATGATATGGACAGGCCTGTGTGGCCCCCTCAGGACCGTGACCTATTAAAAGAGCTTTCCAGCAGGAGACAGAAAGTGGAGTTTTCCAAACCTACTCAGTAAACCTTGTTCTCACCAATTTTCCTCAACCGTAGTAATGAGGGCAGTAAGCCAGGGAGAGATGGATGCCAGGAGAATCCTTTAGCATCCTGCCAAGCAAAGCAGTGGACCAACTTTGAGATGACAAAACGTTCGATGCAGACAGGTCACTGTGCTATCAGAAGCCCGGCTGCAAGCCCACCACGGCGCCTCCTCCAGAAGCAGCACACAAGCCCATTCTCCGCCAGGGCCAGACCCGGGACCTTGCACGGATCTCCGTCTGAGCTGCGATTTCCTGCCAACCAGTCTTTCCTAGCATGTGCCTGCTGGAATAATCTGTCCCAAACCCACACGCTGGAGGCTACTGAGTTGTTTTCTTTTTAAGAGCGGAACTTCATACCAGACAGCAGCCCTATGCGACTATTCTCCATCTGCCGACTCTTCTCCACCAACCTCCAACAGATTCTTCTCCATCTTCCTCTGCTCTGCTCTGTATCACATATCGTCCCAGGCTCCCTTCACCTTTCTCTGCTCTGCTCTGTGTCCCATATCGCCCCAGGCTCTCTTTCCATATGGTTTCTGATTGGGTTCAACTGATAGGAAATTTGGGCAAGAGGTTAGAAACCGGAGGAAAGGGAGGTCAGGATACTTCTTCCCTTCAGCCTCCCATCTCGGGCACTTCAACTTTGGCTTCCCTCCACGACTGCAGCCCCCCAGGTGGTCCCTCCTCTACTGTTCCAACTCCTATGGGCTCTGCGAACAAACTTCCTCCCCATGTTGGCTTCAGCCCCAGGGATGGCCATGGCTTCTCTCTGCTGCTGGTGTCTGGGTATCTCCGCATCCCTTTTTGTCTCCCAAACCCAGCCTAGCTCTCTGGGAGTGGCCTCTTCATGTATTTCTCTTCATCTGAACCATCTGCAGTGAATTCGATTTCCTGCAGAGACTCTGACAGAGTACAGTTGCAGTGAACCATGCTTGTCACCCGCAGAGTCCGTGTTGCTTCCCGTCCTGTTGAACTTGGGCAGTGTGGAAACTACGGCTTAGTACTGCAACTCATGTTGGGATTCACGTGCTTTCTTCTGGGCGTCCACCTATAAAGGTTTGTCTTAATCCCTTAAAAATACACACATGCGTACTTGGCGATTCCTTGGCGGTTTTGCATTGTTTCTTGGCTAAAAGGACTGGCCTCAGAGAGGTCTTCATAATTTCCCTTTTGAATCTGAGATGGACTCCCCAGTCCCCTCTCAAGCCACATCTTTATTTTCCTCTACCACGTGTCGAAAAGTTGAACATCTGTGGCGATGATGTAGTTCTGCTCTCTTCTAGGGTGAAGATTTAGTCTGAGATGAACTGGGAGGTTGCACCCTAACCTGAGCTATTCAGAAAAGTGTCCCCAAATGGAACTCAGATCCCGACTGGGAACGCCCTGCCTGAGCAACTGACCGAGGTGTCTGTCTTGCTTGTGTCAACGGGGTATAGAAGTCAGACCCTAACCAGCTTCCACAAGAAATTTCATCAGCCCTAACATGCCATGATTCTTACAGACTTAACTAAAGTTTCGGGGAGTCACAGAAAGCAGTAGCATCCCATTGTGCCCACATTCTGCCCCTCATTCATCTTCTTTCTTCTGTATAACTTCTTCCTCCCGATTTCTCCCCAGAGACTCACGATTGCCCTTCCTAAAGCAGAGTAACTTCCCTCTGCTGAAGATTTAGCTCTTGTCTTGGATCGGGTTTCCTGGATGGAGACTCTGAGACAGAGAAGTTGTATGCAGGCTTTTTAGCGAGTAGCCTTGGGAGACACAAAAGAGTGAGAAAAGAAGGAGGCAGTGGTCAGGAGGAGATCGAAAGAAAGGAAAGGGGCTAAATTCCTCTCTGACAAGGAGTCAGTAGTAACTGTTGCATTATTCAAGTTTAAACTTCAGGAAATCCAGGTTTTAAGTGATTCTCAAAAGACTTAGAAGTGGCTACCGGTAGAAGGAAATAGACAGTATGGCTTCCACATGAGGTTAAGGACAGCAAATTAAAGACAACACAGATGCTCTCTAAAGATCACCTTGTTCAAACTGCAGCGCGCGTGCACATCACCCGGGATCTTTTTAAATGCAGATTCTGACTCAGTAAGTCTGGGGCCGGGCCTGAGACTCTGCATTTCTAACTAACTTCAGGCGATGCTGCTGACCTGCAGCCACACTTGTGGGAAGACGCTGATGACGACAGTGAGATCACATACCTGCAATCTCTGCAAACCCTGCTCAATGCACTAGACTTCTCTGAGTCCCCAGACGCACTCCGCAGTGTCCTACCTCTACGCCTTGCGTCACACTGGCTCTCCTATTGAGAATGACTTTCTAGGCACTGCCTCCACTGTCAGAATTCTACCAAGTGACACAGGGCAAGGTCTATTCAATTCATACTTGCCCATAAAGCCTCCCTGATCCCCTAAGCTAATTGATCCCTTCTTTCACTAGAACCTTGCCTTAGGGAACTGCCCACATTCTACCACATCTCAAGCTGTCTGTGCACAAACCTGTCCTAGTTTGCTCAGGAATGTAAGGATCTCAAGGTAGGAGTTCTGTAATCTTCAACACTGTTCACTCATAATACCAAATACAGGGCTTCATTAATATGCAATGTTCTACATCGTTAGTTGAATTAAGTTGAGAAAGACTGAAGGCATTGGTGAGAAGTATATGGAAGCAGGAAAAACTTGAAGTGCCTTCTCCAGTGATAACTTTTTTGGCTACTTGATCTATTATTGCCCCTGAGGTCTCTCAGGAGAATTGGCTAGTTAAGGTGGTAAATCTACAGCCAACTGATAAAAGCAGACAGTTTGTCCTGCGTGCCAACCAGTCCCTGAACCCGCCGATATGCAGAATGTCAGGGGGGGTGGGTGGGGGGAGGAGCATTCTGCTGATTGACTGATTTCCCCATCTTGAAACCATTTGTTTGGCTTGATTATATACATACACAATAAATATCCATCCACAAAGCATCAACTTCCTTAAAATGTATGAGTTATTTCTTCTATTCCCTTACTAACACATTTTCATTTTTCTCTGTCCTCAGTTTCTGGGACAAATCTAAGCCTATATTTAAAAAGAGCTGAAAAATGCAAACAAACAGCCCAAGATATGAAAGCCATTCAAATGAATCCAGAGTTTATTTTCATTACATTTAATCAGACTACTTGGGGACGGATGCTATTACATCAACTGATGACAGGGGAGAAGGCTATTCAACCTCTATTTTGTTCTCTTCTCTTCTCCATTAGGGAAATTATCTTCAAATCAGGAAGGCTAGACTAACCATGAGTATGAGATGGCTAAAGTCCCAAATAGGAAGAAAGCCACCTAGAGGACTCATCATCAGACTCAATGAATCCAAGGGACTCACGCCTTAGAAATTGCAGCCTCGAAACCAAAAGCATGTGCAGATGTTACTGAAGAATCAATACTTTCTCTGAACAATTATGATGGATGAGGTAGGTGACAGAACGTCGAGAATGTGTAAACACTGACCTGGTTTTTTTTTGGAAATGGGAGAAACTGAAATCTTTAAAATAGACATCTGCTCCCCAACAAAATCTCATAATGGATAATTTACATGTAATTCATTCCTTACATTACAATTATTTGTGAGCTGCGGTTAAAGAAATTGAAAATAACTGAGAATCAGAATAGGATCCCTTTAGAATTAGGCAAAACAAACCTCCTTTTCCTTTGAGTAGAATCCCTGGTCTGGAAAATCAAGGAACTAAAAGATCAAATACCTGTTATCTCAGGAAAAGATGTAGCATAGATTTCATTATATTTCGGGGGCTGATAAACTCAACCAAACGCACTGCTGGTCAAGGAGCAATGTCAAAAGTCTCTAGGAACATATCACGGGGCTCTGTTTTTTACCCATTTCTGTTGAGCACATACCGAATGGTGAATTTTCGGAGGCATGTTGCAAGGTGGCCTCCCACGGCCCACTCCTGGCCTTTGCTTTTACAACTTCAGGTCATCCATTAGTTCTTGCTTAAATATTAACTCTCTGACTGTGACCCTCCCCGCGATTGCTGAAGCCCCCCCCATTCATACGCTTTCATTGCATTATGCAATGTCTAGAACCTCTGGGTTTTGCAAAACTTTCGCAAGATTCCGTTTCTTTATCAAACACCTTTCATCACTTCTTCAGATTCTCTTTTCTTAGGACCAGTGGGTTTACCAGGATGATAGACTGGCAGTGCTAACACTGAGGAAGTCCTGGGTGAACTGGGGTGAGTTTGTCACTCTAACCTGAGGAATCCTTGCCTCTTCATTTGCTGTTTTAAAAAAACAGTAAAGGGGGCTTCCCTGGTGGCGCAGTGGTTGAGAGTCCGCCTGCCAATGCAGGGGACACGGGTTCGTGCCCCGGTCCGGGAAGATCCCACGTGCTGTGGAGCGGCTGGGCCCGTGAGCCACAACTACTGACAAAAATAAGTTCTCCTTATTTTTTTGATTTGTTTTTCATGGTGCCTGTCTTTGCACAATGAAACCACCTGCACATCTTATATTGAGGAAGCTGCCATAGAGAAGTCTGTCTTCAAAACACACTTTGGTTAGTAGAGTTAAGCAGAGATGCTGCTTGGCCTATGTGACACCCTGGGTTCCCTTCTAATGCCTGATAATCCACATTTTGCATAACTGCCCAAACCATTAAGACCACATCTTTCTTCCTTGGTCTCAGCAACTTTCCAATCGACTGTGGATCAGAAAAGTTTTAAGTGACTTATCAGATTCCTGGTAACAGTGCCTGAGGCAACCCTCAAGGCCACTTAAGATTCGGGTCACCAATGCCAGTGTGTGTGCTGGGAGGCGGGGTTCCTACAACAAGCAGTTCTCCGACACCAGTTGTGTGTTCTGCAATTCAGCCCAGTTCTGACACTGTCTACCTGGAGATGGCGTCAGATCCCACAGCTCAGCCCTACCTGAACCGTAACCTGCCAAGGGCATGAGAGCTGAACCCCGCCTCTCCCACCGCCCCCCTCTTTCGGGAATATTTATTACAGGCCCGTTTCGTGCCCGGAGCTCTGCTGGTTGTAAAGGGTCCTCTGAAGGACACCTGGAGACTTTCAGGTGTAATTCAGGGATTTTGGAGGTCTTTAAAAAAATTTTTTTTCTCTTTGATCTGATACCACTCTCGGTGGATTAATGAGGGATTGTTTGGAGAAGCACCACCACTAATATACTAGTATAGATAGATGATAGGTAGACAGATAGAATATAGAAGATAGATAGCTTTCTCTCTATGTAACTCCATAACTCTCTCTCTGGTCTGTCTCTATAGATATACCCACAACAGAGGCATGGCATGAATCTGGTCAAATACAAGCATGAGCTGGGCCCATGAGGATGAACAGAAACCCACAGCAGTTCTTGCGGCCTCTGAGCTGGGAGGGGTGGGCGTCTGCAGAAGCCGGACCCAGATCAGGGGGCTGAGCACCCACCCTTGGCCCAGGAGCCGGAGACGCTGCCGGAGGGGCCAGGGAGGGAGGAGTAGCTGCGACTGTGGCCTCCCACGGATGAGGCGAGAGGGCAGAGCAGCGACAGCAGGTGGAAGCCTCCACGTGGTTGCCGTTCCTCCTCCGCCCTGTGTGGGCTCTGTGAGCCCATCCTCAGAAACACCCGGGAAGAGGAGTTCTGGGGAATACTGTGCAGCCTCACCAAGCTGCCACGTCCCCGAGCCTCCAGGCTTCGTGAGCTACAGGGACGTATCTATGTGACAGAGAATGGGAAGACCTGATTTTTGCAGGTAGAGGATGTTCTAATCAGATAATTGGCCCTTCCAGCTCTTGTCTTTTTTCAAAAACGAAGGGCTACAGCCTCCAATTAAAATCAGCTAACATTTCGTGAGTGCTTGCTATGTGCCAGGCACTGGTCTGAGCATCTTCTATGTAACAGCCTCCTCGCTGGCCTCCCTGCCTCCACTCTCGGGCCCCTACAACCCATCCTCCACACAGTGGTTTTAAAACATCAATCGGATCATGTAACTCCACTGCTAAAATCCTCCGATGGCCTCCCTTTACGCCTGAAACAAAGTCCAGGCCGTTTCCCCTGGTGCCAGGAGCTCTGGCCCTGTCTCCTTCTGCAACCCCATCTCTTTCCATGGAAACCCCCTCATCCAGCCTCATCGGGTTTTCCCTGTGTCTCAGAACACGAGGCTCACTGCTAATGTTTCGTTTGCTTAGATGGTTCTTCCCTGTTACCTTTCTTTTCATCTTTCAGATCCCTTTAAGAATAGGCTCTTGGGCTTTCCTGGTGGTGCAGTGGTTCAGAGTCCGCCTGCCGATGCAGGGGACATGGGTTCGTGCCCCGGTCCGGGAAGATCCCACATGCTGCGGAGCGGCTAGGCCTGTGAGCCATGGTCGCTGAGCCTGCGCGTCCGGAGCCTGTGCTCCGCAATGGGAGAGGCCACAACAGTGAGAGCCCCGTGTACCGCAAAAAAAAAAAAAAAAAAAAAGGAATAGGCTCTTTTTCAAGAGGAATTCCCTAATCAACATAGAAAGGGCACACATCCTTCTTACTGTAGCCCCATCACATGCTTTCTTTTCCTGAATAGAAGCGTCACTGTCTGAAATGACATCACTCATTTCCTTGTCCTAAGTCTCCAACCCCACTAGAAGGTAAGCTTCAGAAGGACAGAGACTTAATTGCCATTCCTTCTTATGGGACAGGAACACTGCCCACCACCGACTGTGTCTGAATAAATATTTGTTGAATCCGTGATAAGTCTTCACAACAATACTAGAAGATGGCAGTGTTTTGCCCTCAGTTTTACAAAGATATGAGGAATCAGACAGATGAAGTCATTTTCTCAAGATAATCGGCTGTAAAGCTGTGGAGCTGGAGTCTGAACCCCTTCCTGTCTCTTGCCTCTCAGCCACTCTAAGATGAAAAGCTATTCTGAACAACAGCTCAAGTTATTCAACTATTCTAAAGTTACCAATTGTGTAGATATTCCCTAACTTCTTAATGGTTCAAAATAACTATTTCTTCTAAGAGACTTTGTTGGTCTTTTATAACCCCACCCCAACCAATACACACGCTAAACACCATTGCTCAAAGTTAGATGTTCTGGGGATGTTTTGTTGAGAGTTACTTTAGCAAAGGAGGGTGTCTGATTTGTCCTTCCTTAAATATCCTTGATTCAACTCCATCTTTGACTTTGTTTCTCTTTCTTTTTGCATTCTGTTTTGAATGTATTCTATCTTGTATTTCAGGCTACCTTCAATCTTTCTTTATAAGGTGGGCCTACAGAACATAAATAGCTGATTGCGTATTCCTGAGGGATATACTCAAGCTATATTATTCTGGGTAGCACTAACATTCAATGTAAGTAAAATAATGAGATAAAATTTGAGTTTCAGCATTAAGAAGTCAGAGGGTTAGCCATTAAAAGTGATGATCACAAAGACTGTAACACTGCAAAGATGCTGACAGTATGAGGTGAGGAGGAAAGACGGGTGCAAAATTTTACATTCAGTACTGGTCAGAACAATTCTCAAAAGAAGACTGGAAGGAAATTAAAAATGTACTCTATTTTGTACAAATCTGAAGTATGCAGATTTGAAATGGTGTGATATACAAATATAATATCTCACTTTACAAAATCAAACTTCATGATTACTCCATTTTAAACTATTACGGAAAATCTAAAACATACACAACACAAACAGAATAAGGTAACAAACCCCCATTCACCCACCACCCAACTTCAACAACTGTCTTCTGCCAGTCTGTTTCATCCCTGTCTCCACCTGTTCTCCACTCTTCTTGAGCATTTATTCGTTCAATTTACGTATGTTGAAATGCACAATGTATGATTTTGACATCCACGTAAGCCATTCCTATGATTCCAGAAATTTCCCTAGCATCCCCTTCTAGTTAATCTTACCCCAGCAGAGGAAACCACTGTTTTGAAGTTTTCCACAATAAATTTGTTTTAATTATTCTAGAACTTCCTCTAAATAAAATTATAAAAACCACACTTTTTTGTGTCTGACTTCTTTTGCTTCTTTGTTGCCTTCAAAATTAGTTCATCACTCTTTTCTGAAATAGGTTGTGTAAACTTGGTCTTATTTCTTCCTCAAATATTTGATGAAATTCTGTAGTGAAACCACTTGGGACTGAAGTTGTCTCCATGTTGAGGTTTTTCATAACCAGATTAGGTTTTTTTGGTAGATCAGAAGGCTGTTTTGTGTCCATTTTGATAATTTGAGTTTTTTAAGGAACTGGCCATTTCATCTACACTGTCAATTTTGTTGACATAAAGCTATTCACAGCATCCCCTTTTAATCCTTTCGATAATTATACAATCTGTAACAGTAATCCCACTTTCATTTCTGAGACGATCAATTGTGTTCATTCCCTTTCTTCCTTAATCAGTCTTGTTTGGGGCTTAGCAGTTTTGCTAATCTTTTGATCAAAAGAACTAGCTTTTGGCTTTGTTGATTGTTTTCCAATTTCATTGTTTTCTGCTCTTATCTCAATTATTCCTTTCTTTCTACTTATTTTCAGTTTATTTTCCAAGTCTTTATATAATTTCTGAAAGTGGACACTTAGACAACTTATTTTAGACCTTTCTTTGTGTCTAATATAAGCATTTACAGCAATAGATTTCCTTCCAGAAAGGCCTATGGTAAGGGAAAGAGAAAGGAAAGCCAAAGTAGTAAATTCCTTGGGTAAGCAAAAGGGACCGGCACTCAGGACAGCAGTGGAAGGATGCAATTTGGGCTAGTGGTGAAATGCTTTCTTCATTACAAAAGGAGGGGAAAAGGAGAAGGTGGGTAAAAATGAACACTTACAGATTTGCTGATGGGAAGTTGAGAGCATTTCTGCCTGATGACTTACATTTTCTCAGTAAGCATGAGGGGAGATCACCCACCAAGAGTGTGTGGGAGAGGAGAGGGTGGGAAAGGTATGAGCAGAAAGGAAACTATTGAAATAGTCATCTCAGGGTGTGGAGAAGAGAATATAGCAGTGAAGGCATGTATTAGGCAGAATGGAGGGCTGCCATGGGGATAACAGCTGTGATTTTTAAGGCAAAGAAGTTAACCCGGGTCTGTGATTTTCTACACAAAGCTCAGCTGCTCACGTGATGGCATGGAGAAGGCAGGAATGTGGGGTTCCACCATGGCTGGAATTTACCATGTGAGCAGGACAGTGAGATGAGGGGAGAGGTCAAGGGACTGGGAATATTTGCAAAGACGTGATTATTAAACTAATGAACCATGGTTTGGTAGCTGGGTGATTAGAAAGTGAGGATAAGATTTGAAAGTCCCCATGAAATCAAAGGATTGTAGCATTGGGGAAACCAGAGTAAAAGACCCAGAAATGTTGATTATAGGGTTGAACTCAAAGTTCGAGTTTTGAGGGAGATACGGTTATGGGGGGTGAGAAGGATTAGGTGTGACCACAGAAGACAGCAGATGATGTAGAGTTAGAAGATATCTTTGGCGGTGATGAATCAAGGGACTAAGGGGCCAGGGTGCTGTTTGGGTCATTGCCATAGATGTTCTTCTCATCAAGAATGTTGGCAGGAGTAGAGGGGACAGGAAGACTGTAAGACCTGACATCTTCAGTGGGTGATGGGCAGTGACTGGCAGGCTAATAGATGGCAGGAATGAGAAGCGAGAGAGAGTACGAGAGCTGTGTAGCATGAACTTGAAATAAGAAAGAGTTTTTGTAGGAGGGAGAAGAGCCAATGGTCTGGAGGTGGCAATGGCGAATTAGGAAGACACTGAAATTACTTCCTGACCCTGAAGGCCTCAGGCTGTGAAAGAAAACTCAACTCCTGCCAGAGTGGCCTTCAGAGACACCAGGGCTTTCAGAGGGTGTCCAGCACCAGATAAGGAACGTTTCAAGAGAAGACTGAAGTTAGAGGGGAGATAGCTGGTCTTAGAGTGGGTGTTCCAGAGGACACAGCGACAGGATTTAGGCAAAGCACAGGGGGGAAATATCGACCCAGATTGCAAGTGCAAAAAGCTAGGACAAGACTGGGAAAGGAAGAGGTGTGAGAGATGAGTTGAAAAGGGTAGTTAGGACCACAGCTGTCAGATACACCCTAGAATGTCTTTTATGGAGCGTGTATTAGTTTTCCACTGCTGCTATAACAATTTACCACAAACTCAGAGCTTAAATCAACACAATTTATTACCTTATAGTTCTGGAGGTCAGAAGTACAAAATGGGTTTCAATAGACTAAAATCAAGGGGTAAGCAGGACTGAGTTCCTTCTAGAAGCTTTACGAGACAATCCATTTTCATGCCTTTTCCCGCTTCTAGACACGGCTTGCATTCCTTGGCTTGTGTCATTTTCCTCCATCTTCAAAATCAGCCGTCTCTCCTGTTCTGATTCTTCTGCCTCTCTCTTCTCCTTTTAAGGACTCTTATAATTACACTGGACCCACCTTGATGATCCAGGATAATCTCTTTATTTTAAGGTCATCTGATTAGCAATCTTAAGTCCCCCTGGCCTGGAACATAACATATTCAAAGGGCCCCAGGACTAGCAGACGGACAACTTTTTCTTTTTTTTTTAAGATTTCTCTCTTTTAAAAAAATTATTTATTTATTTATTTTTGGCTGCATTGGGTCTTCACTGCTGCACGCGGGCTTTCTCTAGTTGTGGCAAGCGGGGGCTACTCTTCGTTGCAGCGTGTGGGCTTCTCATTGTGGCAGCTTCTCTTGTTGTGGAGCACAGGCTCTAGGTGCACCGGCTTCAGAAGTTGTGGCTCGCGGGCTCTAGAGCGCAAGCTCAGTAGTTGTGGTGCACGGGCTTAGTTGCTCCACAGCATGTGGGATCTTCCCGGACCAGGGCTCGAACCTGCATTGGCAGGTGGATTCTTAACCACTGCGAGGACGTGGACATCTTTGAGGGCCCATGATTCTGCCTACCACAGTATCTTGTCCAGGATGAAAGGATATGTGTAGCCACTTAAAGGAGCCATGTCAAGCAGAAAAAGAAGTGATGGAAATAGGGGAGGTGAGAGGGAGGTGAATCAACTGCTGCTTGGTTTCCAGGGAGAGAATCACAGTGGCCCAGGAACTGTTCCAAGACCTCAGCATCCAAGGATGGAACCATGCTGTAAAGCACTGGTTCTCAAACTTTACGAGCATCCAAATCATCTGCAGGGCGTGTTAAAACACAGAGTGTTTCTCCCTCTCTCCATTTCTGGCTCAGTAGGTCAGAGGTGGAGCCTAAAATCTGCATTTCTAACAAGTTCCTAGGTCATGGTGAGGCTGCTGGTCTGGGAGCTGCACTTTGAGAACCATTACCCTAATGTGCCCTTGCTCAAAAATTCTGCGATTGAAGATAATTTGTGAGTGTGTGTGTGTGTGTGTGTGTGTGTGTGTGTGTTGCATGTTGTGCTTTTAGAGCATGGATTTCAGAACCCATCTTGAACCCCAGCTCCACCACTAATTTACCATAGAACCTGTCTATTCCTTAGTCTCCACATCTGTAAAATGGGGAGAATGACAGTACCCACTTCATGAGGAAAGTTATGAGGATCAAATGAATTAATAACGTAAAGCATGCACTAATGCCATAAAAGTGTTAGCTATTATTTAAGAACTTGATCAGCCAAAAAAGAGGAAGAACTAGAGGTCTTTAAAACAGAAGGACTTGTATTCAGGGAATTGGTTACACAGGGGCTAGAAGAGCTGGGAAGTCAAGATTAGTGACAGTGGAGGTCACCGCTACTGTAGGGGTGGGACCACAGAAGATGTTTCCAGAGCTCAGAAGCTGGGGCCATAGTGGGGGCCGTCCAGTAGAAGCAGAGTAGAGGGAAGGGTGGGAAAAGGTCTGCCAGCAAACTGTCCACTAACTTACTCATAGATCTTAGTTAGGGATAAAAAGAGAAAAAGGAAAACTGTTTCTGCAGAGTCCCCATAATCCCAGTTATCTCATTTGTTTCAGCTCAAGTGTAGTTCAGGCAATCCCCATTCATTTCCCTCTGTTGGAACGAGGAACTCAGCAACAACATTTAGAGCAGACACCAAGAGAACATCTCCTCCCACATACAATTTGCCCTTGTGCTCAGTTCTGCACAGGAGACGTCATGAGACCTTGCACACACACCGGAGTCCTCCTGGGGCTCTGAGAGTGTGTGTTGGGGCTCCCCGGGGAGAAGCCCTCGCCGCACGTGGAGGAGACCAGAAGGTACTTGGTGAGACGCGGCACGTGGAACAAACCCGAGAACATGGAAAGAGACAGTTTCAGGATGTGTCTGAGGCTGGGAGAATTGCAACGTCTGTCTCGTTGGTTTTCTTGAATATGCTTCAGGAAGATCATTTCTCTCCAAAGGGCTCTGCTGTGTTTCACGAGCAAAGTGTCTCCTTGTGTCACTGTGATGAGTCGCCATCGTAGGTTGTGAGGCATCTTTTACAGGGGCCATCATTCCTGATACTAGAGGCTCATGTCGGAAAACAGGGCCACGTGAATGGCACTTGGAGAAATGAAGACATTGGCATTGAGAATGCTGTCCTTCCGGGCAGCTGTCAAATCAATCTGAGTGAGCTGGGCCTGGACCTGGAATCAGGTAGACCTCAAGGTATGATCCAGACCAGACAGGAGCAGGACACCAGAGTTAGGGAAGGAGTGGGGCATGTGGGGATTTGACACATGGGTGGGCGCACACTGGATGCAGCCTGGAAAGACCCTTCCCACACTCAGCCTCCTGTGATATTGTGACTTATAATAAGAAATATATATTTTAGTCTTCACCCAAAGAATTCCTGGCACAGGGCTCCTAATAATACCCTTGGAATTTCCTAAGGGAGAAGAGCCATAAAAGTGTCTTCTGTTATTTATAACAAGCCCCCTTTCAGCCAAACCAGAGTTTATGTTAATGAGGTGACTTTTGGGGAAGCCCCTAGGGATGGGGCTGGTTGCCAGGGGAAACAGCCACGTGATCAGAGGGTTGGAATTTTCAGCCTCCTGTTCCTTCCCCATCTTGACCTCCAGGGACAGAAGAGGGGCTGGAGATTTAGTCCAGTCACCAAATAGCCAGTGATTTAATCAACCATCCCCGTGTAATGAAGCCTCCATTAAAAAATCCAAACTGAGGGGTCTGAAGAGCTTCCAGGCTGATGAGGGCATGGAGATTTGGGGAGGACGGCGAGCCCAGAGAGGGTGTGGAATCTCCACGCCCCTTCCCACACACCTTGCTCTCTGCATCTCTTCCATCTGGCTGTTCCTGACTTATATCCTTTGAAATAAACCAGTAATCTAGTAGGCAAACTGTTCCTGAGATCTGTGAGCCATTCTAGCCAAGGATGGTACTTTAGGAGACGGTTGTGGGAACCTCTGATTTATAGCCAGTTGGTGACAACCTCGACTTGCGAAGGCGTCTGAAGTAAGAGCAGTCTTTTGGGACTGAGCCTGTGAGGTCTGTGCTAACTCCAGATAGACAGCTTCTGAATTGAGTTAAACTGGTGGCAGAGGATTGGAGAACTGCCCAGCGTGGGAAAAACCTACACACCTTTGGTAACCAGAGGTATTGAGAGTCTTCTGCGAGCAGACAGAACACAGAGGAGCTTTCTCTTTACATCTCCCATGGTCAAACAGCGAGGAAGATGTAGTGATCAACCTTTGGCAGGGAGGCCAGGGACAGCGTCTTGAGATTAACAGGCAGACGACAGAAAATTCCGTTTGGCCCGTGTTTTTAGAGATCTCTAAATTTCTAACCAGAATCTCCTCTACCCTGTGATCTGTTGTGAAAGTACTTTCTTCCACTCCATAGATTCTGGAATCAACCTTATCCTTAAAGAGACCAAATAGAGAAATTCCTTTATCAGTATTGCTTTAAATCCCATCCACGTTACATCTGCTTATCCCTCCAGGCCCTGCCTCTCTCCCTGTGATGGAGTCACTGGCTGTTACCCACTTGGAGGGTCTGAGTTTCTTGTAATTGGCCCTAGATGCCCATCATTGGCTTAGATGCCCACCACTGGCTCTTTGCGTCCTGCAACTAGACAACCCCACGGCATCCTGGACCTCCTCTGCCACATGCCCTGTCTCCCTACATGTTATCGATCCTAATTCTGAGGCGGAGCTCAGACTTTTGATGAATGGTACCTGTGGTTTGTCCATATTCCCCACACCTCCCACTTTGAAATTGATCCCCAGGTTGAGACCTACATTTTCTCTCATGTCACTGAAGTTGTATGCCCGGCCTCTGGACTTGCCACCTTCATGTTTTTTAGGAAGATGTAACAGCTATACTAGAGCTGAAGTTTGGGAAATAACAGCTCTCCCGCACTCCCCTCAGGGTACCCAGTGACTGCAGGACCCACAGGCGTGCTTTTGTGTCTGGGTCTCTACCAGCGAAAAGGCGTTGTTTCCCTTCAGTGCAGGGACCCCTTTTGGCTGGAGAATGGCTGGGATGGTCCCAGAAAGAACAGAAGTGGCTCAGCGACCAGGCAGCGGGTGAACCAGGACAGAACCCCGAGTCAGGAGTGGCACACACGCTTTTGGGTGGGTGAGTCCCCTGTGTTAGATTTTATGGGACTTTAAGCGAGGCGGTAAATTGACAAGACGCATGTGGAAACTGGGGAGGAGAGGGGGTCCCTACCAGCTACACAAATAACTCCACAGCCCAAGAACTGGAAAACGTGAAGTTGTCCCTGAATGGTTCTGTCGAAGATGTTGGCTACATCAAGTAACCTCATAGAGCTACGGGTGAGGCAGTAAGTGCCTGGAACAGAGCAAATGCTCCACAAATGGAAGTCATTAATAATGTGATTATTATCATCAGCTCTTAGAGTACTATTCCCTTTCAGAGGATGAATGTGGAAATTGTCATAGTGATTATTATTAAGCATCTCTATAAGAACTTTCTGCTCTCTCTAGGTGACACTAGCTTTTCCCAGGTTTGGGGGTACTGAGCAAAATGTATTAGGTTTCAGATGAACCCCAGGCCCTCCTCTGGGAATACTGCTTAGAGCTATACCTCTTGCATAATTACATTTGTTGAAAAGTCAGAAGCTATGGGGTAGAGGGAAACACCACTGGGTTCAGAGCCTGAAGGTGACTTGCAATATGTAGGGAGTTTGAGGGATTTGGGGCAGATCAAGGGGAGGTGACACACAAGGGGCAGTAACATACAACAAGCTGTACTGGGCAGTTGCAGGAATGGGAAACTTTTCATAGGGAGAGAGCTCAGAGGCTTAGGAGATAGGGGCTGCCATCCAGAAGGGGAGGAGGGCAAGGAACTCCAGGGTAGGGGGCAGTCAAAGAGGGGGCTTGTATCTAAGGGTTGTCACTTAGCAGCAAAGTGGGGAGTCTCTGGGCCAGAGAGCTCTGAAGGGCCAGGGCAGCGTGGGGTCTTCATGGCTGGGGGCTTATCTTGTCAACTGCCGATAGATGTGGGGTAAGGTTTCCTGGAGTATGCAAAGAGGCAAGCTCTAAATGGCTAAAAATTTGCTTGTTTGGGCTATTTTTAAAACAATTGGCTGTGCTGCCTGTAGGGTGCACACGTTGTCAGTGTCTTTAGGTGACGGCATGGCCACCACTGGAGTCTGGTGCCCAGTCAATACTACCACTGGGCTGCCTTGGTTCTTCCCTAACATGCTGGGGCAGAGCGGACTCTGAGCCCGCCCCCTGCTTTCCTATGCAGCTCGCAGTGGGGCAGTTTTCACAGGGATGCTGTCTCCCATCTTGCAGTCTTTCTCTGCTTGGCTCTGGGGTCCTTCTTCTTTGGCCACATTTTTCTCTCCACACACAGAAGCCTTCTTGTACACTGCCCCCAACAGTACATGTAATCGCCTCTCCTGGGACCAACCCCATAATCTCATATCCAATTCACTGTCTGCTTTCTTATTTCTCTGTCGCATTCACTTTACTCTTGCCCAGAGCCCGTCTTCCCCTCTCAACACAGGTCATGTCTCCCAATATGCCAGGTTGGCCGCAATCCCCTTCCCGCCTGTATCATCTGAACCTCTGCTTTCTCTGCCTGTTATTAACTTCTTTATCTGGGAGCACATCTCATTTATTATTAAATTTCATTTACACAGAAAAGAAAAACATTGGATGTGTAAAAATTTGAGTTTGGTGCCAGTGGGCTTTTGAGCAAATGGAACTCAGCCTACGGTGAAGAAATAACCTAGCGACCAATAGACAGAGGTCATCTTGGGCTGATTTATTATCACAGAATGCCAAGACGATCATTTCCTGGCTGTGTCGACTCTGGAAGATTTCCTTAATGTCTTTGAGGCATGGTTTCTTCATCCATTAATGGGTGGCAACTACCTCGAATATTTACTGAAAATTAAAACCAAGGATCCAAGCCCAAGAATTGAAAGCAACTTCATAGCTAGTCATTTTTGTTTGTTGGTTTGTATGTGGCCATTTTCTTTTCACTTGAGCAAGTGAATGTCAGGTCTTCTTTTCTAGAAAGTCTTAAAATGAGAGGAATGGGGCCCTGAAATTGAACCTGTTCCCCCATCTCACCTCTTTAACCCTGACATTGAACACATCATCCTTACCCACCTGCTGCTTAAACTATGGAAAAACAGAGGATAGGGAAAAGTTGTCAAGGAGAGGAAGAGGAATACGAGAGAAAAGGGGTGGACACAAGGAGGGTCCCAAGGGCCCTTGGCACGTAAGCAAAGCCAAAGAAGGAAAATTAGCGAGACTCAAAAGCAAACCCAGGTGTGGCTCTGTCCAGCTCCCCTCCTGCTCCAGCCTCATGGATGATACACCTTTGGACACAGAGTGTCGGTCCTCCTCACCTGTCACTTCCCCACCAACCCTCATCTGTCCTGCAGGGGCAGGACTTAGTGTAGGAATCTGTCCAGTTGGCTCTCTCCTGGTCTGAGGGCATCAGTAGCATGTTAATAGCACTGCATTTCCCCTTATTCCAGGGTTTCCCAACCTCATAGCTCTTGACATTTTGGACCACATAATTCTTTGTTATGGGGGACTATTTTGTGCATTGTCAGATGTTTAGCGGCATCCCTGCCCTCTACCCACTAGGTGCCACTAGCACCTCCCAGAGTGGTGACAACCAAAAATGTCACTAGACATTGTCAAATGACCTCCGGGAGGAGGAGAGGGGGGCAAAAGCATGTCCAGTTGAGAACCACTGCCTTATTACACTCTCATTTCTGTTTTTTGTTTTTTCTGTTTTCTTCTGGGATAGATTAAAATCCAAGAAGATGAAGTCTCCAGCCAGTAAAGCACTTTGCAGGACATCTAACATATAAGCGCCGGCTAAAGGCAACATCTCTGTGATGTTTTCTTGAAGACCCCTATTAGAAGTAAGCACTCTTTCCTGAAAATTTTTAGAGCACTTCGTCCTTTTGTCAAATTACCTTTCATATTGCACTTGTGGGAGTGAAAGCTCTGATAGCATCATCATCAATATCATTAATCTTCAAATCTCTGGAGAACCTAGCATGATGCTTGAAAGGCAGTCACACAGTGGTTTACTGTTTGGCCAGCACGGATTCCATTCCCAGTCCCCATTTTTGTTGGTTTTTGTTGCAAGCGGTGCTCTATCTCATTCCTCTCCGAGTCTCCGGCTCTCTCACAGTCCTGGCCCAGATGCAGTGCTCTGGACCTGGTTCTTGAATCAATGTGTCTCCTTGATGCTCTGACCCACTGATGTCTGGTATCTCCAAACCTTCACAAAGTCTCCATCTGCCAGAGGAAAGCAGCTGTATCTCCCTGGAGCCAGAATCCCACCACTTCTCAAAAGTTGGCTTTGCTTTGTGGGCCAGCCAGCACCAATGTTAAAAAACATTTTTCAGCAAAATCTAGAGCCATGATATTCCCAGCCCACCGGCAGGGTTCCCTCACAACAGAGCCTTCTTCCTATTGGCAGGGGAGAGAAAATGAGAATCATGGAAATTTAATATCTTCACATTATGCAGATTTGATTTAATCAGAGATGAGGGTGAAGTGCAATAAAAACTAAAGTTTCATTAAGTTTATGACTTTCACACTGTTATGTCAATTATTCTGTTTCCATGGCCACCAGCGGTAACAGCCTCAGCACGATTGTTTCCCCACAGAGAAAGGAACAGGAGAAAATGGTAAGAGACCGGACTGAATTTCCCACTGACAACCTTTTCCTGTGTTGGAGGTTTCTGGAAAGGAGTAAATCAAGTTGGGAGAGTCTTGAGGATTCCTTCCCAGAGGAAAGCCAGGCAAAGAACGGCAAGCCAGGAGGGAGGCCATGTCTGTCTTCTGGTTTTCATTTGTTCCAAGAAAACTCTTACAGACTCTCATCTTCCTGGAGCAATTCGACCCGGGAATGTTGCCACGTGTCAAGCGGTCAAGTAGCAAAAGTGAAGGGCAAGAGCTTAGCCCACGGCTTGCCAGCATGATGGGCCATCCCATTCCTTGTGCTCTTCTCAAGGATTACCACATGAAACTAAATTTGTGGAAGAGGGTGGGTAGCATTTATTTAAAGGGCGGATTATATGGCGGCTACCGCTTCCACACGCTGCATGGGGCACGAGGGTACAGGAATCACCAAAGTGAAATGTTGACAAGTTGCTGGTGGGAAGTTAGCTGGTAGATCCCAACGTAACTGCCCCCATGTTGCATGACTCATGGATATTTAGGGGGAACGGGGAGCTCTACATGGGGAAAGAGAAGACAGTGGCTACTTTGGTAGACTTGACACTGGGCAGGCTGTGCTGATTGCCTGCTCGATATCCATTCCCGTCCTACCCTTACTCACTGACCGCTCCACCAAGACTGCTCACCCCTCACGTTCCCTTCCAGCTAGGGGTGGCGATGTGACACATTTCTGGCTGGTGACAATCAAAGGGTACATGGGAAAATGGCTTTTACTTTCCTGATTGTAGCAGACGATTTTTGTGCCTTCCACCACATCTCCTCCACCCACCTCTGATTTCAGCCACAGCTGCGATGGGCAGCTCCAGGCTCGCTGCCATCTCAAGGGCATGCTATGACATTTCTTAATTTTTGTGATTTAGGGATTTCTTTGAAGCCACAGACGTCTACTCAGCTCTCATCCTGGCACAGTCAGGAAGATCAGGGAGCTTAATGCCTCTGGGGTTAACCCGCAAACAATGAGGGATGGCAGCCCATGGATTGATGCCGCAGCCGCCTGTCCTTCAGACAGAAAAGTCTAGGAAGCATTCTGTACGCTTTTCCCACGTCCCCAAGGAGCTGAGCTCCTTAACAGCGGTAGAGCACCCTTTACTGGCTCCTCCTTCCCTGTCTCACTCTTACTATACTCAACCTTACTCTCTTTTTTTTTTTTTTTTTTGCAGTACGCGGGCCTCTCACTGCTGTGGCCTCTCCCGTCGCAGAGCACAGGCTGCGGACACGCAGGCTCAGCGGCCATGGCTCACGGGCCCAGCCGCTCCGCGGCATGTGGGGTCTTCCCGGACCGGGGCACGAACCCGTGTCGCCTGCATCGGCAGGCGGACTCTCAACCACTGCGCCACCAGGGAAGCCCTCAACCTTACCCTTGTTTCATGGCATTACCTGCATGCACCCAAGTCTTTATCTCAGGCTTTGCTTTTGCAGAAACCCAAACAAATACATGGAGATACAACCAAAACCTGACCATCATCAAAGCAGGACTCAAATCTCTCCTCCTCCACCCATTCTTCCCCTACTATCTTTGTCTTCACATCACATCTTTGCCTGCCCTCCCTCTAAGCTTAGTGTCTATGAACAGCAGTTGACCTCTCAGTGTGGAGAAAAAGGAACCCTCTTACACTGTTGGTGGGAATGTAAACTGGTACAGCCACTATGGAGAACAGTATGGACATTCCTTAAAAAACTAAAAATAGAACTACCATGTGATTCAGCAATCCTGCTCCTGGGCATATATCTGAAGAAGACCATAATCTGAAAGCATACATGCAATGTTCATTGCAGCACTATTTACAATAGCTAAGACATGGAAGCAACCTAAATGTCCTTGATAGAGGAATGGATAAAGAAGATGTGGTACATATATACAATGGAATATTACTCAGCCATGAAATAAAACCAAAATAATGCCATTTGCAGCAACACGGATGGACCTAGGGATTATCATACTAAGTGAAGTAAGTCAGAGAAAGACAAATGTCATATGATATCACTCATATGTGGAATCTAATTTTTAAAAAAGATAGAAATGAACTTATTTACAAAAGAAACAGATTTACAGATATCGAAAACAAACTTACGGTTACCAAAGGGGAAATGTGTGGGGGAGGCATAGATCAGGAGCTTGGGATGAACACACACGCTACTATATATAAGACAGATAACCAACAAGGACCTAATCTATAGCACAGGGAACTCTACCCAGTACTCTGTAATGGTCTATATGAGAAAAGAATCTAAAAAAGAACGAATCCATGTGTATGTATAACTGAATCACTCTGCTGTACACGTGAAATTAACACAACATTGTAAATCAACTATACTCCAATAAAATAAAAATAAAATAACTCAAAAAGTTGACCTCTCAGTCACTGTGTAGAGTTGCCCACATAGGTATTTTCTCTCCAAATGAATCTAAGCTTCTCTAGGACATGGATGATCCCTTAATACTTCTAAATATCTCCTACCAGTTAGCACAGTTCTGAGCAAATGCCCACTGACACTCTATGACTAGTTCCTGGATTAGATTTGTAAAGTTGTGCATTAGTTAAACCAATGGATAATAATGGGGAAAAATCTCATTTAAGGTGGGAAATAATTTGGCTTTAAGGAATTTCCTACTTACTCACATGGATATATCTAGTCTAGAAAGATGTTCAGACACCAAGTTTTCTTTATCTCTTGTTGCCCTGTCTTTAAGAACACACAATGATGTCTCTGAGTAAAGTAAGTCCATTCAGCTGAACAGAACTAGATTCTGAGATCAATATAATCTTTGACTAACTGCAGTGTACAATTAGTGCCCTGAGAATTCTTACATTACCTATTTCTTAGGTTTTTTACCCTCCAGTTTAGCTCAGTGGTGTTCCAGTTGAATGATGATATTCTTTTGCCTGCATCCGCCTAATTTTCAACTTCATCTCTGGTTTCTGCTGTCAGTCCTCTCAATCACAGACTCAAGCTACATTGGCTTCTTTCTTCCCCTCACATAAGTGACCCCATTCATACTTGGTCACTGATCTCACACAGGCTTCATGTTCATAAAGACCATTTTTATTTCACCTCTGAGGCTCTGGGCAAATCCTTGAACTCCTATCCTGAGACTCATCCTTAGGTTTGATGAGGAAATGATGCAGATAACTTCGTACAATGCCTGGGACATAGTAAACACTCAATACAGAGTTTTTTAATTTTATCATTGGTTACCCTTTCAAGAATATCCAAATGTCTTGAACACAGCAGGGACAATTTTTTTACGAAGGCAGTATTATAGAGTGGTCAACAGTACAGCTTTGCAGAGAGGAGACCCCAGGCTCCAATCAGAATTCTGCCAGTCTCTGAGATGTCCCCCAGTGATTCTCTCCTCCTTGTAGTCATGCCCTTGTATAGGAGTTCCCTCCACTGAAACACGGCAGGTTTATGTGTCCAACAGAAGATAATAGGAGTGCCAGTGGGTGACTTCTGGGACTAGATTATAAAGACATTGACGTCTCCATCTTGTCTCTCTCTTAGATTATTCACTCTGGAGAAAATCAGCTGCAACGTTGTAAAACATTAAAGTATCCCCTGAAGAAGATCCCATAGTGAAAAACTGAGGCCTCCTTCCAAAAGCCAGCACTAGCCTGCCATCCATGTGACTGCGCCATCTTGGACACAAATCCTCCAGCCTCAGTCAGACCTTCAGATGATGTAGCCCCAACTGACATCCTGACTGTGGCCTCGTAAGAGGTCCTGAGCCAGAAGTACCCATAAGCTACTCGTGAATTCCTGACCTAGGAATTGTGTCAGATGATACATGTTTATTATTATTTTACACCTCTAAGCTTTGGGATAATTTGTTTTGGAATAATAGATAGTTAACAAACTACTTATGTTGGTAGTTTGGGGGTGTTGTTTATAAGCCTTAATTTCCTTATTTGCAAAATAAGAATAATAGTGGCACTTACTCCAATGTGTTAAGGGGATGCCATGAGCTACTACATGCATAACAATTACAAAAGTGTCTTGCACACAGGAGTGCTCAGTAAGCAGTAGTACTATTATTTTTTTATCGTTATTGGAGTATAATTGCTTTATGATGTTGTGTTAGTTTCTGGGAGGCTCAGGAGGGAGGGGATATGGGGATATATGTATATATACAGTAGTACTATTATTGATGATAAATATTTCCTGATCCTACTATGCCTATGGCCCTGGCTCTTGAAGTACATTAAGAAACTGACCTCTTGTTTATAGCAAATTTTGTCTACAACAGAAGGAACATTCATCACAAAAGACCTGCCACTAGCTGATTCAGGAATAATCTGGGCTCCAACGATCCTGGACCAAGGAACTCTGAGAAGATGTAATGTAAGAGGCAAAATGCTCAGTTGTTCTCTGTTCTTTGTCTTGTTAATGTACTTGTATAGTGGGTACTTGTTTAGATAACAGGAGTAGCTGAAGCCCTGTGATGGTAAATTAATCCCCTATGTATTCTACCAGATAAAAGTCTGTGGCAGCCCAGCCAAGGAGTTAAATTTCCTTTAGGGTTAAAGAACTGTAGAGAGCAGAAATACTCCACAAATCTTCACTCACTTTTTAATAAAAAAGATAGTGTTTTGGTTTAATAATGGCCACAGCTAAAATTTTAACTCTAGGCTTCTATACGGAGCAAACCGGAAATCACATTTTTTTTTAAATACTATTTTTTAAAAAATAACTTATTTTTTATTTATTTACTTTTGGTTGCACTGGGTCTTCATTGCTGCGCGCAGGCTTTCTCTAGCTGCGGTGAGCAGGGGCTACTCTTCATTGCGGTGCATGGGCTTCTCACTGCGGCGGCTTCTTTTGTTGTGGAGCACGGGCTCTAGGTGTGGGGGCTTCAGTAGTTGTGCCACGTGGGCGCAGTAGTTGTGGCTCACGGCCTCTAGAGCCCAGGCTCAGTAGTTGTGGCGCACAGGCTTAGTTGCTCCGCGGCATGTGGGATCTTCCCAGACCAGGGCTCGAACCCTTGTTCCTGGCATTGGCAGGCGGGTTCTTAACCACTGTACCACCAGGGAAGTCCCCACAACACTTAACCAGCATTCATTTGGAACTCCACTTTACAGGGTAAGTTGTAATTTAGCTGATTACTAAGAAGTGTTTAAAGAACCCCCTTTGTCAACTTAGCTTGTGCAGATACCCAGCTGGCTTCTAGATGCAGTGTGTCTGTGGCTGCCCTTCAGAAGTGCAGTGCTAATTATTTCATTAGCTCCTACCCTCAGAATTCCTTAAGAATTTAAGAGCTCCTAAGATATGTCTGGCTGCTGAAGCTCCCACCTCACCTGCTCTGTGTGGATTAGTGCTACAACATGGAGAAATGGACTTCTCACCTTCATCTCTATTACAAACCGAGCATCTGAGGACCCCCTCCATATTGCTCAAATGCCCCCATCCCATCCGATTTTAACTCACTAAGATACATACACACTTCGAACACACTTGGTTTTATGCACATGTTCTGATAATACACATTATGCTACACATTCATAAGGAGCTCCTCCAGAAGTGAGATCAGAGGCTTCCGCTCGCCACTGACTAACTCCAGTGATGCTGAGGGGGACAGGAGGTGCGGAAGAGGTAAGTAAAGCCCGAAGGTTCTTGGGTCACAGAGGTGGACAGCTCATTGCAGAGAGGGAGGCTGACCTTCAAGAAGCCTAACACAGCCTGTGCTTTGGGGCTCTGTGAACCACCTACTCTCCGCTCCACCTCTTACTGTCCCGTCACAACACGTGGAAACCTGGAGATAATGAACTGCCTCTGCGCTTGTAGGAGCATCTACCATGTCATCTCCTGGTGTCAGGAGATCTGTGCTCTCGTCTTTCCTCTGTCTCTAACCAGCCAGTCATTTACCTTTGGGTTTTTGTTAGTGTTTTAATGTAGAAAAAAATGGAAACCTCTACCTGGTGCAATTTCTCAGCTTCTAGTCTGAGTCAGAGGAAGGAGAAAATCACTCAGATTTAAATGCCACTACGTGCCGGGCTTTTTAGAGATACAATTTCATTTCATCTAGATGCAAATCTGTGAGATAACTGTTTAGTCACTATTTCATAGATGAGAAAGTGAAGTGCAGAGTCCAGTCACCTGTTTCCCCCTCTCCAGATGGCACACTCACATCCTCTCTGACCACCCGAGACAACAGCTCTTGCCACTCTCCAGGTGCCTATTTGGGGCTTTTCATAGTCTGGTACCTTAGTGCTCCCATAATACCTGTGCTTATTTCTGTCATTACATCACAACATTTTGTAATATTCTGGTTGAATACATGTGTCTCCTACTCCTTCAGGGCAGATGCTCTTAATTACCTTTGCATGACCAGATTTTGTACTGCCAAGCATATAGTAAGTGTTCAGTAAACATTTTAAAGTAACATTTGTTTCACTGCAGCACTATTTACAATAGCCAAGACATGGAAGCAACCTAATTGTTCACTGATAGATGAATGGATAAAAAAGACGTGCTGTATATATATACAATGGAATATTAGCCATAAAAATCAATGAAATAATGCCACTTGCAGCAACATGGATGGACGTAGAGATTACCATACTAAGTGAAATGAACCAGAAAGAGAAAGACAAATACCATATGATATCGCTTATGTATGGAATCTAAAAACAATGATACAAATGAACTTATTTACAAAACAGAAAGAGACTCACAGACATAGAAAACAAACCTAAACAAACCAAAGAGAAAAGAGGGGGAGGGATAAATTAGGAGCTTGAGACTAACATATACACACTACTACATATAAAATATATAACCAAGAAGGACCTACTGTATAGCACAGGGAACCATACTCAGTATCTTGTAATAACCTATAAGGGAAAAGAATTCAAAAAAGAATAGATATATACATATATATGTATAACTGAGTCACTTTGCTGTACACCTGCAACTAACACAACATTGTAAATCAACTCTACTTCAATGAAAAATAAACAAATAAAACTTAAAAATTAAAAAGAGATAAAGTAACATTTGTTAGGTTATGTGTGTATATTTTTAGCTTGGAAAAATAGGAAGAAAATTTAAATGATTCTTAATCTTATCAGTCAGATAACACTAGTAACCTTAAAATAATAATAAAGGTATTACATGTACATTATTTTTAAAAATCCAAATAGTACCCAAAATGGAAAATAAAAGTTTCCCTTCCTCCATAAACCCCAATTGCTTTCCATAAAGGAGTCAGACTAAAAATAAAAGTTCCCTTTCTTGGGTGTCTTTCTAAACAATGTATATACATGCATACACGTATAAACATACATACATACATCTGTATGTATGTGTGAGTGTGTACTGTTAGTATATACGTGGTCTAGAAAAAAGTATATACAGACATGCATTTTTTTTGTTTTTTTTTTGTTTTGTTTTGTTTTTTTTTACAGACATGCATTTAATAGGCTAAATACATTGATCTGTACTTTGCTTTTTCACTTAATAGTATAATTTGGAATTCTCATACCAGGTGATGAGAATTCTCTACATCATGTTTTCAGCCTATGCATACCAAAGTATTTCATGATATGAATATTCCACACTTCATTTAACCAGCCCTCAACTACTGAATGATTAGGTTGTTGGCAGCTCCACCCCAACACCCCAGTGACTTCTACAATAACCACCCTTCTCCAAGCACCTTGATATCCTTTGGTATCCCTAGCCATATCTTGGCATTGACAATGTTGATGACGCTTAAATTATGCCCTACAAAAATATCAACAATCTTTTGTCTAAAAGCTTGTTCTGGAAGCTGAAAAACAACCCAGTGTAGTTAACAGTATTATTATTGTGCAAGTCTTGTTTATTGCAGAGCCAGATAGCAGTCTAGGATTATAATTCCTTCTTTACACACGATGACAGTCTGACGTGTCACCTTGGTTAGGCTACAGCCCGCCCCCCCCAGTTATTCAATCAAACACAAATCTAGGTGTTACTGTGAAGGTATTTTGTAGATGTGATTAAAGTCCATAATCAGTTGACTTTAAGTAGAGGTTGTGTAGATAATCTGGGTGGGTCTGAATCAATCAGTTGAAAGGTTGAGAGCATAACTGAAGCTTCCCTGAAGAAGAAATACCACCTGTGGACAGAAGCTTCAGTTCACAGCCAGGGGGCCCAGCTGCCCTGCCTGATGGCTTGCCCTTTGGATTTTGGACTTGCCTAGCTAGCCACCATATGTGCATATCCCAATCCCTGGCAAAAAATCTCTTAATATATATCTCTTACTGGTTTTGTTTCTCTCGTTGAACCCTGACAGATACACAGGCCCAATGTCCCAAATCTCACAGCACTCAGCATAGGCTTATTTCAAGCACCCAGATCACGTGGATTCTCTTTTCTTACACTTCGTCAATAGCTTAAATCTACGCTTCATTTTCTTTTACTTCCTATCTGGATTATGATTTTTTTAATATGTTTGCTTTTCCTAAAGTCTCTAATTGACTTTCTTTTCTCTTGCTGACAAAAGAAATACATACTTTCTTTACCATGTTGTTATAATCATCCAGCCACTTAATCATTCTATTGCTTGATGCATTTCCATTTTCTTTCATGAAGACATTCTTTTTGGATGTTTTTTGCATATTTCTGCTTGATTTTGGCCTGCTGCACAGCTGTCACACTGGAGTCTCTTTTATTTACATTTATTTACATTTCTCCATTTCTCATCACTTACATCTTCTTTCTTGGCTTCTACTCAAGTTTTTCTGGAGTAAATACTCAGCCTCCTCAGAAAGGGACCATAGGAGGTAAATTTTAAGTTTCAGAACGGTTCAGAAGGCCTTTTCCTCTCCATCTCCATTTGACTGATAGTATAACTGATTCTAGGATTTAGGTTCAAAATAATTTCTCCCAAAACCTCTGCCTTCTAACATTCAGTGTTGCCATTAAGAAGTCTGCTGGCTGGCTAGTTTTGGTCTCTAGCTATGACTTTTTCTTTTTCTTTGAAGTCTTTGAGAATTGTCTCTTTACCTTTGTTTTGTTTTGGTTTTAGTATTTATTTATTTATTTATTTTTATTGGGCTGCATCGGGTCTTAGTTGCGGCATGCAGGATCTAGTTCCCCGACCAGGGATCTAACCTGGGCACCCTGCAACGGGAGCGTGGAGTCTTAACCACTGCACCCACCAGGGAAGTCCCATCTTTACCTTCGTTTTTCTGGAATTTCACATGGGTTGATATGGATCTTTCTGGAAATTAACAAGATGTGTCAGTGTGGTTCTTTCTGGAACTTTACATGATTTGTGACAGCCTAGTCATTTAGGCTAGTCTGCACTAGAAAGTCCCTTAGAATCCCCAAACACATCTCTTTATAGCCTTGGAAATGCTGTTACTTCTATGCATCAATATTATTGTCTTGCCCTCCTTCCTTTTCTCTGTAGGTTCTTTCCGGAGCTCCACTTGGAAGGTGTGTCCCTTGAATCCACTTTATTCTCATGCTCCTTAACCTCTCACTCAGATTTTCCATGTCTTTGATGTTTTGCTCTGTGGTCTGGGAGATATTATTAACAGTTTCTTCCAGCCTTTTATTGGATTTTTAATTTTAGCCACCAGGTGTTTACTTCCCAAGAGCTTTCATATCTTTAAAAATACTATTTTTTATGATACACTTTTGTTGTCTTATGATTACAATATCTTCCCAAAGGGCTATGAGGTTACTAATTGGAGCTTTTTTTTTTTTAAGGTTTTCTTTTTTTTTTAACTTATCTCGTTTTTGACACTGACTGTTCTATTTGTTCGTTTTGGTCTTTCTCTTCAGTGCCGCTGTTTTTATCACGTGTTTAGTAGATGAGGGACAGGGTCAATTTTTCTAAAGAGTTGTCTATTGCTGCTATTTATATCGGACAATTTTCCACTGGGTCTGTTCCATGAGTGGGAAGGCTAACTGCGAGTATGTAATGGGTGAAGCTTGTAAGTGAGCAGGCTGCTATAGGGTGAGCAGGTGAGAAACCATATTTTTCTAGTCCATCCATTTTCTCCATTCTCTTAGATGACTATTTCAAATATTTCCCTCTCTTCTCAAGCCTCTAAGACCTCCTTCCTCATCTTAGTGTTGGCTGGTGATCTTGTTTCCTGTTTCACTGAGAAAAGGGCAGCACTCAATAGAATGTTCATATGCTTCCCCCAACATTACCGCTACCTACCTATGGGTTCCTATGCCCTTGACTCCTTTTCTCCAGTTATTGTGGATGAGCTATCTATTCATCAGCGAAGACCAACTCTTCCACTTGTGAAAATCCTGTTGGTGCTAATGTCACTATATATTTAGAATCTGACTACTTCTCACCACCCCCACTGCTACCATCCCGGTCCAAGCCACCATCATGGTTTATTTCAAGACTCCCCCCTTTCAGTTCATGGTTTCTTCCTTATCACTCAGAGCTTATTCTCAATGCAGCAGACAACACGATGCTGTCAAAATTCAATTATAGCGTGGCATTTCTTCATCAAAAAGCCTCCAGGGGCTTGCCATGTCATCATAAAACCCCGAATCTTTACTATGCATGTATGATGTATGATGATTTAACTCTCCATCACCTCTCTGAGGTCATCCCCCACGATTTTCCCCCTCATTTACTCCAATTCAGCAGCAGTGGCCTCCAGGCTATTTCCGGAACACACCTGGCCGCCTGGTGTCTCAGAGTCTCCACCCCTGCCCTTTGCCCACATGTACAAATGGCTTACACCTTCACTTCTAGATCTTTATTGAAAACTCACATTTTTAAGACGAGTTTCTTACATCACGTTGGGGTTTTGGATCCCCAAAATCTAAATATCTTTTATTTTAATACATAAATTTATACCATTAGCTTTTATTTATATAAAAGATTTATAGGATCTTAATTCTACCTTGTTACTTTTTTTTTTCCTTAAAGTCTTCTCTTTTTTTCGGGACTTCCCTTGGTGGTGCAGTGGTTAAGAATCTGTCTGCCAGTGCAGGGGACACAGGTTCGAGCCCTGGTCCAGGAAGATCCCACAGGCCGCGGAGCAACTAAGCCCATGCGCCACAACTACTGAGCCTGCGCTCTAGAGCCTGTGAGCCACAACTACTGAGCCCATGTGCCACAAAAACTGAAGCCTGTGTGCCTAGAGCTCGTGCTCTGCAACAAGAGAAGCCACCACAATGAGAAGCCCGTGCATCGCAACAAAGAGTAGCCCCCGCTCGCCACAGCTAGAGAAAGCCCGCATGCAGCAACGAACACCCAACGTAACCATAAATAAATAAATTTATTAAAAAAAAAAGTCTACTCTTTTTTCTGTTTTCCTACATAAGCTCTGGTTTCTTTGTTTCGAGGGTGGGTGTCATCCTTCTGGTTTTAGAGGGTTTATAGTTAGTCCTTCTATGGTCCCTGCGTGTACCTTTGTTCCCTTACATCCTCCAGTTTTCTCAGAGGGTCTTGGCATTCTCAGAGGGTACTTTCTCTTATGTATTTGTCTTCTGTTTTTATAAATTCTTGCTCATTCCTGGGGATAATTAGCTCCCAGCGATTAGCATCATTCCACTGTTCTGTCTGTGTTTTCCCAGTCTCTGGTGGGGAGTCTTGTGCCTCCATCCTTACGCACCTACACCCTGGAATGACAGCATAGCTCTCAATCTGCCCCTCCCCACATTGAGGGCAATGAGTCAATTTTGTAGGATTGTTTCATTTGTCCTTTCTTTTGCCCCCTCCCAACCTCAGGTAGTATTTCTGAAAAAAAGGACATGAGTGGAGGGCGTTCCAATCCCGTCATAATGCACCAAGCTACGCAGAATCTTGGGATCTTCCATCTTATTTCTCTGACTGGCACTTTTCAAAGTGCCGGTGGCTTAGAGTTTCCTTATGGCTTAGAGTTTCCTTATGGCTTAGAGTTTCCTTTTATTGCTGATGGGAAAGTTTTTTATTTTAATTTTTTATCTATTGTAGTGTTTGGTGGAGATAGAATTTATAATTTCCCCATAATGTTGCTCTTTTACCCTGGAAGAAAATGAACGTCCTTTGGAAGAAACAGTGGGGTGAAGTTGATGGGTGTGTCCTAGGTCTGTTTGCTGAGTTTGGCGTCAGACCTGTGATGGCGGTAGCTGCCACCAGGCGTTCATGGCGCCATTTAGGTGACTTATCAGTCAGTTGTACTCTCTCTTAGAAGGAAAACTTTTTTCCTATAAAGATAACTCTTCATTATCAATCTGTTGAAACATGAAAATGCTTCCCATTGCTACTTAAAACATGCAGAACTAAGAAAGTTAAGGTGGAGGCTAAATAAATAGAAATGGAACTTGAATTGATTCAAGATAGTAACTGTGTCTTGGCAACTCTCAATATTTGAAAACTACTGCTTGATTGAAACCTGGCTGTCAGGTCCAGGGAGATGATCTCAGTTTTCCTTGAGCTGTCTCCAGGTTTAGGGCCTGGATGGATGCACATGGCACCTGAAGTCAAAGGTCGTCACTGTAGCTTTGTAAGGATAGCTTCCCGCATGAGTTTTCCTGGAGTCTGCTCTAACAGAGGTTTAACGTGGTGCAGCTTCCAGAGTTAAACCATTACTCCTCCATAGACAAATCACTAGTCTGGGATAAAATTTGGAATCTCCTTTAGCATTAACTCTCTAATGCAAAATTTTTCCTCTTCAATAAAAATGATGTGTTTTTTTCCCTAAAACTCATTACATCCCACATAAATTTACTTGGGTAATTAATTGGGGGGGAGGCGGCTTTTCATCACCACAAATATTATTTCAGCAAAGGTTTTGTAAATGAGGGAGCCATTGAGTCCAATCATAACCTGACCCATAAAAGTTGAGGGCTGACCACTTCCTTTTTTTTCTATACCATATTATTTGAATTTAACAAAAGCTTATGTTGGGCCATTTTAAAAACGTTATATGACAATGCCGACTGTATGGAATAAATGTTTGTGTCTCTGCAAAATTCATATGTTAAAGCCCTAACCCCCAATGGGAGGGTATTAGGATGTGCAGCCTTTGGGAGATGATTAGGTTTAGATGAGGTCATGGAGGTAGGGCCCTAATGGTGGGATTAGTGCCCTCATAAGAAGAGAAAGACACCTCTCTCTCTCTCTCTCCCTCTCTCTCTCTCTCTCTCTCTGCACTGATATTTTAAAACTAAAATGTGGAAGATTTATATTTATCTCTTTTTACATTTCTCACTCTTATTTAATCTTTTCATTTACATAAATCTTAAATCTTTTTATTATAACTTTTTCATTGTTCCCAAGGTGAGTCTTGTAAGTTAGAGAGCTGAGGGAGGGGCCTCAGTCTTAGACTGGGCTGGAAAACAAAAATTTGCCTAACAGCCCAAACACCGGGGGATGAAATGCAGATTGGATAAGACAGATCGGATAAACCAGGTTCATTGAGAAACTTCTAAGTTCCTGGTTCTGCATATCTTCACCTACTGATTTGCAGCCTAAAGAGCTGACTTGCCTGTCTGACTATATGTTCTCTGTTGTAGTGAAGGAGAGTATAACGTGTGATCCAGGCTGCATGAAGGGTGTAGAAAAAGGACACACCTAGCCTACTCAGATTTTCATCTCAGCCCTGCTGTGTGACCTTGTGTAACTTATACAATATCTCTGAGCACGGATTATTTTGATCTGTATAACGCAGAACTTTGCTCCAAAGTCCCTTCCAGCCCTTTCTGGTGTATAAATGTAAAGAGAGATGGGATTGGAGATGCCAGCATGTTCCAAAGGGGAGCACGACAAAGGTGTACAGAGGAGCCTGCATGAATAACTAAGAAAGGAGAGAGTGATTTTGCAGCAAACAGCCCCACCTGCTCTCTACCCTGAGCCACCTGAGTCAGTTCCTGCTGCTGCCAACACATCCCTGAGAGTCCCCCGAATTTCTGGGGGATGTAAGGGGCATGCATGCGTTCCAGCCCCTTTCTGCTGACTCTGGGACTGCACAGCAAGCTGCAGCCATTATTATTGCTGATGCCACTTCCTACTGAAACAATTCGGTGCTAATAAGCCCCTATACTAGTAAGCAATGGTTTGGCTGAGTAATTGTCACTAAATACCATTCAAGGCTTTGTTGCTTCTTGGGCATATTGCTAATTATTCCACATCTGAAATAACACCCAGAAGCCCACTGAATGCTAGTAACCAGGGTTTCTTCATGCTCCTGAAGCCTTATGCTGGGTGTGATTAGGAATGTCAAGGCTCTAATCCAGTAAACAATGGCTGCCTCATAGTCTCAACTTCTACAAAATCACAGCCTTCTGCAAGTTGTACCGGAGCTCAGACAAATCAAGGCGTCCGTCTCGTGCCAGAATTGGTGGAGGAGCTGTGGTGTGGGTGAGGGTCTCCTTGGAGCTCCCCAGGAGGGCTTCAGGGGTGAACAGAGAGGCAGTGTTTGTAGGGGGCTGGAGTGACATCACGAGGTCTGGCGGGACCACCTCATAACTGGATCGATGCTGTAGTCCCAGCAAGGAAAAAGCAAGGTTGGTAATACAAGGGGAGTAAATAAATACTGGGGGCAGGGTGGAGGTGGGGAGATTAGAATATCCACATCCAGAGTGGTCTATGCAGACTCTGTTTTCACCTGATCAAGGAAGCAGGTGGTCGTGTCTTCCATCTCCTGACACAGTGCCACCCCCACCCTCAGTTTCCCTGGGGCCCAGGGAGTGTGGTGCTCACTGCTCTTCATCCTCAGGATGCTTCAATGGGCCCAAAGGCCATGCTGGGACTCACAGGGAACTAAGGCAGGATCTACGGAGGAGCGCAGGGTCATGAAACTAATATATGCTCCTACATATGTTGTCTGGACATTTTACTTCTCGATTTACATATTTTTTTCCCGAATGGTCTCAAATACTCCTATTACTTTATTTACCATCTGTATGCTGACAACTTTCAAACCTCTGTCTTTAGCCCAGCTTTCTCTCCTGAACCACAAACTCAAATACCCAAATTTCTACCCTGTGAGCAAAAGTTAAACCCAGTAACGATGATGTCATAGGAATCCTTTTACACAGGGAATGTAAACATGCATAATCTGGGAGGTTAATCTGGCCATGCTACCAAATCTAAAATTAGGCATAATATTTGAACCTAACTTTCCACTTACGGGTATCTATTCTATAAAATATTCCATTTACATGACACAACTAAAGTAATCAAAGTGGGGGCAGGGGAGGGGTAAATTAGGAGTTTGGGATTAGCAGATACAAACTACTGTACATAAAATAGATGAACAACAAGGTCCTACTGTATAGCACAGGGAACTGTATTCAATATCCTGTAATAAACCATAATGGAAAAGAATATGAAAAAGAATATATATAACTGAATCACTATGCTGTACACCAGAAACTAATACAGTATTGTGAGTCAACTATACTTCAATTTAAAAAATTTTAAAATAAACTTATTGAAGCAGAAAATAAAATGGTGGTTTCCAAGGGATTGGGGGAGGGGAGGTGTTGCTCAATGAGCATTGAGTTACTGTTACACAAGAGGAATAAGTTCTAGAGATCTGCTGTACGACACCATGCCTATAGTTACCAATATGGTACCACGCAAGCAAAAATTTCTTAAGAAGTTAGATCTTGCGTTGTGTTCTTACCACACACACAAATAAAAACAAAACAAAGGGACAAGAAAACGTTTGGTGGTGATAGAGATGTTTAGTACCATGGTTCTTGTGATGGTATCATGGGTGTCTGCACATATCCAAATTAACCAGATTGTGTCCATTAAATACATGCAGTTTTTTTGTATATCAATTATACCCTAAGAAAGCTGTTTAAAAAAGAAACTGGAAAAATATGCACAAAAGTGTGCAAAGATGTACGTATAAGATTATTTTTTGCAGGATTTCCTACAAAAGTGCAAAATGGGAAACAGTCTAAGTAACTACCCCAAATGGATAGGAGTCAACAAAAATTTTCCTGTTAAAAGCCAGATAGTAGATGTTTTCGGCTTTGCAGGGCAGTTTTTCTCACAGCTACTCTACTCTGCCCTTGTAGTGTAAAGGTAACCATAGATGAAACGTAAATGAATGGACTTGGCTGTGTTCTAAAAAAAAAAAAAAAAAAAAAAAAGAGGTGGACTGGAGTTTACCTGCAGGCCGCAGTTTGCTGACCCCTGATGTAAGGGTTTTCTTTCAGCCCCCCGCAGGTAGGGCAGGCCAAAGTGTCTGTCGGTTAATGCTACCAGGCACAACCATCATCCAATGATCCAGAGGATTTGGAGGATAAACACTCCAGGTTCCTCGCCCTTTGGAGGGGAAGCAACTTGAGATTCCTGCGGGGATTGAGTCTGAGTTGCCTACAGAAGCAACTCACCCATTAACATAACCTCGATTGGCTTTTCTCCTTTCCCTGCCTCCGTCCTCACTCCCTGAGGGGACTTTCTGAGATCTATCGTCTCCTCAATGAACCACTTGAACTCAAATTTTTGTCTCAGAATTTGTTTCTGGGGGAAACCCAGCCCAAAATGGTGGATAAAAGAAGTGGTCCTAGGAAGTAGACCCTCAGGATGGGTTTCTGAGGTTGGATCCCTCTCCAACCATATGACAACAAGGGCCCTATTTCTACTTCTGATGTTAAGGAGGTATGGTCAAAAGCACCATCACGCAGTAGAATCGCCTTTACTAAGATTCTCAGGTATGCTTTTTTGGGATAGAATGATAGGTGGAAGGGGTGCTTGAAAAATATGGGCACAGTAGTAATGGTAAGGATTATAGAGTTGGGTGGTGTTTACTGCCATAGAAGCTCTATGGGAAGAAAATAACAGAAGCAGGTCAAACAATTATCAACTTAGAGCGTGGGGAGAACGCCAGAAATTATCCACAGCAATATGTAAAGGGACTCTCATCTCCTGCAAGCAGAGGGCAGTCTATGCTAAAAATCATACCCAAGACTTCATTAGAAGAGCGGCAAAATTATAGAGGCTGAATGCACAACCCGGGATGTCTCCTGTGCTGATTATTGAGAACTCTGAACCACTGTAGTCCTCTGAATTCCATAGGTCAACAGAAGTGGCTTTCTCCTCTTGCTAGAGGTGATTGACCTTATTACCTGGAGATCACCAACGGGGACTCATAAGGAACATGCCTTAAAAGAGTAAGCTTGTCCTTCTCAAGATCTGCCTCTGCTTCCTCTCATTGTTTCAAGCCCAATAAGAAGAATCAAGATTCAGCATGACTCAAGCAAGAAAGTGCTATTCCTGCTGCTTGAAGAAAGTGATTGCTTTCCAGAAGAGCTGCAGGGCATGGCTCATGTGTACTGGAATGATCTGACAGAATATAGGTGGGTTCCAGAGGGTGTTGGACCAAAGAAGCTGCCATCTAAAGGTAAGAGTAGAAAGTTTATTGATACAGACATATACTCTCCATTGACTGTAGACTTAACATTCTGGAGATGATACTAGGAACTGAGGAAAAAAATGTTGGAATGCCTCCTTCTTGAAGTTTGGAAACAGTGATGTTTTACGGAAGATGAAGCAGAGATACTGGAATTGCCTTGGCATATTTTTGAGGAAGATATCAATAGGCTTGGAGGCACGCATGCTAGAACGGATTTTTGAGGAAGACCAGACAACTCACCAGCTGACTGTATTCCCTGGGAGGATCCAAGGAAGAGGACTTTCAGTAAAGAAATAAGGAATGTGCTAGCATAAGGGACTCCATCCTTGGTAAGGAGCTCAGTGGTAGCTTCCTCCATAGCCCAGGGTTGATAGTTGGAGATGCTGCAGTAGAACTCGGCTCCTTAGGACCCATGGAAATGACAGGATTCCAGAATAGCAGATGCAAGGTCGTGGCTTGTAACCATCAGAGGCATGGTGGATTTATGATCATAATGGACACTAATGCTGGAATACCAACTAGGAGGCCTCAGACTGCAGGGCTCTGCGGCAGAGAGTAATAGACTGTGGTATTACTAGGGGCAGCTTGCTGGGGGCCCAACAAGGGTATTGCTTGGTGTATAGACCCAAACTAGACCAAGGGCAGATGATCTGAAGGCTGAAGTTGGCTGCCTAGTGAAATATAATAATCCCTCATCCAGTTTCCAGATCTGAGCCAGTTCTCAGATCCAGAATCCTATAATTGAGAGAGATACTAGATTCTCTTGCAGAAAATTCTACAAAGACTCAGAAAGTATATATAGTACTAATTGCCCCAATCCTTCTCCAAAGGGATCTACACTGCAGAAGTGGGAAATACCCATACAGCAAACACTGCACTGTGCACTGCAGGAAGTGAAGTACCCACACATTTCAAGAGCTCTTGGATCCAGGGTTTGAGCTGACACTAATACCAGAGAAACCAAAGTACCATCTTGATGACCTTGTTAAGGGTGGGTGAGTAAAAACTAGGTGATAAATGGAGTCTTGGCCCAGTCCACTCCATAAATGCCCAGCGAGGCTGCCAACCCACACTGTAATAATATTCATGGGTTCTGAGCACTTAATTGTGTTGGATATACTTAGCAGCTGGAAGAACCCTCACATTGGTTCCTGACCTGCAGAGTGAAAGCGATTACAGTAGAAAGGGCCAAGTGGATGCCCTGAAACTGCTCACCATTCCAGCCGAGATGGTAAATTAGAAGCAATAACTCATCCCAGCTGAAATGGCAGAAACTAGGGCTACACTAAGAGACTGAAAGGTTGCAGAGGTGGTTGTCCCCATATCTCCGTTTGATTCTCTGGTATGACTTCTGCAAAAACCAGATGGATCATAAAGGAGGAAGGTAAACCTGTATAAATATAACTCACTAAACAGTAGATCCAGTTATAGCTGCTTTGTATCCATACTGGAACAGACCTACACAAAGGGAGGCTCTTGGTGTGTAGCTATCATATTGTACTGTATCGTATCATATTGTACTGTATCGTATCGTATCGTACTGTATCGTATCGTATCGTATCGTACTGCATTGTATCGTATTGTATTGTATTGTACTGCATTGCATAAAGGGATGTTGGTGTGGACAGAAATTAGAGAGTTGATGCACTAAACCCAACACAGGGGTGGTTCTAAAATACTGGTAGGGGAAAAACCTCCTGGGGGGCACAGCTTAGAGCAGTACCCCAGGCCATCAGAGAGCAGTGGCCTGAGAAAAGGATATATCCAGATTCCTTGGTGGTGGCAAACGTCCAACTGGACATAAAAAGAATTGCTTTATTTATTTTATTTTTGGCTGCATCAGGTCTTAGTTGCGGAATCATTGCAGTGCTCGGGCTTCTGTCTAGTTGAGGCGCGTGGGCTTAGTTGCTCTGTGGCATGTGCGATCTTAGTTCTCCGACCAGGGATCGAACCCACGTCCCCTGTATTGGAAGGCGGACTCTTAACCACTGGACCACCAGGGAAGTCCCAGAAGAACTGCTTTAAAACACTGGTAATAAACATCTAGGAATTAATTTTTCTAAAAAACACCATTCACTATGAGATGCTTTGGAATAAATTTAAGAAGAAAGGCACATAACTTACATCTTAAAATTTACCAAATCTTACTGAAAAACATAAAACAAGATCCAAATATATAGAAATAACCATGATAATAATAATGACAACAACAACAACTAGCACTAATACAACACTTATATGACAAATATTATAGTAAATGCTTTACTTATCGTGGTTTTGGATGGGAATACTTAAATGTCACCCAATGTCCATTTTCTCTAAATTAATGTTTAAATTTACTGTAATCTAATCAGGATCCCCACAAGCATTTTTTAATTGTATAAACAACTTTAAATTTTCATTCGGCAGAATAAATTCCCGAGAACAGACAACAAACATGCAAAAGAAGCCTAGTGAGGAGAGCTGTCTTAACAGTCAATGTAATCAAATCAACATTGGTTTTTACAGAAACATACAAGTAGGTAAGCGAAACAGAATTGAGACTGAATTATATATACGTAATATATATTTACATACATAGTGATGAATGTAGTACTTTAATTTACTGGGGGAAAATCATGGTTTATTTAATTGGTATGCTTCATGAAGTTTGGGCAGAGAAGTAGAATGGGAGATACCTAGACAGGTCTGCCCCATGAAGGCAGATCTTTCAGTGGGTTGTTTATCCATCAGAGGGAGGGAGCAGGGAGAGAATGACCTTGAAGGCATGAAGAATGTTAACACAGTGACCATTCCCACTAATATTTGTGGATCAAAAGGTATCTCCAGGGATTGTTCAACCAGATTAGGGACTTTATCATCTGTGTGCGAGGAAAGGGCTATGGAAGGTAGAGGGGAAAACCACAAAGGCAATTGTCAGAAGGGTAAGTATGAAGTGGGTGCTAAAGTCTTGCTTCCTCCGTGAGAAGAGAAGGAAGGCTTGGCAGAGTGGCAAAACCATCCCCTCAACTTCGACCTGCACTATTTTTCTTCCTTTAACCCAGTGGTTCACACACACACAAACCATTAGAACCAATCAACGAATTCAATAAAGTTGGCAGGATACAAACTCAACATAGAAAAATCAGTTGCATTTCTACACACTAACAATAAATTATCAAAAAAGGAAATTAAGAAAAGAATCTCATTTGCAATAACTTCAAAAGAATAAAAGGCTTAGGGATAAACTTAACCAAGGAGGCAAAAGACATGTACCCTGAAAACTACGTAACACTGATGCAAGAAATTAAAGAAGACACAGACGAATGGAAAGACATCCCGTGTTCTCACAGTGGAAGGCTCACTGTTGTTAAAGCATCTAGCCTGAGCTAATACATCACCTGGGTGGATAATATCGGAGGACAGAGTATGATATTATACCATTTGTGTTAATCAGCTTTCGTTTCACTTCTGGAACAACTCACACTGATTTCCCTGCAGGAATGTCTTTCCCTTTCTCTCTCTCCTCCTTCCTTATTCTCTCTGGTGGCTTTTTGGTTCCCATTTCCCCTCTACCCTGTCCCTGCTTTTGTTTATTTTCCCCTGCTGGCTTATAATCTTTATTTACTTAAGGCATCCATGAGTGACCTTTTATACTTATTCCAGAGAAAGAGGAAGAACGGAGTCAGATGGTATGAGAAGAGCAGAGGTGGGAAGATTCGGAGGGTGAGAGGAAGAAGACATGGGCACCTGTGTGTGGCCCTGTGACAGTCCTAGGCATCACGTGGGCCTCTCATAGCTCCTGAAATGTACACAAGGAATCTCAGTGAGTAGGACAGTTGCTGTTGTGGAAAAGCTGTGAGTAAATTTCCAAGGCTGGCAACGATAGGTCCTCATCTTCTAGAGAGAACATCCCAGTCGGGTAGAAGCTCCCTCAAGAGATTCTCAAGAGCTGGACCTGGCCCATCATCACCCACCAAGAGGCCAGAAGGCATCCAGGGAGGAAGTTGGGGACGAGAATGCTACGACTTTCCTCTCTCCCTGCCATGCTTCACCTCACCCTAAATCAGCAGAGCGACTGCACCAAAGGAACTATTGGCAGAAATTGAGGTGTTCACAGATAGTAAGATTAAGATCTCATTTCAGTTGGATATTCTCTGTTCCTATGAAAAAAAAGGTGTGGGATTGGGGAGGGTGGAGACAATTGGAGCTCAACGGCAGATGGTGGGGTGCAAAGAGCAGTCAGCAGTGGAGCGGTCGACTCACCCATCGACTCACCCATCAGTCGTGGCAGGAAAGTGCTGGTTTCCCAGGGCCTGGGCTTAAGTGGTCTTGTTGTGATAAGGAAGAACAAATCTGCCTGCATCTTAGATCTGTTTCTTTTACTTTAACCTTTGTAACCTATTGCTTTTGCTTCCTGTTAAGAATGTTGCCTATAGCCTGAAATATACAAATCTCAAGGCTCTGACTAAGGGTATCAGGGTTTTCCATTCATACAGAGATAAAAAGTTGCAGAACAGAGAATAACATTTGTCTTGCTGGAGGTTTACAGCAAGAACAAAGGATTTCTACACCATGAAGTCCGCCACAAACAACCACACCCCTCCCCTCCCCTTGCTTTTAAAAACGCTTTGCTGAAACCCTTCCAGGAATTCAGGGTCTGGGGGGCATGAACCACCTGTCTCCTTGCATGGCCCTGCCGTAAACCTTTCTCTGCTCCAAATTCTGGCATTTCAGTATTGTTGACACGGGGCACATGAACTTGCATTCGGTAACATTGTTACTCTGCCCCAGACGGCTACTTGACCTAAACAAAAACTTTTAGATGTCCCCAAAGGAGCAGAAGCTCAGGGAGCCCAAAATGGTCAGCCAGAGCAAATCCCCGCCTCATGGCTTCTCAAAGAACTCTCTCCCCAGCCCCCATCTCTCCCAGACCCAGAAGAGAGCCACTAGGAGCCACCGAGACAGCTGAGATACAGCTACGCGGCAGCAACCACCTTAAAAATTGTGTTTCCTCCTCTTCTCACCCTGCATGCAAATCTCAACACACCAGGGGAGGAAGAAGAGAAAAGTCTACTGACTCTGCCCACATTGAGGCCCCGGCTGAAGCCTGACCAGCTCCAGAGGAGACAGGAGGTGAGCACAGTCTGGGATAAGATTGAAGTCCAGGTGCTTCTTTACTATCAGACAGTGACCAGAGACTAAGGGATCTGACAGAGACGCTCGTAAGGGACACAAAGGGGATATTTGGCACAGTTTTTTGAAGGAAGTGATTGGACAGAAAAACAAATTTGTGTTGATCCCACTCCCAGCTCAAACTTGGCTCAAATTAGAGTACTAATAGAGATAATGATCATTTATATTTACAGAGTGCTATGTGCCTGGGGCTGTGCCAAGCACAGAGATTGTCACCTAGCTTTGATGTGGACCCTGCCTTGAGATCACTGCAGGGACCCGCTGAGACTCAAGATTCGGAAGCAGGCAGTCCTGCCTCGAAGACCACGCTCTTCCCCAAAAGAGCCACCCCTGAGCAGGTGCGTTGTGGCTTCAGGTGGTGGCAGGTATATGGGGAAGCTGAAGTCTGGGGCCATTGGCAACTCTGGCTTGAACAGCCTCACCTCTTCATCCCAGGTGCTATAATAGAGTTATTTCTCTGGGATCCATGTGTGGAAAAAGTAGGGCAAGCATTGCTCCAGAGGAAAGGCAGGGACTGAACTCGCAATTATTAAGCATCTTTTTCACGTGCCGGGCACAGTGTTGGGAAGATCCTGTGTGTCATCCCTTTTGATCTTCCTAATAACGCTGGAAAAGACGAGACTGGGGCAGTAAGAATGCAGGTTCAGAGAGGTTAAGTAACTTGACCACAAGCACTGTGTTTTGTGTCCCCGGGTCTTAATTTCTAAAGGTGACTGGGTGATGAAACAGAGTGGTCAATGTCATTGAAAGAAAAATTTAATGTGAACAGGATTTTAAATTGATGACTGAACTTTTTTTTTAAATCATAAAAGCATTACACACACACACACACACACACACACACACACACACACACGTTTTCTTCATCACCAAACATAGGCATTCTGCCAGACACTGATGGGGACGGCCCTCCTCCTTTGAAATTAATTAAAAACACTTATAATAAACTTTATTTGTAGCAATGCTTTTTCTAATGCCAGGATTAACTTTCATGGTTTGGCTTTTTTCCCTTTCCTTTTATTTCAGCATCGTATTATGCTTTGAAGTCCTGAAGTGACAGAAAAGCCAGAATATCGATGGCCAATATTTAAGAAGCACTTCATTTTCTGCCAGGCACTGCTCTAAACACTTTTCATGTATTGCTTCATCTAGTCCTTACTGCTGTATAGTATAAACCTAGCGCTATACACTGTATTACCTCTGTTTAATGGATGAGGAAACTGAGGCACAGAGGGGTTAACTTGCTCGAGGCCATACAACTAGTAATTGGGCGGAGCTGAGATTCAAGTGCACACTGCCTGGCCCCAAGAGCCCACTTCTTGGTTACAATGCTACACTGCATCACAAAGCAAAAGTCAACGCTTTTGGAAATGGAAAAAGACTGAAGTTTAGTAAAGTAGCCCCCAGACAGGCAGAATTGAAAAGATTTCTGCCTAATGTGAGCAGAAAACTGGAATTATACTAATTAGACAGACAGGGCTGAAGCTTAGTGAGAAGTTACTTTTGCCCGTCAAAAGAAAATACCTCCCTCTGGCCCTGCGTACGCTTACTGCAATTAAACAGAGTACACAAACGTACGTATAAAGTTTCCAGGTTTATAAGCCTTTTACAATGATAAAAGTTAGAAATCAAATAAGAACAAAATAAAGAATTAATCTCAAATTACTTACGTAAATGTCATGGGCTAGGTGATGCCTTGCTGAAACTAAATTACCATATCCAGTGTGACACTGGTCCCAAGTGCCACAGGAAGGGCCCTCTGAACACACACACCTAGGCTACCTTGTGCTATGTGACTGCTCAGTCCTCCTACCCACCTTCTGCCCTAGGGCTCTGGCAAAACCTTTGTTCACACAGAGAGCCAGGGCACCACATGGCCTCACTTGCTGGGAGTGCCTCCATTTTTATGGAAGTAAACTCTTGTTCTTTATTTAGTAACTTACACAACGAAAGAAACACTACTTATGGGGACACTGAAATTGCATTTTTCCTAAGAAAGGGAAAACTAATGCAACAAAATGAGTTTTTCTTGGGTTCTCATCAGGGTTCATTTTATTGTGTTTGGCACTCAGTTTTAACAAACTTAGTTGGCTTCTCAGCCTATAGCAGAATGGAAGCAGCAAATTAAAAGAAGGGAGAAATACCGCCATAGGCAAGAAGAGTGAAAACAGTAAGAAATGCCTGCTGAAGGCAAGAAAGAACAATATCAATCATGGGGCCATTTAGCGTCAGCCCAAAATGCCCCACATACAACCGGTCCCATTATAAAACAACAGAATAACTGACACTCCCAGTGATGACTCTGAGTCATAAAGGAAAGCTTAAATGGTTCCCTTCACTCTACATAAGATGTCAGAAAATGTAAAATGCATTTGTAGAAGATGTTCAATGGAAACGACTGAAGTAAGAAAGGGTTTCGACATGAAGGGCAAGCTCTCTAAAACTGGCCCATTCAGAACAGACCAGCTCCCGAGACATCATAATTGTGGAGGACTGTTAAAATTATAATGTCTCACCTGCACGTGCTCTCTCGTGTTAGAACGTAAGGAACTTGAGAACAGGGACTGGGGATATATTTCTGGCTTCTTTGATACCTAAAATAGCCTGTCATTCATAGCGGGAACCACATGTCATCATCATAATCACACTGTACTGTCCCAGGTGCCACACTTGTGAGTCCTTGGAACAAACCTGCAGAGTGGTCCCGTGTTTAGCCCCACCGTGTGGTTCTGTGAGCGCCCACCTGGCCAGGCTGGACTACATTTCCCAGAGTCCCCTCACAGAGTGTTTCCGGGTGGGATGGGCCATGGGATTTGAGGGCAGAAGTGAAGCGGGTGGGGGGTGGGGGGGGTGCGAGTGGGGCTGCCATTTTGCTTTTACTCTTTCACATGGCACGTTGGCGGGGGGTGGGGGGGCAGCTGTGGGTCTTGCAGCTGCTCCACCTTCCCCTGGACCCTCCTTCGGCTCTGCATTTCCTGGTGTCAGGTGTGTGTTTAGCTGTGTGATGAAGGGGGACAGCTTCTCTTGCAGGACACCCGCTTCACTGAAGTTGGAGGCAGCGCGAACACAGGTTCAGGTTGGTTTTAGCGGGTTCCTCTTCATGTCCATGGCTTCCAACTCGACCCTGTTCTTCTCTGCTTACATCTGTCTGCCTGCTCTGCAGATCTCAAGTACCAGCATTGGAAGAAAAGGCAAGGACTTTGCAGAAACTGTTTAGCCAGATCCCACGATGGAAAACACCAAATCCTGGATAGATAGGTAGGTATGTATGTAGATAAATAGATAGATAGATGATAGATAGAGTGGTTCTGCTTCTCTGAGTCCTAACTAACTGATAGACCCCATTTTACAGACGAGGAAAGTCAGGCTCAGGGAGCATAAGTAACTTGTGTGGGACCACAAAGCAAGTGACAGGGGGAGCCAGGGTTAGAATTCAGTCTGACTCCAGCACTTCTGTTCTCACTCATTAGGCTACAGGGCCTTTCTAATAAAAATTCACTAAGTGAATGAATTCAAATAAATAAAGCATCTGAAATGGTAGGAGCTTCAAAGTCAAGAAGTCATTTCCTTTCTCGAGTACCTACTTGGTGCCCAGAGAACCTGGTCCTGGCAGTGGGCAAACCAGCGGCTCTAGAATCTAGTTTATGAACTATCACCATGGGTCCTTTCAATCCCATCTATGATTAAACAATTACCAGTCAGATCTAGCCAGAGCCGTAAGCATGGCTTTCTCCTCTTTGAAAACACTTTTAGAAGCATCCCCACAGACACAGCTGTCTAGTAGAATGTGGAGGCAAAGATAAACATGCATACATTAGTGTCAGAAAGGTCTCTGGGGCAGTGATTTTATTTTCCATTCAGTGTGCTTCAGTTAGTGAAATACATGACTAGTCATTTCTACTTAAAGTAACAATAGAGAAGATTAATCCAGACATGCTGTATCTTTTGAATAGAGGCATGCAATTTGCATATACCAATGTTGCTAAACTCTAAAAACCAACTTGACATTTACTTTTATTTAGGATTTTTCAATGGAGATGTACCTCACTTATCCTACTATGGGAATTTCTAATGTCAGGGTAAATGCTCTGACCAGGACTCAGAAGATCTCAGGTCTAATCCTGGATGTACCACTAATAGCTGTGCAACCCTGGGCAAAGCACTCCCCTTCTCTGGGCTTCGGGTGGTACATCTATGAAAAGAAGGTCTCTAAATTACATCCAGGGTCCTTTCTGACTCTTTGTAACATCTTCCAACTTGGCTGATCATTGCATTTGCCATCCAGGTACAGGACAATCAAATGAGAACTTAAAGTTTTATAACATATGTTCCTTCCAGGAAGTATGTGAAAATCAAATAAACACAAATTGGTCATATGTAAATCTAATCCTAAAGTGATAAGAGTACTAACTCTTCACATGGACCTGATCTTCTAAGGACTGCCCCCCCACTAGGAGATCTTGCAAGATCTTTTGGATGGACAACTGAGTAAAATCCTATCTGATTAATTCTTGAACCTCAAGGAAGGCCCAGGAAGGGCAAGATATAAAAGAGATGTCTGTCTCTGTAATTTGAAGATGGGATTTCAAGTCTTTTGAGATGGTCCAACATCTGGAATTACATCAACATCTGGTTTCTTCTTGTTCATCTAATATGTGCTAGAACTGTAGGTCTTTGTAAGTAACCAAGAAAAATATGAGGCATAGTTTCTATCTGCAAGGAGCTTATGATCATGGAATTTGTATTGATGAAACAGGCTCTTAGAGTTAGAAGGGGAATTAGAGAAATGGTCTAATCAGTGGTTCTCAAACTTTAGACTGCATCAGAATCACCTGGACATCCTGCTAAAACACAGATTTCTGGGCCCTACCCTTGAGTTATTGACGAAGTAGATCTGCAGTAGCGCAAGAATTTTCATTCTAACAAATTCCCACATGATTGCCGATACTGCTGGTTCAGGGGTCATACTTTAAGAACCACCAGGCTCGCAGGCTCCACACCTGTACCCAGGTGCCTCAAATGGAGATTATGAACATTCCAGCTGCTACTCTAGCTTTTACAGTCTGGCCTTAAACCCTTGGAAGGTTTATAAGGAACCACCCATTGGAATATGAATAATAAAGAGTAATTTTTATTAGCACATTTCCTACAAAGGTTTATTTTCCATGATTTGGTTCCTAAAATTTCCTATTGAATTGACAAGGTTTCTAGATTGCTTTAAACATTGACTTGTTCATTTTAAGGGTCAACTTCAGTTAGGACTGAACCACTGTCTTTTCTCCCTTTGAATATTTTGAATCTGACTCAGACCATGCTTAAACACTGAGGGAGAGTTCACAGTCCAGTCTATGGCTGAATAGCTTTTCCCAAAGTGAACCCCAAATCCACCCCCCCATTGGTCCTGGTTCTCCCCTTTGCAACATCACGGATCAAGTCTTTACCCTCTGCTGCTTAGAAGTTGTTTCAATAACCGACAGCAGCTGTCATGTCCTCCCATAGATATGTCAGTCTCTTTTCTAGGTTTATCACCTCTGGTTATGTCTTCATCTCAACTGGGACTATAGGACTTCACCTCAGCTGTTCCTGAGCTCATAGGGCTTTGGGGATAAACTTAAAACTAAAGCTAAGTTCTTCATCAATCCAACAATATTTACTGAGTGCTCCTACATGCCAAGCACTACGGAAGGTTTAGCTAGAGATGAGAAAAACAGTCTCTGCCTCAATCTTCATGGGGTTCACATTCTCATGGGAAAAAATGAATATGTTGTACACTGTCCTTCTTGACCTTTTATTTCTCTCTTGCAGAATGTGTTGAATTTTTCTATAACTTTACCACCTTGACATTCAGTTTCTCCCAACACTTTAGCATTATTTTACCTGGAAGTTGCAAGCTACGTAACATGAACTCCCTCATTTATTTATTCAGTACTTACCTAGTGAGATATATTGAGATTCACTCAGGAGTGTAGTGAAATGCAAGATTGCTGGAGGAATCCTTCAGGCCACCATCACCCGGATACCAAAACCACACAAAGATGTCACACAAAAAAGAAAACTACAGGCCAGTATCACTGATGAACATAGATTCAAAAATCCTCAACACAATACTAGGAAACAGAATCCAACAGCACATTAAAAGGATCATACAACATGATCAAGTGGGGTTTATCCCAGGAATACAAGGATTCTGCAATATACACAAGTCAATCAATGTGATACACCATATTAACAAACTGAAGGATAAAAACCATATGATAATCTCAACAGATGCAGAAAAAGCTTTCAACAGAATTCAACACCCATTTATGACAAAAACTCTCCAGAAAGTGGGCATAGAGGGAACCTACCTCAACATAATAAAGGCCATATATGACAGACCCACAGCCAACATCGTTCTCAATGGTGAAAAACTGAAACCATTTCCTCTAAGATCAGGAAGAAGACAAGGTTGCCCACTCTCACCACTATTATTCAACATAGCTTTGGAAGTTTTAGCCACAGCAGTCAGAGAAGAAAAAGAAATAAAATGAATTCAAATCAGAAAAGAAGAAGTAAAACTGTCACTGTTTTCAGGTGACATGATACTATACATAGAGAATCCTAAAGATGCCAACAGAAAACTACTAGAGCTAATCAATGAATTTGGTAAAGTAGCAGGATACAAAATTAATGCACAGAAATCTCTTGCATTCCTATACACTAATGATGAAAAATCTGAAAGAGAATTTAAGGAAACACTCCCATTAACCACTGCAACAAAAATAAGATACCTAGGAATAAACCTTCCTGTATGCAGAAAACTATAAGATACTGATGAAAGAAATTATAGATGATACAAACAGATGGAGAGACATACGATGTTCTTGGATTGGAAGAATCAACATTGCGAAAATGACTATACTACCCAAAGCAATCTACAGATTCAATGCAATCCCTATCAAGCTACCAATGGCATTTTCCACAGAACTGGAACAAAAAATTTTACTATTTGTATGGAGACACAAACAACCCCGAATAGCCAAAGCGATCTTGAGAAAGTAAAACGAAGCTGGAGGAATCAGGTTCTCTGACTTCAGACTATACTACAAAGCTACAGTAATCAAGACAGTGTGGTACTGGCACAAAAACAGAAATATAGATCAATGAAACAGGATAGAAAGCCCAGAGATAAACCCACGCACATATGGTCACCTTATCTTTGACAAAGGAGGCAAGAACATACAATGGAGAAAAGAATGAAAATGAAAACTGGACAGCTGCATGTAAAAGAATGAAATTAGAATACTCCCTAACACCATACACAAAAATAAACTAAAAATGTATTAAAGACCTAAATGTAAGGCAAGACACTATAAAACTCTTAGAGGAAAACCTAGGCAGAACACTCCATGACATAAATCACATCCAGATCTTTTTTGACCCACCTCCTAGAGTAATGGAAATAAAAACAAAATAAACAAATGGGACCTAATGAAACTTAAAAGCCTTTGCACAGCAAAGGAAACCATAAACAAGACGGAAAGACAACCCTCAGAATGGGAGAAAATATTTGCAAACAAAGCAACTGACAAAGGATTAATCTCCAAAATCTACAAGCAGCTCATGCAGCTCAATACCAAAAACAAACAAACAACCCAATCCAAAAATGGGCAGAAGACCTAAATAGACATTTCTCCAAAGAAGATATATAGATTGCCAACAAACAAGTGAAAGAATGCTCAACATCATTAATCGTTAGAGAAATGCAAATCAAAAGTACAATGAGGTGTCACCTCACACCAGTCAGAATGGCCATCATCAAAAATCTACAAACAATAAATGCTGGAGAGGGTGTGGAGAAAAGGGAACCCTCTTGCACTGTTGGTGGGAATGTAAATTGATACAGCCAGTGTGGAGAACAGTATGGAGGTTCCTTAAAAAACTAAAAATAGAACTACCATATGACCCAGCAATCCCACTCCTGGGCATATATCCTGAGAAAACCATAATTCAAAAAGGGATATGTACCACAACATTCATTACAACACTATTTACAATAGCCAGGACATGGAAGCAACCTAAGTGTCCATCGACAGATGAATGGATAAAGAAGATGTGGCACATATATACAATGGAATATTACTCAGCCATAAAAGGAAACGAAATTGAGTTATTTGTAGTGAGGTGGATGGACCTAGAGTTGGTCATACAGAGTGAAGTAAGTCAGAAAAAGAAAAACAAATACCATATGCTAACACATATATGAGGAATCTAAAAAAAAAAAAAAAAAAGGTTCTGAAGAACCTAGGGGCAGGACAGGCATAGAGACGCAAAGGTAGAGAATGGAATTGAGGACACAAGGAGGGGGAAGGGTAAGCTGGGACAAAGTGAAAGGGTAGCATTGACATATATACACTACCAAATGTAAAATAGATAATTAGTGGGAAGCAGCTGCATAGCACAGGGAGATCAGCTTGGTGCTCTGTGACCACCTAGAGAGGTGGGATAGGGAGGGTGGGAGGGAGGCGCAAGAGGGAGGGGATATGGGGGTATATGTATATGTATAGCTCATTCACTTTGTTATACAGCAGAAACTAGCACACCATTGTAAAGCAATTATACTCCAATAAAGATGTAAAAAAAAAAAAAGATATATTCCCAGCATAGGAAAGAGCATTGGGTTAACATATGGAGGCTTATGTGTGAGGTATGTGTTATGTGTGGGTTAACACAAAACAAATGAAAATGTGATGAACCCTAGGGAGTTCTGTTTGTCGAATATAACACAAGTGGTCACAGTGTTGCTGAGCGAGAAGTTTCTTCTTGATGTGGAGGGTAGCAGTACCTGAAAGAACAACGGAGGATTTCAAGGGCAGCCACATGGATAGTCCAAGGTGTGGGCAGTTACACCAAACAATGGGCTGGAGACTGCAACAAACACCCCGTTACCCCACAGAACAATACAGCTCATCCAGACGTGATGGACCAGGAATGGGATCATTTGACAACTAAATACCCAGCTCGGTGGCTCTATCCAGAAAAGACACTGCCTATTCATGAAATTGCCCTTCTGGTACTGTCCATAGCTGCAGGTGTCAAGCCCTCAGGCTACCCTCAAGCTTAAGACATTGAGATGAGATGATTTCAGTACTCATGTAGTTTGGTAAAAAAGTTCTAGACACAGATAGAAGCTTTGTTGTTCAAAGATGAAAAAATAGAAACAAAATAATATGGGACCTATGAAAAGATCCTAAACACAGATGGATAGTATAATACTTACAAAGCAATAGAAGAACAGTTTTTAAAAAGATTTACTGCAGGAAACAGACATAAATTTTAAACATTTATCTTGTATTATCAACAATGTTAAAACAAAAGACAACACAGTGAGATCAAAAGGCAGCTGCTAAGAGGGAGTTATAAAAAGGGAACTCGATGAGATAAGGACTTTTAGACATGTGAAAATAGATATTTTTAATTGCATAAAAAATTTAAAAAAGACTCAGTGCAAAAAAAATCACATTAGCAATGTGGAGGACAATTCTGAGGAACTCAGAATCAAAAGGAAAAGGAAAAAATAAAAATTATAAAAGGGTTGATGCTACAAATAGATAAAAGAGAGATCCTAAATACATTTAATCGTGTATTCAGTGGAAGAAATAAGACAAATAGAGCAGAAGCAAATACCAATGATTAAATAAAAGAAAAATCTCCTTAAACTGAAGACCTGAGCTGTAGAGCAAAAGGCTTCAATGGATATTAGTGTTCCCACCAGATACAGATGCATCGTGAACTTAAGGGTGAAAAAAGATAGATCACAGGTGATCTACCTTCCTATTTTCTAAAATCACACTAACTTCAAAATTATGCATTGAAACATTAATGCCAACAGTAATGGCAAAGTTATGGTGGAGAAGGGGCAAGACCAAAATATTCTCTATGCACCAGTTTTAGTTAAGATGCTTTTTATTACAAGAGACAGAAGCCCTGGGACTTCCCTGGTGGTCCAGTGGTTGAGACTTCGCCTTCCAATGCAGAGAGTGTGGGTTCAATCCCTGGTCGGGGAGCTAAGATCCCACATGCCCCATGGCCAAAAAGCCAAAACGTAAAAAACAGAAGCAATATTGTAGTAAATTCAATAAAGAATTTTTTTAAAAAAGGTCCACATCAAAAAGAAAAAAAGACAGAAGCCCTGAGGAGAAGAAATTGTGTTTGCTGTGCTCCCTAATGTTTCCCAGGACTCCCTTCAACTTGGTGATGCAGATGAGAAGATTTGTGGTGTCATGAGGTGCAAAATAGTTGGCCCTACTAATCATGTCCTCCTTCTTGAAATATTTTTCTCACTTGGCTTCTGGGAGCCGTCACTCTGCTGATTTTCCTCCCACATCACTGGCTACTTTTAAATCCTCTCTGCTGGTTCCCATTTTTCTTCTTAACCTTTACAATTTGAAGTTCCCTAAGGCTAAGTCCTTGGACCGCCCTTCTCCTCCCTCCTCACTTATCCCACTCCCTGGTGATCCCGTCTGTTCCTATGGCTTTAAACTTTATTTATAACCTGATGATCCCCTGGTCCATATTCCTGGCCTCAATATCTCCCTTAGTTATCCAGTTGCTTTCTTCCCACATCTCCATTTTTGTACGAAGCCTAATAGGTTTAAACGTGAATTTTTGATTTCCTGTCGTCCCCCATGCATTTTTCCTCCACAGATCTCCTCACCTCAGTTCACGGTAACGCCATTCATCCAGTTTTACTGACACCAAGAACATCCTCATCATCTAAGTGTGGCCCGTGAGCAATTACCATCAGCTCTACCTTCAAGGTTCAGCTTGAATCCAATCACTTCTCTAGAGACCTCTACCAGTACCATCCTGTCCAGTGTACCATTATCTTTCTTGGACCTCTGCCATGGCCTCCTGCCTGAACTCTCTGTTTCCAATTCTGCATGTTCTCAATTCTTCACCCAGGAGTCAGAGTGATCCACGTAGAACATGAACCAGACTATGTCACTCCTTGCTTTTCACCGTCCAGTGAGTCTCGACCTACTTAGATCAACTCCAGAGTCTGACTGTGACCTAAAAGTCCCTCAGCCCACCTGTCCAGTCTTACCTCCTCCCCCTTCCCCATCACTCACGGGGCTCCTCTGTGTTCCTTGCCATACTGGCCTCCTCTGTGTTCCTTGCGCCCTCTCACCTTCAGGCTTTCACATATGGTGCTTCTTCCACCTGCAGGGAGGGCCTTCCACTGCTTCCTTCAGGTCTCTGCTTCAACCTCACTGCCTCAAAGCAGCCTCCTTAACCATTAAAAAAAAAAAAATACCCAGCCCCCATTACTCTTTATAACCTTACTCTGCTTTATTTTTCTTCAGAGCATATATCACTATCTGACATAATGATTTTCAGTTATTTAAATCTTTTTTAGTCTCTCCTATAAAAATAAGACATCATGAGGGCAGCGACTATGCCTGCCTCACTCGCTGCTGTATCCCCAGTGCCTGGCACCATGTCTAGCACAAAGAAGATGCTCAATAAACATTGGTTGAATAGTTGACTGACTGACTGAATGAATGCCTAGTTCTATTTTAAGAGGGTTGAGGAAAGAAAAACCCATGGGACCCAAAGAGAGTACACAGGAAAACACTGGCCATCTGAAAATGTTACATGAGTTTTGGAACAAGTTGAGAAATATTGGGGGGAGGGCAGGCTGGGGAGAATAAAAGCAAGCTGCAATTTTTTTAAAAAAGGGTTTACAGTGCCCTGTTGAAAGGAAAGAGGGTAAAACAAGAACAAAGAATAAGGATATTGGGCTAAAATACTTCTTGAGACAACAGGAACCCAGAAGTGGGAATGGATATAATATAATCAGGAGGACATTTTAAAAGGGTAAAACACATCATGGAAAAGCAGGGGAAGAAAGAGGAGATGGAAAAGAATAAAACTATCACTCTATTGTGTTTACAAAGAGCCGTGACATCTGTAACTGGATGCTTGTGTAAATGGTTTTGGTTTTCCTGGTGGTGGAAAAGGAACTGCAAATACTGTATGTATGTACACTATGGAAATTCATCTTGCAATTTTTGAAAAGCCTGTGAGAAGTGAATGCAATAACAGATGTGAAAGTATAAAGCGTTCTGCAAATGAAAGGTATTGTCATGAAAAGAATAAAAAGCGACACTGCTAGGATGTGAGAGTTAACTTGGGAGAGCCTGCTTCGAATTCCAAGTAGCCCAGGATCCAGGGCCACGAGCAAACCCCGAACTCCTGTTGCTGGATAAGTGAGGTAGCCAGTGATGACTTTCCGATGTAGTTGCTGCTAGTGGGAGGTGGGCAAGGAAGAGAGAGAGACGCCCCCTGGAGAACGCTTGGCCCTTCAGAATGCTCACAGCTAATCTAGCTTAAAATATCAATACATCTTCTGTGCCATCTCACCTGTGCAGAGGCACCCCTTTGGCGGTACTGGTTGTGAACCACACAGGTAAACAGATGCAGACAGGTGCACTCAGGGATGTGACTCAGGCAGTGTCTAACAGGCAGACAGTGTTCCTGAGCGACCAGCAGGTGACAGTGACAGCTCCTGCCAGAAGGACGGCTTCCATCCTTCATCTGAACGCCCTCCTCCTAGGTACTAGGAGAGAGCTGTCCTTCCTGCCTTCTGCCTCAAGTTTTGGCACTGAACACTGAAAGGCACAGGCTGCAGCCCTGCTGGAAATGTCGCTGAGGGCTTTACAGCAGCAGCGAAGGCACTTCACAGAAGGGCTCTTGGAGGCCAGCTCTGAAATCCTGCAATGCCAGCATCCACCGTCCATCCCTTGTCCATCCTGAGCATCTTTACAGTGATCTGGAGGCAGAGCTGAGCTAGAAGTACCAGTCTTGGTGCCCTCCATGCTGGAGGGAAGGGACCACCCTTTACCCAACAGAGGACACTCCCTGCCTAGGAGCAGGGCTGGGACAGCCAGAGGAGGCCCAGCCTCTGCCCTTAGTCGGCATTTTCCTTCCCCTTGCATCTTGGAAACAGCGCCCCGGGCAGCCTCTCTGGCTGGACACGGGGTGATGCCTGCCTCCTCAGCGTCCCCTCCCACATCCTGATGCACACGCCTACATCCCCCCGCAGCTCTGGCAGGCCCAGCCTCCCAGCTGCCAGCGGAGGCTGGGACCTGGAGACCGAAGCTGCCTTCTGGAGGAACGCTGGGTGACCTCGTGTCCTCATTCAAACTCTCTGGGCCAACGTTACAGGCACAACCCTACCATATGTCACTTTCCCAAGCCCGACACGTTTTCTGGACACGTTTCCAGGAACAGCAAATGAAAGAGCAGTCATACCTCCACTCGGGTCCTGAGACAACACTGACAGCTTCCTCAATCCAACTTTCCAGCCCAAGAAAAGAAGCTTCCCCCAGCTCTGCTTGGGAATGAAAACTGATGGAGCCAGGAAGGTGCTTTCTTTCCCCGTGTGCTAGGACTCTCCTGGAGACATGCCAGAAATCTCTCCAGTGCTGCAAAAACAGCCATTTTTAGACTAAAAGGGCAGATTTCATTCCTGCTGCAAAGTTTATATAGTTCTTTTAGATGCCTGGGGCAGTCAAGAGGAAGGATTAGGTTGGCAGCTGCTCCTTTCTCTCAAATATCTCAGGAATTTGGAGCCTGTATCAGTCGGAATAGGTTAGGTTATGCTGCAGTAATAAAAACACCTCAAATTTCATTAGGTTCAAACAATAACATATATTGCTTGTTCACGCTGTGTGTCCACTGAAGAGGGCTCAGCTCACTGGAGTCACTTAGGAACCAGGCTAATGAGGAGCCAGTATATTAAGCATCCTGCTTTATCATGTCAGAAGGAAAAGAGATCTGGAGAGGGTCTTGTGTCAGCAGTTAAATGCTCTGGTCTAAAAGTGACACATGTCACTTCTGTTCACACTGCATTGGTCAGAATTATTTACTTAGATGCATCCAATCACAGGGGGTCAGGAGATACAGTCCTACCCAGCTCTGGAAGTAGAGAACCAGAAATGGCAAACAGCACTAATGGTGTCCACAAAGTACACAGCATTAGGAAGCCAGCTCCTGGGTGCTGGCGCTCCAGGAAAAAGACCCCGCTTGGTTCCAAGCCCAGAAGCAGGCCCTCATCTTTTGCTATTAAATTTGAAGCCAGGAGAGGCCCCGTTATGATCCTACTGGGACGGTCAAGAGGGGAAGTGGTGGCCAGAGGGCCTTCTGCAGGAAAGATTTTGTTACCCTCTGGTGACATTTACTGAACAACACTTACTATGACGGATCGCTCCTGGAAGCATGACATTTAAATTTTTATCGATCCCACAGCACACTGGACAGTACCCAGGAGATGCTCAGAACCGAGCACACAGCCAGGATGGCCAGCTGCACCGTATCACATGGGGTGGACAGATGCCCCAGAATCCAGCCCGCTAAGGGCACAACATCTTCCTCACCCCTGTGGACTCACGTGAAGACTTAAAGTTCAGTTCTCCCCACATAAAGGCCAGGCTGCATCGGCCCGGAAGGACGAGTCCTGTGACGAGCTTTTCTCTTGTCTTGCTTCAAATACACACCAAGCGTTTCTTTTCTTGCTCACTTTTCAATTGTGCAATAATGTCAGTGGTAACAGGGGCAATGCCTTCTATCCAGCTCCTCCCCGGCCCCTTTCCCAAGGCTGGGAGCACATGCCGACCCCAGTCTCCCTCCATGCTCCTCCTGACCTCCGGAAACCAGGATCTCACTTCCAGCAAATTCTCTCTTCTTTCTAAGTGGCACCAAGGACCGAAGGAAGCCCAAACCTTAACGTAACAGTTAAATAGGTACAGTGGGGCTTCCCTGGTGGCGCAGTGGTTGAGAGTCCACCTGCCGATGCAGGGGACACGGGTTCGTGCCCCGGTCCGGGAAGATCCCACATGCCGCGGAGCGGCTGGGCCCGTGAGCCATGGCCGCTGAGCCTGCGCGTCTGGAGCCTGTGCTCCGCAACGGGAGAGGCCACAGCAGTGAGAGGCCCGCGTACGGCAAAAAAAAAAAAAAAAAAAAAAAAAAATAGGTGCAGTGGAGTGTGGGATCCTGAAGCCAGGCTGGTTTGGGGAGGGAAGCACCAGGAGCTCTGCAGAATCAAAGCTGAGAGGGAAGGGGCAATTGAGATCTCTTGGGAGTCGGCGTGAGGCCCCTGGGCAAAGAGGCTGGAACCGGGCAAGAGCAACACAAGGACCCTAAGGGGTCACACACAGATAAGCTGGCATCACAGGTCAGACCCCGGGAACCATGCCAAAGCCAGCCTTGCACCTCGCAGTGGGGAAGCGCAGATAGAGGGTAGCAGTGTGCCTTTCCCAAGTTCACACAGCCAGCCGGTTATGGGCAGAATAGCACCCTTTGCACTGCTGCCAAGTGGGAGCGGGATGCTGTGGACCCCAGGCAGCCAAGATGCAGCCACGTCATCTCTGGGCTCAGGGAAGTGCCTGAGAGGCTAGCAGCTCCGAGGTCACTGCTCAAATTCTTTTTATTTTATTTATTTACTGAATTTTTGCATTTTATTTTATTTTTATACAGCAGGTTCTTATTAGTTCTCTATTTTATACACATTAGTGTATATATGTCCCTGCTCAAATTCTAGAGGATGCTGAAGAAAAAGGTTACAGGTGCCCCAGGGCAGGGGAGGAACAAAGGTAACATGCAGCTGCTCCCTCCATAAGATTAGTCCTACTTTGATTTCTCATTCAGGCTCTCAAGGGAGCTTCCATTGAAATGGGGTTTGACTGCTCACATATGGTTGACAATAAACAGTTAAGTCCCAAGTTTTGACCTTGAAAACCTTTACCTGTAATACTATATTTATACAGTATTATATTACAGAACTCTTTGAGTTGTGATACACATAAGTTGAATAGGATCAGGGAGGGAAAAAGTGAATTACTGGCCAAATAACTGAAAAGTCAATGACATAGCTTGATGAAGGTATCAACTCAATTAGGACTATTTCTCTCCCCTTCTCTGTCTCTCTCAACCTCTCCCTCTCTCTCCTCTGCTTTCCTTTGTTTTTCCTTCATTCTCTTGAAGAAACAACAGAGCTGCTGACAGCACAGGATACTCATGCTTAGAACCTAACACCGCCGCAGAGACAGAGCTGCCCTTAGCCTAAGGTTCCAGAAAACATCGCATGGTTGCCTCTCCTTGGCCCGGCCTTGGACCTTTGTCCATCCCAAGCCAACAACTGTAGTCAGACAATGCAGGACAGTTGATCAGCCACCTGAATCTGGAGCTGGGTGTTGAGGGCTCAGCCTCCCTGGATGGCAGAGGACTGATTCCTGAAAAAAATAAGGCTGCCCATTCCCAGAGGGAAAACAGACGGGGAGGCAGGCAGAAACACCAGCCGTTCACTCCCAACACCTGCTAACCATCCGTAGAACTAGATTGTGAAACTCTGTGCTGCATCTTGCTCCCTCCCTAAGCAGCCCCGAGTTACTATTAAACGGCTGTTTAGTTCAGTGAGTTTATTGTTGGGTCTGGAGAGGTTGAACCCAAACAAAACACCGACTGTCCCCTCCCCAGCTCCTCTTTTGTGCTCCATGGTGGTCAAAACAAGCGAAAAAGTGAGCTTCCCTCTCTGGTGATCCACGTGCCTGCTCCCTGGGAGTGATTCTAGTCATTTTAGAAGGAGATGCAGGACCTTTACAAACTACTAACTATGGGACTCAGCTGAGGTTTTTAAAACCTTTGAGTTGTTTGTAAAATACAGTTGCTTTGTCCAAATCTGCTACATTCAAATTAAAATCTCTGCTTACCTACTTGTTTATAGAAACCCTCGAAAATGAGATTAACATTTAAAAAAGAAAGAAAAGGCAAGATGATTAAGCCTGATTGCTCCAGAGCAGGTGGGCGACAGCCCTGGAATCGTGCCGGCACCAGCTGGCGGGAGGTATTTCCCATACAGTTAATTGCAAATGGTCATTGAAAGCCCTTGAAATTCTCTCAGGTCCCCTCAGCTGAAGTGTGGAGAAGGGATTTAGAAGTGTGAAGGAGACCGGGGTTTGGAAAGGGGACCCACCAGGGACATCTGGTCCTTCCTGTCCTCAAGTGCTGTCCACGTCAGTGTTGTCGAATCTCGTCACTTCTCTGGACTGTGGTCCTCTGGCCGTGGGTGCTGAGGATGCAGAGGTCATGCCAGAGACAGAGGGACGATCAGACCTTCTCTGACCTCCCCCAACTCTGGTTAAACCTTGACCATGTGCAAGTCCTGAGCTGGAAACGGCAAGGACACAAGTCTTCAAGTCGCTTGAGCAGACCTGCAGTGGGTAACTTTAAAAATGGCAGAACGAAATGCAGAGGGCTGCTGGTAACAGGATGCTGGCTCTGGGGGAAAGAAGGATTAACCAGGCAGGGAGGAAGTGCAAGAGGATCAAGGAGCACTTAGTTGGGAAGATTCCCTTTAAGGGAGGTCTTGAAGAATAAGATTCAGGTGCACAGAGGAGGGGAAGGGAGGGGCGATCAGCCTGAACAGAGAAACAGCAGGGTGTTAAGGGAAGACTCAACACGTGAGTGAGGCTGGAATGTTCTGTCCATTGAGGGTGTGCTCTATTCTTTTGGTGCCAAGGAATGGACGCCCCATCTTGCTTATTGGCAGGACTCACATGGGACCGGGAATCTTGCAGGGACCTGGGACTCCCCAGGCTCAGGAGGCAGACGTGTTTCAGGGCACAAAGCAGCTTAGTGACCCAGTTTCCTTGCAGCTCCTTCGGGGGGGGGGATGTTTTCTGATCTCCACCCTAGTGCTTGGCTGTGAATTGACTCAGCTCTCCTCTGCCTCTGGATCCTTCCCTGGGACACCGAGCTTCAGCTGACTCCCCGTCACCCTCACGATTTCAGCGTACGCATGGCTTCTGCGTCCTCACATCTTCTGCCTCATGAAAGCTGTGTATTGTCCTCTCTCTCTGCATTTTTTTTCCCTCACTTTGGCTCCCCGCAGCAATGAATGACTTCCTACCTACGCGTCCAGCTGAAATCCTCACAAAGGTGAACCTCATTAGCCTTGATGACAGATACCGGTTGCCAACCAGATTTTGACCATGTTTCCAGTACTGGTCAAATTGAACACGTGTGGTAGAGAACGTGGACACCTGCCAGTAACTTGCTGGAGCCATTGCCTCGACAAGCAGCTATGGGAAAGGACTTCTCAGAAGGGGTTTAGGGTGGCAGGTTAATCTTGTCTGATGCAAGAAGATATAGAGAGACAAAAACAAACTTATGGTTACCAAAGGGGAAGGGGGCAGGGATAAATTAGGAGCATGGGATTAGCAGATACACACTAGTATATATAAAATAGATAACCAACAAGGTCCTACTGTATAGCACAGGGAACTACATTCAGCATCTTGTAATAAACTATCATGGAAAAGAATCTGAAAAAATATATATATATACACAAAAATGGTATTGTGGGATTGGGGTCTGCTGTATTAACAGTTATTTACTTTAAAATCCACTTATCTATCAGCATTAGATTCATTAAATCAATAAATAAATACCGACTGACTATTACAGGTACTTTCATTTGTATCTACACACATTAAATATAACAGACTTTCTGGTATGTTAGCATTGCTTTAATAATTACTTTTTCAAATACTAGGGGTAATCATGCTTATTACTCATCATTTACATTTATCAACATGTCTATACTTCAGTCTAAAAATAGCAGTTGCTTTACAGAGAAATTGTTAACACTGAGAACTGTAGCTTGTCATTTATCCATTACATATTTTTTAAAAACCTCACAATATTCTGACATATGAGTCTATTTCAGACATACAAAATAGAACTCATCCTAGAAGCCACTTAATAAAATCCTTAGGGCAAATGAGTATATTTGAAGACCTGGTTACATCAGAAAATCATCAGTCTCTGAATATGTTCTTTTGGCAATTGAGATCATCTCCTGTTACTGATTCTCAGTTTTATGCTTCAGGGAATTTATGATCGGCTGTTTTTTGTTCAGGGCCCCCTATAATACTCTACCTGCCCTGGACTAAGGGAAGTGCCCGTTAGCGGACTACAAGGCCCGAGGACAAAAATCCCTTTTTCCAGTGGCATACTATTGCTATTTTTATGAATCCATCATTTTCATAGTTTTAAAAAATGTAATCTGAAGGTGTAACCTCAGGCTTTAAAGTAATGAAGATAGTAAATGAATAAATAAAATATTCTCAATACCCATCTTTGATACGTCTTCAAAAGGAAGAAATGGAACTTCAGACAGAAGAATCCAAACTTCAATAATATAAAAAAAATCACTGACCAACCTAAAATAAATATTTATGGGTATCTAAATTGAATGAATCAAAGGGCAAAATCTGGGCCATCTCTATTCTATGAAAATGGTTCCGAATTTCATAAATGAAGAAGTTAGCGATAAAAAGAAAATGCAAAGCGATATCAGACAAAAGCTAGTTCTACAGGAAGGACTTTCAGGCATTTCCCTCTTCTAAGCATTCATTAATAATTTTTACTACTCATTATTAACAATCATTATCCATGTTGAATATTCAAAAAAAAGAATATATATATATGTACACATATATATATATAGAGATACACACACACACACACACACACACACACACACACACACACACACACATATATAACTGAATCACTTTGCTGAACACCTGAAAGTAACACAACATGGTAAATCTATACTTCAATTAAAGAAAAAAGATATAGAGAGACAAAAGGCAGGAAAATTGGCTTAAAGTAAGTTCATGGAAGAACTTGAATTCTAGACCAATGATCCTCAAAGTTGACCGTGTATCAGAATCACCTGGAGGGCTACCCCCAGTTTCTGATGCAGTAGGTCTGGGTTGAGCCTGAGAAATCTCATTTCCAACAGCTTCCCAGGTTGTGCTGATGCCACTTGTCTAGGGACCATGCTTTGAAAACCGCTGACCTACACTGATTTAGACTCCTTCCCCTGGACCAATCTGGCCTGCTGCCTGTGTGTGTATGGCCCCTGAATGAAGAATGGTTTTCACATTTTTAAATGGTTGGAGAAAAATTTAAAAAAAAATTGTGACATGAATATTATATGAAATTCAATTTTCAGTTTCCATAAATAAAGTTATATTGGAACACAGCCATGCTCATTGGCTTATGTATTGTCTACGGCTGCTTTCAGGATATAGCGGCAGAATGGAGAAGTAGCAACAGAGACCATAGGACCCACAAAATATTTGCTATCTGGATTTTTATAGATGAAGTTTGCCGACCCCTGCTCTGGACTACGGGGTATGATATTCTAAATGTACTGGCAATCTTTCTGCAGAAAAGATATACATAATTCTAGAAATTCTCTTGAGGAATTCTTTGACTCACTAAATGATCTGGTCCTCAAGTTTCTGCTTCCTGGGCTCAGGGTGGAGTGCCCGCTCCCCGACAGGACCATCTGTGGACAAACCATCTTAGCCCCCGACGAGAATCTACCTCTTGGAATCTGGGTCCCAGGAGCTGAGTTTCTGGATGGTCAGCAGAGCTGGTTCCTCCCCAAAGCACAGCTGCTCTTTAGAGTCACCGGTTAAATAGATCATCATCTATTTCCTGCTTAAAATCATTACTGGGATTGTGGCCTGCTCCCTGGGCCAGTCCCAGGGGAGGGGATAACTGTGAGCAGGGTGCTTCCTGGCCATCTGGGCGTTGTTACCCTGCATTCCCAGAGCGAACTTCTTGGAACCTTTCGGCTTATACACTGACAGTCTCTGATCTGTGAGCTAACTTCAGAGATGCATAGGAGTGCCTGGCTTTCTATTCCTTCCCCTCCACCCTCTTCAACATTTGCAACACTGATTCCCCCTCCCCCCCATCCTCTTCATTCTCCCAGCCCCAACCCTTAGCTTATTAAATTAAGTCCAACAATAATAATAACGATCCCTAAGTGAGTGCTCATTTTGCCGTCAGGTACTGTCCTCAGCCTTGAGTGTAGGTTATCGTAATTAATCGTCACAAGAAAACCATGAGCAAGACAGGATTATCACCCCTAAAAAAAAATGAGGCACAGAAAGGTTTAGCAACTGCTTCAAGTCAAACAGCTGGTAAGTGGAAGACTCTGGCAGTCTGATTTCAGATCCCTGCTCCTACCATTATGGGGCACTGTCCCTCAGCCCCGCTATAGTTTCACTGGTCCTGAGAAAAAGTATCTTTAGGAGATAAAAAGAAGCTTACATCAGTCTCTACTTGAAATGTGAAAGGTAAAAATTAATAAAGCTTTTCAAGGAAAACATCTTTGTGACCTTGAGTAGACAGAGATTTTTTAAACAGGACATGAAAGAGCTAACCATAAAGAAAAAAAAAAGATAAATTGGTGAATGTTAAAGTTAACAACTTCTATTTAGCAAAAGACACCATTAGGAGAGTGAAAAGATAACCTTTTCTATGGGCAAAATATTTGAATAGACTCTTCATAGAAAAGGATATTCCAATGGCCATTAAATATACAAAAAAGTGCTTGACTTTAATATTAGTCATCGGGAAAATGCAAATTAAAACAGTGATGTGATACACTACACCTCCACCAGATGAAAAACAAAACTAAGTTTTTGTCTTTCAACATCTAAGTGTTGGCAAGGACGTGGACCAGCCAGAACACTCATTCGCTGCTGGTGGGAATATAAATGCGTGCATTCACTTTGGCTAGCTGACAGCAGCTACCAGAGCTTAACTGAGGCAGAGCCTATGACCCCTCCATTCTGTTCCCAAAGAAATGTGTGCATACGTTCATCCAAAGAAATCAACCAAAAATCTCACAGCAGCACCACTTGTAATAACCCCCAAATGGAAAAATACCCAAAGCGTCGACAGTAGAATGGATAAATAGGGTTATATACACACAATGGAATACTACATAGCAATGATACAGTAGCGTAACTACTCACAGTATGGATTAATTCATCTTACCAACAGTGTTGAGCAAAGGAAGACAGACACAATTCGTATACAAAGGAAGATAATCTACGCTGTTGGGAGTCAGGACAGTGTTCACCCTGGGGGGGTTGGGGTGGGGGAGGTGTCAGTAACCAGAAAAGGGGGCTTAAGGGGCTCCTGGTCATGTTCTTTCTTGCTTTGGGGGCTGATTTTACAGCTATGTTCAGTTTGTGAAAATCATTGTCTGCTATTCTTATGTGCACATTTCCCATATGTATGTTGATAAAACATTTATAAAATATCTCTATTGGACATACAGGTAAACTACAGTTTGTACCTGGTCCAACTGTCCTATGGTCATGACATGCTTGGATTTCCTAATGCCATGTGTATATAGACATGAGAACACATTTATGGATTTCTCATTAAGTGAGAAGTTAAGCTCAGACAAACTCCCAGTCATCTGACTTGGAGTAACAAAGATACCTATCCTGAAGGCAGTTTCCAAGCACATTCCAACCTGAGTCAAATCTCTCAAACATCTTATTCTGGTTACAGGGAGAGAGACTTCTGTAGTCTGATCCATCGCCCACGTCCTGACGGTCAGCAGGCTTCCCTTCTTTATTCAGGGAAGAAACTCTCTTTCTGACTAAGCTAACAGGGAGAGTATTTCCTGAGCCTTGGCTCTGCATGAACTTTTCTGCCAAACAGACAGGAACTAGCATTACTTTTCACTCCCTAACGCTCATGAAGATTAGCGCCTGGAAACGAGCAAGTGTATCTGCCCTAGCAACTTGTCTTGTTGGGCTCCACAGTACTCTATGTTAAATGTGAATTGGTTGCCGATACTTAAAAATCAGATTTCACCTAAAACTCTAGGGTTTGGGCTTTTCTGGAAAAAATCAAGTGCCAACCAATCTCCCTGCGGCCCGTAACCAGCCCTCTCCCCGTGGCCACCTTAGGTCCTGGGCCCTGCAGACATGAGGCTGCAACTCCCAGTGTAGAAAGTTGGAAAACTGCAACAGAAGGCTCCTGTTCTGATGGACTTTAAGATATGACGTTGGACATTGCATCAATTGGGTCAACCATTATTGATGGGTCAGGCCCTGTGTCAGGGGCAAAACCAGCTGTTTAAGCACTTTGGCCTTAAGTTTCACCATCTTTAAAATAGGAGATTGAGCAAGAGGTTTTGTACAGTCCCCTCCAGCTTTAAATTTCTACTCATCTGTGACTTCAGTTAACTCTGGAGAAGCGTGATGTAACTATGTCTCACGGGGAGGCCAGTCATTCCAAAACAGCATGCGTGAGTCTGTGCAGGTGTAACCACCTCCATCATGGTCACTGGGGACCAGCATGGCCCTTCTCCTGGAGTACTTGAGTCTAGGAGTCTAGGAAAAGAGACCTAGTAAAAGTCTCTTAGTAGGCCTGGGAAAAGAGACCATGTAAGAAAACATCCATCCTCCAGACTTCTACCTAAAGATGGCATTGCGTAGTTTTATTCTAGAAGCCTCACTGAATTTCCCCATCTTTCACACCAGTAACTGGATATTGCCAACTGCCTCCACTCCAGACCTACTGAATCAAAGTCTGCATTTTAACAAGATCCTTGGGTGACTGACATGCATTCATGTTCCAAACAGGCTGTTTCAGAGGATCTCTTTGGTTCTAACTCTGGGTTCCTTACAAATCCATCGTTGTCCCAGCCAACAGTCAGGAGGAAAGACAGTCAGCAGTCCTGGTCTCAATCTTCCTCCACTGGCCACAGACATCACGGATGACATTCACACTCATGTCCCTGGGGTGGGTTAGCCCAGCTCCCAGTGGCCCTACCCCTTCCTCTCCTACTCAAGAAAGCATCTTGGGCTCCTAGTGAGAGGAAATGACTGCTTCAATTTATTACACATTTTCAAAAGCAAACCATGCACATGCTTTCCTCCTGTCGCCACTACCAAACGACAAACGACCGTGACCCTCTTCACAACTGTTCACGACACACTCGTGGAGGGAGACACACAGCAGAGAAGGGCTAGCGTGTGGCCTGGGAAGGAGAGGCTGGCTCCGGGAGGGGGAGAGCAGTGCTGCCCAGTCCCCTTGCAGGCAGCTGCTAATGAGCCTCACCAGCCCTTAACCTCACTGCCAGCGGAGCAAGCTGGTAATGTGATGAGCTGTCACTATTCATTATGGGGACAACCGATGGGTCCAGAGGTATCCACAGGCTTAAGAGGGGGGCTGTGCTAGGGACAGGGGGCCTGAAGAAGGGGGTCAGGGAACACAGAGACCCACCCCCCCAGGTCAGCTTCTGCCCTGCACGTCCGCCGGGCAGCTTTTGCTCACACAGGCTCTGAGGAAAGGCTGCTCAACGAGAGGGCTTGTTTCCTGCTCCCTCCCGGCTGGCATGGCAGGGCCTGCACACTGGCCAGCCGGCAGAATTGCTCTGGGAGTCACTTGGACCACACCAGCAGCTTCAGGACAGGGGCTACTGGAGAGAAGAGAAAGTAGAATGAGAGTGTGGGCTGGGGAGGGAGGACCAAGCTTTTCTGCTGGTCCTCACAAGAATTCCACTTTCCTCCAGGTGAATCAGACACCCCCATACCCACCCCATGGCCTGGGTGAGTCACTGGGTCCTGGATCAAACCACAAGGTTTGATCTGTTCCAAATCCCCATCATCAGGAAAAGAATCGGTATCCCCTCACCACAGATGAGGCCACTGAGGCCCCAGATGGTCAAACGATGCACCCAGGGTCACTGGGCCAAGACCGTGTGGAAAAGGGAGGAACTAGACTCTGTTTACATTTCTGTCCCTCAATCTTTCTCCGCATCCACGCTCTCAATCCCACAGCAGGTCACTGGATGGCCATGAACATGACTCCTCGCACTGCCCATGTCCTTTGTCTCCACCTGGCTCCACTTGGGGAGGCTCGCAGGGGTTAAGTCCCCGCAGGGCGCTCAGCTGGAGAAGGCAGCTCATGTCTGGATTCTAATGGAAGCGTGGGTCCTGCCAGGCCCGGAACCACAGTAGGACAGCACTTGTTGGGAGAGGCAGCGCAAACCTGGGAATCCAGACGGGGAGGAGAAGGCCGAGCCGTGTCGAAGCAGCCATCTAAATTCTGGGTCAATGTCAGAAGGGCCAGAGGAGCCTGGAAGACTCCAGGAGCACTCGGGTCTGAGATTAAAGGCGGACACAGCCCCACACGTTAGCTGGGGCAGGACGTGTCCCACAGGGCGCGGTGCCTGGGCAAGCCAGGCTCCAAGTCCGTGAAATCAGAGGCGGCAGGACCAACAACGGGTAGGACCACTGAAGCAAAAGCAAAGCTGTGGGTCTCTCCGCCACGCGCTTGAGGAAGGCAGGGCAGGAGAGCGCCATCTCTGGCTCGGGTAACGCGGCCAAGGTCTCTTGGCATCTGTGACCAGGAGTCAGGGGAGGTGTCTGAGGAAGTGAGACTAGGAAAGCCAGGAAGACAGCTAGGTATGCCGACTAGAGAAACAGCATTACTAGCTTAGCAGGACAGTGAGTGCAGGCTGGCGGTGGTGGTTGGGGGCGGGGGGTTGGTGCTGGGGTAGCAGCATGGCAGAGTCTGATGGGAACACGTTTTGTTTGCGATGGAACAAAACACCACCCGCAGTATGTAAAGTACTGAGCCAACCGGATGCTTCAAGTGCCTCATCAGAATGCGGTCGGCAAAGAGCCTAGAACTTTCTCAGCCCTGATTTTCTGGTACAGCTTTGGAATGGACTTGCACGGACAGTGAATACAGGGGTGCCGGCTAAAGACTAATTTTCTCGAAGCACTCTGGCTGACAGAGTAGAAAGAAAAGAGTTTGGCTAGATTAGGGCAAATATAAATGAGTATAAATTACGTGTTGGGTAGTTCATCAGTTTGAGCGGGAGAATTAATCTATGATGTGTGTGTCTCTGGATGTGTGTGGACATATAATTCAGAAATGGCAGCGAGGCAGCATTAAGGTTGAGAAATGGCGCAATTAAGAGCGTCAAGAATCACCTCTGCGACGGCTCCTGCATCATCATTAATTCATCCACATTACCTTCCACAAACATCGCACGAGGTCTTGTTTGCAGCTTCCAATGACTCACAGAGGGGGACCAGCTGCTGGTGGCATCGCCCTGGCTCCTTGGGGAAATCAGTGATTTTCCTATCTGACCAGCCTCTAAGTTAACTAAGTCCTGCTCAGCACAGCTGCAACCGTTTATATCGTATAATCCTGGATGAGATTGCAGGGGGAAAAAATGAGAGGGCTGTCAGCTACTCAGTGGTGGCCAAGGTTTCTGGGGTAGGGCCTGAGATGCTGCATTTTTAACAAGGTCCTAGGCGGTGCTGGTGCCAGACCGCCTTTGAGTGGTTGAGGATCTAGATGCTCTGGGTCAGGAGCACTGAGATTGCTCAGGGACTTGCAAACTCAATGTAGGTCTCAAGCCCCACCCCAGACTTCCTCAGTCGGGGTCTGCACTCGAACAAGATGCCCGTGCCCATTCGTGTTTGGCAAGCGTTGTTTCAGAGGATCTCCTTGGTTTCCTTAGAAAGGTCTGTGGCATCCCTGCAATGAGATGCAAAATTGCATGTGGGCACTCGGGAGCGCTTGGGGCACGGATGGCATTCCGGTACTTGAATCCTGTCACACACTTCTCCTTCCTTTTGGGTTTTCAACTGAAGGAGACTTAATCAAGGAAAAATAGCGCAATAGGGAACTCATTAAAAAAAAAAAAAAAAAGCCTGTAAATCAGAACTCATGAGCCAGCATCTGAGGCTTCCCAGGGCAGCGCTCCTCTGATGATGTGTGCTGATGCACAAGCCCAGAGAGCCCAGAAGGATTTCCTCGTCTTACAGAAATGCTGGGTCTGTGGTGCACACCGAGCTCTCCTGCCCCATTAGCCACGCGAGCAAGGACCGCCTGCCTGCCTCACCTCCCAGGTACAGCTGCAGATGCTGGAGCAGACATGAGGGTCTGGCCAGCCAGCCTGGAAAGGGAGCGGGGCCTTATACTTGACGCGCAGGGACGGGGTTAGGGGAGTGGGATCCACCTTGCCAGGAGTCAGAAGTAAAAGAAGAAAGTGATCTTGGGTCCTGTCGGGACAGTCATTAAACACACTGATATAGAAAAAGGCCATATTCTTGTCATGATACGTCAGAATCTACGCATTGGAGTTGATGTGTTTTGTATTAGTGTCACAGCATAAAATCATGTCACAAGACTTAAGGATTCAGGGTCTCTTTATAGAATTATCACAGCTCTACATTGAACGAAAGCCACCATGCTTGTGCTTTGATTGGAAATTCCCTTGGTGTCAGTTGTTTGGAAGTTAATGATGTTTGCCACTGAAATTCACATCCATAGACGTATTCTACTTGCATGGAACTTTGTTTTAGGTCACACTATGCACACAGAATTCATTTCTAGTTCTTGATAGAACTGTACTTAATTCTCAGTATTATTCTTGACTTTTCAAGGGCTGTGCTATAATGAGAATATGTTCTATTTTACTGTTAAAATCTAACTACATATACTTTAGAATTTTCTAAGATAGTCCTTTGGATCCTGTAAATGTGAATTCTGATGTAATAACTGCTAATAAAATTATATTGAAACAGTAAAAAAAAAAAATGGGGGGCCGTCAGATTGGCAACACCTCTCGCCTCTGTGAGAAGTCTGTAGGTGGGGTTGGCAGAGAGATGGAGGCCCCTCACCCAGACCTACCCCAGATGGGTAGAGAGAGCAGAAGTCTCATTCCCTCTAGGCTGGAGAAGAAACACGGAGGGAAGTTCCCAGGGGACTCCGGGGAAAGAGTCTATATTCCCAAAGGGATCCACACAGGAGAAAAGCTTAAAATGCTCCAATCTGGAGCCTTCCTTGGTCACCACTTGAAGCCTGGAATGAAGTGGGAGGAGCCTTGAAAGAGGCCCTCAGCCAGCTGAGCCTGCTGCTGGGTCCCCAGACTGCTGAGCGGAGATGCCCAACCTGCTTGATATGGGATCAGTTGTGGGGTGGCTGCCTCCCCACAACCCAGGGATGCTCCCAAGGTGGGGGGAAGGGTAATTACCCCCCATGACATCCTCTTCCCTGCGACCCGCTGTCAGCCACCCTCACTGATGCCTGTCCCACCTCCTCCCCGCAGCGATTTCCCACGAAGCTAACGGAGCTTAAGTTTCAGGGTCCCCCACCCCTGTAGAGACCCTGTAATGCTGGGAGTCTCTGGGAGTTGCAGAATGTTCCAGGAGGAGTGGGGACACCAGGATGTCATCCGAAAGTGTTTCTATTTAAGCTGTTCTTTTTTATTTTTGTAAATTGTCTGAAGAGATTTAAAAAAAAAAAAAAAGGTAGCTAAGTTCCCAAGGCTCTAGAAATTTGTTTTGACTATTTTCTCATTCTAAGTAAATATTGGTTCTTCTACCAATTTTTTTCTTCTTCTTAAAGAGGCCTCCCCAAATTATATAAACTGCAGGCCTCCATTCCTGCCCCTACACCCTACCACGCTGCAATCAGGAGAAACAAAGCTGAGAAGGTCCACTCCAGATTCCCCTCAGCTCCATTCCTGTCTAGGAAAAGAACAACAAGAAGGATGGAAGGCCACAGTGTCCTTAAAGGGCTCCCAGCAGGTGGGTTAAAATTCAGATCCTCATAGAAGCATTTCAGGTTCCCCCGACCCCCTTGAAAAATGTCTAATTAAAAACAAATTAGAAAAAACGTCAGCACCAAGCCCTTCGTGCTGCTCGTGCTTTGAACACCTCACGTCTGTTTTCTGCTCTTTAAAGCTCAAGTGTGCAACTCGTTCCCACCCCCATCAAAGTCGCCTGGAAGCCTGCTTGCGCTTCCCCGCCACTTTCTAAAGACCCATCTTCCTGTCTTGACTTCAAATCACGCCTCTCTCTCCAGAGAATGGTAGAAAACAACAGGCCAGGGCTCACTCGGGGCAATGAGTAGGGGCAGTGAGCCTATGACTTCCCTGATGAGCTGTCCACATCTGGGAGGGAGGGAGAAATGCCTTAAGTTGGCTATTTGAGGGAAATTCAGATGGCCCAGACTGGAGATCTATTAGAACTGGTAGTCATGAATTCTCACCTGGGATTGAATAATGCACTAAACTTAAGCAGAAAACCCGCATTTAAGCACTAGCTCTTTACCTATCATCTGTCTGTATTAATTGTAACTAATTCACAGCACTGATGAGAAGATGAAGGGAGATTAGCACATGGGGACTCTTCATAAACTCCACGAGTCTTATATTTATAGATGAAGCATGCCTCACCATTTTGGACCTTCCTCCATGACAACAATCATTGTGGAGAGATTCTGATGTGCTATTTTGATGTGTTTTTCTCATACTTATTTCATCATTCGGCCAGCTAGACATTCTACAGAGTTGCCTCAGGAGACTGACAAAGTGGTTAAGTCTTGCTGTTGAGCTTTGGAACGTGAGGTCTCAGGGGGAAGGGGAGAACTGTGGGCCTCCAGCGACAGATTTTGTACAGACTGGGAAAGCAAGGCTCTTCTCCATTCACCCTCAATGCCAGGCTGGGAAAGGAAAAAGAGAGAAGTAGAGTCTGGATGAGACCCAGTGGGACCAGACAGAAAGGTAAGGAGTCGACGTGAGGATCTTCCCAACGTTCACCCCACGTCATAGAGAAAGCTCTGAAAACTGCCAGGACTCGGGAACAACGTGGGCGCCAGGTGAGACCCTGCAGACCCCCAGTCTCCATTTGTGTAAGGACAATGGAGAAACGCCATTCCTGCCCCCCATTTCTATGTCCAGCCGTGTCCAACAGATCATTGCATGACCACCCTGCAGAAGTGACACCTGCTATGCCTGCTATTTTTATTTTGGGGTTCCATCTAGCTTACCCCACGAGGAAAGCCCTCCTTTGAACATTGCAAGACACTTCTAAGGGTCTGACTCACAGGATGGGGCAGAGATATATCAGTGAGGACGGTGGGGCATGGAATGGTATCCACCTGCACCTGTGCCTCTGTCAGGCTTCACAGAACAATCTGAGATCTTTCTTGGCGTGAATACAATGGCAAGACAAGTACCACCACCCCACTTCAGCAAGGTAAGGAATCATAGGAGCCCCACCACAAAGAATGGAGTCCTGGAGAAATACAAAACCCAAAGGCAGCAAGAACATGAATTGCCCTGCAAACCAAAGTGAGTGTGTTTGGAGATGGATCACTGTTCCCTGTGTTTCTCTAAAGAATGGACGAATATTGTTTTTTCATCTTATTCCTTTTTTTTCTCCAGACATAGCATATGGCCTGTTCTGTGATCATTCCTTATCCTATCCATTATCAACACCTCACCACTAAGAACTCTATTCAAAATAGAAGTATTAGGGGGGTAGAGCTGATAGAACGCACCAGTAGATTGAACAGAGAAGGTAAAGGAGGGAATTCCCTGGTGGTCCAGTGGTTAGGACTCGATGCTTTCACTGCCGAGGGCCTGAGTTCAATCCCTGGTCAGGGAACTAAGATACCACAAGCTGCGTAGCCAAAAACAAACAAACAAACAAACAAAAAACAGAAAGAGAGAGAGAGAGAAGGTAAGAGAAAGGCAGGAGTCAAGAATGACTTTAAACACTTTGGCTTCAGCAACATGGGATGTAGAGGGAGGGGCAAGTATTGGTCTCTAAAAGTACAGTATGTTATTTATTAAATGAATTATTGGTTCTCTTCTGGCTCTCCTACTAAACTATATGCTTTATGAAAAAAGGGACTTAGTCTTTTTTACTTTATCTTGTTCTCTGCTGCTTAGAATATAATGCTTGGCATAATGATGACACTCAATACACACACACTGAACGAATCAATTGTGGGAACCAAAGGTAAGTGTGATGGGAGTGGGGGAGAGAAATCGGTTTGGCATGGGGAATCACAGTTCAGTTTGGGAAATGTTCAGTTTAAGAAGCCCAGGAAATATCAGATGGGAAACATCATGTAGTTTGTTGGATATTAGAGCTTGGAGCTTAGGAAGGGATTAAGGCTGAAGAGAAAAAGCTCAGGGTATCAGCGTCCACTTGGTATTTAGCATCATGAGACCTGATGACGTCACCTAGAATAAGGGCTCTTTGGAGATGAGAGGGAAGAGCCCTGAGGGCCCCAACATGAAGAGATCCAGGGGAGAATGAAGAGTCAGCCAAAGGGTTCATGGTTGTGTAGGAAGGAAAAAGAGTGACAGCGCTCTCTCAGGAACCACGAGAGTAAGGGTCTTCAAGAAGGAGGGATCACACAGCTGCATCAAATTCTGCAGAGAAGATGCAGAAGATGGGTGTCGCCCCTTTGTCTTCTGCTGAACTGCAAGCTCACTGAGGGCCAAGCTTCGGCTGTTGCCTTGTTCTCTGCCCCAAACAGTGCCATCCCTGCCCCTGCTGTGATAAGGAGCGCCAGTGAGGCAGATGTACAGAGGCCCTACCAGAGAAACACGAGAGAGAGATGGGTCCCAGCCCCTGCTGACGACACTGGGTACCTCTGATGGAGAAGCTCCTCCATGCTTGGCACTGTGCTAGGAACATGACGAATTATATCCCATGTAACACTCACACCAATTCTATGTGGTACTTTACAATGTCCGTTTTAGAGATTTCCCAGAGTCAGGATGCTTGGTCCATGCCAGAGACTGGGATGACCAGTATGCCTTATGGCGTGGTGGTTAAGAAGGTAGACTTTGGATTCAGACAGACCTGCATTTGGTTCCTGGTGCTGCCTCTGTTGGGTAACATAGTCTCATCTTTCTGGGTCTCAGTTTCCTTACCTACAAAATGATCCATTGGGATGAGAAAAATCACCATCATCCTTTGATTGTAGGTTTGTTCTTTGAGGGCACAGTGCAGAAGGAGAGGTGAGTTTCTGGGGAATTCAACCCATGCCTGACAATTAGTCAATACCCAAAGGTGCATCCTGTCTATCACTAAACTGTCACCAAATTGTCTTCCCAAAGTCTGCTTGAAGTCAGATGACCTGTTGTGACGGACACCACTCTTGGGACCAAGGGACTGAGTGCAGCCTCCTAGGTTGTTCCTCCCTCAGTGGCTGCCAGACAGTGTGTAAGCTGATGGTGTGGTGAGGGGCAGATGTCATCCCTGCTGGCCTGATGCTGGGTAGTGGAGGGGGTGGCTGGAGGCGCAGCGATCAAGGGTTGTCTGCCTTTTTCTGGAAAGACTGAGATCAATGCATTTGTTGGGAATAATGAGCAGGAACGCTTATTATACATTTTAAGGATAAACAGCGATGTTTATCGTGGAGAAGAAGGGAACGAGGAGAGGCAAAACGCTGCCTTCTGAGCATAACCATTTCTCACAATTGCCCACAGAGCTTTAAGTTCACTGAAGGCTATCATGAACGTTTTCTCCAAGGGACAAGGCTGTGAAACAGAAGGAAATTCATCCTCTATTGCTCCAGAGAATGAATAAGGACCAATGAGGAGAAGTCACAGGGGACGTTAGTTTCAGCCAAGCATCAGAGACAGAACAGCAGAGTAGCTACTGCATGAACTTTGGAGTCAACCGGCTGTATGACCTTAGGCGTGTCACTGGACATTCTGTATCCCAATTTTCTCATCTATAAAATGGAGGTAAAGTATTTAAAGTGTTTAGCATTGTGTTAGAACATATTATCTTTGTTTTCATTAGAATTAGGAAGAGCATTTTAATGGCATGCTCTGACAGCTGGCAAGACAGCCAGGTCAGGGGTCCACTTCTGAGTCTGGGAAGGTTTGGATAAATGATCATCTGACAAGGAAGAAAGATCTCAGAATAGAGATGGGCCCTGTCTAACCCCAGTCCGGGCAATGCTTCTCTGTGCAGCTCACCAACTGCAGGTCCCCTCTGAGTTTTTTTTTTTTCTAAACCAGAGCTCTTGTTTTGTTTTGCTTTGCTTGTTTCCCAGAAAAAGGGCAAAAGAGCAGGAAAATGTACCAGAAGTATAGAAGTTCTTTCACATGGATCCTCAGGGCAGCAGTTTCTGAGGTCTCTAAATGGGAAAAGGAAAGACCAGGGGGGCCATCTCCAGCATCATGCCTGCTATAGGCTGAGCAAGGAGAGGCTGCCTGGTACGGTTGCCTATAGTACTGAGTATCACAGGACTGTCTCTATGGCAACCCATGGCTAAGAGGCCCTGGCTGCCACATCACGGTTAACCTCTCCCTCACCAATGCCAGAAGACCCAGCCACCCCAATGGATGTGAAACCTTGGTCTCCACTCTTTCTCAGCTAAAGTATCTGAGGAGACACTACAGGCTGTCAAAATAGTTATTTGAGGTAAAAATTGGTATATAACATTATATTAGTTTCAGGCGTACAACACAGTAATTTGATATTTATATATGCTACAAAGTGATCCCCACTGTAAGTCTAGTTACCATTCATTACCATAAATAGACCCCCTTCACCCATTTCTGCCCCCCCAACCCCCTTCTCCTCTGGTAACCAACAGTCTGTTCTCTACCCAATAATCTGTTCTCTGTATCTATGAATTTTGTTTTGTTTGGTTGTTTCAATTTTTTTAGATTCTACATACAAGTGAAATCATATGGTATCTGTTTCACTTAGCATAATACCCTCAAGGTCCATCCATGTTGTTGTAAATGGCAGGATTTCATACCACATCTTCTTTATCCATTCATCCACCAATGGATAATTAGGTTATTTCCATAACTTGCCTATTGTAAATAATGCTGCAATGAACATAGGGGTGTGTTTATCTTTTTGAATTACTGTTCTTATATTTTTCAGGTAATACCCAGAAGTGGAAGAGCTGGATCACATGATAGTTCTATTCTTAATTTTTTGAGGAACTTCCATACTGTTTTCCATAGTGGCTGCACCAATTTACAGTCCCACCAACAGTGTAGGAGAGTTCTCTTTTCTTTATGTTCCATTTGCAGAAAATACCTTTTTCCATCCCTTTGCTTTCAGTCTGTGTGTGTTCTTACCTCTGAAGTTGGTCTCTTGTAGGCAACGTATAGATGAATCTTGTTTGTTTGTTTGTTTTAATCCATTCAACCACTCTATGTCTTTTGATTGGAGAATTTAGTCCATTTACATTTAAAGTAATTACTGGTAGGTATATACTTATTGCTACTGTGTTGTTTTCTGGTTGTTTTTCTAGTTCTTCTCTGTTTTTTTCTTTTTCTCTTGCTTTCTTCCCTTGTGGTTTGATGACTTTCTTTAGTGTTATCTTTAGATTCCTTTTTCATTATCTTTTTTTTTGTATCTACTATAGGTTTTTACTTTGTGGTTACCATGAGGTTCACACATAACAGCCATACATATACCAGTCTATTTTAAGTTGATAACTTAAGTTTGAACACATCTTAAAAACTCTATATTTTTAGTCCCTCTTCCCATGCTTTACATTTTTGATGTCATATTTTACATCTTTTTATTTTGTGTATCCCTTAAGTAATTACTGTAATTATAGATAATTTTACTTTCTCAGGTTGAAGCTCCAGGACAAGTAAATAGACCTTTTTCACAAGCAGACTGGAGTTGTGCTTCAGTCTGCTGTTTGTGCAGTGCCCAATGTGTGGCAGTCTGCCCAGAACTGTTTTTCCAATTGTTATAGCCCCAGGGGGCCCAGGAACGCAAGCCCCTCTGGCCGCCAGGGCCAGGTGATCAAGGGGCATCCCCTGTCTGGCCACTCACTGGTTTTAGCAAGGCTGTAGGAGACTGCTGGGGGTGGGGCATGCCTGTAACTGTAGAGGCAGGGAAATATTATTGGAGGTGGGGCACACCTGCTGTTTAACCATCTTAGACTGCCCTGCCCCCAAATCAAGAATTTTTGTTATAGCAGCAGAACCTGTTCTTTGTACGCTGAAGCATGTGAAATAGGATAAATTGTCTTAAATGCTCTGGTCAAAGACAGGATGAAGAGATTGCACATTCTCCCTCCTCTTAGATGGTTCACGAGGCATTTGTGGATTCAAATCAGAACATGGATGTTGAGTGCTGAAGAGTCGCTTTAAAAATCTGATTCCATGGATGTGTGATCAGTGGTTAGAGTTAAAGTCACATTTGAAAGGAAGGTGCCCCACACTACCCTTTGCTATTATGATTGATCACAGTCCAAGCCATTAACCAAGCCATATTTATACATGAGTGGGGTCAACCGATTTGAAAAGAATAAGCAATAATCAATCAATCAATCTCTCCCCTCTCCCACCCACCCCTCCCATGTGGCAGGATTGATGAGTGAACCGGGAGCCTGCCTGAGACTGACAAAGTCTCCTTCCTCCCACACACCTGAACACTCATCCTTGCCATGTTGAGAGGTGCTAAGACCCAGGACTAGGGTGCTGGCTCTGGGAGGAGATGGAAGCCCAATCTGAGTTTCAAGTTTTATCATTCAATTCTGCTCTTTCAGAGAGCTCTGCATTGGGGTGTTGGGTAAAAAGGGGTTCTTTGTTCCCCATAGAGCTTCCCCTTATATGTACCTCTTTAGGGGAAGAGGTGATGGATCAGAAGATGAGAATATGGGCAGTGCAGAGACTCTTGCCCTGAACAACATCAAAACCTACTCTTGACCTACTAATATGCTGTTCTGAGATGGGTGAAGGCATCACAGAGGAGGTGGCATTGGAGCTGAGCCTTGGAGGATGGGTAGAAATCTGACAGGCAGATGAAGGTATTTATTCCTCAGGCTCCCTGAGAGGCAGGGAGGGGAGTATGTGGGGCAAGGTTGCCCAGGAGCTTTCCTACAGCCACAAAGGCACACTCTGCTTCTTTGATGTTCTCACCATCTAATTTGAGTTGTCTAAGTGATGGATGGGCTGGGAGGGCTGTTTCTCAGCGGGTAAGGGATTCTGAGTCTGCTGGGTCAGCATGTTTTTGGCAGGCTGTCTGTCTTGGTTTGTTGCTTTGAAGGACCATTGCTCAGAAAGCCTTTGTTATCAGCAGAGCCTGGGGCTGCTGGGTCACGTCTGTTTCTGTGCTCTAGCAGGCATGCCATGCCAGGCTCAAAGCTCTGTTGTCTTTATTATTCAGCCTATAGTAACTCCACGCCTGGAGGAGGGATAGCTCCAGCTGATCCTTGGGCAACTCTGTCCATTCAATGTTTGGCAGGCTGGGGATTCTGAGATGGGGTGTGATCTTTGGGTTTACTGCTGGGGACTTGTTGAGTAGCTTGTGAACTCAGGTGGAGAATGAGACACTTGACAGAGATAACATAATAGCAAGTAGGATTGCCATGCATTGTATTACATCCATGCATTCAATCACTCATGCAGCAAACATTCACCAAACTCCTATTTTATTCCAGGTACTGGGCACAGATAAGACATGGTGCCTATTTTCCCCAGGAATAAACCAATAAACATAGCATGTGAACATGCCATGTCAGAGGGAAGCTCAGGGGCCCTCTGGAGCATGGGGGAGGGTTTCTGTCTTAGCCTAAGATGGGGTGTGGTGTGATGAGGTCAAGGAAGACTCAACCTCTAAGCACCCAGCACACCAGATAGGACTGTCATAAGGACCCAATGACTATTTCAAGGATCCATAAGCGTTGTGTAGATGGTAAAGCAAAAGAGAAGAACAGATTTTATTGTTTTTATTGCTATCTCTGGCTACACAGCACAACGGAATTCTTCAAACAACCGTGGTGCCTAAAGATCTGATTCAGATTGCCCGTGCCTCTAAACTCCAATATCCAGCATTTTCCCACCTCGTTTCACCTTCTCAAATGCTTTCCTCCCAACCCTCTTCTTTACCAATCCCCAAACCACATATTCCTCAATCGTACGTTTGATCTAGCTTCATATGGAAAACTTTTCTGAGCACACGCATTGCAATGTCTCCCTCCCGCCTCCCTCACTAGACTCCAAGTGACCCTACCTGCCAACGGTGCTTCTAGGAAGGACGGCGGGCTGTGAGGGAGGACTTGCTCGCATTCCTTCTGGCCTCAAGCCCCAGCAGTTCAGATGCCTGCTACAACCAGCATGGCTTTCCAACGTTCTTAATGTTGTCCTCCCTTCGTTTTATGAATGGAAGCCTTATCTTTCCCACTCTATTATAATCTACTCAAGGCCAGGGCCAATGCATTTGGACGCTTTTCTGTGCTCTGCATGAGCTGGCACTGTGAGAAGCACTCAGCGTTTGTCATCTCTTTATCAGGAGGCTGATAAAAATGAGGCTGGTACATAACACATAATGTTGTAGGTCAATCACACTTCAAAAACAAACTCATAGGGCTTCCCTGGTGGCGCAGTGGTTGAGAGTCCGCCTGCCGATGCAGGGGACACGGGTTCGTGCCCCGGTCTGGGAGGATCCTGCATGCCACGGAGCGGCTGGGCCCATGAGCCATGGCTGCTGAGCCATGGCCGCTGAGCCTGAGTGTCCTGTGCTCCACAGCAGGAGAGGCCACAACAGTGAGAGGCCCGAATACCGCATTAAAAAAACAAACAAACAAACAAAACAAACTCATAGAAAAAGAGATCAGATTTGTGGTTATCAGAGGCGGGGGGGGGGGGTTGAGAGGAGGGGGAATTGGAAGAAGGCAGTCAAAAGGAACAAACGTCCCCTTATAAGATAAATAAGTACTAGGTATATAATGTACGACGTAATATAACACTGCTGTAGGTTATATATGAAAGTTGTTAAGAGAGTAAAGCCTAAGAGTTTCCGCACAAGAAAAAATTTTTAATTTTAATTTTTTCTGTGTCTTTAATTTTGTATCTATGTGATGATGGACGTTCACTAAACTTATAATCACCGCACGATGTATGTAAAGCAAAGCATTATGCCGTATACGTCAAACTTGTACAATGCTGTACGTCAACTACATCTCAGTAAAACTGGAAGAAAAAAAATGAGGCTGTTAATTCCATCTTTGTGACTTCATTTGCAATTAAATGGATGGGATGCCTTGGTTATGGCTTAATTAATAAATTCAATAAACTTGAAATTAAGGATCTATGATGAGTCAGACTCTGAGCTAAGCACTGGCTCCGCAGAGATGAATGGCAGGCCTCTGCTCTCAAGAAGTTCATAGTATAGTTAGAAATGAACATGTGCAAACAGGTATTTATAATACCGAGGGTAATTGCTAGAGAATAGGTTTGTTTAAAGGACTGTGAAAACCCAAAGGAGGGAGCAAGAAACTATGTTTGCTGACATGATGGATTATCTTGGTTTTGAAGGATGCAAACAAAATTTCCAAAGAGGCAGGGGGAAGCATTCCAGGCAGAATAATAGGGGGTGCAAAGACAAAGAAGCATGATGAGGCAGGAAGCTCATTTGAACAATCTGAAGACTGCAGTGTGTCTAGGACATGGGCCATATTATGGGGAATGGTGTCAGATTGTGAAAGCCCTTCTATACCAGGTCAGGAATTTAGACTTTATGTGGTACTCACAGAGAGCCAAAGGCGATTTTCACACATGGGAGTGCCATGATCCTATTTGCCTAGGTGCTTTGTGACCACCTAGAGGGGTGGGATAGGGAGGGTGGGAGGGAGGCGCAAGAGGAAGGAGATATGGGGATATATGTATACATAGAGCTGAGATACTTTGTTATAAAGCAGAAACTAACACACCATTGTAAAGCAGTTATACTCCGATAACGATGTTAAAAATAAACAAATAAATAAAAAAGAAGATGTGGTACATATATACAATGGAATATTACTCAGCCATAAAAAGGAACAAAATTGGGTCATTTGTTGAGATGTGGATGGATCTAGAGACTGTCATACAGAGTGAAGTAAGTCAGAAAGAGAAAAACAAATATTGTATATTAATGCATATATGTGGAACCTAGAAAAATGGTACAGGTGAACCGGTGTGCAGGGCAGAAATAGAGATACAGATGTAGAGAACAAACGTATGGATACCAAGGGGGGAAAGCGGCGGCGGGGCGGGTGGTGGTGGTGTGATGAATTGGGAGATTGGAATTGACGTGTATACACTAATATGTATAAAATAGATAACTAATAAGAACCTGCTGTATAAAAAACTAAAATAAAATTCAAAAATTGAAAATAAATAAATAAAAGCCTTTTCTGTTAAAAACTATATATACACATATATACAGACATATATATACAGTAGCTAAACATGAATATCAATTAGATTAGTTACAGACACAAGAAGAAACAATTTAGAGAGTAAATGGCTAAGGACATCTTAGTGCCTTTTCTGTTAACGTGTAACTATAATGGATCATAGCATAGTTTGTCCTGGTCTTCTCCTCGTCACGCGTAGAATTAATCCATACCAAAACTTTCTTGTACCCAAACCTGAAGGTTTGTCCACAGCTGTCCAGTTGTGTCCGAAGTTTACCTCGGCAGCTTCCCTTCCACCCTGGGTATCCTTTCCCTAGCATTCCGGACAACGAGCCCTCCCCTCTGATTCTCCACTATTGCTGGAGATAAGATAGATGGTACGAAGCATGCCAAGGGACTTTCACAGGGTGGCGGCACCTCATTGGGTCATCAGAATCCAAATTCTGCCAATTCATTAATTTACCATGAGAAACACAACTGCCCGAGGGAACAGTCTCTTACGCCCTCCAGACCAGCTAGCACATTTACTGTTTTGACATTTCCACAGGAAGCCAAATTACAACTTGGAAGTTGCACGGTGAGCAAGGAATCCCAGTAAGGGAGGTAGATGCATGCGCAAATGCTGGATGCCGCTAGGTAGAGCTGTCCGATGTCTCCACATCCCTCAAAGGAATTTTCCCACCCAGACACCCAAGCAGCACCCGTCTCGCAGTGGCAATTTACCCAAGTTGTAGGCAAAGCTTTTAGGAGAAATATTATCTGAGATGCCTGTGTTACTGACTGTGGAACCTGAAAAGGAGTGGGCAATACCAAGCCTCAGAATTAAATCTAATTACTTCGGTCTATAGTTCCAACAGAAATTGTTTCAACATTTAGTCAGCATGTGCCTGGCGTGTTCTAAGTGCCAGGCGCCATGCTAGAGTGATAAACAAGACAAGAACTCTGCCGTCAGGAGCCTCAGAATTCAGTAGGAAGCAGACACGTTGGCTGGCAGTTACGATGCAGGGTAGTGTTGGCTGTAACAAAGGCTTGTTCTAGATACAGTGGGAGCTCAGGACAAAGGGCCTAACCCTGCCTAAAGGTCAAGAAAACCTGCACAGAGGCCAAGGAGCTTTAAGCGGGTCCCACTTCAGTATCTGATTTTTACAATGAAAGAAAATGCATTTTTATGATTATATATTACCAATAATACAATCATACAGAGAACTGCTGTTAGTCTTACGGCATGTTTCTGTTTAATTTTACACATTAAGATTTGTACATACAAATCTGGAATCGCACAGTGTCATGCTGCTGTCACTTAGCATGATGAACATGAGTTGTTCTCGTGTGATATAATAAAATACATTTAAAAAAATTACTGTTTGGTATTCTACCATCTGGATATATCATGACTTACTTAACCAAACCTTGTTGTTGAACATTTAGGTTATTTTCAATTATTCAATATTATAAATAAAACTGTAACTGAGAGGACCTTAGAGATTATGTAGTAAAATCCTCTCACTTGGCAAATGAGAGAACTGGATTCCAATGAATTTAAATGACGGGCCCCAAATCCTATAGCTAGCTAATTTACAAGTTGGGCTTGGACTCCTGATGAAACACATTTGGGGAAGGAGGGAGGAAAGCGGGTTATCTGAGGGGTGATAAAAATGAGAGGCACTGGAAAAGCCCCACGGGCAGGCAGAACCGAGGACCCCAAAGTGGAGAGGAGTGGGGAGTGTCAGGGTTTTGATGGTGCCCGTGCTCTCGTGTGAAACACTGCCCACTCAGGGATGCTGACACCACCTCTCAGTGTGCAGCAGTGTGAGAGGGGCGGGCCTTCTCACAACAACTTGACAGTGTGTATCAGGAACCTTGAGAAAACCCTTGAAGAGCACGACCCAGGAAGTCCACTCTTGGCATGTTCAGGGGTAGTCATTGAAACATTGCTTATAATACAAAAAAAAAAAGATAAACCAAATCAATAGGATCGATGGACAGAGCCTGAATATAGGCCCACAACAGACTGGGTCACGCCCACCCACGCTGGGGAGCGCTGTCTGCTTTACTCAGTGCATTAGAAAAACGACCCAGTCCTCCTCCTGAGTTAGAAAAAACTCAGCCTTCCTCCTGTGTGTCTCCTCTACTCCTCACACAGGACACTCACAGCACTTCTGGTCACCAGAGATGTGCATTTCCTCCCACCAAACAATTCACAACCCCAGCAGGGTGTCCTACAATTGAACTGGATTCTGACACTACCTACCTGGAGATGGCGTCCGATCCCACAGGTGAAGGACTCTGTCCTACAAGACTGCTCCCCGCCCCACATCAGACGCCAACTGACCACACATTAGATGCCAACCACAAGTCCAGTTTGTCACCTGGGCTTCTGACCAGTTGGCTACAAATCGGAGGTTCCCACGACCCCCTCTTCAGATTCGATGAATTTACTAGAGCAGCTCATAGAACTCGGGGAAACACTTACTTACATTTTACTAGTTTAACAAAGGGCATCATAAAGGACACAGATGAACAACGAGATGAAGAGACACCTAGGGCGAGGTCCGGGAGGATCCCAGGCACAGGGCTCTGTCCCCGTAGGGCTGGGGTGCATCTCCCTCCTGGAGTGGATGTGTTTGCCAACCTGGAAGCTCCCAAACCCCCTACAAGTGGGATTTTTATGGAGGATTCCTCACACAGGCATGATCAGTTATTAACTCTATTTCCAGCCCCTCTCCCCTCTCTAGAGGACAGGGCGCGGGTCCGGGGAGAGGACTGAAAATCCAAGCTTCTAACCATGGCTTGGACTTCCCGGTGACCAGGCCCCCATCCAGGAGTGCACCCAGCGTCACCTCAATAGAACAGAAGACGAGCTTAGTGCTCTGACGACTTAGAAATTTACAAGTTTTAGGAGCCCCTGTGTCAGAGACAAGATCAAAGACAAATATGGAATAATAGATGCTCCTAGTGTTCTTATCACTTAGCAACTTACACGGGTTTTAGGAGCTCTAAAGGGTTTAGGGCACAAAGACCAATACATATATATATATATATATGTTCTACTATTTTCTATTCTCTCACACCGTCTACAGAGCCAAACGCTAATCTCTTCCGGAAACACCCTCACAGACGCACCCAGAAATAATGTTTAGCCAAATATCTGGGGACCTCGTGACCTAGTCAAGTTGACGCATAAAATTAACCATCACAACATTGCACGTCAGGGAAAGGTTAAGTAGATTATGGTACCTTCGCAAGAGGCTGTCGTGTTCTGTGGTGGCCTCTTGTTTCTTTCCGATGTTTGCTTTTTCTGGCTCGGCTGGGCCTCGCTGCACGTCTCGCCACCAGGCTGCAGCTTACCTCGTTCAGTTCAGTCTCTACCTTGGGTCTTCCAAACATGCACTGTGCTCTTTTCCCTCTGCTAGGGTAGTGGGATCTGAGGAGAAAAAAGAGATAAACACATATTAAACGCACTATTTAGGTGGAAGGGCATTGCTCTTTAAGTAAAAAAATGTTAAGAGTAATAAAAACATTTCTACTCTTTGATCCAGGAATCCCACTTAATGTAAGTAAATGATTAAAAAACAAAACAAAACAGGAAGAGCTAAAACTAGCAATACTACCACACTGCAAAACTGATAGCAATTTAAAGTCCAACAGTATGTAATCAGTAATTTAAAACAGTGAGTGCATATAAGATAGTACTGGGTAGCTTTAAAAAAATATATGTGATAAGACTTAAGATGAAACCTGGGAACATTCTTATGTTATAAAGTTAAGTAAAAAGGCTGGTTACAACTGTGTAAATATTCATTAGCACAGGGAAAAAAAAAGATAGAGAATAAAGACAAATTTTAGAAATTGTATGAGACCTGTGATATTTCACTTGATGTGTTTCCTTCAGTTCTGAAAACTTTCTCTAATGTGGTCACATTGGTTTTGCAATTAAAAGTAAAGAACGCTACCACCAGCAGCCATTATAACATGGTTATTTTTGTGTATCGAGACATTGAATGAAATTCACTGGAACATGGCCACCGCATGGCTGCCAGGCTTTCGATGGGAGGCCAAGGATCCCGGCGCCTGCGGCTGCCCTGTCTTCAGCCATAAGAGCATTTTCCCACCTGCACGCAGCTGGCGTGCGAGAGATGGAGCCCAGATGTGGGCTTGTGCCTGTGAGTCGGTTGTGTCAAAATACATTGTACTTCGCGCCTTTATGCTTCCTAGCACCGAGAGACACACAGTTCCTTCCTTGCAACTTGCTCAAAGTTTTTTGTTTTTTTCTAAATATGGATTTCATCCCCAAATTTGGAGTTTCTCATGTCCCACAGGACACCCGCTGGCTCTGCTCCGAGCGCGAATTGAAGGAAAAACATCGTTCTTGTTTTCCATTCCTGAGTCTGCATCCCATGATGTAGATGAGCAAAGCATACAAGGACTAGACCCCATGATGGCCATGCAGTGAGTAGCAGCTCAGGTGATCCTCTGATAAGTGGCTCTGAGCACGGGGCAGACCGAAAGCTGGCGCTCCAAGCCCAGCTAAACCAGCTAAAGACCACGTGGCTCAGACCTGAGCACGTCAAGTGGAGATGGCAAGGACTAGAAAAGTTCTCTAACCCTACCTCCTGCGCTTTGCACAAACCCTCCCATTCTCCCACCCCCATGAAGCCGTCAGCCAGCTTCGGCTTGACCACTGCAACGATAACAAAATTTTCAGAGAGCAGCAGATGTCAGAATCATCTTCCATACCTTGTGCTTTGTGCTGCCTCTCAGGGAGGGCCACTTCTAAGCCCCAAAACACAGGAGTGCCTACTACGTGCCCAGCACTGTCGTAATCTGTCACATATGTTTGCTGATGTCATCCTTAGAATAGCTCAGTAAGTGGATGCTAATATTACCCCAATTGACAGATGAAGATACTGGAGTCCAGATAGTTTGAGTAACTGGTCCAAGGTCAAAGTCAACAGCTGGTAAGCAGTGATGCTGGGATTCCATCCCAGGCTACCTGACTCTAGACGCCACGCTCTTAGCTCCGTTCTGCTGCCCACTGAGTTTATATCCACCTGTAAGACCCGCTTCTGCCTTTTGGAGTCAGACCATAAAAGGGGGCTTGACTCCCCCTCTACATGCTAAGTATTCAAATATCTGAGCATCGTCTTTCTACCATCCCTTCCATAGGCGCTCCCACTAAGCCCTCAGCACACCAAGCCCTACATCTGCTCAGTCCCACCACTTCACTGCTCAACTGAGCTTCACCAAGCAGAATTTCATTTGTTTTCCTATATAGGATTGTTTCACACGGGAGCCTCTGATGGCCAAGTCTCCCAAGGGTAATAAACCAGATGCATAATTCCCTGCCGCCTCTATCTCAAACCCTCCAGAGGGGATCGGAGGGTCTGGAATCATTCAGAAAGGGAGGGGAGAGCTGTTAGTGCATTAGGACGGAATTTCTCCATCTGATTTTCAAAGAAGACTGGCTTTTCATTTCCCCAGAGACTTAATATAACTACCAAGTGAGAAAGAGAAAAAAAGGGGAGTAATAATTTGTAAAGTTCCCAAGCAGGAAAGGAGCCACTGCTATCTCTGCTTTCCACATCACCACTGTAAATCCTGGCACCTGAAAAAAGTGGGAGGGGTGGTTGTTCTGACTGTGTATATTGCCAAATGCTGCTGATAAACTCTGACCTATTAGTGGGAGCCTCTCTACTAGAGCTAAGTTTATGGTATCCATGGAAAGAAAACAACGTGAAGGAAAACAAAAGCCGGCAACCAATCAGAACAGACACGTGGCCCATCAGAAAGGATGCTGGCCGATAGGATGCAGTGTTTCTACCGACTAAATGACATCCAGCATAGACCTTCTAATGAGTAAGTTTGGTCGACATTCAAGCCAATGATGTTTACTCAAATTTTTAAATTACCACAATTTTCCCCACACAGTTAAAAAAGAAAGTGTATTTTACATCAACAATGTTGTTTGCTCTCTCCTTTCTCCCTCCCTCCCTCCCCCCGTCTCACCTTACAGCATCCTCTCCCTTTCCCGTGTATTCTGAAATTACATGATGGTAGATCTTTTATTTTTTCTTTTTTAAAGATCCATTGAGATAGATACTGAGCTTGCCTTTTCAATCTGGAAATGCATACACCTCAGATGTGGAAAACTCTACTGAAATACTTCTTCCGAAAATTCCTCCATCCATTTTCTCTGTCCTCTGCTATTCTTAACCCTGCCAACCGATCCCCTATATTTCTTGTTTCTTTTATCTTTTTACTCTATTTGTGAGTGAGTCTCTCAACATCATCTTCCAAAATCTATGGTGAGTTTTTCATCTTCTATCATATTTTTAACTCCCCAAAACTTTTCTCACTTGACGTTCCTTTCTTTAAAAATAGCAAACTTTTTCTGTTTTACTGTACAATATTTTTCTTATGTGTCCATAGACATTAAAAAAAAAGGACTTTTAAGGTTCAGTTCTTCTGCCAAGGTTGTTTCTGCTTCCTCTGAGGGTCTTCTCTTCTGCTCTATCACGTCCCTCATGAAAGAGGTTTTTTTCTTCAGGTCTTGGCTGTCCTCAGTACCGAGGCACTACTAACCTAATAGGAATCTGTGTGCCTAAGTAGAGCTTTTGACTAAGGCAATCTGGTTAATGTTGTTTGGTTAAGAGATTCTCAACTATTGATTTCAGAATATCTTTCTTCTTGGTCAAGCCACGTTCCTAAGAAATGATTTTGCTATCTACTTCCTGAAAGTGGAGCCTGACTGGCAGCCTTCCACAAGCCGAGGGGAATGATCTGATCATTCAATATATATGTTTCTATTTTTTCCCCTATTTTCAGTAAGGTACCCTATCCACAGCTACTCTTAGACTCTCTGAGTCCAGAATCCCTCTGGTTCAACTCTCTAAGAAGGAAACCCCTAATGTTCTTCCAGAATGTTGGATGCTGTCACCTGGCAGCAGAGATTTGGGAGGGAGTCTACCTAACTGCATCTTACACAGAACTTTAACCGTGTCTCCGATTTTCAGCTGTCACTGCATTCCCACTTTCGGATGTGTCTGACACCTCCGTTTCTGAGATTCTGGAGTTCTGCAAAGCTAACGGTCCTGGCCAATTTGCTATCGCCCATTTGCTCTCTGGCTCTCAAAATTCATGCTACTGCTATTTTCTTTCCCAATCTCTTTGTTCTTTGGGTTCCATGCCTTTTTGACCCCTGTATTTTTACTTCTGAGGGGTTTCAGGAGGGAAATGTGATTTAAAAAATACGTTCCACCTGATGTATTTAACAAGAAGTCGCAAGCAACAAGCCTTTACCCCTTCCTTCATGCCAACAACTTACAGGAAGGAAATGGCAGTAGTGGTAGTGGTTGCCCCTAGGGAAGGGAGACTAGGGAGAGGAATGCAGACTCTTCTCTATACACCCTCTTGGACAGTTCAAATTTTTCACCACGTGCAAAAATTACCTTTGCAAAACTAATTAGCCAATATAACAAAAACAAAACAAAAAAGCTTCTGTGAACATCTTTCTCTCTGTGACTAGCACACGTTAGGAGAGTATCGTTGTCACGGCTCATGCCATCACACTGCTTGCTGCAAAGACATAACCCCAAATTGCATTATTTTATAATCTGCATAATTTATACAATTTCCTCCAACCTTGAATCAAGGTTAGAGGGAATGTTATTGATCACCAAAGCCTGCCAGGGGCTAACATCCAAGCGTGGCAGACATCTGGGTTGACATCCAAGTGTGACCTCGCTTAGTTAAGGACAAGGATCTGACCTGGCTGCAGCCACTGACCCTACCTGGCCCTGACACACTCTGCAGTCTCCAGCAGGGCTCACAAAGTCATGATTAATTCAATAAAAATTATATCTTCCATAACATGAGTTTTCAGTAATCAATAGGAAAAGATGTTGAACATATCTCCCTCCTACATAACATGCATAGGCCAAGAATCTATTTATACTCAGCAGATCAGTGGTTTTGGGCAACTATAATGTAAATGTCACTTGGCTTACAAGCCAGAGAATAGTAGTGGTTCCACGTGTTATCCATTGAGAACCTACAACCACAGGAGTATCTTCTCCGGAAGGAATGCTGCCAGTAGTTTGTTCTGCTTTCTCTCTGGGAGCATAAGATTTGTCATTACTTTTGCATCTAGTTTTACAAGATTCTCAGCAATGGTGTGACTTGTACCTGTTTTTGCTATCAGAGATGCAGCCTTGCATGATGCCTCTGTAATGTTAGCCTTTTTTATTCCCCTTTAGAAATAAGCTCCACATACACCAGACTGGAATATATTCATTTGTGCTTGTTCTTTAAACATTCAATTAATTTAGTGAAAGGCCATAAGCTTTGTTTGCAAATGATACAAAAGCTTTGATGGCTTCATACCACCATTTGTGACGGACCTTAGATGGAGCACAGGAGATTGGAATCCACTGGAGTGCCAGTGAGATAAAATCCTACTTTCAGAGAGTCACCATCATACTTCTTGTTCACCTTTTCATTTTTCAGTGGCTTGTCCACAATTATTGAATTCATAGAGTCTTGGTTACTATTTACTTTTATGATATTATTTTGAGACCTGCAGTATTTCTATTATCCTTTTCATTACTATTTTTAATGACCTTTTCTAAGAATAGCTTTATATTTACAGAAAAGTTGTGAAGGTTGTACAGGCAGTTCCCATATACTACACACCCAATTTCCCCTACCGCCAACATCTTTCGTTGCTATGGTACATTTGGCCCAACTAATGAACAAATGTTCATTCATAATTGTTAACTAAAGTGCATACTTTATTCAGATTTCCTTAGGTTTTGCCACATTACATTTCGTTGTCATGTCTCCTTAGGCTCCTCTTGTTGGTGTCAAGTTTCTCAGGCTTTGCTTGTCTTTTATGACCCTGACAATTTTAAAGAGTACCGGCCAGGTAATTTGTAAAATGTCCCTCAATTGGGGTTTGTCTGATGCGTTTCTCATAATTATACCAGGGTTATGGGTTTGGGGGAGGAAGTCCACAGAGGTAAAATGCTATTCTCATCACACCATATCCAGAATTCATGCTATTAACGTGACATCGCTTATCACTGTGGTTGTTAACCTTGATCATCTGGCTGAGGGAGTGTTTCCAGGCGTTTCCACCGTTAAGTTACTCCTTTTCCTCCCCTTTTCCTACTGTACTCTTTAGAAGGAAGTCGCAATGCACAGCCTGTACTTAAAATGTGGGAACTTATGTCCCATCTCCTTTTATGGAGACTATCCACGTAAGTTATTTGGAATTTCTTCTGCACAAAAGATTTTCTATTGTCTCCCATTTATCTATTTCTCCAATCATTTATTTATATCAGAACGGGCTCGTGGTTGTTTACTTTATACTTTGAGTGATAATTCAATGCTCCTTTATTTATTTTTCACTCAAATTGTTCCAGCTTTGGCCACTGGGGGCCCTTTTGTTTGGCTCCTGTGCCTTTGACATACCCATTTCATTGGGGTTTCACTGCAAGATGCTACAGGATCATCTTGTATATTTCTTGCAACAGCTAAGAAGCAGCCATTTCTTTAAGGAGGCTTTACTCCTTTTATTGGAGAATGGTGTTAGAAACCGAGATATGGGCACTGAGAGTGCGCAGTGTCACTGAAGTGTCATTGCTTCCGGGCCTTCGCACCCGACAGAGGGAGGAAAGATAAGTATGTACACTAAGCTATGTATATATGCATGTGTATAACTATTTTGATATGTACCCGTCTGCAAATATATTAAGCTAAACATGGTGTCTCGAACTCTAACCCAATGCCACATGGATCATTCTGGCATGGTCCTCATGCTGGTCTGTAGTCTCCCATTCCAACAGGGGAAGCCCTGGCTCCCACCAGCCACCAGCCATGTCTTTAATTGTTCAACTCCAGTATGCGTGTGTAGTGGCTACAGAGTTGTTCATCTGTACCCTTGTGGGGAAACAAAAACGTTACCAGCTAGAATACAGTGTTTATATACCATTTCTTTGCCTTTCATCTTACAGATGCCACTAATCTCCAGTTACGTAAGTCAGCAGCTAGTCCCCTCACCCTACCTTCAAGCTCACTGATATGTTTATCTATTGTGTCAAGCCTACTGATGAACCCATCATCCCTGTTAGAGTGTTTTTTTATTTCTAGCACTTTCCTTTGATTTTTCTTTCCCTTAAAGTTTCCAATTATCGTTGTTTCAAATTCCTTATCTGATAATTCATATCCGAGCCTGGGTTTCAGGATCACTTTGTCTATTCAGACAGTGGTTATTTCCTTTGGCTTTTTCTGAAAGCCAGACATGTTGTATCAGGTAGATAGGTCTTTAGGTTTTGTTAAGCTGGCTAGGAGTGTCGGGCTGTGTTCAGCATTTGTTGTAGTTTCAGGTACCAGAGGCTTCAAATTCCTCTAGGGTTCTTGTTTTTTGTCTCCTCTCTTGGCTACGTACAGATGCTGCATCTTGCACCTGTTAACTCATGGTTATGATGCTGGAGCCCTACTAATGTGGCAGTAGGGTGTAGGGGAAAGGAGAAAGGCACTGTGTAATCTCCCAGTTAGATCTCAGCCTCTTAGTGGGGCTGCCCTGGGGCTGGGTCTTCACAAATATTTCTATTCCTCTTCCTATAGCAGGGCACCCCCCAGCCCCACTCCTCCCCTCCTGCCCAGTCACCTCGACTCCTGTCTTTAACCACAACATTCTGTTTCCTTAGAGCCCTATCCCGTCTTGGCTTTTCGCTTCCCTCAGGGGGCTGGAGTGGTGAGAAATTCTTTTCCCCCCAAATTTCAGAACTGTGTTCAGGCACAGGCCTTTTCCCTGGAGAGTGGGCCTTTGTGACTGAGAAGACCTTCAGCGGGTTTTACGGTAGCTTATCTTTCCCTCCTTCTGGGAGGGTCATGAGGGATCTTTGTTGGATCTTCACCATGAGAAATCTGGCAAGATTCCCAGGAATACCCATGAAAGTGTAGGGGAGCCCTAGGATGGTGGCCCCCATGAATCTCTCACTCTCACAGCGAGTCCACACTCAACCTCCAACAATGTGTCAAATTGATCATTTAAATATTCCTGCCAGTCTACGGCTCGTAACTCCTGCTCCAAGGAAGCAGATCTCAGTTACTGTGTCTCCCAGGACATACCTGACTCACCAGGTTTCAGGGTGGCAGTTTGCCCTGAGATCTCCGCTCTCTGATGGATCCAGGGAAAGTCACTGATTTCTTCATTTGTCTATATTTTTCTTTTTTTAAGGATGACGGTGACAATTTCCAGACTCTTGACATATTAGAGCTAAAACTGGAAGTCTCTTCATACTATTTTTATACCTCAGTGAATCACTATATGAGTCACTAATCCACTTTTGTTTATGTGGGATAAACACAACACAACATGACCACAGAAGGTAAACGTAATGAACGTAAATACAGCTGTCCCTCAGGATCTGTAGGGGATTGGTTCCAGGACCCCCCAGGATACCAAAATCTGCAGATGTTCAAATTCCTTATATGAAATGGCATAGTATTTGATGTAACCTATGTCCCTCCTCCCATACACTTTAAATCATCTCTAGAGTCTTCTAATACTGCATACAATGTAAATGTTATCTAAATAGTTGCTTACATGCGGCAAATTCAAGTTTTGCTTTTTGGAACTTTCTGGAATTTTTTCCAAATATTTTCCATCCGTGGTTGGTTGGATCCGCAGGTGCGGAACCCACGAATACAGAAGGCCGACTGTAATCACAAATACCATGAAGCTACAGTGGTGAGATAACTTTACTCCGTGAATGGCATTTTAGCCAAGATGGACTGAGGCATACTCTCCTTGCGGTGCTCATACAGGCTTCAAGGTTTTCATGACTTATAAAGGAACAGAATTTCTAAGAAAAATCATAAGCCACACATTTCCTTTTTGTGAAATACATATTTTTCACAAATAAAAAGAGGTTTTTTTCCCTCGTATTAATTTTACCACTGAAAGTGCCAAAACATCTGTGGACTGCATGATAAAAATCCTGGAAATTACGCTGAGAAAGTCCTCACTGGATAGTCTTTGCAGTTTTCCTCTGAAGTGTGTTATCTTGTAAGCAAAGACAGCATTAAGGGAGATAAAGTGATGGAGAGTCAGGTGTTCATATATATATTCATTCATTTACCATATTATTATTATTAAATAGAATATATTCCATATACCCCAAGGCACAGGGGCATTGCAGCTTATTGTAATTGTGACACTCTGTGGCTTACTGTAGAGGAAATTCATTTGTTCAAGGGTCAAATAAGCATTGCCTTTGCCTTCAAACAGGATCACTTCTCTTTCTGGTTAAGCATCAAAAAGCTATGATAATTGTCCTAATTATGGCAAACTAACTGATCATTATGGGCCCAGAAGCCACCCATCACCAGATCTTTCTTTACCACCATTTGTAGGAATCACAGGTCATTTGAAAAAATCAGCACGTGGTCACCACCTTCATCGCCTACCTGATCACAGGAAGGGTTATTTCTTTCATTAAAACTGGCTTCAAGTGTTTTGTGAGTGCAGAAGAGAAATGGAGTCCGTGGTCACTGGTCAGCACTGTGTTGGCCAACCCCTGCTCAATAGGAGAGGGGTATTTTCAAAGCCACCCACTTTAGAAGGGTACTTTTATACACATTGATCTTGTTATAATATCAACTACTAAAAGTGGTCTCAGTGGACAGTTTGGTAATCTAATCATTGTCAAATCAAAAAAGAAAGCTTGACATCCATTGCTTTCAACTAAAAATCATCACCTTTGCGTCCTCTTATTTGGATTATCTCCAACACTTTTATTCAAAATTCCAAGAGCGATTTACCCGTGTGTAATTTACAACTGATTTATCCCAGAGGCTTGCCATAAAGCTATGTTGCTAAATATTAGACTGCTTTGGAGGAAATATATATTAGTGGTGAAAAAAAAATCAGTTTTATAAAGACTTATTATAAAGCTATGATAATTAGGACAGATGGATATTTCCACAGGATACTTGAATAGAACAGTGGGACGAAACAGAAAGGCTAGAAACAAATCTACGTGTGTAAGGCAATTTTATATGTAATAATCATAGATTTGTGAATTAATGAGGGCTGATTATCAGTCAATAAATGGGGCTGGGTCTATTGAGTTTTCATAGTTAAGAAATGAAATTGGAACCCGACTCACATTCTTCACATAGATCAGCAGAAATCAGACGATGCCAAGTGTTGGTGAGGGTGTGAAACAATAAACAGGCCCTCTAAAACACTGCAGGTAGCTTGATTTTTTAAAATTTCTATAAAAAATATGTTTTTCCAAGTAAATTTGAAGATGTGCATGCACTACTATCAGAAATTCCACTCCCAACCATCTGTCCTAGAGTGACAGTTCGCAATCCTGTCAGGTCAAATGTGTTCTTTTGATAATAAATAGTTTATAACACCCTCGTTACTATCCTTATGAAATTCATAAATAATACAACTTACCTACACACATAATTTCAAGAAGTCAACATAAACCGGAGAATCAAGGCTCTGCTGTGATCCAAACTAAATTGTGGCACGATTTTGAGTAAGTGATGGAGAATAAGAAGGGAATTTTGCTTTCCCTTGGGGGTAGAAACATTTTCCTTTGAAGGGCATTAAATCTACGGAGAAGGAAAGGTAATTCTAGAACACTATCTGATTCTTCCATTAAAGATATTTACAAAGTCATTAAAAAAAATCAACATGAAGGAATTCCCTGGCGATCCAGCGGTTAGGACTCCGCGCTTTCAATGCCGAGTGCATGGGTTCAATCCCTGCTCGGGGAACTAAGATCCCACAAGCCGCGCAGTGCGGCCAAAAATAAATAAATAAATAAAGGATAGATTTTAAAAATCAACATGATACCTAACTGTAATTTTAAAAGGAAACAGAGTATAATAAAATACCATTTCAATATTTAAGTACTTTATCTTTTTTTTAAGAAGGTGTAATTTTTTATTGTGGTAAAATATGTATAACATAAAACGTCCCATTTTAACTATTTTCAGTGGCACTGAGTACATTCAGACTGTGGTGCAACCATCACCACTGTCCATCTCCAGAACGTTTTCATCTTCGCAGTCTGAAACTCCACACCCATTAAACAATAATCCTCCATTCCTCCCTCCCCCAGCCCCTGGCAACCACCATTCTACTTTCTTGTCTCTGTGAATTTGACTGGTGTAAGTACCGCATTTAAGTGGAACCAAACAATATTTATTCAGTTGAGACTGGTTTATTTCATTTAGCATAATGTTTCAAGGTTCATCCATATTGTACATGTCAGAATTGCCTTCCTTTTTAAGGAAGTATTAAGTATTAAGGAATACTCTTCCATTGTATATCCATTCATCTATTGATGGACACCCGAGTTGCTTTTCTTTTCTGGCCTTGTGAATAATTCTGTTGTGAACATGGGTGTAGAAATGTCTGTTTGAGTCCCTGCTTTCAATTCTTTTAGGTATGTACCCAGGAGTGGAATTGCTGGATTATTGGTAATTCTGTTCTATTTTTTTGAGGAACCAACATACCATTTTCTGCAGTGGATACATCATTTTACATTCCCAACAGCAATGCACAAGAGTTCCAGTTTCTCCACATTCTCATCAACACTTATTTTCTGCTTTTTTGATAATAGCCATCCTAATGGGTATGATGTGATATCTCACTGTGGTTTTGACTTGCACTTCCCTAATGATTAACGATGTTGAGCATCTTTTCATGTGCTTATTGGTCTCTTCTTTGGAGAAATGTCTATGCAAATGTGCTTTGCCCATTTTTTTTTTGGCTCAGGACGCGCAGGCTCAGCGGCCATGGCTCACGGGCCCAGCTGCTCCACGGCATGTGGGATCTTCCCGGACCAGGGCACGAACCCGCGTCCCCTGCATCGGCAGGCGGACTCTCAACCACCGCGCCACCAGGGAAGCCCCCCTTTGCCCATTTTTAATAGGGTTGTTTGGTTATTGCTGTTGTTGAGCTGTAGGAGTTCTTCATATACCTGTATATATATTCTTACAATTATGATTTGCAGTCATATTTGATTGCAAATATTTTCCCCCTCTCCATGGGAAATACTCCAAACTAGCAGAACCATCACAAATACAGCAGTTACTAAGGCAGACTGACAACAGGCATGTTGAATGGGCAACTTAAGTGCTACCAGGGGAACTGCTGTTGGTGACATGATTTTCCGAAATGGTGAATACTTGCTAACATTCTGAACCAAATAAAGTGTTTAAAAAACAAAACAAAACAAAACTCCATAGCAGTTACATCCTTGGAAAACTCATTACACTATGCAAAATACCTTGTGTTTCTATGTAAATTAGGGTTGTTTTCTAGATAATTATAAACTGATTTCTCACCTGAAGGTCAGGCAGGACACAGCAAAGTCACATGAGATGTAAGAGTGACTCTTTGCCCCAGGCCATGCATGGGAATGATACCAGTTTCAAGAATAGTGGCTATCTTTGGAGGTGGGTATTGGCAACAGGAGAATGAGACCAGGGAAGAGTGTGCAGGGGTATAAACTTTATTCCTAATATTTTATGTCAAAAGCTGGGCAATAGTAACATGGGAGTTTAATACATAACTTACATCCTCCATGTCTAAAATGTTTTTAAACAAAAAACAAGAACAAAGATTCATGCAGTCTCTGCTTCCAGAGAGACCTGGTTTTGAATCCTAGCTCTGTTACTTACAAGCTGTGTAATCCTGAGTAAATCACTGAACTCCCCTAAATGTTAGTTTGCTTTTCTGTAATTGGGGATAAAAATAGAAGCTAGCACATAGGAATGCTATAGACTATTGAAATAACAGGATACATTTAAAGCTCTTAGCACACCGCCCTGTTCTAGAGTAAGTGCCAAAGAAGAATAACCTCTGTTTAAACATGCTTTAAATAGTCTCCTTGATTTTTAACAAACAATCTTATCCTACCTTCTGTCTGATCACTGTCCAAATGCACATACCAGCTCTTAATGGAAACACTGAATAAGACGTACTCCAGTTACTAGTCAGATAACTCTCCGTCGTCCAAATCCTATCAAAATCCTGTTTATGAGAATAGATATTTCTGGGGGAGTGCCTGAAGGACATGCTATTCATCTATTCTCTATAAATGAAAAATTTTACCCTTGGGTCAAATCACACCATCTGAGAGCTGTGTATCTGGATGGCATCATTCTAACTGTTGTCAAATTTACTTCACAGTATTGAACTCTGCTTGTTGTTCCGATATCAGCTTGCATTGAGGGATGCTGTAAGAAGCAACCCAGCAAACTTCGCTCTTCTATTTATTGCTGGGATGGAGTCCAGGATGTTATTCTCTGGATCAAAAAGTGTTTCCTTGGGCTTCCCTGGTGGTGCAGTGGTTGAGAGCCCGCCTGCCGATGCAGGGGACACGGGTTCGTGCCCCAGTCCTGGAGGATCCCACATGCCGCGGAGCGGCTGGGCCCGTGAGCCATGGCCGCTGGGCCTGCGCGTCCGGAGGCTGTGCTCCGCAACGGGAGAGGCCACAGCAGTGAGAGGCCCGCGTACCGCAAAAAAAAAAAAAAAAAAAAAAAAAGTGTTTTGTTTGTGAAAACCCAAGGGAGGAAATTCTTCTCAGGTCAGCAAGATGAAAACCTTTAAGAACTGGTTTGTCTTCATCTTGTGGACAATATGGATCTTTTAACTGAGTCTATTTCTTTATTTACTTGAGTCTCCAGAAAATGTACAGCCCAATCTGCGGCCCATCTCTGGTATCTCTACAAAACCATTTGGCATACACTCCTGAGAGGTAGGTAAATGTACCTCGGGACTGTTTTCTGACCCATATTACCTCTTTGTCCCAACATTTTCAATGATTTATTTCCCATGCATTTTTGGAAGCTGTCCTCTGTTTATGAAACAAGATAGGAAGAGAGAAAATGGAAAAATGGGGCGAGAATAAAGAGAAGTGGGGGTATAAATAAGTAATAAATCAAGTAGATAAGAGTATTGTGTTGTTTATTATTTATATTTCCCAGAGCACCTTGCATTGAACTTTATGACTAGTATATGGTTAGTCAATGTTAGAGTTAAAAAAAGATAAAATCTCAGCTTCCACACCATTCTTTTTCCTGCTTGTGCATAGCTATACGTTGGGCTAGACGTAAGAAAGGTTTGATTAACCCCTGAGAAGCAAAAGAGAATACTTTGATAACTTCAGAGTGATGTCTGACATTTCCTGAAGGAATGTCCTAGCCACGCCCCAAAGCTCACTGCAATGCTATATAATTTATGAAACACCTCCAAATTGTAAATGAATTTCCCCCCTCCTCTGAACTCCTTCAGAACCTACTGTCTTTAAGCCCTCATATAACTTACCTTGAGATATAGATTTAAAAATACATAAATAATAGACAGAGGACAGGTAGATATTTGGAAAGGGAAAAGATCATGCTTATTGACATTTCTTTGTATTTCTAAGCATATTAACGATCATATATTTGTTGAATAAATACTTAAATAGGTAAATGAAAATCTATTTCATTGATAGATTTTTTTTTGGACAAACTTGCATTAAAACTCAGTTCACATGCAACAATATGAATGACTCAACAGGCGTTATGCTGAGTGAAAAAAAAGCCAGACTCGAAAGCCCACATACTTTTGATTCCATTTGTATAAGATTCTCGCAAAAGCAAAACTGTAAGGATTAGCAAAGAGATCAGTGGTTACCAAGAGCTAGGAGTGAGATGAAGAGTTGATTACAGAAGGGCGCAGGGGAGTTCGAGGCGTAATGAAACTCCTGTGTATTGTGATTGTGTGGTAGGGGTTACACGACTGTATACGTTTGTCAGAACACTCAGGACTCTACCATCCTGAAGTGTGGATTTTACTGTGTGTAAATTATGCAAAAATATAAAATAATGAGGAAAAAATTTTGTTCAGCATCTGCTGAAAATACAAAGAAGATTTTTCATTCATCTAGCAAGTTAATCCAGTTCCCAGGCCATCTAGACATGTGCTGCCTCTCTTCTCCATGCCCACAGGAGATACTGCTAATCAATTAGGACATTTTTTTCACTCTGAAGCAAGAGAGTGACTCATGCAGAATCTTCAACAGAACGCCCCAGGCAGCCACCAACAATCTTTCAGAACCGACATGAGATAAAACTTATTTGCTGCCTGGGACCCATGTCATCCCAAACGGATACTATCACTTGCTTAGTTATGCCTACTCGAAGTACAAGTGTAATGCTTTCAAAGTGTTAACTTATTTTCAGGTGACTACCTTTGTCTTCTTTATCTTAATTTAGTGTCTATTAAAAAAACCAGGACGAATATAAATGTAGCACAGAATCAACATTTTGTAAGCTACATCCAAATATAATTTTCAGAAAATGTTTCTGCAGCCATAAAGGTAGAAGATCAAACGATCTCAGGATGTGACTGTGACACAAGGAAGGAGATTTGGGGAACGCAGGAAAGCTCTTCTTTAAGGAGTGACTTTTAATCTGAAGGCCATAGGAAGCAGAGGGATTAGCCTAGTGGGCTGGGCGAAGATGTTCCAGGCAGAAGCCAGTGCTCAGATCTTGAAGAGGGAGAAAGTATGTAGATGTGGCCTAATGAAAGACCACCAGCTTTGTCAGAAAAATTGTCCTAGGAATAGGGCAACTCAAGCTCAGGCAGGGGAGGTGGGCAGGGACCAGGCCCCCATAGTCCTCTCTGAGGATTTTAAAGGTATCCTAAAAGCACTGGAAAGCCATGAAGTCAAGTCAAATTATCATTAATACTCTGGACCAACAGCCATGATGAAACTTCAAGAAAAAAGAACTTTCAAGGTACTCTCTAAAATGAAGTAAAATTCAAACCTTAGCAGCATTAGCTCCCCTAGTATTTTAAGCCAAACATTTGTATATTACTAGTCACACTGTCTTAATAAGGGATCTACATGTGTCTTCTCTGCTCCACCATGAGCTTCTAGCAGTCAGCGACTACATCTAATGAACTGTTATATTTCCAGGTTTTGAGGCATAGTAGATGCTCAATAAATATTTGTTGAACTGAAATAAAGTAAACTAATATATATAGCATTCCAAAGCCAGTTTAATCTATGAATTCCCTGCTATGTCCAAAAGTACTGAGAGATTCAAAGTTACAGACACATCTGCCTAAGGATAAATAGCCTTTTTGGATCTGTCATAAATACATGCCGATTGGAATTATGCTTAGAATCTTCTGTCATGGTTCCAGCAATGTGGAGAAAATCCAAAGACAACATGGAGATAAAATTACAGGTTACAAAGGGTTATTTTTGGAATTCATTCAAAAGCGAAGACAGGCACAGCAAAAATATAAGAACAGCCAACTAGTGATAAAATTTCCCCTCGACAGATCAAGGACTCAGAAAAGGTAAGAGTAGCTCAAGAGCAGAAGATAGATCAGCCCCCAGACTTCTGAGAAAGGAAAAGGGATGGTGAGCAAGTAACTGAGTTTTACAGAGAATCTGGAGATTTTTCAAACTAAGCATTGGCAGAGAGCGAAGTGGGGTAGAAGTAGCAGCAGAAAGAAGTTACTGGCAAGGTAATTGCTACAGGTTGAATTGTGTCCCCTCAAAATTCATATTTCTTATAAAAAGGGGAAGTTGAGACACAGTGGTTTTCATAGAGGGAAGACTCCATGTGAAGAAACATAAAGAGAAGACATCCACCTACAAGCCAAGGAGCGAGGCATGCACCAGATCCTTCCCTCACAGCCCTCAGAAGAACCCAACTGGGCTGACGCCTTGATCTTGGACTTCCAGCCTCCAGAACCATGAGAAGGTAAATTTCTGTCATTTAAGCAACTCAGTTTGTGGTACTGTATTATGACAGCCCTAGTAAAGTAACATAGTAATCAACCAGAAAAATCTTTATTTACTGGAGGATTAAAAGAGTAAAGGAAAAAAAAAAAAAAAGCAGCTGCATTAGTAGATCAAGGGGATAAAAGAGGTCTCCCCAGGCTCATAGTTGCATGAAATAGGTTTTTTCTGGTAGAAATTCACTCACCAGAAATTATACCAGGTTGGGGTCTGGAAGGATAATGTAGACTACTAACCATGAATGACAAGGGTAGGTCTTGTCATGTGCCAGGCCGGCATCGTGTGCTTTACGTAAGTTATCTGATATGGTCCTTTCAATCACCCCGTGAGTAGGCTGAATTATTTTACAGATGAGAATACTGACTCTCCGAGTACACTCCTCCTTAAAATATCCCATTCCTTTGCTTCTAGAACACCTCACTGGTTGGCCTTCTTAGTCTCCTTTGCTGGTTCTTTGTCTTCTGTCTGACCTCTTCAGATTGGAGAGTTCCAGGGGTCAGGCCTTGGTCCTACTGTCTTCTGTATCTGTACCCACTCACTTGTTGGGTTCTTAGAGTTCCAAGGCTTTCAAAATTCATCTATATTGAATCTCAAATTTGTATCTCCGGGAAGACCTCTCTTCCAAACTCCAAATCCATATATTCAATTGTATCTTTGGCATCTCCACTTGGAGGTCTAATAGATATCTCACACTTACCATGTCCTAAAGTGAATTGCTGATCTCCCCCCTCCTCAAAAAAACCTGCTTCATCTGCAAACCAATTGCCCATCTCAACATAAGGTATCCTTCCAATTTCTCAGGCCAAAAATGTGGAGTCATCCCTGACTTGACTCTGTGAAACTCAGTATCCCATCCTCTGCTTGTGATGCTCTAGCCCAAGACAGTGACTTAGCTAATCCTCTCTCTTCCTTCAAGTGCTTGCTCAGATCGCCTGCTCAGTGAGCCCACCCTGACCAGCCCTGTGTAATATGACATCTGCTCACCCTACATCCCCTGGCACTCTTGATCTCCCTTGTACTTCTGTTCTTTTCCTTCTGCTCCTGGCATTTAACTTCCACCATACCTACAACTTACTCATTTAATTATTTTCACAGTCTGTCTCTGCTGGGCAGAGAGTTTCATCTGTTTTGTTCGCTGATATATCCCAAGCACGTAATACAGCAACTGGTGCCTAGGAAACATCCCATAAATAACCATACACGTTAAATGAATGGAATTATTTCTGTTTTTCAAATGAGATAGTAAACTGCAGTGTGGCTAATAAAAATGATGAACTGGAGTCCCAGACATGCTTGATTTCCAAATCTTGGTGCTTTCTATCATTGTCTTTTCTCCTCTCTTTAGATTCCATGCACCCCAAAACTGGCTACACAACCAGAATGACCTGAGGAACCTTAATGAAACACTAGACCCCGCTGAGTTTCATTCGGTCAGAGGTGGGGGCCCACGTGTCTGTGTTTTCACTCTCCTAAGTGATGTATCTGGTGAACATCCAGGCTTCTGGACCACTGCTGTAGATTCGATCCTCTCCTGTGGGCATGTTTCCCTTCCAGAATTCTTGCAGAATTAGATGGGTGTGTCTGGGAATAGTTAACTCATCAACGCAGCCACAGTTATACGGTATGGTGAAGGAACGAGCTGCCCCATATTCATCAATCTATAAAATTAGAGTCTCCCTTTTTGAACACGAAAGTCTTTTTTTAAGTAAACCATTTCAGGTCCAAATCTTTCTAATATATAATGCCACTTTAAAAAAAATAGCGTGTTCAATGGATTTTAGCTTGTTTTTAATCCATGTTCTTCCTTCTTCCCAGAATGTACCATGTTCCTGGATAATTCCCACTCATCCTTTATGACCAAGCCCAAGTAGCCCCTTTTACTGAGATCTTTCTCCCAAATCCCGCAGATTGGGTGAGGCTCCCCTCCCTCTACTCCCATGACATTTCTGTGTCTTTTTATTGTCACAACATGTTATAACAAGTGATCAACTCCTCTTGTTCCCCTACTTTACTATGGTATCATTAATAAGGACTATTTTTATTTCAAAAGACAGAAACCCATCTCTAATTGGTTTAAGGAAAAAAAGGCAATTGATCAGCTTGTGTAATTGCAAAATTCCTGGGTAGATCTGTCACCCCCGGATCTAGGCGCTCAAATGATGCATTCAGAAATCTGACCCTTCGCAACACTCGGTCCTGTTCTCCTTTGTTCTGGCTTCGTTCTCCAGCAGGCTCCCCACCAGATGGTAGCAAGGACGGCCCTCAGAATCTCCAGGCCTCCACCCTGCCTTTTAGCAAGGCTGGCAGAAGGCAAACTCCTAGGTGTCAAGAATTCTAGCAAAAGTTCTAGGACTGACTCTCTCTGGGGCTGACTTGGGTCATGCTCCCTCCCTGAACCAACCACTGTGAATTGGAAAAAGTGGAATCACCCACCCAGCCCTGGAGCCAGGGAGTGAAACCAGTCCCTTTCTCCAAATCCCTGCGGGTAAGAAATGGGATGGGGGAGTCCCTCAAGAGGAAATGAAGAGTGTGATCATCAAAAGAAGGAGAAATAGACACAAACACCAGAGGTCCAGTACAACCAGGTGCCTTGAGAGCAGGGGCCTTGCCTTCTCACTCAACCCCACCCCTTCATCTCCTAACATGGTACCAAGCAACACACGAGGCAGCTCATGTTTAATAAATCAATCAGCTGAACAAATGAATGCAGTCAGGGTTCTCATGAAAACCACCCACTATTACCCTGTGTCATCACATACTGGATGTGGGCTTCATTACCATACGGAATATAGGCCTCTGGGATAGACACAGAGAGGCTATTTTAATTTAATTTTTTGTGTGTGTGTCACAGAGACATAATACTCAGCTCCAAACAGAACTATTGGTAAAAGCACTGCCAGTCCTTTAATTAGGAATGCCTGGAGACCAGGCCCGGGAAGCTGCAGGATAACAAAGCCAACAGGAGGGGAAGTGGAAATGTCACCCTCGTTAGTGAGGTTATTCACAGGAGGAAAGCCCACCCAGGGCCCTGGTGAGTGTCAGAGGGCAGGTTCCTGCCAAGAACCTGAAGTGAGAGTGGGAAACAGCAGCTGCGGGGCCTTGGGGGACCAGGGATGAGTTCAATTCAGAAGGCAGAGGGAGGGAGCCGCATCTCCGGGGCAGACCCCAGCCACCTCCCTCCATAACCCCCCGGGGGGCCCAAAGGACTTTTCTCCAAGGTGATCCTGGAATGTGCATGTTGTGGTTATTGCTTATTTATTTCCCATTTATATTAATGGACTCTTATTATGTGCAACTTCTAATGGTTGCAGACGTGAGCCTTCTACCAAGCTGAAAGGCAGATAAAGGTGGTTCTGAATCGCATTCCCTTCCCTCCCCAAACCCTGCCAATGCTGTCCCTCCTCCCTCTGCACCCATGTCCCAACCAGCCCACACTGCCATGCCACACTGTTGACTCCAGGCACCTCTAACTGCTCCCTGCCGCAAAGCAGAGGGCCTGCCTGGCCACAAAGTTGCCAGAATGTTCGGCTGAGGAATATGTGGGCTTGTAGCAGGAAGAACAGGGTCTCCACCAAAGTCCTGAGTTCGAGTCCCTGCTCTGTCACTAGCCGACCACGGGACCTTGGGCCAGTCAGCCCAAGTCTCACCTCTCAGTTTCCCCTGTGTTAAAAAATCAAACAAAAGAACATGAAGGATTCTGTATCTATAAAGTCCCTGCCCTGGAACGAATAAAAACTGTGATAAACGAATAAAAGCCCTCACTGACAGGACCAGATCCAGATCTTTTGGGTGAGCCAGTTTCCTAGTTGTAGGAAACAGAATCCAACTCTGGCTAAGTTAGGCTCAAGGGATATTGAGGTCATATAGGATTAAAGGGAGCTGGGAAGGCCAGGCTTGAGAGTGGCAGAAACCAGAGAACATCCAGAGCAGGGTCCATCACCACACTGGTCCCATAAAAAGAACGCCTGGCCAGGATCCCGCCACTGGGGTGCAGGGGTACAGCAGCCATTTTCAGGAGTCCTGTCTCTTTGCCAAGGAGGAATCACCTACTTGGCCTAGATTGGGTCATGGGATGGCTGGACCCTGATGACGTTTCCATTAGACTGTATCTAACAAGGAAGAAACACTTCCTCTAAAGAAATCAGAGGACCCTTGGGAATGGAAACAGATGCCAAGCATCTAGAAGACATGAGCGAAGATGAGAGACAAAGGCTGCCTTTACAGGAAGAACTCCTGTTTCTCCATGAGTCTAGAATCCCAATAGGTCTGGACCCCATGAGCACCCAGGGAGAGCTTTCAAGGTCACAGCATGCCACCTCAGCCCCCAAACAATAGGTCTACCTCTACCTACTTCCTCACTGCCCTTTGCAGTTTTTCCATGAAGACCAAGAGTCCCTTGGTCATTAACCCTCCACCAAGTAACTTCAGGAGGACCCTTCTGCGCCGTTAATGAGCTTAGCTAAGCAGACACCACAGGTGATACTGTGATGGCAAGTGGTCGACCAAGTTGCACTGATAAATAATACATTCAAATGGTGGTCTCTGTTGACTAGGGACAGCCCCTCTGGAATTTGCAGAGGAGGCGTTGGGTATAAGATCAAGGACTCGGATCTGAGTCCTCACTGGGGGTCTTCTGCCCCTTAGCCCCCAAGCTGGGTAGCAGCTCTATTCTGCCGTCCCTGTGGCTGTTCCACTCTCCATCTTCCCGACCCTCTCACTCCCACACCACCCCCCACTACCCACCCCCTTCCACCACACACACACACACCTTCACCCTCCACAATAGCTTTCAGTCTCTCTGTTTGAACCCAGCATCAGTCTCTGAGCCTGCGCCAAGGACCTGCCTCTCTGGGCTGATGAGAACAGACGCCCTCCACCTCCCTCTCCCCACCCCCTGGTCTTTGAGGCTGCCCATGACTACTGCAGGTTAAGCAGAGAGGAGATCAGAAATTATCTAAATCACAACAATTCCCTGGCAGCTTTTGTGTGATAGCAGGTTCTGGTGAACTAAACTGTCCAGCTGGGTAATTGAAGGAAACATATTTACTGAAATTCACATGCTTACAGTTATACTTAGCCCCTGGATATCAGCAAAGCTGACCTGAAAGAGAATAAAAAGCCCCTTGCAGCATTCCAAGTAATCATTCCATACAGGCCCTTTGGGGTTTAACTCTCTGGTGGCCAGAGAGAGCTCTGATTTTCCACATCCCTGGTGCCTCTCCGTGGCTGCCAGCTGACAGCTGGGCTGCCAGGGCTCAGGCAGGATATGAACATGAGACCCACCAATGCTGACATTTCCCCCTCACAAAAGGCTTTAGCCGAAAGGTGTCAGCATCATGGCCTTACTTTTCAGATTTCATTTTCTGTGCAGGAAGTGGAGGACTTTGATCAGCTGGTGAGCTCACTCTGAGTGACAGCTGCAGTTCGTAGCAGATGGGTCTGTAGTATGAGCACCTAACGCAGAAGAGCCGACCCGGGCAAGGTCACCCCGGGCTCCGCACAGCTTCACTGAGACAAGCTGGAAAAACAGGCTCAGGCAGAGCGTGGCACATACAAACACATGTGCCTTCTTTTCATGTAAAGCAGGACTCACATGGACCTTGCTTCACCAAGTTAGAGAGTCACAAAAACACTCGAGGTCATCAGAACCTACCTTCTGCTAGATGTTGGCATCCTTAAAGGCCCTATGTCTAAACCAGGGTCGAATTAGGTTTTAATTCATAGACCCATCCATAATCAGTGGGGCTCCCTGGAGTTGAGGTCTGGGAAGCCACATTTAGGCTCATCAAGAAAGAATGTCATGTAATGTCAGGCAAGGGCTCTGCAAGGTATTTGCTCTCTCTGAGTTTAGCTGTCAGTAGTGTTGCATGATGAGACCTCTTCCTGCTACAGGGGCCTGGTCCCTGAAGCCACTAGGATGACGCATGACAGGCAGAAACCAGCCTGAACAGAGAACTGTTCAAACTGTTGGCCCCTTGGTCAGCAACTTAGAAGTAAGTAACGGGACACCTCAAGTCCAGCGATCAGAAATAGATCTTGACAAAGGTTTACGTAGGTCCAATGTCCCCAGTTTGGAGCTGTATTTCCCATCCAGTGACCTCATCTTCCTGTTATGGGTTTTTAAGCGCCTTGTGGTGTATTACAGCGCCCAACCGTAAGCGCTGGGGAAGTCCGGAGGGATCCAGAATCCTGGCACGGAGACTGTTTTCCGGATCCACGCAGAATCTTCCAGAACAAGCAACAAAGACAGGACAAATGCCAAGTGACCCAGATCCTACTTATCAGGGGATGGTGAAAGTAAACAGTGCGACATCAAAGGGAATGCGGGATAGAACCACTAGATAGCCCGTCTGTATGTAAGGAGACGCAGAATTTCCACGAGCAGCCACGGAATCTAACCCACAGGAAGAAGAGGAACGAAATACTAGCCGAGGGAGACTTGACTTCAGACAGCTACTCCTCAGTGGGCGCCCAGGGTGGCTCACCCCAGCTCAGACCCAGTGGTCCCCAAGAAGCAGCCCAGGCCCTGCGACTGGAAAGCTAATGGACTGCTACTTGAAACTACCCCTTGACCTTGTTAGTCAGGCCTCTCAGTTGGTAGTAAAGTTCACGCTTGCACTCCTTGCAACAAAAGGGTTTGCAAAGTAAAACAGATTGCACAAATCCTATTGAAGGGAATTACAAGAACAAACTGATTTTAAGGACTTTGGAACATTAATCATTGGAATAAAGATGGATACCACCAATTACCAGTGGGTTTCAGAGAGTTTCCAAAGTGGCCCTCCAGGGCCTCCACTCAGAAACACACTGTCAGCAATTAGTGGTGGTGTGTGTATCTGAAATGTGGTATAAGAAGTTAAGGGCTTTTTTAAAAAGTAACTCAGATTAGCCTACCCCCAACAGGGGGTTTATTCTGCTTTAAACAAGTCTAATCTACAAATAAAACCCAGATTCATAAAGCAAATAATATACTATAAAAGAATTTGCTGTGATAGTCCTATAAATAGTAAGTTTCCCCACTAAATCTAAAATTTGACTTTTTCCAAAAAATAGGCTTAAAGACACATTCTTGGAAAGATGTCAGTTATATAAAGTGACCCATATCTATGGGGCAGAGTTACATCAGCAAGTCTGAGATGTTTTATAGACTCTCTGTGGGACCAGCCCAGTGAAGACCGAGTCTGTTGGTTTCTGTGGGCAGTGGTTGCCCCTCGTTTGTATGGGGATAACAGCCCATCTTGCTGGCTGCTCATTGGAGTGTGTGCGCCTCTGCAGGAGTTTTGATCCATTTATACACCCAACAAGTGTGTACTGAGCACCTACTATGCATATAATATATTCATGTAAATGTACATGAACATAAACATGTGGCATACGTATATGTTCCAATTTTGGGGGACTGATAGTGGAACTTTACTAATGTTTTTGGCTGACTGGTATCAGTTTGCATGTCCTAACAACACACTAATTTCCTTTTAAGGAGGCACCTCTTTCCTCCCGGATTCATCGTGGAGGGCTGTAACCAGAACGCCCACCCTCTTCTGGTCAGGTACGGGCCAGGCCAGACAGGCGTTCCCTCCCTGAACTTAACTGAAAGCGTTGGCAGTTCCTGGACCACTGTTTGGACCAGGCTCTCTCTGCCACAGAACGGCAGCCACACTTCCACTCTCTGCCTGCCGGGATTGCTGGGGCCAGCTCCTCAGCCTTCCCTCCTTCTTTGACTGTCTAGTCGTCTTTCAGTCCCTCCTGTTAACATCAGCTGTAGCCATGTGCTGTTGCTTGGGACCAAATCACTGCACGTGCCAGACCTTGAACCACTACACGCTGCTTCAAAAACTTCCTCTAGCCGAGAAGCTGGGCCTCCCCCTCCACAATCTGTGCATTTCTAGCTGCCTTAAGTCACCCGAATCAGGCCTCCTTCCCTACAATTTTAGAGGAAAGTGTCCCTCCTCCTAGAAAATGATCCCTTCACTCGGTATGGTGATCAATTCATCCAGGTTTGCCTGGAATTCCCCCAGTTTTCCCACTGAAAGTCCCATGTTCTGGGAACTCCCTCAGTCTCAGCAAAGCAGGATGGTCGATCGCCCGAACTTAGAGCCTTTCTCCCATCTCTTTCCACATCATAGTGGTGGAAGTTTTCTCCTCTCCAACAAATCATTCAATCGTCTGCTCTCATTACTCCCCACTCTTCCCACTCTCTCAGAGAGATTGTGGAGTTGCTGCTAAAACTCTGCATCTCCAGCCTTAAACTTTCACCCCATCTTCTCTCCAACACCTACAAGGTATTCAAGTTGAGCTGCTCTGTGCTGACACTTCCAGGTTGAATCCATCCTCTGCTCACAAACACCACTTCCCCAGGTAGGTGGGCACTGCTGCTTTGGAGGTGACACACCCAAATGGCAATGTGACAGTAAATACCAAAATTTTTAATATGCATGCCCCGTTCAGAGGAACACTCGAACACGTATACAGGAGGCAGGTACAAGTGCCTTCATTAGAGCATTATTTACAGTGGCAAAAATGGAAACTACCCAATAGTATATCAATAGAGAGTAATATATAAATCAACTATGGTAGATCCCGACTGTGGAATCCCATGCTGCAAATAAAAAGAACAGTAACTGTCAACTCATATAATGCTTTCTATGTTAGACCACTGTTCTAAAGTGTAAAGAGAAAGGCCTAGAAAAATACATATCAAAATAATAACAATGTTTATCTCTACGAAGGGAATTGGGAAGTAATCAATAATAACTGTAAAGTTTTCATGTATCACTCAGAATAATATTTGCATTTATTACTTGCGTAATAAATATTTATTTTTTAAAAAGTGATTCTCCCACTCAATTCCCCATAGCAGCTAATATTGCCATTCTTCAATCACGCAGACTCGAATCCATCATATTAGTCTCTGACACTTCCCTTCCCTTTATTTCTTCTCTGTAATTAAAGAGTTTTCAAGCACCGTCAAGTCCTTCTTGCAATCAATACCGGGGTCAATGTGCTAGAAATCGCTGTTAATAGGCAAATGTTACCTGAAAGGAATGGCAGATTAAATGCGTAAACGTGCAAATCGATAACAGATACCTTGGTTGGAATTAGTTTGTCCCGTCAGCGCGCACAGACTCAGCAATGGCATGAAGGAAACACAGTCGGTGGGAGATGGGAAGAGCAGGGGTCCTTGTCCCTGGGAATCTGATGGGGTTGGCAGGGGGCTTTGGAAGGATAAAGAAGGAAGCACTGGGGCTAAACACCTGGAGAGTGAGGGTATTCTCAGGAGGGTTTTTAAATCAAAGCACAGAGCACATAGTATATGACTAGAAAGGTCCTAGAGGTTGTGTCGTCTGACCCACCAGTGGGTGCACAACTGGAAGCCAAGAGCTGTGCCTCATTTCGCCGTGTCCCTGACACTTGGCAAGGCCTGGCAGAGACAAGGGCTCAGTAAACAGGGGTTGAATGGAGAAAGCACACAGATGAGGGAACCAAGGTACAAGAGGTGCAGACATTGGCCTCAGCTCCCAGAGCAACAGAGGATGGAGCCGGGAATCACCCCCCGTCCTCCCCATTCCCTGATCCAAGCCCCCCTCCCATACTGACACACTCAGCCACTTCCCCTGGAGCTGCCAGCCTGTCTTCTACATACAAATCCTTGGCAGGCGCAAGGCACAGCCGGGCAATTTTTTCCACTCCACTGTCTTAAGATTCATTTGTAAAGCATGAGTGTTCTCCACCCATCTCAGTAGCCAAATCCCAGGGCTGCAGCTGCTCCCCCAGCTCCTTGCAGAGGGAAAGGGTGGTATGCTCTGCTGTGCTTCATGAGTACAGCATGCAAAGCTTCCAGAATCCATACGACCCCTCCGACTGCTTGCAAGGTTCCCCAAAGGCCCCAGGGTGACAGGAAACGAGAAAGTATATTCATTCAGTGAAATAAAACCGTTCCTCCCACCTTGCCTTCGGCTCTGATCTCCAGGCAGCGAGCAGAATAGAAGCTCCGTTTCTGGACCAGAGGCTCTGGCTGGGGGGCAAGAGTCACATAGACTCCCAAAGAAAATACAGTGTGTTCACCTGTTCTCCCTGTTTCTGAACCCCACCAAGTCTCTCCTTTCTGAGCTCACGGAGAGACTCCTCTTCAGGAATCTTGGTCCTGTCCTAAGAAGGCCTTCCCGCTTCCTCTCAAAGCCAAATGCAATTGCTCTGCCTGGACACTGCCAGAGAAAATCTGATTTTTTCTGGAGGTGGAACCTATGTCTCTCAGCACTCAGGGTTCATCATGCAACCCACCTGCATTTTTCGTGAGGTGCAAGTGGGCACAATTTCTTAAAACCCTCCCATCAGAGAAGAGCCGGAATTGCTATGTTATATTGAAGTCTGAAGAACATAAATCCCCATGTGAAAGGCTCATTTCCTGCTTGGAAGAAGTGGCTTAGACCCAAAGAGTCTACTCTTTGGCCTTCAGGGAGCAGCCTCCCCTCCCAGGGACAAGAGGCTTCGAATCCTGCCCATCCTCACCTTTGTTTCAGGGCAGGCCTTGAGGCGAACAGTGGTGAAGGGGAGAAGGATCTGCTCCAGGCAGAGCCCAGCACTGGGTGAAGACGTCACCCTCTCCTGGGACCAGGTCACAACATGCAGTTCTCCAGTGCTGCCCACCGCAGCATTCACCACGCCTGCGCACCTAGGACTCCAACATCACCCCTCCTGCTTCCTCAACCCCTCAGTCTCCATGGAGAAACTCAGCTAAGGGCCAGGGAGACAGCAGGAAGAAGGCGCTAAGTAAGAAATATCTGTAGCGCAATGGTAGCTTGTTACTTAACAGATATAATCAATATCTGAAGACCCCCAGGCTTCAATATGAAAAGAAAGGAAAGAAGGAAGGAAGGAAGGAGGGAGGGAGGGAGGGAGGGAGGAAAGAAAGAAAGAAAGAAAGAAAGAAAGAAAGAAAGAAAGAAAGAAAGAAAGAAAGAAAGAAAGAAAGAAAGAAAGAAAGAAAGAAAGAAAAAGAAAGAAAGAAAGAAAAAGAAAGAAAGAAAGAAAGAAAGGAAGGAAGGAAGGAAGAAAGAAGGAAAGAAAGAAGTTTCTTTAATTTCTAGGGCTGAGCACCCAGTCTTCCCTGGAGCAGGTAAAAAAATATAGTTCATTCAGAGTCTTGTGTGTATATGCTCCACACAACCTGGACTCCTGGTTGAAAGTTTCAAACTAAAATGCCACTCTCCCTTATTCACAAATACTTTCTTATATGACATAGGACCAGAGGAGTGGGGTAGGCAGAGACTACCTCCAAGGTGTATTTACTGTGACGCTAACTAATTTTAAGCTCCAAAGTCCCTCACCTGTCCCTCACCCACAGGCCCCTTCTAAGTTCCTGGGAGGAACCTAGTGATACGTTCACATAGTCACTTGTCATCGTGAAATTTGCAAAAGTCAAATATTTTCAGCTCGGTTGGTTAAGACCACTGTTTCTTTCTACCCTGACTTCTCCACAACTCCTCTCATATCTGGTGGCACTGGGATGGCATGAGTACAAGTGGGGAGACAATTAAGGGTAAGTTGAGTTGGGACTACATTTGGGGTTTTGTGGGATATAAGTATGTGGTTTACAATCACTTCCATATACAGTAAAGTTGTTGCTAGCCATCCTGACACGGGAACGGCTTCCCTGTTGTCCACTGTGGCATCACCCAGGTCCTGACTTTGTACAACGGGGTACAGGGCTAGAATTATGCCACCATATGAACATGCCCTGCATCTCACAACAGACAAAGCACAAAGTACAAGGACAGTGGAGGAAAAACAAGACTTGAAATGTTTGCAGCCATAAGCTAGTCTGTGGAACATTCTCCCCATCCCCTCAGATGAATAATTTTGTAAGCGGAAGATTTATTTTCCATCAATTCTTAGTCAAGACAGAAGTCCTCTCTTATCAGAAATATAATTGGAATAAAGGAAAGTGCATTTCTTAGCAGGAGAAGATATTCTTTCTCTCAAAGCCACCCCCCACTTTAGGGGCCAGGGGGGCCCCTGCTTCCCACAGCATTTCTCTCTCTTCTGCTCTCCTCCCTCTCTTCTCTCCTAAACTCTTCTTCCCGTCCCTCCACTCTCCTTATCTAGCACAGGGTTTCTCAGCCTTGCCACTACTGACATTTGGGGACATAACTCATTTGCCTGAAAAGTTCATGTGGAAAAATAAAACATACGAGAATAGCAAGGGCAACTCTAAAAAAGCAAAATATGACCAGGTACAAAAAAAAAAAAGCCTCAATAATGAAAATAATGAAAGCAGTACAGTGTTGGTTCTTGAACAGACAGGAAGACCAAGCAATGGAAGTGGAGATCCAGCCACAGAAAGTCAGCCTGTTGTGGATGGAGACCTAATAGGTGGTTACACCCAATGGACAACTTTGGAATCCGGCCCCTTTACCTCGAGCTGGGTTTCTGCCCTCCTGCGGCAGGCCTTGAAGTGGGAACGGAGGCATGGAATGCTGTGAGGACCCTTGGACTGGATTAATTCTAACCCTCTCATTTTAGAGATGACACAACTGAAATTCAGAGATGGGAAGAGACGTGCTCCCTTTTCCATTGCTATTGGTGGTGAGATAACATTTCAAAGTATTAGTCAATATTCCTCTTACTGATATACACCAGACACGTGGTACAGCCCCTCTACAGTCATGTTTTTTTTTTTTTCAGATTTGTCCTGGCTATTCTTATGTGTTTTATTTTTTCCACATGAACTTTTCAATCAAATGAGTTCATAAATTGATTGAGTTAGTTTCAAGTCTGATCTTGAGCGTGAAACCTGATCCCTCTTAACATTGACTTATCATCTGTAAGTTGAGATCATAGTGTTCCTCTTGCAAGTTTATCGTGAGAATTCCATGAACTAATGCAGTGAGGGGTCTTGCACAGAACCTAGCACATATTAGGTGCTCAATAAACAAAAGCCATTATGATTATTTCTTTAATGTCCAGATAAACAAAGCCAAAATCGTCAAACATGCCATTATAATTTCACCTGAAAGCAAGTCGCTTCTAAGACACAGTTTCCACATCTGCATTGTATCTAAAAGTGGGACTTCCTGTACCATCAAATGTGGAGAAGTATGATGGCCCAGTAGAAACGCTGAACTCTGGGGGAGAAAGACTGAAAAACTTTTTGCAGATGTGGTTAAAATTCCAGACACAGGAGGAAGAGGCAGAAACCTGTCCATACATTTCCTCTTACTCAGAAAAATATGAGCTAAAGCAGGAAGCCCAGCTCCTATTGTTGGGAGCAGCAGCGACTATTAGCGGCTGTGTGTGCTGAATATATTTTTTGCGTATTATAAAGAGTGGCAAATGTGGCTTCATAACAGTGAGATCAAGCAGAGCAAATTTACTTATATTCTTGGAGTGCATCACGGAATCACACAGCCTTTCTATGTATTTCACCCCTAGAAAAGGATTTAATAACCTCTCTGCCGCATTCTTTGTCTGAGTAAAAAGCAATGGGAAAAGAGTATGAGTGGATTTGATGAATTACAACTTGTCTTGAGCATAGGACAAGTTCATTTGGTTGCTGTAAAAGCAGAAAACTGGCAACTCTTGCAGGTGAAAAGGCTGGTGTAGCTCAGGAGAAAAGGTGAGCTTGCCCTCTTGCCTAGGAAGCCTTAACAACCCTACCTGTGGGCTCCAGTGCTCACCTGGACAGGTGCCCGCAAGACTGGAGAGTGGGGAATGTCCTATTTGAACAGAAGGAATAAAGACAAATGTCTGAACCTTGACTTTGAGTGACTGAAGGGCATGGGTGGGGGCCAAGCCCATTGGCAGAGCTTAACAAGTCTTTGATTCATTGGGGCTTAGAATTGGTTAGGTTATCAAGGACGGTGCTGAACCCGGAAATCTTCTCCCAGTGAAACTTAACCCATCATGATTGAAGCAGATTCACAATACCCAGCACGTTACTTTTGACCTCTCTCCAGGTGAAGACGGGGTCTAAAGTATGTGAGATCAAAGGCAGGCAGATATGAAGTACTGGCCCAGAGGGATCTTCACAGCGGTGTGCACATGGCAGAAGCCGTTCCCCTGGGACTTCACTGTCCAAGATTGGCTGGAATTCCCATCCTGATTCTAGGTAGCAACACTGCCCTCTTTAGAGAGGATGAGCTGCCCAAGCAGCCAGAGGTCAAGGGGGCCCAGCAGACAAGCCCAGACATCACTGCCCCAGCCCTCCCGGAGTTCGACCATTCTGATAAAGGATACTTCAGCTTATCCTACAGCTGGAAGACTCTGGGAGAGAAAAAGAAATCACTGTCTCTAACACTACTGACAACGTCTCCAGATTTGCAGGAATTTTCCATTTAGGGAGGACTGGTTATTTAACTTGGTGAAGGTTAATGGCTCAGGGGGCTTGTGTCTGCCTAGATCAGTAGTTCACAGTCCTGATATCCATCAGAAAATCCTGGGAAGCTTTTAGAAAATGTCCATGCCTGCAATGTTCCACCACCGGAGATTCTGATTTAGATGGACTGGGGCGGGGCCCAAAGCATCTGTAGCTTCTGAAAGATTTGCAGGTATTTCCAGTGCACCCTGACTGGCTAGAGACAGGGTGGTGGAGTGCATTCAGAGGGAGAGCGAGGGAAGCATTGCTCACCACATGTGTAAACACCAGCCCAGCAGCCCCTGAACTGCAGGACCACGAAAATGTGTTTATTTTGCAGCTAATGAAGGAAAATAGACATTCCCTGAAATTTTTACTTAGAAGCCTTGAGTGTCCCCATTTACTGAGAACCAACTATTTAAGGGTATAGCCTAAGAGTAAAGGGTGAGCAGGGAGGAAGGAAGGTCAGAGAGAAATGAAGTTTGGGGAGGAGTGTTCAACAATCAACATGCGTACCCAGCCCAGCGATCTCAGTGACGCCAAAGACAAATGGTGGGGATTTCCCTGGTGGTCCAGTGACTGGGACTCAGCGCTTCCACTGCAGGGGACCCGGGTATGATCCCTGGTCAGAGAACTGAGATCCCGCATGCCAAAAATAAATAAATAAATACAAATTGTTGATTGAAAGGAAAAAAAAGACGAATGGTGCCTGCATATTTACCAAGAACCCCTCCACGATCCCTCAGGCAGCACGCTCTCCTACTGTCCACACAGACTAGTTCAAGCAGCTTCTCCTGGTTCTCCTTCTAATCTCTTGTCCATACTTTCTTTGACTCTATCGCTTCCCTTTTCTCCTTCTGATTCTGAAATATTGTGTTCCCCTCTCCTTCAAAGTCTGAATCAACTGAGACAAATTCAGATGGGAACCACGACATTAAGTCTATTAGTAGTGACTCACATCGTCCTTAATCCATAATAATTACCCCGCCCCCATGGAAAGTACCTTCCAGTTCAACTTTAGGTCTCCTTCTCCCCCACGCTTCCTATCACACACTGCGGAGGGTGGCAGGGCATGGAGGAGAAAAGGATGGACACAAGCCAGGATCCAAGAGAGAAGCAAGAAGGAGACTGGACTACACAGGCAGACTTTCTCCATTGTTAGCGTTTGGGTATGTCGCTCTTCCTCTGCAGAGAAGAAACAGCAAGGAGGTTGGAGAGAAGGCTGGAAGTGTGCTTCCAATGAGAAGAGGGAGAAAATAGTTCCCTCCTACAGCAGCCCTTAGGTTCATTGTGGTTTGCCTGGAGGACTGCTTTGGGGGCAAGTGGAAGATAACCCCACAGCATCCACTGGATGAAGAGAAGGAGTAAATCGCTGAGGGCTTTGCATGAGAAGAAAAGAATATAATACTCTCCTTCCCAGGACAAAATGGCAGCCCCTCCTCTAGATGGAATGAAGCTTGCTAATAAATGGTACCATTACTGCTTCTGGAGGTGTGGTACCCACGAGTGAGATGAAGTGGAGAGAACCCGGTCTGTGCTTTGAGTTCAGTAGCCAGAGAAATGCAGGCCCTCTATTCATTCGGCTCCAGAAACATCCACGCTGCGGGGAGCTGCAGCAACGCTCAGGAACCAGGGCCCACCGCCTTGAAGAGAAAGCCGACTTCACAGCGCCCACTGGTTGGCCACTCAGCAGGACTGCGTGACAAGCCGTTCTGCCTTTGTCTCCCCTTTTCAGAGCAGGTGTAATATTAACTAAACCCTTAATATGATCATTTGGGGCTTGAAATGGTATGGTCATTCTTAAAGAAGTGTTTCATTTTTCTGTTCCTAAATGACTTCTCTGGCTCAAAATCGAAACTGCCACATTACTAAAACCACTTCTTTCCAGATGGGAGGGAAACTATGGATTTTAACCGAAAGGAACTGCCTAAGTGCTCAGCAGTAAAAATATATACATAATTCTGCGCAGGCTTTCCCTTCCCCCGTTCTCTGTGTCGCTGGTATAGGAGAATGGCCTGAGCTGGTATTCAACAGCCCCCCTCTCGAAACAAAACAGTCTTTATCATATGTTCCACAGGGCTTCACATCTGGGGTCAACTCCCACAGACCCCACCCCTACCCTGCTTCCCTCCCTCGCCCTTTCCCTCTCTTCTTTCCTTTCTTTCTTTTCCTTCCTCCCTTCCCTCCTTCCTCCCTCCCTCCCTCCTTCCCTTCCTTTCTTTCTTTTGTCCATTCAACAATATTTCTTGAACTATGGGCCAGCCACTGTGCTGAACCTCGTGATTTCACAGGGAATATTCCCCGAGCTCGTGGAGTTCCCGTTTAGGGACCAGAGATTCCGTTTCTCAGCAAACTCATCAACGCCTTACTGTTTTCTCTTTCTTTAAAAGAGAAGAGCAGTCTGATGCGCAGGCCTGCCCCCCAACCGAAAACAGTCTCCCCCCACCAATAAAAGCAAACCTCAGTACCCGCTCGGTCCCAGCTGATGTGTCGGTTGGTGGCGGCAGGACAGTGGTGGAGGTGTAGGGGGAGGTGAGCCACCCTCTCCGAAGCCCCTCTGGCCCCATTCTGTGTCCCTGTGACTCCAGGTGAAGTGCAGCTGGCCTTGGAGATGCATCTTGAGGCCCTGGCCGCTGGACTCCCTGCCTCCCGGGCCAGCTGGCCGCCCCAGCAGCATGGAGCCCCAGGCCACACCAGCTGGTGTCCCCGCACCTGCAGAGGCTGTTATGCTGACACAGGTGCCACCATCAGCCGGCACTCAGATCACAAGACATCCTGAAGCTCATGGCAGAACTGAACCGGCGGTTCCTCAGTTGGCCTCTCCGCGCTCTGGAGATGTCACCGTGATCCAGCCTTCCACCACGTCCCTCATGGGGCAAGTGGTGCATGAGGGTGTTAGTTATGAAAAGCACCACCTTCACTCTCCCCCCATGTCCCTCTGCTTCTGGCGACGTAGGAGCCCCTCCTCTGACAGCAGGGCTGAGGCCCGGTTTCCAGGGCATGGCGCTGAAATATGGGCCTGGGAGGGCAGCTGTGCGAGGTCTCAGACCGACAAAGAGCCGGAGAGACAGCAAGGAGGCCAAGCTGGGAACGCACAGACCCAGACGTAGGAGAGCAGGAGAGCAGGATACCTGCCCACGGATCAAACTCATCTCGCAGTTGTATTTTGTTTGTCATGCACAGTGTTTCTGGAGGTTTTGAATTACATTTCAGTATTTAAAAATCAGAAGGTTCCCCTTAAAATGTGAACTCCCAGCTTCTTTTGAAAACGTAGAAGATGGGTCCTATCTGAGCTGTAGCGACAGACTGGAGGAGAGCGGTCTTCTGCCCCTGCTGACGGACACAGGCTCTCAAGTTTGCCACAGTCCTCGGCCAGCCCTTGCACCCACTCGAGCAATCCGCCTGGCCCCTGCTCGCACTTAGCTGCCTGTGCAATTGCACTTTTCAACTGCAGGGATTGTCCTGACTCCTTGTAATGTCGGATGCTACTAATAAGTTACTAATGGCGGTTAGAGAATCAGTGCTTACAAGTACTTTACTTTTAAAACTAATCAGAGCAGCACCAAAGTTCTCCTTGGAATAACTTTGTTATTACGCCCAGTCACTTGTATTCCGATATGCTTTTGAAGGGAGCGAGGAAGTTGGACAGTTAAAGCCAGGAGGTAGGGTGGGCACAGGTGTGTTGATAGCATCTGTCTGTGTTGCAACAGGTGTGGGGTTGAGACTGACAGGTATAGAGAGCTGGTCCCATTCCTTGGATGGAGAAAGACATTCTTAACAGCCTCAGAGGGTGGCTGGAGTTGGTTGGTTGGCCTCCCATGAGACAGCACCAGGAGACCAGTGCAGCCAATCGCACCATAAGAATCCAACATCGGAGCCCTAAGAGCTGGAGGAAGGAGGCTGTTGCGTCTCACACAGGGCCAGGTCTGCCCTCAGGTGAGTCCCACACATGGTCTGTCTGACAAGATGTGGTCCAGCTCAGGTGAGGTTAAGAAGGACACAGGGTGAGAGTTGAAAGAGTCAAGTGTCTGCAAATTGAGGTCCTCGGGCCGATAAAGACAGAGCAAGGCCCCTGTCTGGCTGCTAGCAGCCATCGAGTCCCCAGCCCGCCCAGTCTCTCCTGTTCACCTCACTGTCTCTCCTGCTCGGCCAGAGCTCTTTGAGACAAGGGACACACTTCTGTATTTCTCTACAATCATCTGCCACTCGGTCCTGTGAACATGCCTGGCTTCTAGCGAGCGTCAGATCAATGTTAACCTACTTTCCTGGCTTCATTTCCTGTAACTTTAACTCACTAAATTTCAACTAACTTTGACTGCTGGTATAAGAGAGGTCTGCTGCTCCCCTTTGCAGGAAACTCCTTGAAAGAATAGTCTAGACTCACTGGCTCCAACACCTCTTCTCCTTTTCTCCCTTAAACGCACTCCAATTAGGCTTTGCCCCAGTCATTCCAACAAAAATGTTCTGGTCAAGGTTATTGCTAAACCCAAAAGGGAACAGAGAAAGTAGGTGGTAGCTGGTAGGGAACATGGGGTCAACAGAAGGCTTTCTCATTAAGATAGAACAAATTACAGTAGGTTTGTCTACTAATGAAAATGATCCAGTAGAAAGCGGGGAGAGTGAGGCTGGAAAGAGAGGGGCCAGGTTGCTGGTGTGATGTCACAGAGTAGTGGGGAAGGGACAGGATGAATGTGCGAGGGCATGACTGGCATGCGTGGGCTCACGGGCAGGTCCTCTATACACACGGGCCGTGTGCTAAATGCCTACTTTTTCCAGGTATGCACTTGGAAGGCCTAAGGCAAGAAGGCAGAGCATACGGTACGGATGCTGGGGAGTGAGTAGATTTGGTGGTGGGAGCCTGACAAAACCCTCTTCCTATTGCTTTATTTTCCCAGTGAGAGAGGAAGCAAGGTCCTGTCTGAGAGTGTGGATAGGTGAGAAAGTTTGGGAGATTTCGAGGTAAGAGAAGGCGTAAAATAGAATCTTGGAGAGAAGGCGAGTGAGTGGCCAGGGAGATATGATAGGACTGCTGGCGGCCCTAAGCTTGTAGTTATGCATCAAAACAAAAGAGATTCAGCTTCGCTGTGACTGTGGTTTTATCTAGCAGTCATAGTCAGCTGACGGGTGCGGGCACAGAGCAGGGACAGTAACACAAAGTAAAAATGACAAGGTTGTCAAGGGCACATGCAAGGGAGTAAAAATAATGTTCAACCATGGAATTTCAACCAGATGGGAGGGAAGCAGTAACATCCAAAGGGGAAAAGTGGTGGGATCAATGGACTGAGCGTCCCTGTGAGACTGAACGATCGCCAGAATCAGATACTATTTAGATGGAGTGGGTTGAAAAACAGGGGGTGGTCAGAGAGAGCTGTATGAAGTAGAGATTATGGAACGTGGCAATGATTGGTCATGACAAGGCCATGAGGGTCACCTGCCAAAGGAGAGTGGAATATAAGCTTGGAGGAGGAGGGGAATTTAAGAACTAAGAGAATTACCAGAAAGTATGTGGAAATCACCAAGAATTAAGATGGGACTGGTGTTGGAGAGAGTGAAATAGCCACCCAGGACACAAAACTGTCAAGAAAAGAGAGGCAAGCCCAGAGGAGCCGGCACAGGAAACTAGCGCTAAAGGGTCGGGACTGATGTAGCCTGACAGCAGGAGAATAAAACGAGGGTCTTAGTGACTGTGGAAGGAAGGCTGGTCTGGAAGCAGACACGAGAAACCAGGAGGCCCAGAGGTTCAAGGGAGAAGGACGGGAGAGACACAGTCATCAGTGAGAGAGCTGCAAAGGGAACTGGCCTCAGCGAGAGCCAGGTTCCCATTAGAGCAAGAAGAATGAGGGGACCCCTCTGACCCAGACAAGATGCTGAGGATATAGAGGATTTTGCTGAGATGAACCTGGAATTCCGGAAGTTACAGGAGACAGTTTCCATGAGTCGGGGAGGGGTGGGAGATACAATCGCAATACAACAGCGATGTGGGACCACTTTAGGGATTCCACGAGCCAGAGGTAAGATCTGGGAATCTGGGGCTTTGTATATGGTGGACATGAACAGAGAAAAGGAAGACATGAGATTAGTGTGAAGGACTCAAGACAGTAGTAGCGGGGCCAAAAGTGTTGAAACCCAGGAAAGTTTGGGTGTCAGGGGCTAACTCTGGATTCTGTCACTGGACAGGAGGAGGTTTGGGGAAGCTAGGTCTCACTCCAGAATCTGAAGCCTCCTCCCCAGGCCCTGTCGATGGTTGATAGGTCTCCTGGGAAGGTGAGATCCTAGATGCCGCACGCATGGGGCTTACTCTCAACTCCCGTTGAGGCAGAAGGTGGCCTTGCCTAATTTTCCTCGTGTGCAAAATGAGGCATAATCATAACTACTTCATGAAGTTGTTATAAAAATAATGAATGTAAAAAGCGTGGCAACATGTAAGAGGCTCTGACGGTTCTCCTTCTTCTCAATCACAGCTCCATCAAACAAAAAGTGCTATGAAATGACGGAAGAGTCACGTTTAGTGAGGACAACGTGGAGATGAGTGGGCCGTGCGCTAGGTGCCTACTTTTTCTAGGTACGCACTTGGAAGGCCTAACAGCTGGCTCCATCCACAGCCTCCTGGTCTCCAAACGGAAGCTAATCAAAGTGCCCAGGTCTCTGTAATCGGTCTCTGTAGGATTGGTCTAAGAAACCACACTTTTTAAGTGACATAAATTCCAACTGGTGGCTCACTAAATCCTGTTGATTGCTTGGGAAGGCAGCGAGGGGCTGGAGCCTGGCTGATGGCTCTGTAATGATTGTGGCTTTTAGCCAAGTTATTAAGTGGCTGGAGAAAGGAGGTTGGATGGCAGAGGTCCGCATTCCCTCTCTACCCTCTCCTTCCCTGACATTTCAGCTTAAGTCACAGCATTTCCCAAAAGGGTATTAGCTCTTGCGGACAAAGGGCCCGAATGCATTAAGCAAGACAGTCTTTAGTGCACGGATCAAATTTTCATGTGCGGCGAGGGGTGCCTGGGCTCGTACTCAGAGCAGCTTACCCCTCACTTAGAAATGTGAGAGGAGCCTGTGTGGCTTGGGCATTTTGAGTAAAAGCAAAGAAGTCACCTTCAGAAAGGACTCACTGGATCTTTGGCCTCCAGGAGCAGGGAAGTTAAGATGTACAAACTGCTGCACCCAGAAAGTCCCTCTTTCTGGGTCAGGAGGAAATCAATTTATCCATGGGATTTCCCCCGGGACAGAGCCAGCTTCTGTCTACTTAGCATTGATAAAATCCATACATCCATCGGGAAATAAACAAAGGGACCAATATCGCTGGGTATGAACTAAAGGCTAGGACGGCCTTGGACATTTTCACGCACAGTCTATCAGGTTTGGTCTCTGCGTGAGTCTATGACACTAGAACAGTCTCACGCTTCTGCTCCTGATAGACTCCACGAGCTTATTATCTTGTCTCATCAGAGCTTTCCGGTTTATCTGAACAAAGGAAGACACGTCCAGCTCCTCTCTGATATCTAGACGTCGAGCTATAAAGCATCTTGCCCACTGGGTCTCCCCTTGGGTAGTGAGCTCTGTACTGCAGGAAGATTCCTCCTTTGCTGAGTGTATGTGGGAAAAAGATGAAAGTGGCACCAAGGAATGTGGATGGGACCCTGCCTGTCTGGGAGAGGGAAGCAAGGGCCCAAGCACAAAGGGGGACCCTTCTCCAAGCCCCTGCCTATTTGTCCCAGTTGGAAGACTCTTGACCTTCAAAGGCAGAGTGGTCCCTTGTAGATAAATCCCAACTCCTCCCTTCTTATGCTGAGTCCAGCCCTTGGGGACAACTTCACAGGCCCGGAGGACAGACTGGAAGGGAGGTGATACATACGCAGGAAAATTCAGACGGAATAAGATGGAAAAGAGTTGGGACGGAATGGCAGGTGGGACTTGGTGATAAAGACTTAGTTATTTCAACTTCGCACTCTGCCCTTCTGCTTCCTTTCTGCAGGATTCTCAGTGATTTATAGCCTCACAAGGCTCCAGGAGTTAAGGGTACCGGGGACAAAAATCGAGAAGGATTAAGTCACTGAGCCCAAAAGCTATGAGAGGACAAAAAAGCTTTTAGGACAGAAGCACTGAGCAGTGGATGTCTGCTGCTGAGCAAATGCCCACCCAACTTTCTCTCATGGCAGGCGGCCTAATTTCAGAGGCAGCCTTTCCATTCCTACAAGAGAATTAGGATTAGTAGAACAAAGACTTCCAGGGTGACCACCTGCTGACAGGAGAGAGCCTTCCAGCTGGCAGAGGAGGGATAGGGGCTGGAGGGCGTGGCAGAGCTGTGTCCTATCCGGAAGGGTTGGGGCCAAAGCCCAGAGCAGGCTGAGTCTCCGTGTGCCTGGTGCCACCACACCAGCTCAGCCTGGACTCGACCAGCCTGAGCGCCTTGTCACCAGGAACGCAGTGGCGATGGTGTGGCTTACAGGTGCAGAGCTCGCCCTGCACCTGCTAGCCCAGTCCAAGCAGAGGGGAAAACCAGTAAAGGCCAGGAAAGGAGGCTCAGTGGGGAGGCAAAGGGAGAGGTCTGCGCCCTTCATTTCTATATTTTCTGTATTCGCGGCATTTAGCGCACAGCTGGCCTAATCAGATGGATTAATCCCTAGCTCTGATGCTCTCTCTGTGTGTGAACCTGGATTAAGCCTTTGCATATCTGAGACTCAGTTTTCCCGCCTATGCAATGGGGTGGATATTTTGTGTGTGTGGTAAAATGCACACGGCATAATTTCGCCATTTTAACCATTTTAAAGTACACATACAGTTCAGTGGCATTTAGTACACTCACAGTACTGAACAGTTATCCGCACTGTCCAGAAAGCCCACTCATTAAGCCGTCACGCCCCATTCTCCCCTCCCCCAAGTCCCTGCAGCCTCTACGCTGCCTTCTCTCTGCAGAGATTTGCCTGTGTCCGATATTTCATGCAGATTGAGTCATCCGTTACGTGGCCATTCGTGCCTGGCTTCTTTCACTTAGCAGGATGTTTTCTGTTCATCGGTGCCCTTTATCATATCCTTTATAATAAACTGGTGAATGTAAATAAGTGTCTCCCTGAGTTCTGTTATCCATTCTAGCAAATTATCAAACCTGAGGAGAGGGTCGTGGGAACCCCTGATTTATACATGGTTGATCAGAAGTACGAGTGACCACCTGGGACCTGCAATTGGTGTCTGACATGGGGAACAGTCTTGTGGGACTGGGTCCTTACAGAGTCAGTGCTGAGTCTGGGTAGCTGGTGTCAGAACTGTTTAATGGTAGGGGAGAACCCAGCCATTTGGTGGCAGAACTATTCTGTGGGTAGAGAAAGGGTTTTCCTTTTAAGTAGTATATCCCACGATAAAAAATATTGTGGACGAGGGCTCAGCAATAAAGAGAACAAACTGCTAATATACGCAATTACATGGGTGAGCAAAAGAAGCCAGACACAGAGGGATGGGCAGTGCAGGATTACAATGGACGGTTGCATTTATGTGAAACTCTAGACCCAGTAACACGGATCTCTGGTGACTGAAATCAGAGCGGTGATGGCTGTGAGGCACGGATTGACTGAGTGGGACACAAAGAACTCGCTGGCATGAAGGAGATGTTCTCTGTCTTCCTGGGGTGTGAGTTACATGAGTAGATACAGTTGTCAAAACCCATCAGAGTATGAGGCTAAGATCTGTGCATTCACTGTTGGTAAATTTTATCTGAGTGAAAAATAAAATGCAATGAAAAAGAAAGAATTGTGAAGAAGCACCTGATGGGGAAATATTTGACATTTCCTGGAGGAAATGTCAGATTTCTGGTTGGTTCCAAAGGATGAAGGAAGCAGAGACACTGTCAAAAGTTCTCCTGCCTGTCTGCAGAGTTTGCTTCCACCTGTGTCCACATTAGGCTATCAGACCTCTGGAGGTTTAACCATCGCTGTCTGTGAAAGCAGGCCCTGGGAACCATCTTCCACTCATTAGCAGAAACTGCAGAGGCTTGTGCAAATCTGGTTCACAGGACATCAACCAGTTTCTGAAACACATCCACAAGCACCACTACGGAATGATGGCAGATGGCGTTCTGCTGACACAAGTGCAAGACGTCAAGAAAGAAACTGACAAACCTTACATCATCCATCTAAAACGGTCTGAAGTAAATAAATGAACACCGATAACATCAATGGGAGCAAAACTGAAGTAGACATGCACTGATTTCACATAAACTCCCCAGCAGCAGAAAAGTGAGATTAGAAAGAGCATCATTTAAAAGCCAGCACAGGGGCTTCCCTGGTGGCGTGCGGTGGTTAAGAATCCGCCTGCCAATGCAGGGGACATGGGTTCGAGCCCTGGTCCGGAAAGATCCCACATGTGCAGAGCAACGACTGAGCCCGCGCTCTAGAGCCCGCGAGCCACAACTACTGAGCCCATGTGCCACAACTACTGAAGCCTGAGCACCTGGAGCCCGTGTTCCACAAGAGAAGCCGCCACAATGAGCAGCCCTCGGCAGCTAGAGAAGCCCACGCACAGCCACGGAAGATCCAATGCAGCCAATAAATAAATTAATTAATTAAATAAATCTATTTTAAAAAAAAGAAAAAACTTTTACATAAATAAATAAATAAAAGCCAGTGCAAACACACCACCGTATCCGCACATCACACCTCAAGCCTCGCACCGGGGCTGTGCAGGGAGTGGTGATGCCGCATCCCTATTCTGTGACGGCTCTGAAGCGGCCCAGGAAGAGGCTGAAACAAACACCAGCTGCTCAGGCTCTGCCCCCTACCCCTCCTGTCCTCATCCTCGTGCTTTGCTCAGAAGCAGGCATCGAGGTAACGATACCATGACCCTGTCTGTGAGAAAGGCTCCAATGGAAGTTATTCTTACTTTAAAAAAAGACCACTTAAATAAAAATTCAAAAGTGAATTTTTTCATAGGAAACCTACTGGACTGGAGAGCTTGCTGGCTGCAAAGGCCAGAGCAGAGCCTCTGAAAACAGACCACAGGGGTGGAGGCCGGACCTGAGCCAGAATCCCAGCCTCCTGGAGACCACCTCCGCTCTGTTCCCTGTAGGCATCTTCATTACATTCCAAGATGGAGCTAACATTTGCTTAATCCTGAACTATCTACACAGTTATATAAGTAGCTGGTGCTCATAAAATATGATCTCTACTTCCAGGGCTGACTGAAAATATATATATTAGAGGAATTTCCAAGAATCCAGGCAACTTGAGCACAAACATATAATTGTAAATCTCCCTCTGCATCCCATCCCTGGCCTCCCAAATCACAGTCACAAGTATCAAAGAAATACCAAAGTATAGGGAAATTACACCTGGAAGGTGAGAAAGAATGTCACCCACACACCATTCACGCCGTAAGTTGTAGGCATGGAGTGCTGTGTTGTATGTTGTAAATGTTCCAATACTCCTGCCCTATGTAGAGAAAGCCTGTCCCGCACAGATACACCTTTGAACGGATATTCTCTTCCTGGGATCCGCTAACAGACAGTGATTTTGACACCCTTTCATCCACTGGGAGCTCCCAGACAAGCAGCACACACATGTACACACACAGTCTCTAATAATTTTTTACTGTCTCACTTTCAAAAATACATGAAAAGAATTGAAAGCAAGGACTCAAACAGATATAGGTACACCCATGTTCACAACAGTGTCATTCACAGAAGGAAAACATGGAAGCGACCCAGGTGTCCATCAGCGGATGAATGGATAAACAAAATGTGGTTTAGACAGGCAATGGGTTATTATTCAGCCTTTACGAGGTATAACATTCTGACACCTGCTACAACATGGACGAACCTTAAAGTCATTATGTTAAGTGAAATAAGCCAGACACAAGAGGACAAACATTGTTTGATTCCACTCACCTGAAGTACTTAGAATAGTTAAATTCATCAAAAGACAAAGTCGAATAATGGTTACCAGGGGCTGGGGGAGGGGGAAATAAGGAGTTACGGTTTAATAGGTACGTAATTTCAGTCTGGGATGATGGAAAAGTTCTGGAGATGGATAGTAGGGATGGTCGCCCAACAATGGAAATTTACTTACTTCCGCTGAATTGTATACTGAAAAAAAACCAGTTAAAATGGTAAATCCTACATTAAGTATATTTTGCCACCTTAAAAAGACATGGCCAGCAAAGGACAACCAGACACTTGAGAAAGCCCTCCGAAAGAAAAAGAGCAAAACAAATAAATATAAATAAGAAACCTGGATGATTCAGACACGACTAAAGGAGTAGAAGAAAAATCTGTAAATAGACTCTTTGGTGGAGTGAAAGGAGATACCGCCCCTACACACTGCGTATTACAAAAATAACAGCACACTACCCAAATGGTCATTTCAAAAACAAAGAGAAAACTTTTGAAAATCAAAACATTTGATAACAAAAATTCAATAATAGAATATAAAGTTGGGGAAACAGTCCAGAAATGGACCAAAAGATCAAGAGGTAGAAAAGAGTGGAGGAAGGAAAAGAGGTTTTTTTTCAGAAATTACAATATCAACATAGTTGGGCTTTCAAACCACAGGGGAAATAAAGAAAAGGAAATCATCAAAGGAAATAATAGGAAAGCACTTTTCAGAACTGAAAGCCAATAAGTATCCAGATTGAAGGGGCCCATAAAACACTCTGCAAGATGAATAACAAAAAGCCAAATAAGGCACACTGTTTTGAAATTTCAGAACCCCAGGGATAAAGAAAGGGTTCTAAAAATACCCAAAGGTAATGAGGACCTGGTTGGAATAGAGTTTCTGAGCGCTTCTCTGAGGATCTTTGAAACCACCTGATCTACTCTTATGCTTCTTTCCACCCTGTGTGGCAACTCCCCTGCCCACCCAGACTTGTTTTTTTAAAAGTAAAATTGGTATATAACTACACTAAAAAATAAATTAAAAAATAAAAATACCCAGAAAGGAAAAAATAATGGGTTATATGCTAAGGAAAAGAAATCAGAAACACAACAAGCCTCTTATAAGCAACATCAGACACTGGAATATAATGGAGCAAAACTCAGAATTCTGGGGGAAAACTTACTGCCAGAACTTACTGCCTGGAATTTTATACCCATCTAAATCATAAATTGAATATGAGAAACAATACAGATGTTTTAAGACGTATATAAGGACTCAAAACTTTTCCTTGCCTTTCAGTCTTTCTTAGGAATCTACCAAGAATAAAAGGAAAGCTCTGAACATAACACAGGAAGTGAAGGAGTCCTAGGACAACAGCTGTGCTTTACAGTCTAATGCAGGCTCACATTCTGCAAGAAGACTTTTATGTCCCCATTTTTCTTGACAGCTAAGCAGCAGACACTTGCATTATCTCATCTAATCTTCTCAATGAATCCTAAAAAGAAGACATGATTTTTCAATCCACGTGGTTTAAAGGGTATATAGGCTGTAAGTCTGGAGAAGGAACAAGTTTTAAGAGGAAGATAAGAACTTCTTTTTGAGATACACTCACACCAATATTCATAGCAGCACTATTCACAGTAGCCAAGACACGGAAGCAACCTAAGTATCCATTGACAGATGAATGGATAAAGAAGATGTAAGACATATATATACAACCCTCAGCCATAAAAAAAGAATGAAATAATACCATTTGCAGCAATGTGGATGGACACAGAGATTATCATACTAAGTGAAGTCACTCAGGCAGGGAAAAGCAAATATCATATTATATCACTTATATGTGGAATCTAAAAAATAGTACAAATAAACTTATTTACAAAACAGAAACAGAGTCACAGGCATAGAAAACAAACTTATGGTTACCAAAGGGAAATGTGGGGGAGGGGTAAATTGGGAGTATGGGATTAACAGATGCACACTCCTATATATAAAATAGATAAACAACAAGGATTTACTGTACAGCACAGGGAACTATATTCGATATATTGTAATAAACCATAATGAAAAATAATAGAAAAAAGAATATAGACATATACATATATATGTATAACCAAATCATTTTGCTGTATACCTGAAACTAACACAATATTGTAAATCAACTATGCTTCAATTTTTAAAAATAAATTTAAAAAATAATAATTTTAAAAAAGAACTTCTTTTTGACACATTGAACTTGACAACAATTGGATATATGTATCGGAAGCTTAGGACAGAAGTCTGGGCTGGAGACATGAATTTTAGGAGGAAAATGAAGGTATGAGAGGGGATGAAAAAAACCTACGGAAATCAACATAATTTTAAAACAAAGAGTTGAAAATTGTAAGAGAAATGATAATGAATCAGAGAACAGATCAAAGCTAATAGAATAAAAACAGTAATCAAAGATGTATCAGGGCTTCCCTGGTGGCGCAGTGGTTGAGAGTCCGCCTGCCGATGCAGGGGACACGGGTTCGTGCCCCGGTCTGGGAAGATCCCACATGCCGCAGAGCGGCTGGGCCCGTGAGCCATGGCCGCTGAGCCTGCGCGTCCGGAGCCTGTGCTCCGCAACGGGAGAGGCCACAACAGTGAGAGGCCCGCGTACCGCAAAAAAAAAAAAAGATGCATCAGAAGAAAGAATCCATGACTCATAGAAATACCAAAAGCTAGCAATGAAAAGGTTTTCTCCATGTAGCTGGAAAAATTAATGAAAAGAAACCAAGATCAAGAGTTGTCCTAGTTAAATGTGTTACACGAAAGAGAGAAAAGGAGAAGAAAGAGGAGGAGGAAGGGAAGTTTCCGGAGACCAAATGTTGGTTATCTTTTAAGGGAATCAACCTCCCTACTAGTCTCATGCTTTCAGTGAAGAGGAACTTCTGTGAGGATAACACTCCTAGCTTTTGTCTCCACCTCTACTAATTTCTTCGCCTAAGAGTAGTGCTTTATCTGATATTTGCTTCTGAAAGAGGGAACTGAGCTTGCCTGGCTCAGCTCCTACTCCTGTCTGGTCAAATTCATAAGCTATAAAAAGTATGCATCGTGTCTCCTTACCTGCCAGGTGGTAGGAGTCCAACCTCAGGTGGCGATGTGCAGGTGAACTGTGACTCTGCCCGTGATTCTGTCAAAATCAAGAGGAGAGACTATAAGTGCCTTTGGCCACAGATCTAAAATCACTTTCTCCAATCAGCTTTAAGAAATGCAACTGACATTTCGATCTTCCTTTCCCTACCTCCTGTGTTCTCAAGTTAATCCCCAAATTTGTAACCCAAGTTAGTCCTAATTTGGGAGGGAAAGAGGAAATAACCTAAAATACCAATGGTTACCCACAAAAGATTACCCATAACATTAAGTATGAGAAAACAATGACAAAGTTCGCAAACTGCTAGTTCTTAGGCAAAATATAACGTTGGTAAATGTTCTGTTTGGTGATTTTAGTTGGCATATACAACGTTTTATATGGCCATGTAATTAGGCAGGCATAAGACGTGATTATAACACGTCTTCCTCCAAGGCTGCCTCACATTCAGGTGTCCTGCATAACCTCTGTAGAGGTTGAGTTTGCTACCCCTGCAATAAAGCAGTGATGACAGAATCTGAAGTTAAACAGAATAGTTGTAGATCTCTAAGTACCTATATGGCTAGACCTGCAAGCCAAATGCTGACTGAAAAAGCAAGCTGCAGAATAATGCATACAGTAGGGTATCATTTACGTATGTTTAAACACAACATATTTTCTGAATTGCTGTTATGATTCATATGAAAGGTTTTCTTTTTTCTTCTCTCTCTAGAACTTTCTAGAATCTTTTCTATACACTCATGTTCTGCATTTCATGATGGTATGTTTATGAACATGAGAGACAAAGACACTGACCTCACTGAGCTTACACTCCAATAGGTAATAAATTACAAACAGATGAATGCACATGTCATATGACAGGACTCTGTAACTTATAAAGAATAAATAAACCAGGGCAAGGGTTTCCTCCTCTTCCGGTGGTTTGTGTAGGGCAGAACCATCATATAGGGGAGGAGGGGTACACTGCTGATTGGAATTGGACAAAACTTTCAAACTGCCTTTCCAAATGGCCATGCCGACTTATAATCCCAACGGTAGGATAATCTTCCCCTCCCCCCCACCCCGTTTGATAGAAACCCGTTGTATCCATTTTCATTTCCTGGATTAAGTTGTGATTTGCCTCTTGATATTGTTTTCCTGTTGGGTTGTACAGCTGATTCGTGTTTCTTCTCCACAGACCCAATTTCTGGTTCCAAGTTCATCAGTGCTCCGACCACAGACCCCTTACTGGAAAGTGTCCGTGAAGCACTCCTCATGCTTGATGCAATCACCCAGGCTGTATTTCCATGCCTGCTCTGGGCCTCAGCAGGTGTCACCACTGATATCTTACTTAAGCCTCACCACATGCCGAAAGTTAAGTGGTAAGTATCTTCATTGCCCAGATAAGCAAACAGACTCTAAGATGATGAATTACTTATTTCAAGGTGCCACAGCAAGTAATTGCAGGAGTCAGGATTCAAAACCATGTTTTTTTCATCTCTAAAGCTTGTGTTCATCTCCCTTAAATACTCTCATTGTCAGCCTTTGGGAGCAAAAGCTATTCTGCTACAGCACTGGCTATTTCAAAGTTCAACCTAATTTAGATTGGCGCTTGGTGTAGTTCACATAAATAAAGCCTTTGCAGTTGTCAACAGATCTTCTCAGATCATTTCCTACCTCAATCCATTGCTAAAGCTGTTTGGTTCCTGAAAACCTTCCGTCCAGGTTCTAGGACCACCCTCTGAATTCTAGGTCTTCAGTTGCTCTCCATACTAGTTGACAGTAGCCCAGAATATTTCCATAAAATTTCCTTCAATTGTCACTTCTTTTAAATGCTATAAAACCAGGAAAGATGTCTAGGAGGGGTTTTTCTAGCTTCCAACATCATTTTCTTCTACACAAACATTTATATAAACATCAAAATGTCTGAAACCAAATTACATGTCAGTTACTTAGGTCCCAGACAAACGGTGATTACTTTTAAATCATGCAAAATTTAAGATCACAGAGTTCTACAACACTGAGGTCAGAAGGAATCACAGCATCCACCCAGCCCAAGGATGGCCAATAGAATGCATAACTGGAAGTGATGGCGAGAAAGCTGGAGTCCCATCTGGGCTCTGCAGGAAGGAGTGCTGTGATCCATTAGCAATGTCTGCCCTGGACAGCTACAGGAGTTCCAGGCCTTTGGGGCAGCTGTTGGGAAATGCTGATCCAAAATGAACACTAGGGCTTCCCTGGTGGCGGAGTGGTTGAGAATCTGCCTGCCAATGCAGGGGACACGGGTTCGAGCCCTGGTCTGGGAAGATCCCACATGCCGCGGAGCAACTGAGCCCGTGAGCCACAACTACTGAGCCTGCGCGTCTGGAGCCTGTGCTCCACAGAAAGAGAGGCCGCGATAGTGAGAGGCCCGTGCACTGCGATGAAGAGTGGCCCCCGCTCGCCGCAACTAGAGAAAGCCCCCGCACAGAAACGAAGACCCAACACAGCAAAAATAAATAAATAAATTTATTTTAAAAAAAAAATGAACACTAAAACATCACCGAGCTCAACCAGTTAAATATGATTTGTCCCACTCCCACCAAAGCAGACAGCACCTTGGCACGAAAATTTTAAAAGCCCAGCTCTACTGAAACCTCTTACAACTTTCTCAGGCAGTCACAGTGAACTTAAAATCTCAATCTAAATATCCCATGATATAGTGCCTTTTTCTCAGAAGAAGAAATTTATTTTATTATATACACGTTAAAGTGGACTACAGAAACCCAAAGAGGAAACAAGAACACACAAACAATTTTTCAGTGATTCTGCTTTGCCTTGTTGAAGTAAGTTCATAAATACAATTTTTATTAGTACAAAAAAAAAAAATCAGTTGCTTTTAACCTCTTCCACCTCCCCAGGCAAGTAAATACTGAAAAAAAATTGTAAGGAATGTTGGCTTGGAGGAGGGCCACTCAGGCCTGGGGTGTCCACACATCACCATGTGGCCCTACTGTCAGATGTGTGAAAAGGAGTATGTGTGTTGTATATCTGTTTTCTCTAACCTTGTCCGAGGCATGCATTTTATGGAGGAAGAATCTGAAGCCCAGATAGACTAAGCCGTTTATCTATACACACACAGCTAGTTAACGGCAGAACGAGGCTAAGACTCCACTTCTCCTGCTTGCTCGTTTAGCACTGTTAGCCTACATAGCCCCACGTGTAAATGACTCCCAGGCCGTCTACTTAGTCACCCATCACTCACCAAATACAAGGGTAGGAGGCACAGAATTGAAACAGTACAACCTTGGGCAGCATCAAGATGCTCACAGCTGGATGGGAGGCTGGACCTGCAAACCGAGAGCTGCAGAGGACTCTCTGCCTTCCTGAGGAAGGCATTTGGAGAGCTCTGAGAATCCCCAAACTCGCCTGTACCATTGCTTTTAAACCTCTTCACTACCCCTGCCAGGAGTGACCATCAACTTCCTTTCTGAAGCTTTTTTTTTTTTTTTAACAAAGATGCATCTTTAACACTTCATGATCGTTACTACGCACAAAGCAACGGAGAACCAAAACCAATCCGAGCTCTCTCCTGCCTTGCCGTCTTGGCCCTTGATGTGCCCTCCAGCAGGATGGTCCCCTCCCCCCATCTTCACATGGCGGCTCCTCTCTTCACTGCAAATCTCCCTCCTTCCTCTTTTTTTAAATTGTGGTAAAATATATGTAATACAAAACTTGCCATTTTTAAGTGTACAAATCAGTGGCATGAAGTACATTCACAGTGTTGTGTGACCTCCACCGCTGCCTCTTTCCACAACTTTTTCATCACCCCAAACAGAAACTCTGTACCCACCAAGAAATGACTCCCCACTTCCCCCTTCCTCCAGCCCCTGGTAATCTCTAGTCCACTCTCTGTCTCTACAAATTTGCCTTTTCTAAGTATTCATATAAATGGAATCATGCAATATTTACCCTTTTGTGTTGGCTTATTCATAATGTTTTTAAGATTCATCCACATCGCAGCATGTATCAGAATTCCATTCCTTTTTATGGCTGAATAATATTCCATTTTATGAATACACAACATTTTGTTTATCCATCCATCCACTGACGTACACGTGGGTTGCTTCCACCTTCTGGCTGCTGTGAATAATGCTGCAGTGGGCAGGGCTCCTTTCCAATGCTCACCTCTCTCTCTCACTTTCCATCACATCACCCGGCTTTATTTTCTTCATAGAACATATCACCACATGCAATTAATTGTTTTGTTTATTCTTCTTCCCTCCCCCCATCCTCCTCCCAATGGTATAGTCCACGGGAGCAGAGAACCTTTTCATTGCCCACTTTATAGCCAACCTAGCATCCTAACATAGGGGCTGGCATATACTAGATACTCAAAGAATATTTGTCGAGTGAATGAATAAAAAAGCAATAATGAAATGCATAGGTTGGGCAGGTGACCAGACTCACTAACGTGCTAACTAACTCCCGCCCCCGCCCCATCACAGAGCAGGTCATACAGACTCATACTTTAGCAACATGACAAACTACTCCATGCCATGGCTCTTTGGGATACGACGCCTAAAGCAGAAGTCACTAGTGTTAAATCCTCAATGCCAAATATCTACGACATTATATGGTTGAAAGTTGCTGTAACGGCAACGTGGGCAAAAAATCTAAGACACAGAAGTGCCAGTGAGTACAAAGAAGTGGGAAGAAAAACGGAAAGAAGCTTTGTGCAGCTTTGTGCCCTGAAGAAAGGGCTGGTAACGTCCCTCTTACACCAGAAGAGAACCTCACTTAGCATAATTGGCCAGAGAGGCAGGTGGAAAAGTGGTCCAGCCTGGGGGGCTGTGGCACCACCTTCTGTTCTGGCAGCTCCCAAAGCCGTCACCTGATTTAACAGGTCTCTCTTTATCCCCAACGTTGAGGCCCACACACCTTCTCCCTGAGAGAGAATTCTGCCCACTGCTCTTTTCCCTGGGAGGGGATAGAGAATTTCAGTTCATGCACATTGATCCCATTACCGCTTACTACATGGCTATTTCCTGGGGCAGCGAGATAATCCAAGTCTGCTCCTTCCCAGCACACGAGCATAAAACCGTAATATATGACATATTATGTCAGACACAGGCGCTGCCCAGCTCAGCATTCTGTCCCTGACACCCGGAGCAGGGAAGATTTTTTGAGCAACTCTAGTCCTTTCTTCACGTGACACACAGATGCCAAGTCCTGCTTTCCCGTCACAGAGTGCCGTCGTGTCCCTGCTTCTACTCTTCCTTTCTCTCTGGACCACCCGCATATCATCCTTCCTGGTTCCACTAGCAGATGCCCACTGGACTCTTGCAGTGTTCTAGGATGTCTGTTGGGAACCAGAAATTTAAAAATGAATGAATTATGGCCCCCATAGGGTTCCACTGGACAGCAAAGGCAAGGACCACTTGACAGAGCGAGTAGGAACTACTTAGGCAGTGGGAAGATAGGGACCCATGGGGCAGATCTTGAAAGATAAGCAGTGTAGAAAGAAAAGGGAAAAGGATGAGGCAGAGAAGTGTGGGCATAGTAGTATGTCAGGGAGAAAAGCCTGGGGTTTGGGGGGCAGGGGGAGAAAGAGAGAGAGAATGAGAGAGAGCGAGAAGGATGATATATGAGAGAGGGAATTAAATTTTTTCCAGAGAAAAAACCAGGAAGCAAAGGAGTCAGCAGTTACTCCTAGAAAGGTTAACTTTGGCAATGAATAATAACTCCTTCAAATAGAATCATGAAGGAAGCAAATATAGGTAAAAATATAGACAAATTGGGCTTCCCTGGTGGCACAGTGGTTGAGAGTCCACCTGCCGATGCAGGGGACACGGGTTCGTGCCCCGGTCCGGGAAGATCCCACATGCCGTGGAGCGGCTGGGCCCGTGAGCCATGGCTGCTGAGCCTGCGCGTCCGGAGCCTGTGCTCCGCAACAAGAGAGGCCGCGACAGTGAGAGGCCCGCGTACCGCGCAAAAATCAAACAAACAAAAATTTTTTTCTAGAGAAAAAACCAGGAAGCAAAGGAGTCAGCAGTTACTGCTAGAAAGGTTAACTTTGGCGATGAGTAATAACTCCTTCAAATAGAATAATGAAGGAAGCAAATATAGGTAAAAATACAGACAAATTAAAAAGACCAAGGGGCATACATGACATAGATCGTCTCTGAGGGTCTCCATTATCTCTGCAGAGCCCCAGCTTCCCCCATGAGCTGGGAATGAGGAGATGACGGTGGGTTGGGTGGAGTGAGTGGAGGTCAGGGGCAGCCGCTGAAGAGAAAGTAAGAGAAGGTCAAGTAGAGATAATTAAAAGATAAGCGAGCAGCAGTGGCAGCCCAGCAGAGGCTGAGAGGCTCATAAACGTGTAATGGAACCACTTCAGCATGGTGATGTGATTTTTCCCAAGTACTGTCCAGCAGCCCCAGGCCAGGGAGAGTGAAAACAAGCGTTTGGATTGACACAGCACTGGGGATGGAGGTGCAGCTGCGGAAGGAGGTCAAGGAGCTGAGGGTGAGGAAGGATTGGATGAGAGGGCCCTCGAAGACATGGGTGATTAAATCTAGCCTAAGAAGGGGAGATGGGCAAGGCCAAGAGAGGTCTGACAGCCTGCAAAATCAGGTGTCAAATATATCCAGCACGTAGCCATAAGGCTTTGTATTAGTCAAGGTCCTCTAGAGACACAGAACCAATTCCTTATAATAAGTCTTATTATAAGGAACTGACTCTTGCAATTATGGAAGCTAAGAAGTCCTGTGACCTGCCGACTTCAAGCTGGAGCCCCAGGAAAATGGCGCTGTAGTTCCATTCCAAGTCTGAAAGCCTGAGAACTGGTAGAGCCAGGACTGTGAGTCTAAGGCCACTGCCAGGAGAAGACCAGCGTCTCAGTGTAGGCAGTAGGCAGAGAGAAAAAAGGCTACCTTCCTCTGCCTTTTTCTTCTATTCCGGCCCATGAATCCATGCCCATGGGCACTGGATGATGCCCACCCGTACTGAGGAGGGCCATCTGCTTTACTGAGTCCACAGGTTCAAATGCTGATCTCTTCTGGGAACACCCTCACAGGCAGAAATGATATTTAAGCAGATATCTGGGCATCCTATGGCCCAGTCAAACTTGCACATAAAGTTAACCATCACAAGCCTGGTAACAGTAGCTCTTATTGTAATCCCAGGCATGTATGCACCAGGCATTAACTCAGAGCTTTACCTGTATGGTTCCATTGGGTCCTCTCTCACTTTACAGGAAAGTAACTACAGCGCAAGGAAGTTAAGTCACTCTGGACTTGACTAACCCCACAACTCATGCTCTTAAACATCTGGCCCAAAGAGGTTGTAATGCTAGATTTCTGAGCATATTGTTTTGTAGGCTGAGCCGTCCCAAGTGATGAACAAGGTGTAGGAGGTGGCAGTGGACGTGGATTGCTGAGGTGAATGGAAGTTGAGTCATTGGGGCTGAGAACGTCAGAGCAATCTGTGACTGCAAAGTTGAATGACTCAACAACAAGGGTCAGAGGGCCAGGAGTCAGGGACCTCAGAATCGCAGGAAAATTTAACTGTCCAGAAGGGTTCATGTGAGGAAGAACCAGCCTGAAGCCAACTGGAAAAAATTTTGCAAGGGCCGTGGAACCTCTGAAATTTGGCAAGAAGTGGCATCTCTCCCTTTGAAAGGTTCCCAGTTGGGTCAGGGGCTCCCAAGACCATCCTCAGGTTCAGTGATTCACCAGAAGGACTCACAGAACTCAGGAAAGCTCTGACACTCATGGTTATGGCTTATGACAGTGAAAGGATACAGACTCAAACTTGCAAAGGAAAGAGGTACAGAGGGCAGAGTCCAGGAGAAACCAGACATGGCCTTCCAGCTGCCCTCTCTCAGGAGAGTAGCCCAAACAGGACGTAATCCTCCCAGTAATGATGTGTGATAGCACCTGGGAAGTACTGCCAGCCAGGGAAGCTTACCTGAGCTTTCAGGTCCAAGGTTTTTCTTGGAAGTCAGTCACCTAGGCATGAAATACCCACATGACTGACCTTAGCTACCCTGTCTTCAGCAGTTCCAGAGGTCAAACTGATACAGCACGGCCCAGGTCCCCAGGCAAACAAAGGCACACATTCATTATAAATCACACTGTAGCCATAAACTATCTGGGGTAGCCCAAGGCCCCAGGTATACAAAAACACTCTGATCAAGCAGAATACTCCGAGGACTTAGAAGATCTCTCTGGTCAAGGGCCAGTCCTTTCTTTGGAATGTGCAGGGTTGAAGCACCCCAAGCCCTCTGGGTTAACTCTTTACAGCACACCCGCACCAGAGACCAATAAACCTGATTTGTGATGTGAGACACCCATTCTGGCCCAGAACACCACAGAGACCTCCAGGGATCAAGGATGACCCAGTCACTTGAAGGTAAACTTTGCATTTAAAGCTAGAATGTTATCCTTTGAGTTCTGGGTTCACAACGAGCTCAGCCTCTGAGGCTGATCCAAGGACCTTTCTACTTGAGACCATCCTATGCTCTCTCTGATCAAGGCTCAACTCTCCCAGTTAACATTAAAAAGAAACAAGCAAACGAATAAACTGACAACTCTCATGCCCAACCTTGGAAAACAAGTGAAAAGGAAGTCTCTGATATCCACTAGACATACACAAACACACTGCAGTGAGGACCAAGAGACTTCCTCTCTACACTGTGTGCTGGGATTCTGTTCCTAAGAGCCCTGTGGATAGAACGCTCCCAGACCCAAACGCCAGGCTGAGAAAGCAGCCAGGAAGCAGCGGGTGTGCCTTGGTCTAACTCTGCAGTGGGTTCACTGGACACAACTGGGTTGGCCATTCTTTGGCCTCTAGAGGGTACAGTAAGCAGCAGCTATCACATTCTCCTGGGTGCACAGGCTTGTAAAGAGTTGAAATAGAGATGGAGGCAGAGATAGAGACAGAGAGAGAGATAGAAATAGAGGTTTCAGCGGACGTTTTTGCTAGCATAGCGTTTCTGTCATGCACTTGCCTTCTGATACGCCTTGTTTTCATCTATGTAAGATTTTACTCTTTTTTTATTGAAGTGTAGTTGATTTACAATATTGTGTTTCAGATGCACAGCAATGTGATTCAGATTTTTTTGTGGGTTTTTTTTGCAGATTTTATTCCATTATAGGTTATTGCAAGATATTGGTATGATTCCCTATGCTATATAGTACATCTTTGTTGCTTATTTATTTTATGTTTAGTGGTTTTAGTAGGGAAGAAAGTAAGTGGATCCTTTGCCCCTGGCATTCTAGACCACGGACAGCACTCAGCTCATCCTCTTCCTGCTGTAGTCCCCTTGCAGATCTCAAATCAGACAAGTGCTCCCTGTTTATTACACACGATGGGTAACCCTGCTGCGGAAGGATACTTCTATTATGGAGGTAAAACCCATGGGAGTTTTGCTGGCTACTCCTTTATCTCTACCTTCTGTTGACCAACTGTGAGACTGTTCTATTCCAAATGCCTTTGAGGAAGGTTGTCACAATGGTAAAGAAGGGAAAAAAAGTAATAAATCCATGCTCAGCTTTCACGTTTCAAAATGAATGTTTGAACCCAAGGCAGAGGCAAAAGCCCCTGAGAAAGGGATATTGGAGTGGCAAAGCAGAGCCCATAAAAACCCAGCACAGAAAGCTTATTTCCAAAAAAGTAAGCAAGAAGAATTCATGATCGGTTAGAGCCAGTTTTACCACCACTCATATTATATTAAAATCCCCTAACGTGAGAAAAGGGGGAAATTATGAGTGGTCCTGAGGTGGGGGTCCTGTCTTGCCCCTTTGAGGTCAGGTCTATAGGGATGGAGGAGTACCGTAAGTTCAAGAGCAGAAGGAATCACAGCTTCCATTGCTGAGCAGGGCCTTGGGACTCTCCACCTGTATCTTTCCATGGAGCCACAGGGATGGAGAACTGACTCCAGGGTCTAGGGAAACGGGCCTGACCCATCAGGCTCCACATGGGAAGGCGAGAGACTGAATGCTTCTCATGCAATCTTTAGGGCTGGTGGGCCCTAGTGGCCCCTGGTCAGCTCGTGGAGATTCAGAGTGACCTTTATGGACCAACCACTAGGGAAAAGATGAAGGCTCAGACATCCCAAAGGAGCCTGGCAAGGATGGGCAGTGACAAGCAGGGCCAATGAGAGTGAGGCCATAGTGGTAGCTGTAGAAGAGAAGACGTCATGGCCTAGAACCAAACGCCACTCCAACGCCTGGACAGCCCTCAAGTCTCCTGGAAATTCGGTTCAATCATGGAGGAAAGAAGAAAGGGGAGAACTGTGAATGAATCGAGAAACCTTGAACTGGTTGAGTTTGTCCTGGAATGACTACCATTCAGTTCCCATGGACAGAGGTGTGGAACTGGAGACAGAACCCAAATTCAGTTATGGAAAAACAAGAGCCTCACCCTTTACTTTGCAAACCTGAGTTGGAGGTCTATGGGATGAACACTTAACAATATTTTAAACTCCTGAGAGCCAAAGATGTGAGGACAGGTAGGTCAGTGATAACAGCAAGAGTAGCAGGCTGTATATACATCTTTGTATATAAATTTTATATAAATGTTTAATGCTGTATATATAAATTCTAGTTTGTGCAAACCAAAATTTGGGGTGCATTGTTCTGACCATGGAACAGATGTGAATGGGACCTGCCCCTGAAAGTGGGAAATGTATGTGCCTAGGTCATCTTCTTTCTGTATCAGGAATGCAGCCATCCCTGACCAGGGGACAGATAGTGTGACTGTGCATTTCAAAAGGGGAGCTATGTATGTGCCACTTCTGGGTATGTGAAGCCATCTCAGAGATGCAGACTGGGCCCCCAAATGTTGGGATGGCTGGAAAAATTCAAGGATCAAGTTCAAAGTCCTTAGTATGGCAAACAAAGCTTTTCACGATGGGGCCTTTGCTCTCTTGACCAGTCCCTTGGGACTCCCTAGCAGCCCCACAGTCAGGAAAACCACCAGGAGGGCTCTAAACCCACCATATTGTCTTGCCCCGGGGCCTTTGCACAAGCTTCTCCCTCTGCCTGAATGGGCCTGGCTATCTCTACGTATCCTTCACGTCTCAATTTGAACTTACATCTTCCAGAAAGGCTTCCCGAATTTTCCCAAATTGACTTAATTGTCCTTCCATGAACTTCCATGGCATCCTGAGTGAACCCCAGTTGTGCCACTTATCAGGCTGTATTTAACTGGCTGTTTCCCTATTTATCTCCTCCACTAGACTGTCAGCTATTTAAGGGCAAAGGCATGTCTTGATCATCATTGTATCCTGGAACCTAAAGCAGCACCTGGCCATGAGAAGGTGCTCCACAAACACCTGTTACTTGTCAAGGTTGATGACTACTGGGGAAGGAGGCATCTGGACCATTTTAGAAAACCCAAGCTGATTGGGCCACCTCCCTCGGGGAAATGGCCGCGAGCAAAGAGACATCAGAGTCAGAGAGCTGTGGCCAAAGAATTTTTCTTCACTTGTTCCCAGGGGAAATTACTGCTTTGAGCAGCAATGCTTTAAACCTGGTTCTTAAAGGAAGAGAAACCTCCCTGGGCTGGTAACTCACATCAGCAGATGCACAGCTGCCCTCTCTCCAGTCTGTCTGTGCTTCTTCAATCAGGCAGAACATCCCCATCCTTCAGACCACTGTTCTCAGTCTGGGCTTTTGGGGATTCATTGTGTCAGCATCCCCCGCGGTTCCCACTCTGCTCAGGGTCTTTTCTTGTGAATGCCCTGAACAGAAATACTCTCTTTAGAACCTTCTCAGCGGAAGGCTCCATGCCAGGCACTTGCACGAAGAACATTATATTTAACCCTCACAAAAACATTGTGAGATAAAACCATTACCCTCAGATGTAGACAGGCAAAAACTGAGGAGGTTAAATAATTTGCTCAAGATCCCAGCTACTGAGAGACTGAGCTGTTCTCAGGGGGAAAAGAATAACCTCCGTCACAAGACTGTTTAATTTTTTACACTGCTGTCACAGAAAATGCAAAACTCCACTTCCTGTTCCCGAAAGCTCTGGGTGGCAACACACACACACACACACACACACACACACACACACACACACACACACACACACACACACACACACACACACACACACACACCACATACACCTTGAAGAATCCAGCAGGTGATAATTGGTGTTGCTACAGCATGAAAGAATAAGGGAGCTGTGAAATTCTCCACTATTCTGGGAAAGAATCAGGCACTTTTCTACTTTGATAACCACGGTATTCTCAAGCATAAGGTAAGGGTTTAAGCCATAGTTTCCCATGCTTCTGATGTAAGTTTAAAATTTCCAGGAAGAGCAGAATATGTCAATTAATTAGGTCTTTGTTTTGTTTTTTTTAAGAGATGATGTAAGTTGTTTACTCTCATTAACAGCCAGGAAGAGTCCGAGTGCTGTCCACTGGCCTCACATCAATATTCCAGGCACTCATTAATCATTCACAGATTCCTTTACACTCTGCGCATGCCCTCAGATGGCCCTTCACCCAGGTCGGGTAGCTCAAGTTATAAATGCCAGTGCCTGTAGGAGAAGCAGACCCATAGCACGAACGTCACAGCCCCAAGGAGCACACGTGCAGGGGTCCCTAGTGACTCAGAGAGCATGTGCTCTGTCTGCAGGGGGCGCCACGACTCAACTCCAGCCAACGGTTGCCATGTAGGATCCCAGAGTCCTTGTGGCTGGGTCTCCTGATTTTCCAAAAAAAAGCCGTTAAGTCTGGAATTTTACACGAAAGTTCCTGATCACTATGAGAGCCAAACAGCATATGCCTGTGGGTAACTTTCCATCCAGTCTGCGATCCCTGGATTACTGTCTACAGCAGTGCTGTCTGCTAGGACCCAGGACTTCGATGAGCTCATCAGCGTTAACCCAAGAGCAGACAGCCGTGCAGCCACGGGGTTGATGGCAGCGGGAGGGCTTCGTGTCTGGAGAAATCGTGAGCGTCGAGCCAAGGAAAATAGGAACTATCTGTCCCATAAGAAAACGACAACGCTCAACAAGTCCTTATGGCCTCGATTTTAACATCTTTGGTAATTCCGCAGCAGTAGCACCTGCTCAGGCAACGAGAGAGGCGGCTTTGGGAACATTACATGACACCTTTTATCTCAGCTCTGGGTGAGGTGAGCTACAAGTACAACTATCTACAAGCAACACAATCACAGGTACAGAGCCGTGATGAGATGCCTGGTGCAATTCAGAGGATATCTGAGCAAGGGATTAAACAGGCTTCCAGAAGGGTAGTGTGAGGTGTTGGAAGAGGCTGGGCTGGCGGGAAAACTCATGTGTTGATTCCCCAGAAGCATCTTTCGTTTGATGTAGAGGGGTTCTCCTCCCACCAAGCATACGATGCTAGTCGCCAGGGACAGAGCCTTGAACCACGCTAATGACTTCCACTGGCAGAAGTGAAGAGGGAGCCCCGAGTTCTGCCCTGTCCAGGCAATATCTCCCCTCACCCAGCTGTGCCCTTCCCCAGCCGACCTGCAGGAAATCCCAGGGCTCCCTGTCCCCCTTCCTTCTTACCTGGACCCCAACAGGACTGATTCCACCTGGCTTTTGATCTCTGCTCACTTCTGCACAGGAAGCCCTAAGGCTTCCTAAACTCAACCCTCATCACCCTGCTTCTCCTCGCTTAAACCTCTGTCCCTCTCCTAACCTGACTACCCCTAACTCCCCAGATCCTCTCATTGGGTCCTCTGGAACTCATGGTCCATTATCAGCAAAATCTCTGTATCTTCGGTTGTATCTCTAAACATTTTATTCACCTTTCTGTCCTAACAGAACAAGGAGCCTGCTCCAGAACAAGGAACCGAGCAGAAGATTAATTTTAAAAATAATCATATTATTAGCAAAAACTAGTATACACACTTAACCATGTTCTAGGCACTGTTCCAAGCACTGTACCTATATCGATTCCATTAATCTTCACAACAACCCCATAATTAAAGCCATTACCACGCCTATTTTCTGATGAGGAAACTTAGGCACGGAAAGGTGAATCGATTAGCCTAAGTTCATGGAGTTAAAAAGCAGGAGAGCAGGAATACAGGATTCGAATCAAGGCAGTTGAACTCCAAAGCCTGCGCATGGAACAACTGTGATACACTGCATCACAGAATCGTCTTTGGTAGAAGAGAAGATGCCTCCAAAAAGGGGCAATCTGGGCCACCCCAGGCAGGCAGCACTAGGAGTCCAAACCTGTTTGGCTCTAGAATCCACCACTAAGAAAAGCTCCAAACTCCTGCTAAGGACACGGCTTCCTCTGTCATCCTCTCAAGAAGTGGCTGTTTTTTTCATTCCCATACCCCTTGTTCCACTAGGTCTTGGGAGGCGGGGGGTCCTCCCTGCTCTTTATTCATCTTCTATACCATTGCTCCCCACTACTCTTGGTTTTGAAGGTCATACTGCCAGACTGAATATTCCACTATGCCTTCTTATAGTAGTCACATCCAAAGACCCCGGGTTGCTCCCCTCATTCCTGCAATATCTGAGCACCTGCCCATTGTCAGTTCTGATCTCAGGAATTTCACTTTCCACTGAGAAAACCCTTGCAATGCCCTTGACTTGTAGTTCCATGACCTCCTCTCTTCCCATTCTAACTCATCCTAACTCGGCCACTCCCTCCTATGGCCACACCCTAGACCTTTCCATACAGGTCATTCAGTCCTCCATTACCTTAATTCTAAGGATACTACTTTCCAACCACTATCTCTCACCTTTAGTTTGCCAGTTCCAAAAATGATTGACCCCTGTCTAACCACCTGATCATTACCACCTTTTTACTATCCCTCAATTCCTTCATATCCTTACCTTTTTTTTTTACCCTGCTTACATTCAAATACACAATATTATCATGACTCTCTAGCATGCACTCCAAATCCTTTCTTCCTCTCTCCCTAATACTCACCTGAAAAAAACACAACCCTTATTAAATTTCACCCTAACTATTCTGAATCTTCATCCAAGCAACTGAGCTTGCTCTGAAGAGAATTTCACAGCCTCCCGCCAACTCATCTACCAACTTCAGGGCCCTATACTTTGTCTTCCCTTGAATTACCATGGATGAATGGAACGGCTCCTCTCTAAGGCCAGCCCCTCTGTTTGAATCCCATAGCCTCATTCTCTTTTCAATACCAAAGTCATTATCAGTCAATCATCCCCTTCCCTGCATCATTGGATTTTCCCTCTCTTCTTGATCATTTCCATCAGCTATAAAAAAAAGCCTTCCTGCCCCTCCAATCCCTTCCCGCTCCCACTCCATTTCTCTGATCTCCTTAACTACAGTTGTTTCCACGTTCTCTCCTTCCCTTTTCTCTTGAACCCAATCTTCCCTGAATTACTGCCCCATCACTCCACCATAGTTCTCACCCAGGTCATCAATAACTTCTAGTTTACCAAATCCAATGGTCAATTCTCAGTCTTCACCTTACGTAGCCTCAGAAACATTTGACAAAGTTTGTCCCTCCCTTTTCTCTGAAACTTTTCTTTGACTTGCTTCCAGGATGCTCTTCTCTCTAGGTTTTCCTTCTACATCACTGACTGCTTCTTCTTGGTCTTCTCTCCTGGCCCCTGCCCATATCCCAGACCCCAAAACTTTGGACTCAGCCCTCAGCTTTCTTTTGTCTGTCAACCTTCCTGTCCAGGGACCTCATGCAGTCTCATGGCATTTACACTGGTGGCTTCCACAATTCTGTCTCCAGCTGGACCTCTCCCCTGAATTCCAGACATCTCAGCTCAACTGTACATCTCAGTTGGATTTCTAATAGGCACCTCAAACTCTACATGAACAAAACCCAACTCCTGATTTGTCCCCAACGTGCACACACACAGACACACACACACATGATCTTGCACAATTTTCAGTAATTAGTACCTCAATGCTTCCATCCAAAACCTTGAAGTCATTCTTTCCTCCTCTCTTTTCCCCACTCCCAACACTCAAACAACAAATCCTGTAGATGATGCTGGGAAAGGAGGCCTCATGCACAGTCTTTTAACCCACACTTGGCCACAGAAAATGAACCTTGGGCCTGGAACACTTCCTTACCAAGAGATGGAGCCCCTACACCCTGTGCCAGGCTTATCACCTTGAGCGGGAATATCTTTTCGTGTTTCATGCACAATGACTGTTCCTTTGCTCCACTTAAGCATGTACGTCAACAGCCCTCAGGCATACCCCCAGCTTTCAGTATTTCAGACAACATGGGGGAGAGGTTGGGGTCCTTCCACTGTGGCACTAGAGAGATGTGTAGGCCAGTCGCCCTGTGTCAGCTGCTTGTGGGGACCTGATAGCCATGAGGGACCGACACACACCACTGGATCTGATCTTTCTCTGTCTCTTCCCTATGTAAGTAAAGCGTTATTCCATCCAGAGCCTGACTATGCTGTGTTTTCCTTGGCGACTCCAATACCAAGATGCAATGGGAAGAAGTGTTTAGAGTCCTCCTCTGGGACTGATAACTGATGCCTGGTACTTTGCTCAACACTTTATCTTCCGAATCTGTACAGCATCTGCTTCTTACCACCTTAGTCCAAACTACTCTCACCTGGATTGTGACATAGCACATCCTTGCCTCCACCTTTGCCCCCATGATAGTCTGTTCACATGGCAAACAGAAAAATACTTGAATTCTGCTCAAAAGTAGCTTCCAGTCGTGCTCAGAGTAAGAGCCAGGGCCACCTCTGACCCTCTCTGATTTCATTTTCCACCACTCGAGAACTGGATCACTCTGCATCAGCAACATTCCTCTCCTTGCTGTTTCTTGAATCTACCAAGCATGTTCCAGCCTCAGAGCCATTATACGTTCTGTTCCCTTTTCCCAAAATGCTCTTCCTCCAGATACCTTCATGACATGGCCCCTCACTTTTTTCAGGCCTCTGCTTGAATGCCACTAAACCACCACATTTAGTAGTAACACCCTTTATTCCCATCCCTGGAACAAGAATGGGTATTCTAGGAGACAGGCTAGACTCAGAATAGTGGCTGGAATGTGTACAGCTGAGTTACAGTTATTTGTGGAATGAATGATTCCTGTCCTCATGGAGCTTACACCCTAGTAAGCAGACAAACATTGAATAATTGGTGACATATAAATCACATTGCTGTGAATGATAAGTACAGAATGAATTAAGGGTATATAACTAGCATGTTCAAGGTCCTATGATAAAAAGGATCATGGTTTCCAGACCCTAAGTTGTGTTAAGTCCTTAAGGATCAGATTGATGCCTTACTTACCTCTGTTTAAAAAAAGAAAAAAAAAGAAAAAAAAAAAAGTATGGCATAGACATGCCCAAATTAACTTGTCCTAGGAATTTCCATATTCTCAAGCATTCACTTAACCAGATCGTTCCACCTCTGCTTTTAGCTACATGCAAGGCAGCCTCAGGGAAGATGGTAAAAGAAAAAGGAAACCCCATGCATCCAACCCTTTAGTACTCAACATTTTCAACAGGTGTAACCATGTCCCCATGGTATGCTCAGGCCCAGGAAAGGTTGGACAGGACCTCCAGCATCGTGTGCCTAGAATAAGCCTTCCCTATGTCAGATTGAAGGTACCAATAGACACATGGAAGAAGAGGAATGGTCCCATTCCATTTGTGATATCAAAACCTCAAGAGTAAGAAGTGTGCACCTTATACAGTGCGGCACCTAGGGAGAGCTTGATCAAGGATGGATGGATGGATGGATGGATGGATGGATGGATGGACAGAAGAATGGGCAGGTGGATGGAAGGGTGGATAGCAAATTAAGAAGGTGACAGATGGTTTGCTTCATTTCCCCACTCTGGTTCCTTGCCATGCCCTGTGGGACAACAAGGAAAATTCAAGAAGAATCTACATCAGCCTAGTGATTAGATTCTCAATTCCCGTATCTTGGAGTTGGAATACTAGGGAAGAGAACTTTTCATACTCTCTCCAAATAGCATCCGTCTCTTCTTGGACCTTAGTAATTAGCACATCATCTTGGATTGACTTCCCAAAGGTTCTGGGGCTCAAAACCAGCTCATTATGCCATTGGTCATCGTCATCACTTGGCTAAGATAAGCACTTAGGGAGCACGTACTCTACGCCAGACAGGTTGATACGTGTGTAATGCAGATCATCTCATTTAATCTCACCCTCCTCCCACCTTATAAAATAAATACTTATCATTTCTATTTACACATTGGGAAACAGAGACTCACAGAAGATAAGCAAGTTGTTCAAGGTCACAGCTGAAAATGTGACAGGACCAAGATCCAAACCCAAATCTGACCCTGGCTCGTTCCAAACGACCACACTACTGCCCCCACAGGCACCATCTCTGTGCCTAATGCTGTGTGTTATGCATTAAACACATGATCTCAAGGGATCTAATCCTCATGTCAACTCTCAGCCACTTTTTCCAGATGAAAAAACTGAGTCTCAGAGAGGTATGTATAAGCCAGCTGCTGAAAGTCCTAGTGCAAGCGAGTGGCATAAGTGGGTTTCACCCAGGGCTGTCTGATGTCAAATTCCTCATTTTATAAAAGAAGAAGGAGAAGAAAAGAAGACCAAAAACAAAAAAAACAAAGGTATAGTGAAATGCTGAAGGTCAACATCACTAATTAGTAAGAAAAGGGGGACTTGAATCAACACTGTCACCCTCACAGGAGCGTGGCAGTGCCCTCCGAGAAGTGTGTCCTGTGCCCACCCCTGACCCCTGCACACTGGGATGTCCCTTTGTGATGCTGCCTGGGGCTGAGCCGGGTTCCTAGTGGAGGCAACCCTTGGCCGGTCTTTCCCAAGGACAGGGCCCAAGTGAGGCAGCCACGGAGCCAGGAAAGGGTGGGGATTCCGCTCTGTTTCTGGGTCATGCTCATTCCCCATGAGATTGCAAAAAGGAAGCCACCTAAAGGCAGCATCCACCGGCCGAGCACTTGACCCAGCAGTCACTGTGTTGGCCTGGGGGATGGAGCGTAAAGCATCAGCTGGATGTGAACCACGTTTATCTTGTTCTCTGTGCCCCAGAGTGTGTGCAGCTTACTTTCTCCCTGGAGGTGCAATTATTTAACGAAGTGCCGAAGCCTGGAGAAGGTTGCACATTTTAATCAAAGCACCAAACGAGCGAGTCTAGATGACTTTCCAAAACGTATCAGAGGCGAATTTTGCACAGCAATGTCTGGGTATCAGGTAATTAAGTGAAAAGGGGAATAACTTCCCAAGGGGTGTAAACGAACACACCGAGTCAGTCTCACTTCAGTGTTATGCTGAGTAGGGAAAATGGATTTCTGAGTGGACAGCGACCCAGGACTCCTCCTTCAATGTCAAGCCCGGCTTTGTGGGGCGGAGAGCCCAAGAGCGGAGCTGCGGGGCCACGGCGCCCCCTTCAGGTTGAGAGGGGGAAAACAACCCTTGGAGAGAACCCTGTCCCACGCCCTCCAGTCAAAGGGGAGGGGGAAGCCTGCAGCCCCGAAAGGCAAAGTGAATTTCTCAAGGCCATATGACACCCAGGGGCAGAGCTAAGACCAGTCACTGGCTTTCTGAGTCCTAGTCCTGTGTCACCTCCTGTCGACTAGGCCAGTGCTACGCAGAAGTCAGCTATTAATAATGAAAACAATAATAATGACAATAACTAACACGGTGACAGCTGACACATATGCGTGTATATGCCCCGTGCTGTGCCTCATGCCTTGTATCCATTAACTCAGTAAACTCTCCCAAGGACCTCATGGAGACACTAAGAGTATCCCCAGCTTAAAAGTGAAAAAAATAGAGGCAGAAAGAATTGAAGAAACCAGCCCTAAGTTACACAAGTAGAGAGAGTCATAGGCGGGTATTAGACACAGACCCCCTACATGTCATCTAGCTGAACTTGGGCCAGCCCTGGGTTCCACGGTCTCTGGGTGTCCAAATCCTACCCCGGGTTCCTAAGGTGAGTCTGAGCCCTTCTGCCTCCAAGGCCCTGTTTCCAAATCTGCTGTCTGTGTTTGGGACCACACTTATCCTGGTGAGCAACTGGGTCTTTTTCTCAGTTCCCACAAAAGCATAACAAAGACAAACGACAAAAGCAGAACAAACGAAATGCAGGATGCATTTGAGCGTGCTGTAAACTTCAGGGTCACAAACACAGAACACGTCCGGGTAATCTACCGAAAACCACTTACTAGACATTTTCTGCAACGGCCCAGAGTTTTTTTTTGTTTTTTTTTTTACTGGTTTCTTACAGGGCTTTCTTGCTCTTTTCTCTGTGTGTCTCAGCTGTGGTTTGCCACCCCAGGTCTTATCTCCTCCCCTTACTCCACTGTCTCGCGGGTCCCCTTGCTCTCTCCTTCCTCAATTCGTTTCCTCCGACATCCATGCCCTCAGGGTCTCGCCTTCTGCCCTGGGCAGCTTATCAAGATATTTTCTTGGACTGAGGCAATTTCCTTCTCTGAGAGGGGTTCTGGAACTAGCTGCTAAGAAAATGCATTATTCACTGTGTGACACCAATAAATATGAGGTCTCCACTTGCATTTCTTAAGCTCACATGTATGTTCATTTGCACAGCATATGGTTTCTACATGATAACACACCCGGGAAACCAGGTAAGTCAAACATATTCATATATTGTGTTTCCTCTAAAGCTTATCCTTCCTTCACTTGCACTCCCAAGATCTCATCATGATGGAAACTTGATTCTGGCTGAGGCTGAAGGCTGCCCCCCCACCCACTGACCCCGACCTCTGAGCAGCAGCTCTCAGAGAGCGCAGACAGTGAAAGCTCCTTGAGGGTAGAAGCCTCTTTGGTTCAATTCTGTCTCCCCAGAATCTAGCACCGAGATTGCATACAGAAGGCACTCATTCCCTCACTCGTTCATTCATTCAGCAAACATCTGCTGAGTACCTGTTATGCTCCAGGTCCTAATCTAGGCTTTACAGATATAAGAATAATGAAGGGCTTCCCTGGTGGCGCAGCGGTTGAGAGTCCGCCTGCCGATGCAGGGGACACGGGTTCGTGCCCCGGTCCGGGAAGATCCCACATGCCGCGGAGCGGCTGGGCCCGTGAGCCATGGCCGCTGAGCCTGCGCGTCCGGAGTCTGTGCTCCGCAGTGGGAGAGGCCACAACGGTGAGAGGCCCGCGTACCGCAAAAAAAAAAAAAAAAAAAAAAAAAAATGAAGATGTCGTCCCTAAACTCAAGGATGAGTATGTATTGGAGGTTCTTGAAATTTGGGGTATATGGGTTACAGTGGGAAATTGTCCTGAAATCCTCCTTCGAGAAAGCAATTGCATTTTGGCACACAGTCCTTGGTAGGTAGCTGCACTGGCCCCAATTCTTCACTTTCTTCTGTCTTATGCCCTTGGCCATGTAGCTCGGCAGGACCTTCCACCATGGGTGGGGTGGGGTGACCTGCCCCACCACTTGGCTTTGAGCTCATCCTCAGACCGCGCTTTGGACAAAGGGGTGTCAGTGAGAATGACACAAACAGAGCTTGGAATGGGCCTGCACTTTAGGGCATGTTATCTCACACTGCCCCCACCACCACGAGAAGGACAAGCCTGGAGCAGCTCTCTGGCACAGAAGGGAGAGGAGAAGCACGGGACCGGAGCCCAGCCACCCCAGCAAAGGCCAACTTAGATCAGCCAACAGCCGGCTGTCCCCAGAGATTCAAACAAGCCAATTCAAGATAAGCAGAACCCCTGGAAGAACCCCAGCTGATTCCAGACACTTAAGGAAGAGTCACTTCCTGTGGGCGGCCACTGGGATGTTGTGGTTGTTTGCCTCCTGTATTACTGTGGCAGTTGGTTAATAACTCAAAATTTTGAGGGCTTTATGAATAGCCTAAAGGTCGGTAGATCCCAAGTTGAGAACCCTTGGTCTTCTAAGGGATGCAGTGAAGGACACGGGACCTACAGCAGAGTGTATGAAGCAGTACGAGGGGATAAATCTAGGTGCTTTAAGAGCACCTAACAGGGGCTTGCTGTGAGGCTTGAGATGACGTCCAAACTGAGATCTGAAAAACAGGCAGGAGTTAGTCAACCGCAGGGGGAGAGGAACACGTCCCAGGAGTGGGACTTAACACAAAAACCATGAGATGAGAGAAAGCGTGACCAGTTAGTCATTTTGGTGGGACCGCAAGCATTTCAGCTGAGGTGCTTCAAAAATTGAGAGAGGAGCCTCAAACACTGAAGTTTTGAGGGACGCTGATATATTAAAAGACAAAGATATGCTAAAACAGGGTACAAAAATAGTGGTATAATTTTTTTTTTTTTTTTGCGGTACGCGGGCCTCTCACTGTTGTGGCCTCTCCCGTTGCGGTGCACAGGCTCCAGACGCGCAGGCTCAGCGGCCATGGCTCACGGGGCCTAGCCGCTCCGCGGCATGTGGGATCCTCCCGGACCGGGGCACGAACCCGTGTCCCCTGCATCGGCAGGCGGACTCTCAACCACTGCGCCACCAGGGAAGCCCAAAAGTGGTATAATTTAAGTATTCTTTGTGGAACAAGAGAACAGTTTTAACATTGGGAGGAATACAGTGTTCCTACGTAGAGCCTTGTTTGGATGTAACATTAATGCCTAAACATGCCTCTCATGAATGTGAGAACTGGGCCTAGTGGCCTTCCTGCCCGCTGACCCCAACCTCGTCTAAAATAGAGGGTGTGGATACAAAGCTGGGTTGGCGAGAGCTGAGACTCAGCAATTCCTTGTTCAACTGAATTAAAAGGATGTGAATAATTTTCAGATGTCAGCAAGGAGAAGATGCACCCAGGCTCAGTGAGGATCCTCTGGAAAGGCCTTCTCATGGCTACAAACTGGAAAGCCCTCAACCCCAACTACAGGGCGTGACGCATGGGCCCCATCTTGGCCAGCTGGGTCACCAAGAGGCCCCCAGCCATCCTGCCAGCCCTTCAGAACAGGTCCAAGTCGCTCACTGCTCCACCGCGAGGTACAGAGGTGATGGCGGTGTCGCATCGCCACCTAGTGGTCACACCCGAGAAGTCACCTGCTCCACCCCAGGGATCCAGGCTCCCACCCAGGTGGGCCTTCACCTTGGGAAAAGTCTGCTAGTGAGTGACAGGGCTTAAAGTTTACATTTATACTATAGAGTTAATATAAAATACATGGCACATTACGCTTATCACATAGTAACTGCAGTTATTTATATCCTCGTTATTATTGCCTTGATGCTGTAGAAATACCTCAGTCTCTTTGAAATTAACTGGGCTGTGGGAACATGAAATTTCTTAAGACGGTTAAGAATCCAACTAGTGGTTACCAGTGAGGAGAGGGAATGGGGGAAGGGTAGGATGGGGCAGGGGATTAAGAGGTACAAACTACTATGTATAAAATAAATAAGCTACAAGGATATATTATACAACACAGGGAATATAGCCAGTATTTTATAATAACTCTAAGTGGAGTATAACCCTTAAAATTGTGAATGACAATGTCGTACACCTGAAACTTATATAATATTGTACCTCAACTATGCCTCAATAGCAAGAAGAATCCATTCCCCCTTTAATTACTCAATAAACACATACTAGGCTTTTAACTCATGCCAGTTCTGTGCCGTGTAACTGAGACAGCGTGAAGAAGATACAAAAATGACCAAGATGTGGTCCCTACTGCAACACATTTCCAGCCCTGAGGGAGAGGTGGGCACGTAAACAGCCAGCTCCCACTTGCTAAACAGAGATGCAGCCGGAGACCTGGCTGTGACAGCCGGAAGTGGCAGCCATTCATTTAGACGCCTGTGGTTTCCCTTCACTCTCACAATAAAATAATGGTCCTTACCATGATCCTGGCCCTGGCTGCCTGTCTGTGCTGTCTCTGGGCCTCTCTCCAACACCTTGGAGAGCTCCTGGCCTTGCCAGTTAATGGGAAGCCTCCTGAAGTTGCAGAGCAGGTGGAAGCCCAGGGAGGGTTGGGGGCATCACTTCTGGAGTCAAGGTTCAAGCTGGATGTCCTTGGCCAAGTTGCTTAACCTCTCTGTGTCTTAATTCCCTCATCGGTGAGAAGGAGGCTATTAATAACAGCACCTGCCTCCTGGGGCTGTTGTGAGGGTTGAATGAGTTTATACATAAGGCACTTCCTTAGTTTCTGACACGTGTTCAATCCTCCACGTTTTCATTACCAACTGTGGTCTGCAGAAGTTCTCTTGACTCTTCACGAGACCTGGGTCCAATTTTAGGCACTTTCCGTGATTAACGCTGGGTCCAACCCCGTTTAAAATGTCACTCTCGTCTATGATTCAGCTTCCCCCACCCAACCATTTAGGGCACTAGGAACTGGGGGTACAAAGAGGTGCCCCTGGTCACCTCCCTTCTCTCTTCTCGCCTTGAATTTTCTCCCTCATCATCCTGTGTGACCTAAATCCTAAAGGGGCTTCTCCCTGGCCTGCGGCCCGGCAGCAAGGGCAGGCGGAAGGAAGACTCCGCCCACCTTACTCACTTTTGACCCCGGGTGTGGTGTGACGGGGAGACAAGAAATATGTTTGATTCACTCTGATGTGCGTAGTCTCTGTGAGGGGAGGACCTCGGCAGAGGTGGTATCCCTAGCTACTGTGGAAAGCTGTTCGGCCTCCCTCTGTCCACCCCAACTGCATCTCAGAAGACGTCTCTGAAGGCAAACCACACAGCCATTTAGCCCCCAGTCGGTGCCTCGTCTCATCCTCCAGGTTGCCCTCCCATCACCTGGTCTGCTGGGTCGTGAGATGCCCTCGGGCAGGGGTCATCCTGGTAACCACTCTAGCATCAGTTCTGGCAGGTGTGACCTTCACAGTGCTTGTCATATTTCACCCCTCAGGAACAGGAAAGAGGTGGCATTAATGTCTCTGGGACAAAGTAACGAAAGGGACCCGCACATCTTCTGAAAGGTACACGTGCATCTTCCGACAGGGGGAGGGGCACCCAGCGCCAGCAGGTTCCTGCTTAGGGCCTCGGCGCTTAGAGAGGCTGCTTGCCTCCCATATATATGCCTCTGAAAGTACGTTGGGGAGAAATTCATTTCTTTGTACCTCAACGAAGCGAAGTGACGTGGAGCGCAGTTTATTGAAACAAGCCTTTTTCTGTCCCAGGGTTTCGGCCGAGGCCCCCAAAGCTGAGAGCCATGCGTGCTGAGAGGACCCATAGGTGCCGGGCCATCTCTTCAGGCCTGGCAAAAGGCGTCACTGCCAAAAGCTACTTCTGTTGTCACTAGGCCACCATCCATTTGCAAGGCAAGGGAGGCAAAGTGATGAGGGCTTTGCAGAGAGGCACTGGTGTCCTGTATGGGCAAAGTAGAGAGGTGCTTCACGGCTACCTCCTCAAGCGGGACGAAGGGCAAAGGCTTTGGAAGAACTACTTGGATCGCTGGATACATGCTTCCTGAAGGCGGGGTGGGAGCCAGGCTCAGGCTTCGAGAGGCTAAGGTTAAACAAAGGGGTTGCCGTGGTAGCAAACAGCACCCCTACTGAGGGTGAGACAACAAGCCCCACGATCAGCGGTCCAGGTGGAAGCCTGGAGGGAGAAGCCAGCCAGGAAGCTTCTAGGAAAAGACCCAGTCTGACTGTCGGATGGCGAGAAGTTTTTAATTGCTTTATTGAGATACAACTGACAATAAGTATCAATATTTCAATTATATCTCAATAAAACTATTTAAAAATGTTTAACACTCTCAATACACCCTTATTGTCAATTGTATCCCAATAAAACTATTTTTAAAATGTTAATATTTACTGTCAATACACACTGTCAATTCTGTCTCACTTATTACCACACATATTTAAAGGGTACCACCAGCTAGACTCACAAAACCACAATCACGGTAAGGAACACATCCATTACCCCCCAATGTTTCCTCCTGCTTCTTTGTAGTTTGTCCCTCCCACCCCACCCCGCTCCTCTATCAAAAGGCAGCCGCTGATCTGCTTTCTGTCGCTGTGAATTAGCTTGTAGTTCTGCGTATTTTATACAAGTGGAATCACACAGTGTGTCTCTCTTTTCCGGTCTGCCTTCTTCCATTCGGCATAATTATTTTTAGATTCATCCACGTTGCTGTGTGGATCAACTGTTCAGTATTTTTTTTTATTGCTGAGTGTGTACGAATGTCCCACACTTTGTTTCTTTATTCTTCTATTGATGGATGTTTGGGTTGGAGATGGCAGGAGTTTGACTAATTATCTTCTGCTCCATTATTTTTTAGAACAATTCTGGTGTCACATGTATTGTTTTATAATCAGGATGCAAGGTAATATGGAATCTAAAAAAAAATTGGTTCTGATGAACCTAGTGCAGGACAGGAATAAAGACGCAAACGTAGAGAATGGACTTGAGGACACGGGAAGGGGGAAGGGTAAGCTGGGACGAAGTGAGAGAGTGGCATGGACATATATACACTACCAAATGTAAAACAGATAGCTAGTGGGAAGCAGCCGCATAGCACAGGGAGATCAGCTCGGTGCTTTGTGACCACCTAGAGGGGTGGGATAGGGAGGGTGGGAGGGAGACGCAACAGGGAGGGGATATGGGGATATATGTATACGTATAGCTGATTCACTTTGTTATACAGCAGAAACTAACACACCATTGTAAAGCAATTATACTCCAATAAAGATGTTGAAAAAGAAATAAAAAATAACGAGGAAGGACTGACTGGCAGGGGTGAAGGGATCTCAGCAGAGGGGTTGGGGGGTGCCACTGGGCGCAGAGGTGTTGAGACGGAGGACTTGCAAGCAGGCAGCCTGAGGTGGCATCACCAGCTTCAGGGTCTGCAGTCAGATGGCTTCCGGAGGAACTCACAAGAGTGTCACGTGGAGAATGTCCTCTGTGCCACCGGACACCTCCAGTGACAACTGCCATACGAGACCTATTCTGTCCTTCCTCTCCTCCCAGCCCACCCAGGAGGGTCCCAAATTGCTTGCTGGAGGGTTGGGGGAGGTGAGTGGGAAGGAGAGAGGCAGGACTCCCAGCGCTCTCCCCCATCATTGATTGCTGAACCCGGAACAGGCCAAAGTGACAGAAAGAGAGCCTGGAGTTTATTTGTCAGACTGGATTAGGTTTTCGAGGACCTGAAAGTAACCAAAGAACTTTTTTTTTTCTTTTGTTGTCTAAGAGTGACCAGAAAAGGTACTGCATTGACCCAAAATGTTATCCAGGGGCAGAGAGCAGGTGAAAATGAGCAGAGGTGAGAGAGAGTGAAGCTGTTTTCGGCTTGAGTCTCGCGCATTCAATAAACCAGTCGCCAAAGCTCTGACTGAACTGCACCAGGAGGCTGGAATTTCTGCTCAAAGGAAGATCAAAAGGTGGGCATCCACATACACACTCAGACCTGTAAAAACAAATTTGCTAGAAGTCACCTCTTGATACCTTCGGGGACTCAACTTGAGGCCACAGGCAAAGCTTGTGGAAGCTCAAGACTGTTCAGACCATGGGAAACGGATGCAGACCATCCCCCACTGCTGATTTTCAAACCTAAAACAGGCCAAAGTGATGGAAGAAGAGTCTAGAGCCTATATATTAGACTAGATTCAATTTTGCACATAACAGATTCTCAGTCTATAATGGAACAAAAGATCCAGACTTTTATCATTGCTCCCCATCTGATGGGCCCCCTTAATGCACACGATAATCATAGCTACTTTCATGCTTGCAACAGCCCTAGGAAGTATCCCATTTTACAGATGGACAAACTGTTGTTCATAAATGTTCAGCTACGTGCCCAAGTTCCTATAGATAGAAAGCAGCAGAGATGGAATCAAACCCAAGTCTGTTTGGTTCCAAATCCCAGAATCTTCCCACCAGGTGACACTACCACACTGGGCTGTTACTGAGTGCGACGGAGAGTATGGTTAGCGTCAACATTTGAAAGGCTTTTTCTTCTGAAACGCCAGATGGGTGTCACTAAGAGGAAAGGCCAGCAGACTGTCTACCAAGACGTCTCATAAACTGGTATTACTTACCTTGGGGAATTTCCCATGATCCTACTAGGTCTGATATCTGATACTTGGAAAGCTACACAATCTGAAGAGTGACCCATCTCACAGAGACATTTTAACCAAGAAGAGTACACTGGTGTATAAAACCCCAATGTCTGTTTCTTAGTTCACAGGGAGAAATTACTGATGCTAAGACCTAAAAACTCAGATTCTACAGGATTAGCCCATTCTCTCCCCAAAGGCTGACTCCAAGAGAAGCCAAATCACAATTTGAGAGTCTCTGGAGCACCTAGAGCAGAACGAGGGGAAATTGATAATCCCACGCTTACAGGGACACGCTGAGGTAGCCTGGGGTCTCCATTTCACAAGAGTGATGGTCTTGCCAATGGGACGAGAGATCTGTAAAGTGCGTGGGCTCCACTCTCTGCCCCCGTTGCGTGAGAACTTCTGGTCACTGGCTAAGGCTCCCTCTTCCCTGGAGGGTACTGCGATGGACCCTGTGGATCCTTGCCTCCAGGACTCTCGTGTCTTTTTGCTTTCAGAGTTGACCAGTCCTGCCTCTGATGGACACATCCTTTCTTTACGGGAATGCATTCAATCTGGTGGGGCCTCTGCCCACCTGGGCACTGTGCCTTCTCCTTCAGCTGGCTCTGTGTATCTTTAATGTTCTCCACCGTGTTACCCTACAGCTTAACTCCCAAACGGCAATCTTACTCCCTTCATTCCCAAATCCAGAAAAACAAAAGTCTACTGTACCCCAGGAAGGATGGCTGAGGCAAAGGTATAGAAGAAGGTTCTTGCAGACAAGCACTATATTCTATTATTCTATACTTGACTATTAGATCTTTTAAAGGGGGAACTAGTTTTAATTAAGAGATATACAAGCGTTGGGTGCAGAGAACCCAAAAAGGAAGGGATGAGTATTAACTCCTAAATGTTTAATAAGGGCCTGGATCTATGCTCGGGGTTTCAATCAGCACAGCAATCCTAGGAAATAACTATTAGCATGCCTGTTTTATAGTTGAGAAAACTGAAACCCAGGTTAAGTAACTACTAGTTTTGGGAGAGCTGGGATCTCTACATTGGCCTGTCTGACTCTGAGAGTCCACTGGAAGCACAAGAGTCAAAGAAAAGTGCTGACGTATGTGAAGATGTTTTGTGAGCTGATAATGAGGTTACATAGGTGCCGTGTCTGAAACTGAAAGGAAAAGAAAATTAGAAACAGACCATACTTCCCAATTAGCAGACTGCTTTTTCAGCGAAAACAGGAGTTGCTTTCTAGAATGTTTTGCCAAGAGTGTCTGATATCTGGACTGGCTGCATCTCCACAGGGGCATCTTTTTTTTTTTTTTTACATCTTTATTGGAGTATAATTGCTTTACAGTGGTGTGTTAGTTTCTGCTTTATAACAAAGTGAATCATTTATACGTATACATATGTCCCCATATCTCTTCCCTCTTGCGTCTCTCTCCCTCCCACCCTCCCTATCCCACCCCTCTAGGTGGTCACAAGGCACTGAGCTGATCTCCCTGTGCTATGCAGCTGCTTCCCACTAGCTATCTATTTTACGTTTGGTAGTGTATATATGTCCATGCCACTCTCTCACTTCGTCCCAGCTTACCCTTCCCCCTCCCCGTATCCTCAAGTCCATTCTCTAGTAGGTCTGTGTCTTTATTCCTGTCTTACCCCATCACAGGGGCATCATTTAAATCCAGCCAGATGGAGTCTTCCTGCTACACACAAGCTCAGCAGCCCTTCACTTAATTCCATCCTGAATCTCTAGGGTGAGGAGGAGAAGGCTCCCAAGCTCCTTCAAACATCAAAGGAAAAAAAATGTTTCCACCAGAAGCCCAGGACTGTGGTCACAGCCGTGCCCAGAGCTCACCCACCTCTGTAGACGGCGAATCCTTTAAAGGAATAAGAAGCTGCTCAAAGGGCCAGGGACACAGCTTGCTGTGGGTCATGGCTGGGATGAAGCCCACTGGAAATCTCCAGCTGCTCCCATCACTCAGGCCCTGAAAACCACTGTCCTGGCAGCTCCTCCTTGGCAGCCTCCATCTTCCTGCACTTGGCTCCCAACTCTTATCATTTTATGCGGTGAGAAAAGAAAGACAGCAAGAAACCCGGGGCGGTTCCCACTTTAAGAGACAGAAAGACACAAAATATGGGGGAGAAGAAGCAAGAAAAGATTACGGATCGTCATCGGGGCGTACGGCGCGTTTCTGACTCCTGGCACGAGTGCACTTCTGCTGGCAAGACGTAGTAAGCACCCCCCGCCCCTCACTTAGAAGCATTCGTGTATTCGCTTCATGGTTCCAAGCTATCGAGATCTGGAAGGACAGGAAAAGGAAAGGAGGAAGCGTAAGGAGGAAAAGCAAGAAAATGGGCATTTATCAAGTTTAAAAAAACATATCTGATTTCACGTAATCCTCCAAACAGTACTATTACTACCTATATTTTATGGAGAAGGAAACTGAAATACAGAGAACTTAAATATAGACCTGGTAGGATGGAACCCAAGCCTGGAGGACTGGAAAGTCCATACTCTATGCACTAAAGCACAGATTCAGGAGATCTTTCTGTGCTCATCAGAGAAAGAAAATTTACAAGTTTACTCATTTAGCACCCAAGTTTCCTAAGCTGAGTATTTTTAAAGAATGCTATACGTCAATATTTTGTCCTTTGTCCCCATTTTGCCAAGCTACACCTGGTAGGCAGAAAGATGTCCATGCCCTAATCCCTAGAACCTGTGAATTTCTAGGTTCCATGGAAAAGAGGAACTAAGGTTACTCGTCAGTTGGCCTTGAGATGGGGAATGAGCCTGACTTATCCAGGTGGGCCCAATGCAGTCACAAGAGGCCTCAGAAGTGACAGAGGGACGTAGAAGAGAGAGTCGGGGACAGAGAGATGACAACAGAAGGAGCGTCAGAAAGCTGCTATCTTGCTGGCTTTGAAGATGAAGAAAGAAGCCAGGAGACAGGGAACGTGAGTACCTCTAGAAGATAGAAAAGGACAAGGAAATGGATTCCTTCCTAGAGCCGCCAGAAGGAATACAGCCCAGCCCACCCCTTGATCTTAGCTCAGTAAGACCCACGTCAACTTGAACTTCCAACCTTCAGAACTACAGGTAATAAAATTATATTGTTTTTGCACCACTAAGTGCGGTAATCTGCTTCAGCAGCAACAGAAAACTAATACAGCACATGGAACCCAAGTTATCACACAGCAAGCTGCCAGCTTTCATGGTGCAGGCCCCAGCTCCTAGAGGCCACCTCCTGGCTCGAACCCCCCACCCCCGACCGTGTCTGCCCGAGACAGCCTGACTGATCAACTTTCTCACTCACAGTAAGATGATCTCGCCAAGGCAAACCGAAATAGTACAGTCTGTTGGCTAAAATTTCATCCTCGTTAGGAATGGTTTGGTTGCATATCCCTACTCACTGCAGCTTGTTAAAAAGGAATGTCATTTAGAAGCAGAGTGAGACTTAAGGAACAAGAAAAATCAGCAGATCTCTCTCTCCTCCCTTCCCCTCCCCCACCCCCCGCTTTTCTACACATATCTTATTTATTCTTCTCTTCTGGCAGACACTTAGTTGCTCACCCCTCTGTTTGCACAAGGCTGCAGCATGGCCACCCCTAGGTGATGGTCTCTGTCCCAGTGACCTTCCAGTCTCCCAGCTTGGTGCCCCCCACACCCAAATGATGC